>NC_047042.1:66045441-66657203 GCF_011762595.2 Tursiops truncatus | reverse complement strand
TCAGATTATTTTATGTTTCTTTATGATTTAATGAATCCTCAATGGCTTCATGAGGATTGTACACAAAACGCAGTGTTTTGGAATGTGTAAAGATTAATCAGATGTCATGATTAAGTCAATTGGATTATCTGTTTATATAAGATAATTTCCTGATATTTATTTAGTCGTTAAAATGACCAGATTGGAATACATTTTAAAGATTAAGTTAGGTCAATTTTCCTGTATGGTAAAAGGACAAAAACAAATGACGCAGTTCTCAAAGGGTGTATTAAAGGTTCTCTAGAGAAATACACTGTCATATTACATGAAAAATAGAGACAACTATCCTGATTATGTGAGCCAAATTGTGTTTAACCTGGAACACACAAGTAAATTTCCCCTGAATCATTAAAATTGTCTTTTATTTTGTCCTTAATTTTAAATCAGTGTCCTCTACCCAGCCTTCTTATGATGCTAAACTGATTATCTCAACGCTTTAAAAATCTTCCTTTCTAAGAACTCGTTTACTTAGAAATATTAAATGTACAAAAAAGATCTAATTTACATTCCACATAATAATACTTGATTCTAAATAAAGAGCAAAAGAAAAAGAAGAATGCTGGATGAATTTAAATTATAAGATATTTTAGAAGAAAGTTTACGACTTTCTGGCTTACTCGTTTCAACAACTAAAATATAAATTAGTGTTAGTAAAATGAACTGAGTTAATAAAAAAAAAGTTCAAGTGGCTAACACTGTAGAATTAATGTCTCGTAATATTATTGGGTGAGCCAAAAGGTTTGTACATTTTCTCCCATAAGATGGCTCTAGTAGCACTTAGTTGTCTTTAACTTCATTCGAAACAATTTTGTTAGACTGTATGTGACAGCTGTCATATCAGCGTGTATTAAAAAAACGACTTATCAAGATTGGTGAATTTTTGTGCAGCCATTTTAATATTGAAGATGGAAGAAAAAAGCAACATTTTTGGCGTATTATTCTTTATTATTTCAGGAAAGGTAAAAATGCAACTGAAATGCACAAAAAGATTTGTGCGGTGTATGGAGAAGGTGCTGTGACTGATTGAACGTGTCAAAAATGGTTTGCAAAGTTTCATTTTGGAGATATCTCATTGTAATGAAAAGGTTCCGTTTTTAAAACAAATTGTGACGGGTGATGAAAAGTGGATACTGTACAGCAGTGTGGAATGGAAGAGACTGTGGGGCAAGTGAAATGAACCACCACCAGCCACACCAAAGGCCAGTCTTCATCCAAAGAAGGTGATGTTGTGTATATGGTGGGATTGGAAGGGAGTTCTCTATTATAAGCTCCTTCTGGAAAACCAAACAATTAATTCCAACAAGTACTGCTCCCAATTAGACCAACTGAAAGCAGAACTTGACAAAAAGTGTCCAGAATTATTTAACAGAAAATGCATAATCTTCTATCAGGATAACACAAGACGACATGTTTCTTTGATGACCAGGCAGAAACTGTTGTTACAGCTTGTCTGGGAAGTTCTGATTCATCCACCGTATTCACCAGACGTTGCACCTTAGGATATTCATTTATTTCAGTCTTTACAAAATTCTCTTAATGGAAAAAAAATTCAATTCCCTGGAAGACTGTAAAAGGCACCTGGAACAGTTCTTTGCTCAAAAGATAAAAAGTTTTGGGAAGATGGAATTACGAAGTTGCTTGAAAAATGGCAGAAGGTAGTGGAACAAAAGGGTGCCTGCATTGTTCAATGAAGTGCTTGGTGAAAATGAAAAATGTGTTTTATTTTTACTTAAAAAACCGAAGGCACTTTTTGGCCCACCCAATAAATTTCCAGGTTACTTCCTTGATTTTAAACTTTATGCACAATGAGAAACATACAAAAAATGTCTAACTCACCATATACTCTGAATCGACAGGGTTCAAACTAGTTTTTCACTAGAAATGTTTTAGCTCTAATATTCCCTAGGCAAAATCTTTTGGTAGAAAACTAAATAGATATCCAATTTGACCCCTTGGTAGCTTAGAATGATAGAACATGCTCATTCTAGTATTCAGTTTCTGTATGGATTTGATTATAACTTTCCTGGGCCTCAGTTCCCTCGGTTATGAAATGGTTATAATGGCACCTGCTTAGAAAAATTTGAGAATTGTATTAGAATTCTATTGCTGTATAACAAATTACCACAAACTCAGTGGCCATCTGTTATCTCATAGTTCTGTAGGTCAGAAGTCTGGGCACAGCATGGCTTAATGGGTTAGGGCCTTACAAGGGCAAAATCAAGGTGTCAGCTGGCCTAGGCAACTGCTAGAGGCTCTGGTTAAGAATCCACTTCCAAGCTCATTCGGGTGGTTTACAAAACTCAGTTCTTGACAATTGTAGGATTTCATAATTTTAGGCCCCTTGTTCCTTTTATCTACAGAACCAGCAACAGTGTGTTGAGTTCTTCTTACATGATTTAAATCTCTTTTTTTTCTTCATCTTCCTTCTTCTCCTCTTTCTTCCTCCTCCTCCTCTTCTTCTTCCTTTTCTTTAAATTAATAGACTAATTTTTAGAAATTATTTTATTTATTTATTTATATTTATACCTCTAAAAAAATCCCCTGTACTTCACCTATTCATCCTTCTTTCCCTCCAACTACTGTCCCCATAGTTTTGCCTTTTTCAGAATGTTCTATAGTTGAAATGACACAGTGTGTAGCCTTTTCAAATTGGCTACTTTCACTTAGTAATATATATTTAAAGTCCCTCCATGTCTTTCATGGCTTGCTAGTACATTTCTTTTTAGTGATAAATCATATTCCATTTAATAGATATAAAAAAAGTTTTTATCCGTTTACCTACTGAAGGACATCTTGGTTGCTTCCAGCTTTTGGCAATTATAAATAAAACTGCTATATTCATCTGTCTGTAAGTTTTGGTGTAGACATAAGTTTTCAACTCATTTAGGTAAGTAATAAGGAGCATGATTGCTGGATCATGTGGTAATTATATGTTAAGTTAGTAAGAAACCACCAAACTGTCTTCCAAAGTAACTTGCCATTTTGCCTCCCTACCAGCAATAATGAGAGTTCCCGTTGCTTCACATACTTACTAGCATTTGATGTTCTCAGTGTTCTGGATTTTGGCCATTCTAATAGATGTGTAGTGGTATTTCATTTTTGTTTTAATTTGTATTTTCCTGACAACACACAATGGGAACAGTTTTTCATATGCTTATTTTCCATCTGTATATCTTCTTTGTTGAGGTGTCTGTTAAGACCTTTGGCCCATTTTTTAATCAGGTTGTTTGTTTTCTTATTGTTGAGTTTTAAGAGATATTTGTATATTTTGGATAATAGTCATTTACCAGATACGTCTTTTGCAAAGATTTTTCTCCCGGTCTGTGGCTTGTCATTTTGTTTTCTTGAGTATCTTTCACAGAGAAGATATTTTTAGTTTTAACAAAGTTCAGCTTATCAATTATTTCTCTCATGGATCGCACTTTTGATGTTGTATCTAAAAGTTATCACTGTGACTAAGGTCATATATGTTTTCTCTTATGTTATTTTCCATGTATTCCTAGTTTCCTGAGAGTTTTTATCATGAATGGATGTTGGATTTTGTCAAATGTTTTTTCTTCATCTATTGATATGATGATGTGATTTTTCTTTTTTAGCCTATTGATGTGATTTTTTAAATTCGCATTTCTTTATTTTGTAAGTTCACATCTATAGTTTTGTAACCTATTAAAATGATATTCAGAACTAGGTGCTTTGAGACACACATCAGAAATCTGGAGTTAGAGATAGCAGCTGCAAACTGACCAACAGCAGCATTTAATTCTGCCTCTTGTTTTGATGGCATAGAATCAATAAAATTCCGATTCACACAGAAAATAACTTCTTAACCCCTGCTCACGATCTTCATGATTAATGTAGGGCCATACACACCCCAAAACTATCTATGACACATTATCACATCTGAAGGCTACATTAACTGCTTTTTGAATGTTGAACCAGCCTTGTATACTGGAATAAATCCCAATTGTTCTTGTGTAAAATAATTTTTAAACATTATTGGCTTCTATTTGTTATATCTTGTTGAGGATTTTTGCATCTGTGTTCATGAGAGATATTGGTTTGTAGTTTTCTTTCATTGTAATAACACGGACTGGTTTTAGTATTAGGGTGATACAGGTCTCAAAGAATGAGTTAGGAAGTAAGTATTCTCACTTTTATCCTCTGAAAGATATGGTAGAGCACTGGTATAATTTCTTCTTTAAATGTTTGGTAGAATTCACCAGTGAACCCATGTGGGCCTTATGCTTTCTGTTTTGGAAGGTTATTAATTATTAATTCACTTCTTTAATAGATATAGACCTATTCAGATCATCTGTTTCTTCTCACATCAGTTTTTGCATTGAATCTTTCAAGGAATTTATCCATTTTGTCTGGATTGTCAAATTTGTGAGCATAGAGTTGTTCATAGTAGTTTTTTGTTATCCTTTTAAAGTCTATTGGGTCTGAAGTGGTGTTCCGTCTTCACTTATGATATTAGTGATTTGTGTCCTCTCTCTATTTTTTCTTAGTTATTCTAGTTTCTGAAGGTGGAAACTTAGATTATTGATTTTATATCTAACTTCTTTTTGACTATATGCACTCAATGCCATAAATTTTCCCCTGAGCACTGCTTGCACTGCAGCCCACTAATTTTGATGTGTTTTATGTTCGTTTAGTTCTCATTAAATTTTCTTGATATTTCTTCTTTGACCAATTGTTATTTAGAAGTGTGCTGTTTAGTCTCTATATATTTTGAGATTTTTCCAGTTATCTTTCTATTATTGATTCTAGTTTTATTCCATTGTGTACTGTGAACCGATGTTGTACGATTTTTATTCCTTTAAATTCATTAATATGTGTTTAATGGCCCAGAATGTGGTCTATCTTGGTGAATGTTCCATGTGAATTTGAGAAGAACGTGTATTCTGCTGTTGGTGGATGAAGCAGTCTATAGCTGTTAATATATCTAGTTAATTGATGGTGCTGTTGAATTCAACTATGCTGTGGTTTTAAAAAATCTCAACTCATTCTGACTGAATGGGTAGTTGAGAACCACTGCACTAAGGTTATTGCTATTTTTATTTAACATCAAGAGGAAGAATTCAGAAAAAGCAGTTAGTTACACAAGAGTTAAGTTTATCAATCTTCAACTGTTTGCCCCAACAAATTTCTTACATCTCTTATAATTTGGTGCCAATGGTGTTGAATTCATGGGATTTTATTCCAAAAGGCTTGGATTAATGTGTCTGTTATTTCTTGTATTATTCTCTTTATCATTTAATACTAAAGAAACCATGTAAAATAGTTAAGGCATTATCTCCTTTCCTACACAGTATTCCTATAAAGAGAGTGGCAAGGTATTTTAAAGTATGCTTTAACATGGCTGTATTGCTAAAGATTCCAAAGTCTCAGCATTGAGAACTTTCTTCTCCCTTTAACTGGGAAGAAAGTTTAGGGACCAAACATCCATTCCCAAATATAAAAAATAGATACTAAGTTCTACAAAACCTTGTGGCATCTAGGAATGCAATGAAAGCATCATGTTTTTTCTTAGTAATAAAAGCATGAACTGAGAATCAGTTTAAGTGCAAGGTGAACTTTAAAATGTTTGGTGATATCCTCCCCTCTTTAATATGAACTAGAGACAAAGATAACTATGCTTAGGATAAAATACTACTGAAACCTAATTTAATCCAAGTCACACTCAGTAGTGGATATATTTGGGGACATTGCTTAGATTGAATTGTAATGGTTGGTAACCTAGTACCTGGAGAGTAATACTACAAGGACTGCATCTTGAGTTTGATTAATCTTATCTTCCAATATCTATGAGTTCCAAACTCCAGACTTATAATTATCTAACCAGTGTATTTCAGATCTGACAAAAGGTTCTGAATGAGATGGAGGTGGTAGACATATACTAATTATAATAATCTCCTAATGCAGATGTATAATTTACTAATTTATCATGGACTTTGTATGTGAAATCGTATAAAATGAAGATTGAATTAGCCATGAAAATAGTACATGTTAGCAATGGATAGGCAATTTAAAATGCACCTTATATTTCTAGAATATTTAAGAGTTGGCCAAGTGCTTCACCTATATCATCTGAGTTGATATTTAAGTGAAACTACAATATAACTACAATAACTACAATATCCGCTATAGGAGGTTAAATAATGGTCACTGAAGACAAGTCCTAACCTCTGGAACTTGTAAATATTACCTTATTTGGACAAAAGTGTATACATTCACAGATGTGATTAAGTTAAAAATCTTGCAATGTGGACATTACTCTGGATTATTCTGGTGGACCATAACTGCAATAACAAATGTTAATTCTGTTATTTATTATTCATATTATTTACATATTGTTTACCTGTGTAAGTAACACATGTTTTATAAGATAGAGGCAGAGGGAGCATTCATATAGAGGAGGAGAAGGAGAAGGCAATGTGCTCATGGAGATAGAGATTGGAGGGAAGTGGCTACGAGTCAAATAATGCCAACAGTTACCAACAGCTGGAAGAGGCAAAGAACAGATTCTCTCCTGCAACCTCCAAAGGGCATATGGCCCATACAAAAATGCATGAGACCCACAGAAGATTGTCTCCCAACAACATCCATCCTTCATTTTTTACAGTGCCTTGGCTTCAGGAGAATTTTTCCATAAGTAAGGCATCCTATCTACCACTGCATTATGTGACCAATAGAGACTAGGACCAAACCCATTCTATTTGTCTCATTGGTATTTGGTTAAGGATACTATCAACAGACTCCAAACAGCAGAATGAAGCCAGTCTATGATACTGACCTCAACTATGTCCTCCTAGGCCCCAGACCAACCAGCTGAATAAAATCTGTACATTATTAGAGTCTACTTTAGAAGGCTGGTGACTTTCTACTTGTTTCTGCGTTAATATTTCAATGCAAAGAAATGTCAAATGAAGAATTGGTTATCCTTCCACAAATCTACCTTGAATAACCAAGGACAGCCCTAGTTTTGAGAAATCTCCTCAGTCTTTTGAGGCCTAATAGCCTACAGGTTTTGGGGTTTTTTTTTAAGACTTGAACATCTCTTATGACCACCTCTAAGCTAACATCACAACGTTTATAAATTTTATATATTTAATAATATATAGTGTAGTTTTTGCATATGGTATGAGGCAGACTTCCAACTTCCTTCTTTTTCAGGTGGATATTCAGTTGTCCCCAAATTCTTTGCAATTTTAACGCATGTGCAGATTCATGTAACCACCATCATGAGAAATTTAACTTTTAACTTAATTTTACTTAACTAATTTAAATGTAAGTAGCCACATGTGATTATTGGGTGCTGTACTGGATAGCACAGATCTACATAAAAATCACTTCATTGAATTACAATAATGCTAAGGAAAGAAAAGAAGAAACAAAAACAAAAATAGATTCTACAAAGAATATTCTTGAAGAAAAAGAGAAATATGGGCTTCCCTGTTGGCGGCAGTGGTTGAGAGTCCGCCTGCCGATGCAGGGGACACGGGTTTGTGCCCCGGTCCGGAGAGATCCCACATGCCGTGGAGCGGCTGGGCCCATGAGCCATGGCCACTGAGCCTGTGCATCCGGAGCCTGTGCTCCGCAACGGGAGAGGCCACAACAGTGAGAGGCCCGCATACTGCAAAAAAAAAAAAAAGAAAAAACATAACAAGGAAGCATGGAAATTAGAAAGAATGAGACCCAAGGGAAGTACAAGCAAGCATATCTATTATGGTAATAATCACAACATTTTTTCTCTCCTGTTATAAAATAGTCAAATATAAATCTATACTACTTATATGAGCCAAAACTAAAATAAAATTTTTGAGAAATGTCAAAAATAAAAACAATAGTATATTTTTACCACACAAATTCAAATGGAAATGAGTATCATTATTAATTTTATGCAAATAAAATATGCATCAAAAATGCTAAATGAGAAAGATAATTATATATTCATAAAAGGTGCAATGTACAAAGAAAATGTAATATTGATGAAGCATTGTGGTTTAAATAACAAAAGTATTAAAAAGCAAAGCACATATTAAAAATGTTAGAAGACAATGATAGAAACATAATTGCATATTTATTTAACAAGACTTTATTAGCTTTCTGACAATAAGTAGGCAGAGTAAATGATGGCAGATTTCACAATATAATTAATAAGGTTTCAAAAGATTAATTTTTTACCATTCTGAAAGATAATATTCTTTCAATAAGCAAGAAAGAAAAATAAATGAAAGTTATAACCATCAGATAGCAGGGATCAATATAATCAAATACAGTCACTAACAAGCAAGAGCCAACATAATCAAAATAACAATATCTTCTATAAATAATATAAATATATACATAAAATTAGTAGAAAAATAATATAGATATATACATAAAATTAGTAAAAAATTAGTAGAATGATTTTGAAATTTAAACATTTACAAAATGGCAGGTCAAGAGCCAAATACACAAGCTGGCTTTTAAAAAAAGCAAGAAATCTCATTAACAATAGTATGAACACAGTTCCTCAAAATAAACATAAAGGAAATGTGTGAGAACTATATATAAAAAGTGAGAAAGTGAGGGAGAGAATTACACCCATTTGTACAGTGTTAAAAGGATCATTTAAACAAGAGAACATATTGTGAGGAGGAAAGTTTATCTTAAATTCACTTACATGATTAATGAAGCCTCCATTCAAGTTCTAATGGATTTATTTACAAGAGAACAATTATAGAATTAAAATCAAAGAAAAATTGTAGTAAATTTGAAACAAAAGTGATGAGCAAACACCTCAGATTTTTAATATATATATTAAACTTTAATATATATTAATATATATATATTTAAGTTTTTATTTTATATTGGAGTATAGCCAATTAACAGTGTTGTGATAGTTTCAGGTACACAGCAAAGGGACTCAGCCATACATATACATGCATGCATTCTCTCCCAAACTTGCCCCCACCACCCAGGCTGCCACATAACATTGAGCAGAGTTCCCTGTGCTATACACAAGTCCTTGTCGGTTAACCATTTTAAATGTAGCACTGTGAACATGTCAATCCCAAATTCCCAGACTATCCCTTCCCCTCATCCTTCCCTCCTGGTAACCATAAATTTGTTCTCTTAATCTGTGAGTCTGTTTCTGTTTTGTAGTTGAGTTCATTTGTACTATTTCTTTTTAGATTCTGCATACAAGAGATATCATATAATATTTCTCTTTCTCTGTCTGACTTACTTCGCTCAGTATGACAATCTGTAGATCCAACCATGTTGCTGCAAATGGCATTATTTCATTCTTTTTAATTGTTGAGTAATATTCCATTGTGTGTGTGTGTGTGTGTGTGTGTGTGTGTGTATATAGGTACACAAACATACCACATCTTCTTTATCCATTCCTCTATCAATGAGACACCTCAGCTTTTTATTCCAGATAGTACTAGAGTATTTCACATGTAATGATATAATTGCAAAGAGAAATAAACAGATTGGAGCAGAATAGGTAGCTCTTAAAGAGAACATTAAAATATATGATAAAATACTAATGTTAAACAGAGGATGAATTAGTCCACAAAAGATTTTTGGAAAATTGGATGTTTGAAAACAATTATTCTTGACCCTTACCTCACAAAAAACATGAAAATAAAACCAGAAGATAATAAACTATTCATTATAAAGCATTAGATTGTAAAAACAAGATGAAATATTCTTAATATAAAAATATTGAAATATATATAACTATTATATAAATTATGTATTTTACATAAATATTTTAAAATAAAATAAAATTCTATAATTCAAAATGAAAATTAGAAAATAACAAAACTTCCTGCTCACAAAAAAGTAGAAATGATATATACAACTAATAAAACTACAAAAAAGTATTTCTCTTCTATACACATAAGTGAAAACTAAAATAAGAAAATATTATTATCCTGATGGGTCTAGTGCAGTCACAAGAGCCTTTAAAAGCAGCAGAAGAAGGCAGAAAGATAAGTTAGAGAGATGGGGTGGAAGAAGAGAGAGGGGAGATGCAACGCAAGGAGAATTTAGAGATTAGAGGCATTAGAAGGACTCTACCTGCCTTTGTTAGCTTTTTGAAGATGGGAAAAGAGGCCCCAGCCAAAAATATTTGAGTGGCCTCTAAAAGCTGAGAGCCAAAACCCAGAAAGTTATCCAGAACTTCAGTCCCACAACCACATGGAACTGAATGCTTCCAACAACCTGAACAAACTTGAAATGTATTCATTCCTAGAGGCTCCAGAGAGACAGAAAGCTCTAACACCTTGATTTCAGCCTTGTGACACCAGGAGCAGAGAACCAGCTGAGGCACAGTGCATCTAGACATCTGAACTACAGAATTCTGAGATCATAAATAGGTATTGTTTATGCCTCTAAGTTTATGGTAATTTGTTATGGCAGTCATAATAAACTAAAGGATAAGAAAAATTTTTGTCCTGATGATTTGGCAGAAATTAAACAAACAAACAAAAATCATTGCTGGAAGATAGGTAGCTATATTCAGTATTGACAAAATATAAGTTATTTCAGATTTTCTAGAAACCAGTTTGCTAGCATGTAGCATGTATATAGAGCCTTAAAGATGTCCATACTCTGTAATGTACTAATTCTGTCTTTTAGAATCTACTGTAAAGACCTAATTAGAACTGTGGACCCAGATATAAGTGTAAGGATATTATTCATAATAGCAAACATTTGGAAACCACCTTTACTCTCAAATAAATAAGTTATGGTAACTCATAGAATATTGAATAGACTAATATTACTCATAGAATAATTGGAATATTTTTCAGGCAATAACTTCATACTTTCAAAAATGACTTAAATAAATTTGATATACCCAGATATACTCAAAATATAGTGCTAAATAAAAAAGTGTACATCAAAAATAAAATCTGTCAGTATCTCTCTCTCTCTCTCTCTCTCTCTCTTTTCTATTTATATACACATACACCTCACACCACACTGAAAGGAGATTGGGAAAAATTTAACCAAATGTTAATGGTAGATATTTCTGGGTGAAAGAAATATGACTGTGTTCTTTTTTATAATTTTCTGTATTTTCCAATTATTATAATCATATGATTTTTGCTCATGATAAGAAAAAATATTAAAAAATAAATGTGTCATTCCATATGAATAAATAGAAAAGTTACATGTGTGGATGTGATAAGCAGCTAAACTCTGAAGTATACTATAATTAAAATATTATGCATTCCACATGATATTTTCTAGGTTTTTTCTTTGGTATTTTCAATCAGAAAATATTGATTATATTTGATGTTTTAAACAGACGTTATTTTTTAGAGCAGTTTTAGGTTCATAGAAAAATTTAGAGGTAGGTACAGAGATTTCCTATATATCCCTTGCATTCACACAGTCTCTCCTAGTATACTTAGGTTCACAGCAAAACTGAGCAGAAGATACAGATTTCTCTATAGCCCCTGCCCCTGCATAGCCTCTCTCATTATCAACATCCCTCTCTGGATTAGTACCTTTATTACAACTGATAAACCACATTGACAAATCATAATCACCAAAAGTCCATAGTTTACATTAGGGTTCACTGTTGGTGTACATTCTATGGGTTTAGACAAATGTATAATGACAGGTATGCACCATTATAGTTTCATAAAAGTAGTTTCACTGCTCCAAAAATCCTTTGTGCTCCACATTTTCATCCTTCTCTCAATCCCAAACTCCTGTTATTATAAATATTCAAAAATACTGCCTAAAACAAATACAGGATTAAGAGTTATATAAAGTATTATCAATTTGAGAGGCTGTTTAGAGAAGTTGTTAAGAGTATGGATTTTGATACAAGACTGACTGAGTTTAAATCAGTTCCAGCAACTAATAGCTCTATGATACTGGGCAAATCAATTAACCTCCTTATGTCTCAATTTTGTTTTATGTAACAGATAATAATAGTACTTACTTCAAGGTTATTATAAGAATTATGATAGTATTTCTAAAGCACTCAGAACAATGTCTATCACATAGTACACAGGATGTAAATATTTGTTAAATAAAGGTGAAAAATGGAACTATGAAGCTTCTGAAATATAAAAATGTTTTACATACGCACACACATTCCAGAGCAATGAAATCATACTGCAAATTCCAATTCTCATTTAATTTTTTAAAAAAAATTGGAAAACAGAAAAGGAGTATGACAGAATTAAGATCAGTCATATCTGTCACATCAATTATGGAAAAAAATTTTTTTCAATTATATTGCCAAATAAGACACCGGTCTCTTTAGAATAGAAGAAATAAATCTAAATTAAAGTGATTCATAAAGCTTAAAAATAAACAGTATGGTTCATACACATAGAAAGTATAACATCAAAAGTGAGCACTAAGGTAAACTGTGGACTTTGCGTGACTGGGATGTGTCAATGTAGGTTTATCCTTGGTAAAAAAAAATGCACCATTCTGGTGAATGATATTGATAATGGGGGAGACAAAGCATGTGGGAGCGGGGAGTATGTGGGAAATCTGTATACCTTCCTTGCAATTTTGTAAACCTAAAAGTATTCTAAAAAACAGTCTTTAACAAAAAAGTTTTTTAAAGAGTATACATAAATATAACAATCAAATATAAACCAAAACAGAGTGGTCACCTATATAAGTATTAATAATCAGGCCAGAAAGTATTGAATAAGAAAGAGCATTCTAAAATATTTCTATTCTCCACACATTTTTAATAGTTTTGAATATCTATGCATGGAGTACCATAATAACAACATTCAGAAAGCAGAAATTATAAGAGATAAAAGGAGAAATCAATAGGAAAACATAGAAGAAAACTTTAATGCATCTTTGTTAGTGCATTAAAATATCAAGTTGACAAAAATAAAAAAGGCTATAGAAGGCATAGAACAGACACAGGTGGCCAAACACATGCACATTGTTCCCTGAAAATGGAGTGTATAATTTATTCTTAAGTGCCTGGGAAACCATCACAAAGAAAATAAAAAGGCATTAGAATCCCCAAAGTCAAAATTTTCACAAAGGATCACAATACAATAAAACTAGAGATGAATGATAAACACAGAAATTTCTTCTATTGAGATATTTGTATAATTATACAAATATACACTTGTATAATTTGTTAGTATTATACACTTGTATAATTTGTTAGTAAAAGAAGAATAGAAATCAGAACTTTAGGGTGACTGAGCACATTTGTAATGAAAACACTTTGTAATAGAGCACATGGAATACAGTTAAAGTTGTGCTCAGAGGAAATTTTATAATCATAAGTACTTAAATAAAAAGATAATGAAAACAAAGGAAACATTGAACTCAAACCCCCCAAATAATAAAATAAACAGAAGAGAAATATAAGGAAGGGATTAATAATGATAAAAACACCAATTTACTACTTAGCAGAAAAGAACATGGAATTCACGTCAGAATATGAGAGTTAGAAGCCTGCATTCTTTCATATACTTTCTTGGCAAGTTATTTGACTGCTATTATCGTCCATTTTTGTCTAAAAACTTCCTTCAAAGCAAAATTTCATTCACTGGAAACATTTCCCTTACTTTCTCTTGTGATAATGTACATGTGCAGTTTCTCCACTAGAATTTACCTTTCCCATGGTGATGGTAATGAATGCTTAAGTGGTGTACCTTGAAAAGCGCAATTTGGCTCCTGACCCCAAACTTCTCCTTGTTTTGGCTGAAATTCTGCTTTTTATCATTTATTCCACTGGATGACAGCAGTAGTTGCTCGGGAGATCATGTGGAAGGAGGGGAAGACATTAAAGTGAAAGATCGGGAAATGAAAGCGTTCCAGTTGCTTGACAAAATCTACTTTCCAAAGCTGCTAGTTAATCAGA
The DNA here is from genome assembly GCF_011762595.2 of Tursiops truncatus. Taxonomy (NCBI): domain Eukaryota; kingdom Metazoa; phylum Chordata; class Mammalia; order Artiodactyla; family Delphinidae; genus Tursiops; species Tursiops truncatus. Next base: position 66,643,300 of record NC_047042.1, on the reverse strand, counting down.
CCCACAAGCATCTTGTTCAGTTAAGAAATGATTGGCTCACACATCCACTTTGAAGAGACTAGATAGGAAACTAGTCCTGAATCCCTAGTCCTTACCACCTTCAGTCTTGTTAGTCAAGTCACTGAGTCTCATTTTGTCTCTTAGAATTTCAGGGAAACAGAAGCTGCTTTTACCTATAATTTAATGTTTTGATAGACTCAGCAACACTCCGAAAGGAGCCATTTGAGTAGTAAATCTTTTAACTTTCTCAGAAGATAGTCTTGACTTGTCCTTTTCATCACAAATTTCAAGCTTTTACATAAAAGTATAACAGCTCAAGCATGCCACAGAAGATAGCATTCATGAAGAGGAGGGTGTTTATAGAGAGACATATCTCTTAATTTATGATACAGTTGCTCTTGAATAAGTAATGAGGGGTTTCATAAACTGATATGAAGAAGCAAAAGGTATTATTGGTTTAAAACATTTTATTTGTAACAGAAAAAATACAGTTTTATTCCCACCATACTAGCCATTACTAACAGATTTGAGGATAAAATCTGCCACTTTGAAAAATATTCATGTGCTATGAAATCCCATACCTATGTTGATAATTTAATAGTTTAGATTATCTGAAATATGTTTATGTGTAAATATGGAACAAAAAGAAACTGGGATTTATATTTGTTTGTGATGCAACCCAAATGAATATTATATAAAGTAATATAACGTTTATCACTTATTTTCAGATTGTGTAACAATTCTAATCATCCAAATGGCTGAACTATAAGGAATCCTGAATTGTTCAAATGATTGATTTTTTAAAATTACAGTACATTTTTAAAATTACAAATTGAATTAACTCAATTTGATCTGCTTATTTTGATTACTGTTTTAAAAAAATCAACCTGCATAGAATCAAGTGAGTTAGAGAGATAAAAATAGAAATAATACTCTATATAATAATACTCTAGAATATAGAAGTGAGAATTTTTGGAACCTTGATTACTCTATGGTCAAAAATAATGACCTAGAGGAATAGACTAGGAGGATAATAATTTGTTATAAAATTTCGTGTCAGAGTTCCATTATTGAAATGAGACACAATATATAATGTAAATAAAAGCAATCAAAATATCTACTGAAAGGTCTAATATGCTCATCTTTGTAATCATCTTCATTGGAAGTAAATAAAGAAGACATCTGGAACAATCTAAACAGGAAGAACTAGGCAATTAGAACTTTCTCAAAACCATTTATTTTTCCCTAAATTTTATTTTGATGCCAATTACTTTAAAAAGTATAATTGTAATGTCTTTTTTTATTACTTTCTTTCTTCCCATTCTTCCTACTTTTATTATATATAGTAAGCATTATAGTATTATTGTGTTATTGTGTTTGTTTTGATATTATCAATATCTATTTTAATCCAAGTAATGTATGCGCTTAGCTTGAAAACCAGCTAATACTGCAAGACACTGAAAATAATAGTTCACTCTACTACCTCTCTCACCCCCATCTAATCCCACACTAAATGAGACGTCCATTTTCAGCTTTTTAAACTGTCTCCTGTCTTCACCAATGCATTCTAAACAATATGTTATACTGTCTTTCATTTATCAATCTTTGACATTTTCTGTTGACTTTCTGTCTTGGTAAATGAGGCTTAGCTTTTATACTACCTCCCACTTTTCTTCCCCTTATCCTGCCCATATATAACAATTAAATGAAGTCAGTGTTTGTATTATTAAATCTATTTAACATTTTCTGTTGTTGTATCCTCTAGTGTATCATTAGTATGTTCTCTTTCTTACATGCTATTTTTTCCTGGATCTGAAAATTGCCTAATTTTATTTTTACTTGCATAGTTTTGCATAGTGACCCTATCCTTGAATGTATCCCGTCTTATTTATCTGCTTAACCTTTGTAATATTTCCCAAATGCTTACATATATCAGATATTCTACCAATGTTATATTCCCCCTTAGATCTGTCTCTTCTTGAGCCTGTTGTGCTTTTGCTTCAATCTTCCCTGCTTTCTAGGCTTGGAGAACAGTTTCTCTTTGCCATGTTAACTCTGCTGAATTCCCTATATCCTAGATGCTATGTCTTCCTCTTCTGTGGTTAGTACTTGAATTTTGCTGGATCCGTGCGAACAATGTTCTAAGGTAAATTTATTAAATATTTGATGCTTAAAAATGTCTTTATAGCCTTAATATTGATACATGGTTTGTCTGGGTATATATTTTGGGGTTAAAAATCAACTTCCCTTAAAATTTTAAGGCATTACTTTCATGCCTTCTGGCATCTAGAATTGTTTTTGAAAGGGTAATGCAGTTATAGTCCCAAAGTTTGTTTATTATGCATTTGTTTTTATATGATTAGTTTTTCTTTTTTTTTCTTTTTTGTGGGAGACTTTAGGATTTTTTTTATTATTATTAGTGTTTTGAAATTTCATGGTGATGTACCTCCTTGTGGATCTTTTTTGATTCAAGTGTTGAACATTCAATGGAGTCTTTTAATATAGGGAATCCTGTTCTATAGGTCTGAGAAGTTTTATTTAATCATTTACTTATTAATTTCCTTCCCATTTGGTTTTCTCTAGAAATCCTGAAGAGAGATTCTGTACTGACTTGACTGTTTTCTTACCTTTTCTATCTCTCATATTATGTAATTTTGAATTTTTGTTCTATCTTCCAGTAAATTTCTCATATTTTATCTTGTCACCTTTTTATTTTTAAAAATATTTCCACATATCATGTTTCCACAAATTTTGTATTAATATTTAATTAGTTATATTTTAAAATCCCCTTCTTGTGTTGAGGATGTATTATCTTTATACTTTTAAGATATTAGCATAACTGTTGCCTTTTCTCTATTAAGTTTCCCAGTTCCCTGAATTGTGTCTATTTCCTGTAAGAATTTTCTTCCTGTTATTTTTTTGTTTCTGCTGTTAGGTGTTTTCCTCAAATGTCTGGTGATTACTGTAGATGTGTTCATATTCAAGAGTGAAGAATATATATGTATTCTTATATATAATCACCATTCTTACATATAAGAAGATATGTGTACTTACACACACACATACTCATACGTACACACACACACTAATTAAGAGCTGTGTGTATGTCTGTTGGGGTAGTGTGGACACTATGGTGAGCTCACCAGTGTGAGATAGAGGGTGACCCTGTCTTTATAGTTAACACTCTCATTACCACCAAGTCTCACAAGTGTTATGGGAGTCTTACATTTTTACTCTGAAATTTTAATTTCTCAGAAGAAAAACACTTTGGTCTCTTCTGTGGGGTTAGTAGACCTGGCTTTAAAAGTTCTTAGAGTAAGAAAGAGGATGAGGTTCCCAACATTCATTATACACAGGTATAGTTACTTTCCTTGTGTTTTGTCTCAAGATTCACCTGCTACACTATGTCTCCTGTCTTCAAATCTAGAGTCTTGCTGCGGGGGGTGGCGGGGGTGGGGGAGGCGTGTATAGTCACGTGACTACAAAGCATACAGGGGATCTGGGGATCTAGCGACTCCTTTTACAGTACTTACTTTCAACATATCTATTTTCAGATTGTGCTTCACCACAACCATTCACATATATGAATCTTTTCTCAGGTTGGTTAGTTTCTCATTATTATCTCCACTGTCTCTCTGCAAATGGAGTTGAGCCTGGGTTGAACTTCCTGTGTTCTGCTAAGTTAATACACATCTCTGCATCTGACCTCCAGAGATAAATAAAAGTCTTTCTCCAGGGAAGTCCCCTATTACTATATTTTGGATTTATTCATTTTTTGTTTGATTAAAAATTAATTTCAGTGTCATTCTGTTGGAATCTGGGCATAGATAATTGACAGATAAACCCTGTCAATATATCATTTTGGATATATTAGATTGATTTAGATATATTTAAAGTTAGGAAATATTTCTGTTCGAATTTTTATTTAAAAATTATTTTTATAAATAAATTGTTCCTATCTCTAATTTTTAGTAAAGTTCTTTATATTACTGTTAATAAATTTCAGAGACCTTTCCTTATCCTTTTTCCTTATCAAAGGAGAAGAAGAATTATTCTGATCAAGATCTAAAATGGCACCATCCTATGTCAGAGAAGCACTACTTTTATATCTACCCTTTGTCAATTTTGTGATCTCCAGACTTTCTGAAAAGAGATTGCTCTAATTTAAATTTTACTATGGATAAAAAAGTATCCCTTTAGAAATGGTGCATGGTCTGTTCTTACTGAATCCAGCATTCTCTAATCTGTCCTTGATGTGCAATGTTCTTGTTTCCTGAGTTCACATTTTGTATTTCAGATCCTTCCATTCTGTCATTCAATTCACATTGTATCTATGTAAAAAATGGGCAGTTGAGCACTTTAAGAAATTTTTAGCCAACAGGATATTTTAGGAAATAAGATGTTCAAGACCTTTTTACCTGCCAGATGGAAGGAGAGGGGCTAATATATATGATAATCACAAATATGAGAAGGCATTGACATTCTGTGTCCTGATAGTGAGTCAATAGGTTTCAATAGATATGTTAGACAAATTATGGCTCAAAGTAGCTTAGATCATTTCTGAAATTGATTATTTACAGGTTTAGTAGAAACAGTAAGTAATAAAAAGCAAATTGTACAAATGTAACTGTATGCTCTGATATTATTTCATAAGTCATTTAGCAAACCTCTAGTTCTCTTATAATTTACTTCTGGGAGTATTCCTCACACCAGTAGTTCGAAAGTCCTAATCTATGGTGTGTATATGAATTATCTGCGCTAAAAATGTTAAGAAGCCGGAGTAACACTCCTAAAGATTTCACCCTAAAAGTCCTGGGCTCTGGCCTGAGAATTGGTAATTCTAGTGCAGGTATCAATAAGCTAAACTGATGAGAAAGAACACTGCCATAGTTTCTTCTGTTTCAAACAGTGAGTTGTTCTCTTCCATTTAATGTTATTCTTACTTGAAAAGTTTGGATTATGTTTAACATGAACAGTGCATCCTTATTACATCCTGTGCCTCTGCTTTGTTTCCAGCATTGCTTTGATATAATTCAACCAAGGACAATTCTTTACAAATTAGAATTTACCAAGATAAGGAAGCTATAATGAGCCTCTTACCATCCTTACATTTACCATAATATATTCCTTTACTAATACCAAAATCACTAAAAAGGAGAGAGACATTGTTTAATTCTCTTTTCCCTTTAATTCTAGTTATCGCCAGCCATAATTATTCAGTCTGTACCACCTTCAGTCAGTCTGCATATGTCTTGAGTTATTTTACTTTATTGACCATCCAATATCTGTCAATTTCTTGAATATTTAATGTACCACAAACAGCAAAGCAGCATGAGATCGAAGTTGCTTGAAGTGAGGGCTTATGTACGTGGTACAGCTTGAGGCATGACAGATGTTTCTCTAAGTAATAATAACAATAACAGTAAACATCTCTGGAACATAAGGTCCCACTCTTTAAGCTTTCACTCATTTGTATTAAATATTATGCTCCCCAGATATCTTCTTCCTTAATGCACATACAATGGGAAGTCTAGCTTGCAGAGTATAGACTTAAGTAGTCTTTAGGGACTCTTGATATATGTGACTTTGAAAAAGTTACTTGTGTCAAAGAAATGGCATATGGAGATTATGTACAAAATTTTTTGAGGATTAAATAAAATATAGTTGTGTAGGTAATTTTTCTTCATAAAAAGGTAAATGCTTATTTTGCTATACATAATTTCTAAGGATGCCTGAAGCACTAAGTAAAGAAGGAGGGGAAAATCAGGGAAAGAGCATAAGGAAGAAATGGGGGAAATCAGGAAGGATAATAAAAATATATATCATGGTGGATACCAATAAGCAAAGTAAAAATTTTGCCTAATTCACTATTTTGACTGGGGTTAACTTTGTGTAGAGTTATGTCAAATAATAAGATAAACACATTGGTCAGAACTTGAATTTGTGTTTGATGTAGTGAAATTAGTCATCTCAATTCTTCCTGCTCATGATTGTGATGCTAGTCAAATATGAGTGTGTCTATAAAGCACTATCAATTCTAAGAAAATAACCGCCTTTCACCTAGTAATAGAATTGGGAGGATGAGATTGATGGAGCCTGATCCACGGAGCTGCATGCATGTGGCTAGGAGTTGTTCATTTAGGCACATTCATCTGCTGGGAACAATATGAAGCTCAGGCTAAGAGACACCTCAGAATTCTGAGTCTGTAATTAGCATGATGGGTCTTAAAGGAGAGGTGTAAAACTGTTTGTTTACACATGACCAGGGGTGCAGTGCTGTTTGGTTACACATGACTAGCTAACATTGGAAAGCAGAGCATTTCAATCATAATGTGATGACCCTGTTCTTGACTCTTAGAACCCAGGAGCTGGTGGAGCTATTGTCATTCATTCATTACCAAGAGCTCTTTGGATGGTTATTTAAGCTTCCTTACTTCAGAGGTCCCTGCTCTTTTCTAGCCCTTAAAACTATTGGAAATTAGGCAGCGTCTTGTCCCAGCCTTTTTTATGTTCTGAGAAGAATGTTAACAATGATCCAGTAGAGCAGAGATCTTTTAAAATTAAAAGTAAGTCTGTGTCAAAAAGGAAAGGACAGATGAGAAAGATCAAGGCAGAAAGTGGCTGTCCCTTAAGGACAACAATATTAAAATAGCAATGATGGTGGACATAGAATGATTATAATGAAACTAAATTATTAGAGTGAAGTGAAAGAAAAGAGCTTGCATTATATTAAAATAAATGAGGAAATAACATTGGATTTCCCCCCCAAAATCAGGGCACTGTATTTAAGAACTGGCACTATATAGGATGTTTACTATTTTAATATATTTTTATTAATAATCTGGAAGCATATTCTTTCTTTAATGAAAAATTGTATATATTTTAACAAAGGCTATATTAAGCAGAGAGGTAAAGAAGTATTTTTGAAATTTCAGTTTTTTCCTTGAATGAAAATATTTGTTTCCAAAATTCTGCAATATAATTCAAAATTTGTAGTGCCTAAAAGAAGCACTGTTTAAAAATGTGTATTATTTACCCAAAAGTTTAGAATAGTTGTTATTGGTGATTACAAATGCGTATTTTCATGAGTGTGGAATAACATGTTAAAGGAGAAATTTCCAGATGAATTAATTTTAGATGAAATGATTCCCCTCACCATGTCTTCATGTGTGCCAGACTTTAAGGCCTATATCTCTCTTCAGTGAAGATTTCAGTACCACATGGATAACTTTTCATCTTTTAAGGTATTTGTGACTGTAGTGTTCAGCATTAAAATAAGGTTTTACTTGTATCATCTCAGAGAAGCTCTACTTTTTTTAGTTTATCTTAATATCACACCCACACAGAGAGACTAATCTCTGACACGTTCTTTTATGGATCTCTCAAGCAGCAGTGAACCCACCCAGGCAGGCAGTGGTGGTCTGAGGTAAAACTTTGTCGGGTAGCAGGGCTGGATTAGCTGTGGAATCATGAGTCAGTTCCTCTAATGAATACAAGGGTGTCTGATCAGCATGCACGATGCAGATGCAACACTCCTAGGTTGCTATGGTACACAGACTGTAAATAAGAAAGGAAAAATTGTAATTTTACAAAGTAGAAAGTTATAAACACTACTGGTAGTCTGGAGTGCATAGTCCTCTACATTTTATTCTTTACATCACGGTGCATTTTTGTTGTTTTAAAGCAAATAGTGTTTCCTAGCTCACAGAGGTTCTGTTGGTACCCAGCTGTTTTTTATTAATTCAGCTTTTTACTTAAAAGAGAAAAGGGTACTGCATGATTAAAATCATTGTATAGTTAGGACTATTTTTTTAAATCCTTTCTCTTTCTATTCTAGTTAAAGAAACTAAAAATAGAATAAAATAAAAGTTTTGTGTGAATTTTTTTGGTAAAAATTAATAAATTGTTAGTTTTGAACTAGCATAAATAATATTTATAAGCTGGTACTTTTAAGATGCCTGAAAACAGTTATATTCCTGCAAGTATTATTTAATATACTTATAAAAAAACCTCTTGGTAAACTTCAACCTACAGTCTTTTTCAGTGATCACAAATACTAGTCAAATAGATGCCAGGTGAATTCCCTTTTATGGTACTATTAATATGGTATTAGGATGGAAGAACTAAAATGCTGGTAGGTAGCCTCTTATAGGTTTGATATGGCTAGATATATTTTAAGAAAAAAATCAAAATTCTCAAATTGTTGGTTGAGTTCATGATTTTGAGATATTAGGCTCAAAATTATGTAGTTATTAATTATGAGACTTGATCACATGAATCACAGAAAAGGTAGGGAAAATTGGGAGTAGAGAATATCTGTTTTCACATGTCTGAATGGTTATAAGATTAGGGAGATACTATTTATTTTACTAGATAAATAACTTGATTGTGCTTAGGTATCACTTAACAAAATTTTATAAAATGGAGATTTTTAGGGCTTCTTCCAAGAACTAATAAATAAGAAGAGTTAAGAGTGGCCCTTAGGAATCTGTATTAAAAAGAAAAAATTATCCAGGTAATTCTAATTAGACAGCCAAGGTTGGGAACCCCAGTTTATGTGATTCATGATAAAATCAGGCTTAATCAGTAAGTCCATGTACTGTTAGTCTTCTGGGAGCAGAAACAGGAATTAAATTAATTTCCATCCTCTTTGTCCTATATAATTCCTGTCCACACTAGTTGCTCAAATATATGTTTGATAAATGAGTGAACACAGTAGGAGGCATGTTTTGTTCAAGTGCAATGAAAATATTTTTTATCACTTAGAAGTGTCACTTCCTAGGACTGTAGCTGTCAAAACAAAGACTAGATGATCACTTATCAGATGTTGCTGGTACCAGAAAAGTGCAGAGATCAGCATATATTAAGCACTCCATAAATGCTTCACAAATTAATGCATAAACTAAACGTGTCTTATTTCACGAATTTCTTAATCAAACTACGTTGACTGTGAAGCAGATCAATGGTAGAATTATAATCAGATTAGTAAGAGCAAATGAGCTCCCTAAAAACTCATTCTATAGGATAATATAGGTATAACTAAAATGACATTTTAGCATTTATCAAAAAGAACAAGTCTTCAACTTTAGCTGTATGCAAAATAAATCATTCACAACATTGTAGCATCAAAACACTTTGTATTTACTTTTCTTATATCATTTATCATTTATTTGGAAACATATCTGTTTGTCTATTGTAAAACCAACCTTCCTTGAAGACAAGGACACTGCTATCATTTTGTCCTCCTCCAACCCATCTGAAAGCTGAGCATAGATTTGTTTGACTTGATAGTTAGCTATTTTTCACTGTGTAATAGACTTGGGCTTCACCTCACTGCACAGAGCTGCAGTGCATGGATCACTTTCAGTAACTTGGCAATTCTCTTGACTATCAATCAGTGCTAAGCTTCTGTTATCATATATTGGGGCACTGAAATTGTATGCTGATTTAAAGACAGAAATCCAATTATACCTGAATATTTTATGTCTGATTCTTTACCTCATTATAACACATGGATCTTATTATTTTTTCATCTTCTTTGGGCAGAAAGGACTTTCAAATATCCTTATTCTTCCTACATGGAAGAAAAAGAAAAATTTGGTTTCATTTTAACAAAAAGTTGAAGATAACACAAATAACCAGGGACTGCACCTTTGACATAAGAACTGACCCTTGAGGCTTTGGAGAAGCCAGCTGCATGTTCAGTTTCCTTTGTCCCTGTTTCTTGGGATTTACTTGAAAGAAAAACATATTGGACAGAAACTGTTGCCATCTTGCACAAGTTGGTTACATGATCTTCAGATTTTTTGATGGATTTTACCTGTTGTTCTGGGTAGTAGACTTGGAACAAGTTAGACAATATATATTTTGACAGTGGCTGATTTATGCAGTTCCAGGAATGATCGATTTGTGTACTTTTACAAGGGTAAGGCACACTTCATTTTACACAGCCCATTTTCACCATTGTCAGGGTTTAGTTTCTTGACATTCCAATAAAAAATTGAACCACGTTTTTTATTTTTCAGCTCTATTAGTCTCTGCTCTTGTTTCCTTTCTTTATAGGATTGGTGAAAAGTATTTGGCTAATCCCTTGAGAGACAGATTACCATTGTTTAAGTTGTTGGGGGCAACCTTTAGGCTCAGGGTATTGATGACATACAAAGTGATTGCATGATTTCTATAGTAAAGGGAATATTACAGGTGGAAGCTATAACTGGCTAAAGTAGCAAGTGCTCTCACATCATATCCTTTTTCTCCCCTTAGCTGACAGTTCTAAGTATGCTCCTTGCATGTGTGGTTTAGATTTGGTAGAGACTTGGGTAGAGAATACACACAATTTTGAGGTGTTTCCATCTGTTGTTTTGTATCCTGGATTTCTTCACATTCCAGTGACTGTGGCATGCCATGAAATCCTTCAGAGTGAAAGCTGAGAAAAATTGGAAACTCACATTCATGTGAAGCTCTTCTTCAAGTTTTAGGGTCCCTTCTAGAATCTGCTGATCCTGCTACTATTGAATCTAGAGGCTTCAAGTAGTTGTGTATTATATTTTGTTCAAAGTTTGTAGTTTTTATCTGCCAAGAGATTGGGACTTATTTGGCCATTTTAGAAGAACTTTCCCAGCATTTTTAAAATTTTAAGGTAGAATAGCAGTTTATCAATCCTATATTTTGTTCTATGCTGTTGGTTTCAAAAAAGAACTTGAATATCTTACTTTGTATAAGTAACCAGAGTAAAATATAAATTTAGTAATTTAGGTAAACATTGAGTAATTCAGTTGGCAAGGTCAGTGGTCAGGGAGATAGTGAAGGGAGAGTCCTCAAATCTGAAATAATCTGGAGTAATCTGCTAGAGGGTCAGACAGTTAAGAACTGAGGATGATGGAAATTATTAGAATTTCTGGAGTCATCGAAGCCTGGTATTGGACAGAATCTTGGAATCAGTTTATCAAGCTTTGTAGCTAAAACTAGAATCCTTCCAACGGTATCTCCCTACAAGATAGTCACTACAGACTATGAAAGTGTGCTGAAAAGAATGTTAGATATGGCAGTGAAGTAAATTGGAACAGTTGGCTACAAATGGTAAAATATCACACAAGTTTTCTCACATAAGGTACTCTGCAACATTTCCTATTTATTTCTGAATTTCAAATTTCTAGGCTAGCTATGCCATTGTACAATTTTTTACTGTGTAATTTTTGTACTTATAGGATAAAAATCAGTATTTCTGGGTGAATAATGTCTTATGTGTCAAAAACTAGCATTATCTCTCAGTTTTTGGAAGGGTAAGGTATAAGGGAGTCAACTGATAAATAATAAATAAGAAGAGGAACTATGGATCCCTTTGGTTAGTTTTGTAATGCATACAAAGTCAAGTCCAAAGAATTTCTGCAACATAAAAAATTGTTTTAAAATGTATTGAGATGATGTGAAAAGTTAATCTAATGACAAAGAATTATACAGTTTCTGACCATATATCAAAATTATAGTGTTAAGAAGGCACGAGAATCTTTATTTTCAGATCATAAATACCAACATAAAAGAACACTTGAAATGAATTTTGACAGTTTCAAGCCTTTGCCCAAGACTCATTAATTCTTATCTAAGAATTATAAACACTGGGTCAGCATAATAATCATTAAAACACTAAATGTAAATAAACATGTACAAAATACATTTTTTTCAGATACTCTTACTATTTATGCAGTACATTGCTCCCATGAACAAATATACATAGTAAATAACTTCTATAGGGAACAGCACAAGATATCGAGGACAAGAACTGAGTCTAATCAGAGATTCATAATATGATAATTTTCTAAAGACATACTTAATGTTGCATCCATACATTCCCTTAGGATCAGTGAGGCACTGATGTTTTATATCAGCAAGGACTTAAAATGCCTACTTAATGCACAATCAAACAAAATACCACTGCACCTCAACATCACCACTACCACTAAACCCTTGAAGAAAAAAATGTAGCATAATGCAGTTAATCTCAAAATAAACCTACTTTAACTCTATACTATTATAGGATACATATGGGGTATCCACTATTTTAAAAAGGCCAGGGCTTTGCATCTCTTCTTTTTAATGTAGATGGCATTCTTGTATATTTAGTTCTATTGAGAGTCTAAGCTACAGATTAAACTCAATGGAGGAGAGTTTAGTGAATGGATTCTAAGCTAAGTCCCCTTAAGCACTGTGTTTCATGAGTGTAGACATGGAAACCCTCTCCCTTTATTATTTTCTAGAGACAGTTTTTTTTTTCACTTCAAGTGAGCCAGTGTTTTAGTCCTTTCTAACATGTAAAAGGTCATTCATTACCTTCTCTCACCTTTCTCTTCAACCTCTCCCTCTCTACTCTTCCCTTTTAGCTTGTAAAAATGCCTGAGTACTGCTTATCTGTAAACAACAACAAAAACAAAATTATTTTCCAAGTGTTTTCTTCCCTGTACTGTTACAATACTTTTCTCTTTCCTTTCAAAGAGAGCCACAGTACTCAAAAGTACAATATACAATTTAGATGTCTTCTTCACCTTCCTTCATTCCTTTGCACATTACAATTGGGGTTCTGCCCACATCACACTCTATCTAAATGACTCTTGACAAGATTACCAATTAATACCCAAGATATCTACTCTTCCTTCCTACTGGGAACTTTCATCCTCCCTAGGCTTCAGGTATATTATTTTCTCTTTCATTTTATTCCTCTTTCTACCTCTTTTGATTTTTATCCTCAGTCTTTTCAGTAGAATCTCCTTTCAGTACCTCTTGCTTACAAGCTACTGTTTTCTAAGATTCTGTCCCTGAATATTCCTTATCTCTCTATCACTCTATCAAGACAGGATAAGCTGGGCTTCCCTGGTGGCGCAGTGGTTGAGAGTCCACCTGCCGATGCAGGGGACATGGGTTTGTGCCCCGGTCCGGGAAGATCCCACATGCCGCGGAGCGGCTAGGCCCGTGAGCCATGGCCACTGAGCCAAAAGACAGGATAAGCTAAATTACAAGTAACAACCCTTACAATCTCAGTGGCTTAAAACAATCAGCATTTATTTCTTGCTCATATTACATGTTTATCACAGTTGAACTGGGGGTACCCATCACATTGTCTTCATTCAGGTACACAGGTCAACAGATCCTCCATCACCAGGGATATTCTTGGTCATAGTGGCAAGGGGAAGGGAACCACCAACTTAGAAGTGAGCACCAACTTAGAACCTGCTTCTGCTCCAAAGAGGCATAAATTCCTTCCTCTCAATTTTGTTGGCAAAGTGAGTAATATAGTCAAGACTAACTTCAAAGGGGGCAGATCAGTATAATCCTATAATGTGCACCAAAAGTGCAAACCAAAATAGAAGAGAATAGTTCTAATGACCATTACAGTCTCTGAGTGATTTCATCCAACAAATGTGGTTTCAGTTGCTACATAAATGGTAATGACTTGCAAATATATACCTTGAGCTCTTGTCTTTTAATATCTATACCCATCTATACAACTTCCTACATCACTTGTATATCCAAACACTGAAGTCAACCCTCCCCAGTGAAACTTGTTATTAAACTTCTCATCTTGGTTACCTTCCAAGGATACAAGTTAGACACTTCTTGGTTATTCCTGATTTATTACTCTTCCTTAACCCATATGTCAGTAGTTACCTACTTTAATTCAATCAATGGTCTCAGTACTATTAGAATCTACCCCTTCCCCTCTGTTTACATTATTTCTTCCTTAATGTGATCTCTCCATATTTATTACCTGGATTGCTGTAATAGCATTTTATTGTGTTCTTCTTGCTAATGGGCTTAGTCCCTCCCAAACTATCCTTGTCCCTGCTGTCAAAGTTATCCACATCACAAATTTCATCATTTAATGTTTTAAAAGTCACTTATGGTTTGCTCCCTGTTGACTTTAGGATAATATTCAAACTTTTTTATATCATACCAGGCCTTTTCTGATGTGATCTCTGATCATCTGGCTAGTTTCATCTCTCTCCACTTCCCCCAACTCATCTCATTCCATGATCTACTATTGATGATCAAGCTCACTTAGAGATAAAAGAGAAGTGTAACTAAATGATACGTTCAGAAGGAAAAAAAAAAAAGAGGAAAATGAAGAAAACTCTTAAGTTGGATATAGAACCTGGGATAGCCTATAGTCTCCAGCAGGAAGTTCTAACTCTGTCTTTTTGTTCAAACATTTCATTCACCTAGAAGGAGATCTGAGTAGGAGACTAGTAGAGGTAGTTTTGCTATTGGAGAAAGATAAGTAGCTTGTGGAGGCAGTAGGTCCTTGAATTCAGACTAGGAAGGTATGTCCAATCCTGACATTTATGATATTCATCCTTTGATGAAAAGCTGTGTCTGTAGGTAATACCAAGGTTATTATGTGAACAGTGACAACACTTCTCAGCTACATGGCAGTGACCAGCTCAGCTGGGTCATGTCGCGTATAGGGCTGCCCCTTACAGGGCTACAGAAGAGCATGTTCTTTACGAAAGTGGTACAGGATTAGTTTGGAAATGTTTGACAGATATAATGATTGGCATTCTCTGCAATAATTTTAATGTTTCAAAGCTACAGATCAAAGACAGGGAAAAAAAGAGAAAATCAGAGAAATTACATCCTTTGGAATAAGAAAAAGAACAAAAAAGGAGATAAGTATATTTTCACATCTAAACAATTCTTGTACTAGATTTTAAACAATTTTAAGACTATGGAAATGGTGAAGAGGGTGAGGTTTTTGTAGTAGTTGTTTGTTTGTTTGATTTTTTTCTTAATTTCTGTGTTTTTTTAAACCATACCCATCTCTTTACTTTATGTAATTTAAGGAGAGAAAAACACAATTTCTATAGTAGGCTGCAGTATTTTAGAATGTGTCTTTTGTTTCCTACTAAGGGGGAATAAAAGGCAAAGAGGAAAGTTTCCCAAGTTACTAGTTCAACATAAGTGAATGAAAAAAATATGTGCTTTTCCTTCAATTGCCTAACATTTATAAGCAGAAGGATGAATTAACAGAATGACAGGTGTTGGGAAATGACAAAAGGAAACAGATTACTGATGGGAATCAAATTGCTTAGTCCTCAGTTACATTCCAGGCATAAATAAAGTAAAACAATTAATCTTTTATTTCTGCCACCTGTAAATCTGCCAGGCATTCTATGCTCAACAGCACTAATGATGCAAAGACAGTGCCTAATTTTTTTCTACTCTGTAATTTCAGACCCACAATATTTGACAGCTGAAATCATCTTCTGTAGTGTCTCTGTGCCAGTCCAAGAGGTAGAATGGCTTCTATGCTGAAAAAAGGTCCCTTCAATTTCATTGAAAGGGAGTGGAACACTTTAACATTCACCGGAATGGAAGAGGAAGAGTACATGGTCTCACCCCTAAGTTTTAAGCACTAAAGTGTGGCTAATTTCTGGATTTTAAGGGAAGAGTAAAGATGGGAAACTAGAATAGAATGAACTGGAAAAAATTGTCTTCTGCTGTTTCTGTTTGTTAAGAGGTTAGTAAGTGTAATGATTTTCTATTACCATTTTGACATTTGGAAAAAATAAATGAAAAAAAACAAGCTCAACTATTATTTATGGTATATGCCACTGAATTTCCACATTTTTCTGGATCTCTTAACCAGAATTATGCATTATGCTTTTAGAACTATGTTTTCACATTGACAGGCTGAGAAATCTGATTAGGCACCAGGACATGAGATAAAGTCTAGGACTCTTACACTTGCATCATAATAAATTAGCCTGAAAGAGTGATTGTGGACCTATGCCCCAAATTCTACCCCGAAGCTATGTGTCTAAGGACATCCATTCCTGTTTCTAAGGAGAAATAGATATTTTTCCTTCTTCCTGGTACCCGACACAAATCTTCTTTCTGTGTAGTTTTCTCTGATACATGTCTGGCCCCACTAGTAATTGGGCATATGTTTGACTGTCACTGGCTTCCCTAACTCTGAGGTTATGCAGAAATGCATCAGTAGAAGACCTCATGGAAATCCTGTTAAATAGCAGACATCCTCATTTTTTATAAGAAAAGTGGTTTCTCTTCAATACAAGCAATATTTTCTTTGTAGCATCTCTAACTCAAATGCAAAAAGACTCTGCTTGTTTACTTACCTGGCATTTTCTTTCCCTGGATTATCACCCAGAACATTTATTTCTCTTTAGTTCATCCCTCTTTTGAGTGACTTAACAGTTAATCAGTCTTGTCATGACTACTGCAAGTGATTGGATTTTGTTTGATTTTTAATGAAGCAATGTTTCAGTTCCATTTTGGCTTATGGTGATAAATTATTTGCAAAGCACTATGAGGGAAAAAGGGGGGCGGGAAGAGAGAGATGAAAGCTCCAGGGTCATTCTGGCTTATTCTAATTTTTAAATATGTTCTCAGCAGTTGTATCCCCCAAGTGTTTAAAAAATAACTGAAAGCTGAATACTGCCCAGAAACAAGAAAATATGAATTGATTCTGGCTTCTTAGAAACTCCATACCCCGTGGAGCTCCCAGTAGTGTTTTCATCTCTTTAAAAATGTTTCCACTTTGATTCTTTTTTTTTCCTTTAGAATCAAGCTTTGTAGTTAATTGCTGATAACATCCTTTTTTACTTAGTTTTATACTGAGCAATCAAGTCTGCTTTCTTCTCTGTCTCGCTTCCAAAACTCTTGGCTATTTTAAGGATTTTTTTCCCCTGAGGTTAGCTAGTTTCCTAGAGCTAACAACCAATGCATTAAATATCCATCCCAAGAAAAACTGCAATCTGACTTTTAAAAAAATCTTTCAAAACATGTTCTCAAACGGAGTTTTGTAATTATGACTCTGGAGAATAAGTTACCTTGTTTAAATCACCCAGGGTATTTTCCCCAGGCATTTAAACATTTTAAGATGCTGGCTAAGACAGTCTGAACATAGAAGCAATGGGTAGCCTCTGCTTGACCCCAGAGAGCTATGTCCAACCTCATGTGTTTCTAACACCTCTCCTACCTCTGCCCAAAGTCTTAAAAAAAATCAAAACAAGTACTAAGTATCGATTCCAGAGCCTACATAAAATATACAGACCTGGGACCAGGAAAAGAGATAAAGCCCAATAATCAACTTTCCGGTTGTTGCCTTGGGACTCTGAGGGAATAAAAAAATGAATAGGTAAATGCTAGCGTGGGGAATGCAGGGTTTGGCAGTTGGGCAGTGGCCCAGGGTACCAATGAGTGAAGTGGCCTAAGTGTTGGCAGATATAAGAGGTGGAATGTGGATAAAAGTGGCTGAACTGTAAAGAACATGGCAGAACCAGCTGGCCGAGTCAGTATCACGTTACATTTATACTTCCCTTTCCCATCTGTATCTTGTCTTTATTCTCTAATCCATTGCTTCTAACCTTCTCCCTTGTGTTTCCCCAAAATGGTTAAATTAAAATAAAATAAAACAAAAGCACAGAGACAAAGAGAATATTTAATTAGACAGAATAATTGAACAGAAAAAAATTGCGTATTTCTCCCAAAAAACTATGAAAATATTCATTCAAAGCATTTCTAGCTATTTAAAGTAGAAGCATAGGCCTTCACAGAAATGGGAGCATTATAACAGACATTGAACAAAGTAAGCACGAGTACGTCCATTGCCTCAGATATCCTTTGCACTCTTTAGCTGTGTTAAGTAAGCTTAGAAAAAAAAATTAATTTTCAACAGTATTCATTTCCAAATTTTTAAACATATTTTTTAGAGGTGATATACATGCTATTTATCATTATTATTTTCACATTTCTATTACCAGCAAGGTATTGGAATTTGGAATGGAACCCCAAGTGTAGATGATAAACTTGTCAAGTTTTTGGTGGTCTTTTGGCCCCTTCTTCCCCTGGTTTTTAAACCATTTACCCTTTGTGCAGTACTTCTTTGCCAGCCCTCCATTGGTGCCACCGTGCTCATCTTTTCACATTGTTATCCCTATTAGGAAAATATTTGAATCACATTTATACAAAAAAATGAAAATAAAAGTTGACTTTCATGGTGTTTCTATTCCCAAGATGTCTACATTTTTAAAGGGTTCAAATCCATGAACTAAATGAATAATGCTTAGATAGTAGACTTTTAATGACCAATAACAAGACAGTAGATGGATTCCTCTGGAAATCAGCCATTGTAGGTATGCATTACAACATTTCATTTTTAGGCAGATAATTCTTGAGGTTGGCAAGGTCAGATGAGATTGCTGGAAGTTTAGTGGTTTTTAACTATTTCCTTAGGTTTAGGGGGCAGGGTATTAAGCAAATATCCTTGCTCATCCTGTATGATCAAAGAGTACCAATTTCTAGATTTGTTCTCTTGAAAAGGGGCCCCAGAATATTCTTAAGAAAAAGTGTAGATTCCAAAGTTGTTCAATAAAAGAACATATCACTTCTTTTACTTAGAAATGATAATCTATTCATCAATCAAAAGCTACATTCCAGTTCTCAATCTGTTGTGCAGAAATCATTAAAAAATGGGCCAATCAATACATGCATATTCCCCTCAGTTTTAGAATACATGCTCCTCCTAGAAAACTAATTTAGTTGGGTTAAAACTAAACTTATAGAGACAGATATACCCATTATTTTTTTTTAATACAAGGATATAACATGTTAAGTATCTTCAAATTAAAGGCTTGAAATTTTGAATCTATCCCGTTAAAATTACTCATGCCTCAAAAAATTTAATTGTTACTGTCCTTTGAAGAGATTTTCCTAATTTAGAATTTCTTTCACTAGCAAATCTTGCAAAACCGTATTATGATCATTTAAATGTAGAAGGATCATACTGGTGAAAGATTCATATGAAAACATTCTTGATGTGTTATCAACATATTACACATATTTTCAAGTTTATTTGGTAATTTGGAGTTTTTCAACAAACTTGTGATACTGGAGCCACACCCTTTAGACGTTTCTCCTTTGTCAGATGGTACAAATGTTAGACTTTGTTAATTGAGGCTGCTGGAGAGACATTTCAGCACACTAGCCCAGAAAGGCACTCCATTTCTAGACTCTGATCTTCTTTCTTTATTATTCAGCATGGTGGCCCAGTGGTCTGCACACACCAGTTCTAGCCCTACTCTCAGGTTGGGAGACCATTTCTGTCACATAGTTCCAGCCATATTCTCAGGCAGCTGTCTCCTCAATTGGTAAGCCAGTTCTACGTAGCAACTCCATCCTGCACCCTCTGACAGGTTTGTACAGGCACCCTGGGTGTTCTCTTGTAGCTATGCCCATTTTGAAGAGATCTGAACTCATCCTTGGGGAAGAACTTCTTCTAGGTCCTCTGTTCTTTTGTTGCTCACTCTTCCCCAACCTAATGACAATCGCTGCTTTTGTTTTTTTTCACCTGATAATTCTTGGCTTTTTGGAGTCCACTTTAACCCTTTTAATAGTTAACTACTTTTTAGTAGTTAACAATTTTTACATTAAATTTTCTTATTCAACTTGTGGGTATGTTTTCTGTCTCCTGAATGGGCTCTGACTGATATACTAATTCTATTTTTGAAATAGCTTATTACCATGTCATAGAAAAAGCAAAACTGCCTCCAATCCACATTAACAAAATTATATGCTCATAATTATATGATCATTAATTGTCTTAACAAATAGGAAATACACTAGCAGTTTACTGAAAACTGCTCAGAGAAAGGTTGTATTGTGATAGGCCAATGGTGTTTACTAAAAATAATATGTATATTTGAAATTATTATGTTTTATTACTATGGTTTAGGGAACAGTGTTTTTTAAAAAATGATTTCCTATGAGAAGATGTTACCTCTTCTGAAATAGCTATAAATTATATAATTGTTCCTATATAAAGTGGTTACAAAGTATCATTGTTATAGCAAAGTAAAGTGAGATTATAAATTTGGGGGACTCAGTTTTATCTCTTTGGCAAGAATCATGATATTTAGCTTTCGGGTCATTTCTAAGTTATTAAGGTAGTGGGTTTGAGGGCATCTAGTGCAATACCTAGAATATAATATGCAATAAAAGGACTGAATAATACATGTGAGACTAGGTACTAGATAAAAAGAAGAGATTGGGGCAGAAGCTATGAGGTAAAGGGATATAATACAGCCTACTTTGGAATTGAGCAATGGCTTATTTAGCATAGTTAGAGTTAGAAAAGTGCTGTGAGCTGTGCTGTTCAGAGAGCACTGGGTTTGAAAGTTCTATAATTAATAGAAAGGCAAATAAAACACAGAAGAGCAGACGTTTGATCCCAGCTATAAAGTAATAGGAAGAACTTGAAACTCTATTGCAACAGATACATAAGAATGAAAATTAACATGCAATAAACACTGTCTCAAATGCACAGCTTATGATATAAGGTCTATCTCAAGGAGCCAGTGACGAAAAGAGAGCTAATGACCAAAGCAATGTGCTCCTGGGCTTACACCATGGTTGCATTGGGTGTTGCTACATGGTTTTGGGTTATCTTTCGGAGATATCTAGGTCATTCAGATAAGATCCATACAGAAAGGAGTCAAAAATTTTAGTTTGGACTAATCAAATATTCAAACAGAAGCATGTGGCTGGGACTCTAAAGGGAGACATTCTCAGTAAAATGTTGCACTAGGGAAGAACTTGTGTTCACTACCATAGGGAGGTGCAGAAATATTTAAGACTCAGCATAGTCTGTATAAATTTGAACGCCATATCCCTATGAAGTTCAAGCCTCTGTTCATGCACTTCTAACTGTAACTGTTTATTCCTCTTACCCAAAGTTAAAGCAAAAGAACCTCCATCTATTTGAAAATACAACAACAATATCCTAAGTAACTTATAATTTAAAAATTCAAAATACATTATAAACAACGTAGTATTAATACTGAAAGCTATGTGTAAAAACTTATGGAATATAAGTAAAGTAGTAGTTAGAAGAAAAAGCATAACCTTTAATGTTTACATTACAAAAGAAGAAAGTCTGAAAATTGTTAACTATCCAAGTCAAGAAGTTACATAAAAGGTATATAGCAAAGATTACATCATAGTGTTGAAATTTATAGCCATTCCCTTTAGAGTCTATTCAACATTGTACTGCATGTGTTAATCTACATAGTAAAATGGGAATAAAAGTAAATGAAAAGAAAAGCACACACGTCATTTTCGCCTTACATATGATTGTCTACATAGAAAATCCAGGAGAATCTTCAAACACTTGATACTAATTAGCATTACTAGCTTATAACAAACGTAGTTAGTTTGCTGCAGAAAACTAATTTGACCCTATACATATTCCATAAAATTCAAAAAATATATTCTTTCAATAGCATTTAACAAATTAGTAAAATATATATGAAACAAAAGTGTGAAAGATCTTCCTGGAGAAAAAGTATAAACCTTAAATGGAAGTCATGATGAAAAGATCCAAATAGAGTGTCCTCATTCATGGATGGGGATGTGAAGTAACATGAAAAAGAAAGATATCTTCAAATGTTCTATAATCCAATGCATTTCCCATAAAATTACCAATAATATTTTTCACAGAAGTTGAATTGTTGAACAGAACCTTACATGAATAAACAAACATAGTTTGGCAAATATTGTAGATAAAGTAGGTGAGGGAAACTATACCCACACCTAAAGATATTAATTCCACAAATATTTATTGAAGACAATGTATGTACCGGACATTGGGTTAACTGCTTATAATAAAAAATCAGTGAACAAGCTGATAGAAAATATTGATCCATTTGAATATAAAAAATAAACAAAATTCTCAGGACATCAAAATACACCATTAACAAAATGAAAATATAAATCATAGACTTGGAATGAATATTTGCCATACATATAATAAGCAAAGAATAGGTAACCAGAATATATAAAGAACCACTAAAAAGCAATAAGAATAAGGCAAACATTTCAATTAAAAAATATAAAGGACATTAGCAAACATTTCACAGAAGTGAAAGCTCAAATGGCTAATAAACATGTGAACAGATGTTCATTTTAATAGCAATCCATAAAATGCAAATTAAAACAACAAGGCATTATTTTACAACCATCAGATTGGTAAAAACAAAAAAAAAAGTTGATAATAACAAATGTTGCTGAGTGTCTAGCAAAAAAGTTCTCAGGAAAGGGTATGTGACTTGTTGCAATCATTTTGAAGAACAATGTGGCAAGATCTGGTAAAATAGTAGAAATTACCCAGTTATCTAATGAGTGGGCTCACTTTCTGTCTATGTATCTTCAAGAAACTCTCACGCAAGTACATTATGAGATATCAACAAAAATTTTTTATTAAAACATTATTTTTTAAAACATTATTTTTAATAGGAGTAAATTATAAGCCACCTTAAGCATCAATGACTAGAAGAAAAACAGTGATTTGTTTATATAATGAAACATTGTGTAGTAGCTAGTGAACTAAAGTTTCATCTATTGATATTGATGAATTGCAAAATATTGGAATGAATATTCCATTACACCAGAATGTCCAATACAAAATGATACAAAATAATATTTCATAGTTTAAACATGCAAATAATAATATATATTTTATTAATATATGCACATATATATGTGCACATATAGAACACATAAAACACCATAGTCAGATTTTATCTGCACATAGAAGGAAAATAATGGGGCTGGTGGAGGGCACCTAAGGGGCTACAACCTCTATGTAGTGTTTTTACTTCATCAAAAATTATGAAGCAAATATTGCAAAATAAAATTTGATAAATTTAGATGGGTATTCAGATACTTAAAAGTATTTTTTTGCTTGAAATACATTCAAAAATTTAATAATATAATTTTTAAAAAATTAAAGAAGAGCAGTCATGAACTAAATTGGATTTTAATTCTTAGAGAATCAGGCTAAGAGTAGGAAATTAGCCCCAATGGCCCAGCCAGACAATATTTAAGAAGAGATTAGAAATATACTTTAGAGGGAAAATAGACAAACCTTCCGCATCTCCTTAGATCTTTTTCCTGAATGACAATAAATAACTTTAGATAGATGGATGGTTTCTAGGTGTTATCTGTGATAAAAGTGGGAAAGCTTCAGCTGAAGGAGCAGTCAGAGCCATTTCTAGCAATGCCAGCAATGGGCAGAGAGAAGAGGACAATTATCAAAAGTCAACTGTGTATCACTCAGGACTGTAAGTACTCTGGTTAGGTTATTGCTTCTTATCTAGCAAACCCAGGGAATTTTTTTTTTCCCTGTTGAACATGAGATAGTAGCAACAAGAATAGTCACAAATGCTGGGATGTAGGATGGATAGTAAAAAAAATCCCTGATATTCAATTTCTTACAGATGTTAAGGCCCAGCAAATGCAGCTTCTTTGAATTATGCATTAAGAAAAGAAAAAAATAAATAAGGCAATCGAAGGAGCAAGGAAGTAGGAAGCAATAAAGTTTTCATCCCTGGCCTAGGAAACAGGGTACCTAGAATCTACTTCAGTCTATTCCATTAAATATTTGGTTTTTTCTTAGGCAAATAACTCACACTTTGGAGATTTTATTTTCCTCAATTATAGTATGAGAACATTTAATATTAACTCACTTTCTTTTAAGGTTCATCTGCTTTAAAATACTAAATCTCTATTTGGAGATTATCATCTTTCTGACACGGAATTGGAGAGGGAATGGATAACTATCATTCCTAACTGATGTCCCTAAAATTAGCTCTTTGTTAGTCCAAGCCTAGTACTTCCTCAGTCAACACAGTAATACCACACTCTCCTTGGCATCAGACATGATGTAGGTATTCCACCAACCCTTACTGCTCAATTAACTGATCTTTCCTGATGAGGCAGGATCTACTCACTTACCTCTGTTTCCCAACACTGGAAGTCAGCTAGAGTAGTTAAGGATGTTTGCTTCTGGTTGTTTCACTAACTATATAAGAATTTGATATTTGAATAAGACACTCTCATCAATCTTAAGAGCAACCAAGACATTTTCATTGTGGTAATACCCTTTTGACAATTGCTGGAGTGTGATACACTCAGGAAAGCTCTGCTTTGTGGATCTTTTACCAGAACTGATTCTGTTTATGTAAATTAGTGTCTCAATCTCAGGCATGACAATTGTTAAGGGAGGCTCTCTAAGGACAGGTTTTCTCCTTTCTGCTTCCTAATATATTGAATTGTGCATATGTGTTGAGTTATTCGATAATAAGGCAAAGTTTGAATCTATTGGTTCTCTGGTCAAATTACAGATTTCAGAGTTCCCTACTATAAACCACATCTGTGAAGCCCCTCCATGGACCACCTTTCACATCTAAATTATATGAATGACCTGTCATCCTGGCATATCAACTCACTAATAGAAATGTGTAGGTATGTTCCTAGATATAGTTGGCACCTTAGTTTTGCGTGTAATCGATATTTGTGCTTTACTGAAGCTAAACACTTTTTCCACACTAAGCTGCACAATAACGATTGCAAACCAGAGAGCAACAACTTTG
Organism: Tursiops truncatus; assembly: GCF_011762595.2. Taxonomy (NCBI): domain Eukaryota; kingdom Metazoa; phylum Chordata; class Mammalia; order Artiodactyla; family Delphinidae; genus Tursiops; species Tursiops truncatus. The sequence continues at coordinate 66,618,860 of NC_047042.1, read as the reverse complement.
GTAAATGAAAGTAATACTATGGGAGTCCAAAAATGCTGTGTTAACAGTTCACTGATCATTTATGGGAATCACATCTATTAGATGTCTTCATACGGGGACAAGGAATCTTTTCTCAGTGAAAATAAGGCTAGACTCATAAGGGGGAAAGAAACCCTACAAAGACAGAATAACACTTTGGACTCAGCTGATATGCAATCTGGTAATCCATTATTATGATAGTCAAAATTTATCCCTCAGTTCTTATTATTTTCAGGCTATATTCTAAGTGCTTAAAATGTGTATTCTTACTGAACATTCACAGCAATTCTATAAAGTAAGAAACTATTGTTATTCCTATTAAACTGATGGAGCAACCCAGAATTGTCAGGGAATTTGACCAAGGTCACACAGATGGTAAATGACAGCACAAGTATATGACCCCAGACAGTCTGAGATGAAAGTCACCACCCACAATATGATTCCTAGACGTTTGTGTTAAAAAGTAATATTTGTCTCCCTTGTACAAAAACAAATATTGCTAGCCACATGAGCCAAAAAGAAAAAAATCATTGAAAATAAAAATATTTTATGTGTTTGTTTATGTGTAATGAAATTCTTTTGGAGAAATGCTGAAATTATGAAGCCTAGGGAAAAGCCTTTATCTTTTGCATATCTTTTAGAGTCACATCCAGTTTCAGATGACACACTGGCCAGTTTTTACTTCCTGACTTGGACTGAATCTGCAAGTTAGCACATTAATCACTGGAAAAGCAAAGGACAAAAGAATATACTGTGGCTTAAAATATCTAAGACTGTTACCCACCAGCGTTCTTGGCCTTCCTTAATCAATAGAAATTGCTAAGAGGCCAGACAAGAAATTCAGACAAGGTTTTATTGGGGCCCCTGCTGCAAAAACAAGTAACAGGTTCCCTTGCTCACTCCCCCCGGGGTGAGGGGACTGCTTCCTTATATGGGGTGAGGGTAAGGGTGTGTTCAGGGGTCAGCTGGAGGGCTGGCCTAGATGGTCTGCCCACCCCTTTGGTGATGTTGAATGCGCGGGCATCCGCGGTGCCCTGCTTTTGCTCCTGGCTCTTCAGGAGTGGCAGTTGGGTTTTTGGTCTTTTTGTATCTTGTTGTCCCCCACTGCACATGCTCATAATTATTTTTAGTCCCGCTTAGTTTCTTTGTATTTTGCTGCTCGAGGAGATGTTTGTCTAGGTGCAAGCACTGCAGCAAAGGGTCCCAGGTCCCAGGTCCCAGCTTGTCTAAAGACTAGAAGTTTCTGAATTGTTATGAGACTTCCTAGCATTATTCCCCCTCAAAAGGCCATGGTCCTAGAATCAAAGTCCTTCCCCTACACGTTTTATTTTCCCTTTTGCCCTCTTCAGTAGAACACATGCCTACTCAAACATTCAAAACATTCTCTATTTTAGTATGAATTTTACTGCATAAATTTTGCAAGGTGTTCTCAATTTATACATAGATTGTTATAACAAAGTTCTTACAAAGTTTATAATAGGAATAGTTTTCCTCATAGAGATAATTTTATAAATGATAATAATGCATTCAGGCCATACAAAACGATTTAACCTCCAATGTCTTTTGATGTTTCTTGGTAATGGTACAATCTATTCACAAAATTGTCTTTTGTAGCATCTCATGGAAAATGCATTCTTTGCATGCAGAGGACACATCTTCCCTCACTGGGGGCAGAGTCAGACAGACTGACACAAGATAGTCATTATTGGCACCAGTAGCATGTTAAGGGTCTTCTTCCACTTACATATATTGTTTTATATATATATATATATATATATATATCTCAGGAATCTCTCAGTCTGTATTTCCATCTATATATACCAGTGCTTTAAAAAACTTAACTTCTTACCCCTCTCCCTCCCCGTGTCCTCAAATCCATTCTCTACGTCTGCGTCTTTATTCCTGTCCTGCCTTAGGTTCTTCAGAACAATTTTTTTTTTTTTTAGATTCCATATATATGTCTTAGCATATGGTATTTGTTTTTCTCTTTCTGACTTACCTCACTCTGTATGACAGACTCTAGGTCCATCCACCTCACTACAAATAACTCAATTTTGTTTCTTTTTATGGCTGAGTAATATTCCATTGTATATATGTGCCACATCTTCTTTATCCATTCATCTGTCGATGGACACTTAAGTTGCTTCCATGTCCTGGCTATTGTAAATAGAGCTGCAATGAACATTGTGGTACTTGACTCTTTTTGAATTATGGTTTTCTCAGGGTATATGCCCATTAGTGGGATTGCTGGGTCATATGATTGTTCTATGGACTTATATATACTACCCAATGTAAAATAGATAGCTAGTGGGAAGCAGCCGCACAGCACAGGGAGATCAGCTCCGTGCTTTGTGACCACCTAGAGGGATGGGATAGGGAGGGTGGGAGGGAGATGCAAAAGGGAGGAGCTATGGAGATATATGTATATGTATAGCTGATTCACTTTGTTATAAAGCAGAAACTAACACACCACTGTAAAGCAATTATACTCCATAAAGATGTTAAAAAATAAAAATTAAATTAAAGACTCCTTGAAACATCACAACCTGACGGACTAGTTTCTTTTATTATCTGCATTTTACAGATGAGGCAGTGGAGATGCTTCTAGGCTATGTGATTTGTTCAAATTCACATAGTTGTGAGTGGTGGAGCTGCGATATGAGCCCATGCAGTCTGACTCCAGAGTCTGTACTCTAACCACTGTGTATCTGCTCTTTGATCTCTTTAAGATAGAGCTACTCACCTGATACATTCAGCTTTGAGTGAGGCTAAGAGCTTTAATTGAGGTACTTCCAGTATTTGATTTTATAAATGAAATATTTATATGTTGTGTTTAAAGGCTGGGGTTCTCACCATTCATTAATATACAATCATGATTCTCTTCTCATTTCTCCCATAACTTGTTCTGTTGAAGTTTCTTCTGGCCACAGAGAAAGAATCCCAAGTCCAACTCTTAGTTTTAGATTCGAATGATTCTCCAAATCACCCAAGTTTTTATTTTATAGCTCACAGATGTTTTCCCCAAAGAATTTTTGTGAATGGGATACCTTTCCCTCTCTGTACTCTGAGAAGTTTCAGGGGGTCTGGAAATCCCTGAAGTTATACGTGTTTCTGGGGAAAAGGTCAGTGATGTTAAACTGATTATCAGAGTTACTTTGGGATCTTAACACCTGAAGACTGCATGCTCAGTGATTTAAAATATGATCAATATGCTTGTCTGTGGTTATCACAACTGAAGGCAAGGGGGTATGTATAGACTATTTAATTAAGCAATTCTATTTTATAGGTCTATACGCACAGTATTGTTAGTAAGCAACAAGTATCCACAGAACACTCTAGACTATTTTCCCAAATTATGTTTTATGAAACACTGTGTTCCTCAAGATATTTTACATATCGTATACACAACTCCATATACACACGCACACACACACATATAATTCTATAATCAGCAGAGGAGAAATTTCCTACCATATTCTCTCAGACATTTACAACTATAGTCTCTGAAAAGCCTTAGGCGGTAGAAACCAATTTAACTATTTAATTTAGCATTCTCCAAAACTACTTGATTTACAGAGTACTTTTTATGTGAAATAATACGAAAAATTCTTTTTTAGCTAGAAGAATTTACATATAAGGATTTGTGATATATATTTTTAACATACATATAATTTATAAGTTAGGATATTTCAAAAATTGTGTTTACTGTTGTCATGATGGTGATATTTGAACCAGGTGATAGGAACACAGATATCTCTACCATTATTCAATTTAAAAGGTATCTGTGAATATATGATCAGCAGGAGGAAAGTGGCATTTCCCTTCATCTATATTTACTTGCTGGTCAGGCAGAAGGGGGCACTTTTCAAACTGCTGCTGTATGCAACAGCTGTGCAATCATTCATTTTAATTAAATCATTTCTAAAAAGTGTTCTTAGAAAAATCACATAACGCCCACTTGAATATTTTCTATAGATCAGGTCCGCTGTGATGAATGGTGTGCTCATATATTCACTTGCTCCTTATCTAGTTTACAGGATAAGGAAATTTATTCATTAGCACAAAAGTTATGTAGGAGAGCGAACCAGGCTGGAAAAAAATGAAGCTTTTATCATCCTTACACTATTTCCAGATGTTGGAGGGATTTTTTTCAGTGTCTTTTCATTGCTACATTTTTTTTTTTGTTTCCATCTGTCTCCTCAAAAGGATTTCAGAAAAGCTAAGCAACACCATAAAACCTTGTTGGTTTACTCTCTCCTGGCTTCACATGGCTCAAGACTCTGCCTTGCAGAGTCACAGTGAGGGAAAAACCTCCCTTCATACCCTCCCTAGAATCTGTTCCATTTGAATAGACAATCATTCAGCTGTAGCCAGCAGCTGCTGCCTAATGCAGTCCCTAAACCTAATGCAGATTCCTAAGGGAATTACAAAGTCATCTAAATGTCTGTCTTGGTGGAACATGTGAGAGCTGTTCAGAAGACTGGAGCGTGTCTGAGGCAGCACATTGCCTGTTCCTTATTCATGACGATGCCCCTGAATCACTACAAGCATTTTAGTGTTCAGTTGAGCTTGACTTCGTTCATCTTAGCTCTCAGCAACAGTTCGTGGAGTGTGAAAGCAGGCCACAGTTGTGCCCCCATTTCTCTCTTGTAGGTCAGAAGTATCTAGCACAATGATATTCTGTCCTTTAGAATCATCATCAATTTTTTCGCAAAGAAAGTCTTTGGTGGAATATAAAGCTGGTTGTAAACCGAATTGCCCTGATGGCAGGGAGGCTTGGACACTGGAACCAACCTATTCGCCCTCCTGTGTATCTCCATGGAATTCCAAAATTCTGAGAAAGAAAAAAACTTCAGAAAGTAGGAACCTAGAAAATTTCACTACCTGAAAACAAAATTCCATTATATTCTTTTAAAAATAAATTGTATTCTCAGCTTGTATGGCAGGATGAAAACTTATATGAAATATCCTAACCAAATTGTTGTTTTGATTGAGTCAACTTTGTGATGATTATTTACAGAAATAAGCTAAATCTTCCAGGGATCTAGAACCAAGAAAACATGTGAATATAGTTTAAATGAGTGACCTTTAGATGATAACTTTTCACTCTCTTCCTCAGTGACACTAAACTTTGCACTGTTGCTAGAGCCTACCAGTTAATATCAAGACATTGTTCACTTTTTATGTTATGTGCTTTCCCTTTGATTAGAATGCCTTCAACTTCTTCTTCACTTGGTAAACAATGGCTTATCCTTAAGACCTAACATCAGTTTCATCTGGATAAGAGATCCCTTATCCATCAGGCAGTTTGATGCTCAACCAATGTGCTCATTGTTGTTTTCTCTGTAATAATAATGATGGTGAAAATGGGATGAGATTGTTGAAAATCGCAAACCAGAAAACTAACACTAATTAGCTTACTATGTGCCTGTTATTGCTATGAACCTTAAGTGCAGAAAGCATTTAATCTTGTAAGGTAGCTACAATTATTATCACAATTTATAGATGAGGAAATCAAGGCATAAACAAGTTAATAAACTTCACCAGTGAAAAAACTAGTAAGTGCAGAGCCAAAATTTGAGCCAAGCTTCTCTTTGGAACCCATAGTTACAACCATGATGAAATACTGCTACTGTAACTTAATAAGTTCTATAGCTGCTATCTATTTATAGGTCCTTCTCAATTAAAAGATAAATTCCTAGAGAGTAAGAAACATATATATCCATTTCCAAAGCTTAGTCTAATGCTTATCACAGAATTAGTATGTAAATGGACACTGAATAATGAATGGATGAATGTCAAAAATAAGTGGACCATTTTTATGATAAATCTCAATCTGTTTAAGTATGGAGACATAATAAGGATAGTGTTTACTAAAATGGAATTTCATGAATTCTAAGAAATAAATTTAGTCTGATGTAGTACCATTTTGTTTGTTTTTGCTTTTGTTGTCCTTGCCTGAGGAGACATATCCCCCCAAAATATTGCTAAGACTGATGTCAAAGAGTGTACTGCCTGTATTTTCTTCTAGAATTTTTAAGGTTTCAGGTCTTACACTCAAGTCTTTAATCCATTTTGAGTTTGTTTTTGTATATGGTGTGAGAAAGTAGTCCAGTGTGATTCTTTTGCATGTAACTCTCTAGTTTTCCCAACACCATTTATTGAGGAGGCTGTCTTTTCCCCATTGTATATTCTTACCTCCTTTGTCATAGATTAATTGCCCATAAAATTGTGGGTTCATTTCTGTACTCTCTACTCTGTTCCATTGATCTATGTGTCTGTTCTTGTGACAGTCCCATCTGTTTTGATTCATATAGCCTTGTAGTATAACTTGAAATTAGGCCACGTGATACCTCCAGCTTTGTTCTACTTTCTTAAGATTGTTGGTTATTCATGGTCTTTCCACACAAACTTCAGAATTATTTGTTTGAGTTCTATGAAAAATGCCATTGGTATTTTGAGAGGAATTGCATTGAATCTGTAGATTGCCTTGAACAGTAGGGTCATTTTAGCAATATTAGTTATTCCAATTCATGATCATGATTTATCTTCCCATTTCTTTACATTATCTTAATTTCTTTCTCAGTGTCTCATAGTTTTCTGAGTGCAGGTCTTTTACCTCCTTATTTAGATTTATTCCCAAGTATTTTATTCCTTTTGATGTGACTGTAAATGGGATTGTTTTCTTAATTTCACTTTTTGATTGTTATTAATATATAGAAGTGTAGCAGATTTCTGTATATTAATTTTGTATCCTGCAACTTTACTGAATTCATTGATGGGTTCTCGTAGTTTTTTGGTGGTATCTTTAGGATTTTCTATGTGTATTATCATGTCATCTGCAAATAGTGACAGTTTAACTTCTTCCTTTCTAATTTGGATTCATTTTATTTCTTTTTCTTGTCCAATTGCTGGGGTTAGGATTTCCCATTCTATGTTGAATAAAAGTGGTGCCAAGAATGAACATTCTTGTCTTGTTCCTGATTTTAGAAGAAATGCTTTCAGCTTTTCACTATTGAGTATGATGTTAGCTGTTGGCTTGTCATATATGGCCTTTATTATGTTCAGGTATGTTCCCTTTATACCCACTTTGTTGAGAGTTTTTATCGTAAATGGATGTTGAATTTTGTCAAATGCTTTTTCTATATCCATTGAGATAATCATGATTTTTATTCTCATTTGGTTAATGTGTTGTATCACACTGATTGATTTGCAGTTATTGAACCATCCTTGCATCCCTGGGATAAATCCAACTTGATCATGGTGTATGATCCTTTTAATGTATTGTTGAATTCACTTTGCTAATATTTTGTTGAGGATTTTTTCATCTGTGTTCATCAGTGATATTGGCCTGTGGTTTTCTTTTTTGTGATTTCTTTGTCTAGTTTTGCTATCAGAGTGATGATGGATTTATAGAATTAATTTGGAAGAGTTCCCTTTCCTCAGTTCTTTGGAATAGTTTGCAATGAATAGGTGTTAACTCTTCTCTAAATGTTTGATAGAATTCAACTTTGAAGCCATCTGGTCCTGGACTTTTGTTGGTTGGGAATTTTTTAAATTACTGATTAAATGTCTTTACTGGTAATTGGTCTGTTTATATTTTCTGTTTATTCCTGATTCAATCTTGGGAGATTGTACATTTCCAGGAATTTGTCCATTTCTTCTAAGTTTTCCATTTTATTGGTATATAACTTTTCATAGTAATCTCTTACAATCATTTGTACTTCTTGGTGTCAGTTGTTTCCTGTGGTGTCAATTTTTCATTTCTGATTTATTGATTTGGACCCTTTTTCTTGTTTTTCTTGATGAGTCTGACTAAAAGTTTATCAATTTTGTTTACCTTTAAAAAAACCCCAGCTCTTGTTTTAATGATTTTTTCCATTTTTTTAGTCTACATTTTATTTATTTCTGCCATGATATTTATGATTTTTCCTTCTACTAACTTTGGGTTTTGCTTGTTCTTCCTTAGCTAGTTCCTTTAGGAATAAGGTTAGGTTATTTATTTTAAATGTTTCTTGTTTTCCTGAGGCTTGTCTCCCTATAAACTTCCCTCTTAGCACTGTTTTTGCTGCATCCCATGGATTTTGGATCACTGAATTTTCATTTTCATTTGTCTCCAAGTATTTTTTAGTTCTTCTCTGATTTCTTCAGTGGTTCATTGATTGTTTAGTAGCATATTGTTTAGCCTCCACGTTTGTGTTTTTTGTGGGTTTTTTCTTGTAGATGATTTCTAGTCTCATAGTGTTGTGGTCAGAAAATATGCTTGATATGATTTCACTCTTCTTAGATTCACTGAGACTTGTTTTGTGGCCCATCCTGGAGACTGTTCCATGTACATTTGAAGAATATGTAATCTGCTGCTTTTGGATGAAATGTTCTATTTATATCTATTAAGTCTACCTGGTCAAATGTGTCACGTAAGACCATGCTTTTCTTATTGATTTTCTGTCTGGATGATTTGTCCATTGATGTAAGTGGGGTGGTTATTAAAGTCCCCTAGTATTATTGGGTTAATGTCAATTTCTTCCTTTATGTCTGTAAAATATTTGCTCTATGTATTTAGGTGCTCTTATTTTGGGTACATACATATTTATAATTGCTATATCTTCTTCTCAGATTGATCCCTTTATCATTATGGGATGTTCTTTTTTGTATATTGTTACAGTATTTTTTTAAATCTATTTTTTCTGATATAATTATTGATTTCTTTTTATTTCCATTTGCATAGAATACTATTTTTCATTTCCACATTTTAGGTCTGTGTGTGCCTTTACATCTTAAGTGAGTCTCCTGCAGGCAGCATATATATAGGTCTTGTTTGTGATTCCATTTAGCTACTTTATGTGATTTGATTGGAACAGTTAGTCCATTTACATTTAAAGTAATTATTAATAGGTATGTACATACTTATTTGCCATTTTGTTAATTGTTTTTGTAGTTCTTTTTCATTCCTTTCCTCTTCTTTTGCTCTTTTGCCTTGTGATTTGATGACTGTCTTTAGTTTTATGTTTGGATTCCTTTATCTTGTGTGTATATGCATCTATTATAGATACTTGGTTTGTGGTTACCATGAAATTTATATATAGTAATCTATGTATATACATGATTATTTTAAGTTGCTTATCTCTTCAATTTCAAAAGCATTTTAACAACCCTACATTTTTACCTCTTCATCCCACCACACATTTACTGTTTTGACATCATATTTTACATCTTTCTTGTGTGTGTGTCCCTTGACTACTTGCTGTGGGTAGAGCTCATTTTAATATTTTTGTCTTTTAACCTTTCTACTAGCTCTGGTGGGATTGGGGCCTACAGGATACTAGGGATAGTGCCAGCTACTTGGTGGGCCAAGTCAATTCCTAGATCTCTGACTTAAGGGCTATGGGGGTCCCAGAGTTGGTGTCAGCTCATTGATGGGTGGGGCTGGGGCCCAGGGTGTCCTGATGCTGGTACCCACTCACTGGTGGGCAAGGCTGCATTTCAAGGTCTCTACAGGGCCCTGGGAGCTGGCCTGCTAGTGGGTGGGGCAGGAGCCCAGGGGTCCCAGGGCTGGTGCCAGCCAGTCCTGGTTCAAGTTGTGGGCCCTCTGGTGGGAGGGGCTGGGTCCTTGGGCCACTGGGGGTTCAGGGGGTCCTAAGGCAGCCAGCCTGTTGGTAGTTGGGACTGCATCCCCACCCAGCTAGCTGATTGGCCTGGGGCATCTCAGGACTAGTGACAACTAGCAGTGGGCAGGGCTGGGTCCCAGCAATAAGCTAGAGGGAGGATTCCAAAATGGCATTTTCCAGCATCAGTGTCCTAGTGGTTGGTTGAGTTCCCCAAAAGGGCTGCTGCCAGCATCTCTGTCCCCAAAACTGAGTCCCAATTGCCTCCTACCTCTCTGGGGGGCTCTGTAAGATCAGTAAGTGGGTCTGACCTAGATTCTTTTCAGATTACTGCTTCTACCCTGGGTCTCAAAGTGTGTGAGATTTTGTGTGTGCCCCACTGACCTACAGTGCCAAATGTTCTGGGGGCTCACGTTCTCAGTGCAGGACCTCCAGGCTCAGAAGCCCATTGCAGAGGTTCTCCTCAAGTAGCAAGGGGTGGGGCTCAGACACTTTGTTCCCTGAGGAAAACCTCTGCAATTGCAATTATTCTCCCGTTTGTGCGTCACCTACTCTGGGTGTATAGATCTTAACTGTACATTACCTCTGCCCCTCCTACCCTTGTTGTGGTTCCTTCTTTATATCTTTGGTTGTAGAGTTTTTTTTCTGCTAGTCTTCAGGTCATTCTCATCGATAGTTAGTAAAGTAGTAATTTTGGTGTGCCCAGAGGATGAGATGATCTCAGGGTCTTCCTACTCTGCCATCTTGGCCCCTCTGTTGCTTTCCATCACAGGGCAATCACATTTCAGACAGCCATATCCTCTGACTCCCACAGTGAGAAGACTGAAAGGTAACATCCTATAGCAATGCCTCAGCACACAGCACAGCCACTGATAAGTCCTGCAAAAGAGATATAAACAGTTGTTGCTTTAAAGCCACTGAGAGTTTTGAGGTTATTTTTCACAATGCATTATCACAATAAAAGCTGAACAGTGACTGGGAATTGCCCCTCCCCCCCAAAAAGAATTTAGATCCCCAAAGAGACTGCAATGCAACAAATACTAATTGTCAAAGGTAGAATATATAATAACTATGTATGAAAAGTGTGTGTAAATAAGGACATAATTATTCAAATGGGAAAAGAAGACGTTCTAAGGTATAAATAGCAAAAACTGAAAAACAAAACCTACAGAAAAGAAAAATATAGCTGTAAAACAAGTAGAAGTGTCAAATAGTGGATTAGACACAGCTGAGTAGAGAATTATTGAACAGAGAGTTTTATCTAAGGACATTAATAGAAAGCAGCAGAAAGATAAAGAAATCTGATTCTATAAGAGAGAAGTTAAGATATGAACAGGATTGAATGAGATGCTTGAAATATATTTGAGTCCCACAAAGAGAAAGCAGATTAGTGAAGGAATATATGTGAAGACATAATGGCTGTCAGTTTTCCAGAACTGGTTTTCACCAGTTCCACCAGTATGGATTCACAAATCAGGAAGCATAACTACTCCAAGCAAAATAAATTTTTAAAATTACCTAGACATACTATAGTAAACTGACATAGAACCAAGAAAAAAATCTTAAGAGCAAGTAAATCACCTATATAGAAACATGTAGAATGAGAACAGAATTCTTACAGGCAACAATGGAAGCTAGAAAATCATGGAGTAATATCCTCAAGTATTTAAAAGGAAATAATTGTTGACTGAAAATTATATTTTAGTCTATTTTCCAAGAACATGAAATAAAGAAATTAATAGGTGCATAAAAATCAGCATTTTACATAAGGAGATATCAATGAGACCTTTCCTTGTTGGTGTACTTCAGGAAGTGGAAAAATTATCTGAGAACAATCTAAGAAGTGAGAATGTGAACATACATATGAAAGGATAACACATGTCAAAAGAAATATAATGAAAAATAATATTTATTTGTGATCTGAAGATTTAAAGTATTACATGTACATGTATGGATATATTTATATTATATAATAAGGAAAACTATCAAAGTTGAATGTTAATTTAAATAAATAATACATATATTCCTAACGAGTAAAGAGTGAAATAAAAAAATTGGAAGACTATAAAGTGACTTTTAAAACTAATTTTTTTTCAACATCTTTATTGGAGTATAATTGCTTTACAATGGTATGTTAGTTTCTGCTTTATAAAAAAGTGAATCAGTTATACATATACATATATCCTCATATCTCTTCCCTCTTGCGTCTCCCTCCCTCCCACCCTCCCTCTCTCACCCCTGTAGGTGATCACAAAGCACCGAGCTGATTCAAAGGCAAAAAAGGGATATACTAAATTAAAAAAAAATAGTATTGTATAAAAGTTCTACAAGTATTAATAATAATAACACTCATAAATAGAGTAAACTCTTCAATTAAGAGACTGTCAAATTGAATGTTTTTAAAAATCTAACTATATGTTGATTTCAAGGTACATATTTTAAAAGAAATAGCAATTGAAAGTAAAGAGATGGAAAACAACTGGGCAAATATTCACCAAGAAAAACAAGCAATTGGTTAACTATGCTATATGAGAAAAATTTAAGACATAAAACAATTTTAGGAAGAACAGGTCATTAGATAATAATAGGTTCATTCCTTGAGGCAAAACACACAGGTGCGTGCACACACGTGCACACACAAATACCCACACAAATTTATGTACCTAATAAAATTAGATTTATATGCTTAGCAATGTAGCTAACACATACTAAGAACTCAAGAAACGTCAGTGACTACCATTGTTGGAGAAACAATCCAAATATCTAAGAAGAGAAGATCCATAATATAAATTATTGTTGTATAGTATGGATCAATAAGGCAGAAGAGAAAACCCAGGGTTAGACTTTATTACAAAGAAGTTGTAAATGTTTGATATTCAAATACTTATATATTTGAATGCAGTGTAACAAATAAATAGAAGTATTTGAAAGAATATGCATTAAAACAATTGAGACAACTTTTTAAACTTACTTTATAAGCCAACAAAATACAAAACAAAAACAAAAAATGATAATATTTCTAGTGAGTATATATGAAGATTGCACTTCCATGAATACTTAATGTGGGTAGAAAATTGGTACAGACTAATAGAAAACAGTAAATATGCATCAGTGGTCTAGTCATTCAATTATGTTTACAATATGAATAGCATTTCCATAACTTGAAAAAGGGAAGAATTTCTTTTAATAGAACTTTTAATAGCAAAATTTCTGAACAAAAAATGTCTAAAATAGGGCAATGTTTCAGTAAATCTCTGTTTATTAGCAATTATTATGATATTAATAAAATATATTTTCTAAAAGTATCTAAGAAATAGAAATCACTCATAATGACAAAAATTCCAGGATATGAAGCTGAATATAATGTGTGATCTAAATTTTGTAAAACCTTAGACAGATATAGCCATAGATATAATATAGAAAAATTATAAAAATCAGCCCCAAATATTGACTGTGATTAATAACTTCTGAATGGTGAAGTTCATAGTTTTCTTTTTTCTTTATACTTAAATGATCTCCATTATTATTTATATAATTAAAAAATCATATTAAATAAAAAAGATAATCTTATATTTTTTACCATACTAGATATATATTTCTAGCAAAAGAGTAACCATAAAGATATTAGTGTGTAAAGCTTTAATGATTTTTACTAAATATTTTTACCTCAATGTACAGTTTCAACTTTACATATATCTATTTGAATGTCATAACATTCTATTGTTTTTGTCTCTGATCTGTTATTCAGTAACTGCTTAATATTCAGAATGTATAGTTTTGCACAACACTGATCTTTATACATTGATAGGAAAGAAAATGCAGTTGAAATCAGTTAGAATACTTGAATAGTACTTAGTCTTGATACTTGCCTTAATCATGGGTATTTTCTTTTCTTTTATACATCTTTATTGGAGAATAATTGCTTTACAATGTTGTGTTAGTTTCTGCTGCACAACAAAGTAAACAGCTATATGCATACATATATCCCCTCCCTCTTGAGCCTACCTCCCACCCTCCCTATCCTACCCCTCTAGGTCATCACAAAGCACCAAGCTGATCTCCCTGTGCTACACAGCAGCTTCCCACTAGCTATTTTACATCTGGTAGTGTATATATGTCAGTGCTACTCTCTCACTATGTCCCAGCCTTCCCTTCCCCACCTGTGTCCTCAAGTCTGTTCTCAACGTCTGCATCTTTGTTCCTGCCCTACCACTAGGTTCATCAGTACCATTTTTCTAGATTCCATATATATGCATTAGCATACGGTATTTGTTTTTCTCTTTCTGACTTACTTCACTCTGTATGACAGACTCTAGGTCCATAATCATGGGTATTTTCTATGCTAAGTCATTCTTGAAGAAAAAATATCTTGCAGCTCATTTTTTCCAATACATAACAAATTATTGCTTAAGAATTTCAAGATGATTAAAGATTGCTCAATGTTTCCCAGATCATCAGAACATCATCTGAAAATCATTGCAGCCATCTGTTCCCAATCACAAGAGATGTAAGAGAACAGTTAGTAAAGATACATTAAAAATCCCAGGCTGTAACAAGAAAATATGTCTATGTAGTTTGAAGAAGACTTATTTCATTGACCTAAAAACCATTCTATTTTTATCAAAAATGTATCCTACATACTCCTTGTATCAATTTATTTTGGGTAAGTTGGGCTGTGATAAGAGACAACCTCCAAATCTGAGTGATTTGTAGTAAAAAGTTTATTTCTTCTTCTTATAACTTATCCAAAATAAGTCACTTCAGTCAGGTCTTTACTTCAGGATCTCAGTTGGTGAAGCAGTGCTCTTTCTGGACATTACTGGTCTTATGGTAAAGAGAAGAGAATGAGTGGGTGAACCAAGAGCTGGTTTTTGTAGTTTCTGCTTAAAATTGGCATTTAGTTATTTCTACCCACTTTCATTTACCAGATCTAGATAAACAGCCATTCTGAGTTCAATGGTCACAGCAATGGGGGGGGGGGGGGTCTAATCTTCCCCCAGAAGACTGTATCACAAGTCACAACATCAGGCATGATTTTAATGAAGTAGGGAACTATCTTCTCCTAGAAAAAAGCAACCAATATTTTGAACAATATTATAATCTACCAACCCTCTGAAAATCTAAATCTTTTGTAATATTTTTCATTCAAGATTGAAATGATATTTATTTAAAACCTGCTGTGTTATTGGAAATGTGTACAGTGCTGAAGGTTAAGACTTGAGTAATACAGATACATCTCTGCTCTTATAGAGCTCACAGATAGTCAACAGAGAAGCATATGTGAATATAACATACTGTCAGATTGTACTCCGAGTCATGGCATAAAACACTGGTTGACAAATACTTTCTTAAAGGGCCCAATAGTAAATATTTTAGGTTTTGTGGACCCTTTGCTCTCTGCTGCAAATATTCTATTCTGGTTTTGTGGTATAAAAGCAGTCATACATAAATAAATAGCATAGCTCCGTTTTAATTAATCTATATTTACTAAAACGGGCAGATGAACTGGGAGTTACAGTTTGCCAATCCCTGGAATAGAGAATAAGTGGAGATGAGGGGCTTCTTCAAAGGACTGTCAAGGAAGACCTTTCAGAGGATGTGAGTGTGAATGCTAAGTGGCCAGGCATGGGAATATCCAGGAGTGAAGTATGTGAGCAAGGGGTGCATCATACGCAAAGGCCTTGGGTTGGGAAAAAAAAAAAAATCAGTGTTTTGAAGAACAGAGAAAAGACCAATGTTGCTAGAATATAGTGTGCTATAGTTTGTGGTTATGAGCTAAGAGAGGTGCAGATTGTATCAAGTTTCATAAGCCATGTAAGGGATTTAGATTTTATTCTAGTTGGAACTGGGAGTCACTAGAGTCTGAAACACAGGGATAGCATAATTGGATTGGCTCTGAAAAATGATCTTTCATGCTGCCATTTAGAAAAGGATTGAGGGGAGGGCAAGAGCAGAAACAGGAAGGTTATTATAGTTATCCAGGAGAAAAATAATTGTTTGGACTAGCCATGGAGATGGAAGGAATTGGGCAGATTCAACACATTTGAAGGTGGGGTGGTTGATCTGACTGAGAGTATGGTAAAGAAAGATGTGTAGGACTCTCGAGTTTTGGGTTTTAGCACATGGGTGGGAGATGGCATCTTTCAACTTTTCCTACTCATACAAAATAAGTTTGAAAGTTTAAGTAATTATCTGGAGATTTTAAGCAAGAAGAGCACTTCTATTCAAAATACAGTCATGATATATCTTATGATTGCTTCAATTTTCTATTTCAATTTTCTTTCTGTAAGTAGAGATTAAGTCCATTGTAGCTCAGTGAACTTCTCCAATCAGCAAAGTTTAGCTTTCTGATTTCAGAAACCAATAGGTGCCCAAGACAGATAAAACTGTATTTTTTAACGTATACTCCAATCAATATGTACGTGTAAGTACCCTCAAATCCAAGAAGCTAGTGTTTTTTTGCCATTTTTTCCTGAAGAGTAGACATGTACGCATTTATTCAATAAATTATTTATTGAGGATATTGTATATGCAGGGAATACAGGGGTGCGGCAAAATCACCCATACATGGAATTTATTATATTGGGAGTGTTAGATAATGTTTAATTAAATGAATAAAGCAATACGTAATTGTAATTAGCATTTACTGAGAAAGTAATATGTCTTCAGTAACAATTCTTATTTCTGAATTTTATTGCTTCACATATGCCCCTCATTCAAATCTATTATAGATTTTCTAAATGTATTTGTTTTTTCTACCCCACCATTTATTATCTTTATGTTAGATATTAGATTATAGTGAAAATGAGGAGGGGTGTAAAATTAGTAAAACATTTTAACATGATCACACTTCCTCAAATGCATGAATCTTTGGCCCTAACTGACAACAGTGTGTTGGTTGAAAAACTTCATGTTTCAGATAATAAGAACACACAACACACAAAGTATATATGCTTAAATCAATTCAGTTTCATTATACTGCCATAGTCAGTTAATTTGTTTTCCCACTTTTAATAACATTTCTGTGTGGAGAATAGATGATGGAACAAATTTTCCACTAAAATAGCCACTTTATCAGTTTAATAATGTCTCCCTTTCCAAAGTAATTTGTTGTCACAATTATTGAAAGATGATGTGGCAAGCACACAGATACTTTGATTATTTTCATTACAATTATCATATGGTAGTATTTAAAAAATGAAAGAAAGGCAGAAAGTTGAGAGTCTCAGGACTAAATTTATGATTGTGAATAGAAAGCCTTTCAGAGGGGAGAACTTATTTTTTCTATTTTAGTTATAAGAAATCAAATAGAGAATTTTGAGGAGGTTGAAATTTGAACTGGGACAAATAGGATTGAGCAGAATGAAAGTGGAAACCTCAGGCCATCTCTTGTATTGACATGCTATCAGTTGGTTAATATGAAATTCAGGTGAATAATGTCCGAAACCTCTTTTCTTTTGTTTCTTTGTTTATTTCTTATTGCCTCTTTCTCAGTCTTTCTACCCATATACAATTACTACATCATTTATTTCTCATTTACTTTTTCTTTGGTGTATATTGCATCTAAAAATAAATTATAGCTTCTCTTTTTCTCTAAAACAAGACCACACAAATATAATCAGTGTTCTGCAGGTACTAACCCACCACCCACCACTTAAACCTATTAGCATGAGAAAATTCCCTGACAACTTATACTACCTACCAATTAATCCTAGAAGAAGTGAAATAGAAATCAATCTGACAGAAAAAATGTTGATGTGCTGAAATAAATAATTGACATGTACATATATTAGACTGATCTAAAACAAGTTACACCAGAGAAAATTGAGCTGACCCATGTACCCAAAAAGTCATTTGAGCATTTTGGAAATTATACAATCTTTTAAATTATTATTTTTATATTATATTTAAAATTATTTTTCCCCCTGAAGAAAAAATGCAGTTTCCCTTATGCAACATAATGTTTTTTTCCCTTTTAGTAATTTGTTTTATTCTATTCATGAGGACTCTTGTTTAATCAGGAATAATTTTAGAGAACTACATCTTCCTCCCTGAAACACATAGTCACACTACAATTACTTCTCTTTGATACTAAATCAAATTAGCATTTGATTAGTGCTTTTTTTCTGACCCCAGTTAAAATATTTATGAAGGCAACACATAGCCTCATTTTCATTCCCTAGCATCCTCTGTATTTTTTTCCCTCCCTCGATCTCTCTTGTGCCTTCCTCATACTCTATACAATGTTCAGGTTCCAATCATTCTTATATTTAGATATTCACTACTTAAGTAAATGATTCTTCTGAATCTAAAAATTTTCTTCAAAATCTGACTGAAGTAAGTATCAAAACATGAGTCATCGAATACATAAAGAAATAGATTGCAGTAGTAACAAATGATCTCATATGTAATTTTTATTTTTAAATTAATTTTTATTGGAGTACAGTTGCTTTACAATGCTGTGTTAGTTTCTGCCTTACAGCAAAGTGAATCAATTATACATATACATTTATCCCCTCTTTTTTAGATTTCCTTCCCATTTAGGTCACCACAGAGCATTGAATAGAGTTCCCTATGCTATACAGTAGGTTCTCATTAGTTATCTCTTTTATACATAGTAGTGTATATATGTCAATCCCAATCTCCCAGTTCATCCCACCCCCTTCTTCCCCCATTGTTATCCATAAGTTTGTTCTCTACATCTGTGTCTCTATTTCTGCTTTGCAAATAATGAAAATAAAAACAAAAATAAGCAAATGGGACCTAATTAAACTTAAAACCTTTGCACAGCAAAGGAAGCCATAAACAAAACAAAAAGACAGCCCTCAGAATGGGAGAAACTATTTGCAAATGAAACAACCCACAAGGGATTAATCTCCAAAATATACAAACAGCTCATGCAGCTCAATATCAAAAAAAAACAAACAACCCAATAAAAAATGGGTGGAAAACCTAAATAGACATTTCTCCAAAGACATACAGATGGCCAACAAACACATGAAAAGATGCTCAACATCACTAATTATTAGAGAAATGCAAATAAAAACTACAATGAGGTATCACCTCACACCAGTCAGAATGGCCATCATCAAAAAATTCTACAAATAATAAATGCTGGAGAGGATGTGGAGAAAAGGGAACCGTCCTACACTGTTGGTGGGAATGTAAATTGGTACAGCCACTATGGAGAACAGTGTGGAGTTTCCTCAAAAAACTGAAAATAGAACTACCATATGACTCAGCAATCCCACTACTGGGCATATACCCAGAGAAAACCATAATTCAAAAAGATACATGCACCCCAGTGTCCATTGCAACACTATTTACAATAGCCAGGGCATGGATGCAACCTAAATGCCTGTCAACAGAGGAATGGATAAAGAAGATGTGGTACATATATACAATGTAATATTACTCAGCCATAAAAAGGAACGAAATAGTACCATTTGCAGAGATGTGGGTAGACCTAGAGACTGTCGTACAGAGTGAAATAAGTCAGAAAGAGAAAAACAAATATCATGTAATATCATTTATATGTGGAATCTAGAAAAATGGTACAGATGACTCATATGAAATTTTTAAATATCTCTACTTGTGTATTCATTAATAAACAGTTAGAAAAAAATTAAAACACAAAGTTCAGTATTTTTTTCTTTTGGAATGTAAAATTTTTACCTTCTCCCATTAGATTATACTAAATAGTCTAATTCCTCTCCATAAGGAAACAAATCTTTTTAAAAAAAAACTTTGGAATTAATTAAAGCAGTAATAGGTCAACATTTGTTTAAGTGGTTCCAATAAAGTACAGAATAAAATGTTACTAAGTCCCTATTATGAGCCTTGCGTATATAACTTTAATTACTACTCAGAAAAAACTTTGCTAGGCAGTTAATATCTGCAGTTTGCTAATGAAGAAACTGAGGTTCAGAGTTTAATGAACTTGTTCAACATTGTGTTGTAGGTAGTGGATGGAAGTGGAAATTCATCCTAGATCTATTTGTCTATGGTGGATTTGTCCTTTGTTTTATTAATAATTCTGCCCTGTTAAGAGGCTTGATTATTATTAAACCTTATTATTTAATTTCCTCCAAGTTGGGGTTTTGGAATTTATGTTTTCCTTTTCCTGGAACACTGTTTTCCAAACTTTTGAGTACCTCCTCAGTATTTTGGTCATAGCTCAATTGAAATTACCTTAGAGGACTTTCCTTCCCACCTCATCTAATTTACGAAGAATGCCCTCTACACAGTGCCTTTTTTGTTTTTTGTTTGTTTTCCCCAGCTTTATTGAGATAAAGTTGACATGTAATGTTGTATAAGTTTAATGTGTACAACACAATGATTTGATATATGTATACATTGCAAAAATTTACTGCAATAGTTTAATTAACATTCATCATTTCACACAGTTACATTTTTTTTCTTGTGATGAGTACTTTTAAGATCTACTCTCCTAGCAACTTTCAAATGTATAATACAGTACTGTTTACTACACCATGCTGTACAATAGATTCCTTGTTTTTTGTCTATTCTTTGTATCTATGAGTTAGTTTTTTTTAGATTATACATATAAGTGAAATTATACAGTATTTCTCTTTTTCTGTCTAACTCATTTCACTTAGCATAATGCCCTCAAGGAACATCCAGGTTGTTACAAATGGCAGGATTTCCTTCTTTTATGACTGAATAATATTCTGTTGTTATATATACTTCATTTTCTTTATCCATTCATTTGTCCATGGACATTTAGGTTATTCCTATGTGTTGGCTATTGTAAATAAAGCTAAATTTGAATGTAAAGGGAAAAATATCTCTTTGAGACAGTGATTTCATTTCCTTTGTATATATACCCAATGGAATTGATGGATCATATGGTAGATAGAAAATAGATCATTTGATCTATTTTCGAATATTTGAGGAACCTCCATACTGTTTTCCACATTGGCTGTACCAATTTACATTCCCACCAACAGTGCACTAGTGTTCCCTTTTCTCAACATTCTCACCAACACTTAACCTCTTGTCTGTTTTATAATATCATCCTAATGGTGTGAGGTAATATCTCATTGCGGTTTTGATTTGCATTTGTCTGATGATTAGTGATATTTAGCACCTTTTCATGTGCTTGGCCATTTGACTATATTCTTTGGAAAAATGTCTATTCAGGTCTTTTGCCAGTTTTTAAATTAGATTATTTTTGTTGTTATTGAGTTATATGAACTCCTTATATATTTTGGATATTAACCTCTTATCAGATATGCAGTTAGCAAATATTTTCTCCCATTCCATAGGTTGCTTTTTCATTTTGTTGGTTCATTTTGTTGTGTAGAAGCTTTTTGGTTTAATGGAGTCCCATTTGTTTATTTTCCCATTTGTTGCTTGTGCTTTGGATGGCACCTCCAAGAAGCCATTGCCAAGACTTAAGTAAAGGAGCTTTTCCAGCTATGTTTTCTTTCAGGAGTTTAATTGTTTCAGGTCTTACATATGTCTTTAATCCATTTTGATTTAGTTTTTGTGAATGGTGTAAGATAGGGGTCTGTTCTTATTCTTCTGCATATGACTGTTCAGTTTTCCCATTTATTGAAGAAACTGTCCTTTCCCCATTGTATATTCTTGGCTCCTTTGTCATAAATTAATTGACCACGTGCATGGGTTTATTTCTGGGCTCTCTCTTCCATTCCATTGATCTATGTGTCTGCTTTTATGCCAGTACTATGCTATTTTGATTACTAAGGCTTTGTAATATAGTTTGGAATTAGAAAGTTTGATGCCTTGTTATATCTTTTTGGTGGATTGACTTCTTTATCATTATTTAATGACCATGTCTCTTGACCATTTTTCTCTTTAAGTTTGTTTTGTCTGATATAAGTGTAGCTAGCTCTGATTTCTTTTGGTTACTAAAAGAGCTCTATTAGTTTCCTTTGTTGGGCATCATGTTCACTTGGTTCTTCATGAACCTTGATTCCTTCTATTGGTATCTCCATGTTTGAGTAAGTCATCTCCTCTTCCAGACTTTATAGGTTCACTTCAGCAGAGACAGTAGTCCATCACCAGTCAGCTCAGCCTAGAGTTCTGGATAAGTCAGCTGGTAGCATCCTTGGGCAGGTGAGGCTTGCTATCAGTGTCTCTATTTGGGTGGGGCCGCTCCTCATGTTCTGAGGTCAAGAGCAGTGCTACTGGCTGGGAAGCGTTGTATAGGAATGCTGGTTTGATTCCTTACCCAAGTGTTGCTGTATGGTGAGCTCTGTGGTTGCCTGGATGCTTTGATCAGGCTTTCTAGCCAGCTGGGACTGTACGTTATATTCAGCAGTTGGACAGGGCTGCAAATTTGTTTCCCTGCCTGAGCAGGGCAATAGAAATGGCTCCATGGCCATTATGGCTTAATGGCTAGGACCCAAATGTGGCAGAACTGCCCAGTGAGCTCCCTGGCCAGATAGAGCAGAGGATGCAAGTAAAGTATGCAAGTATCCTACAGCAGCTGCTGTGAAGTTTCAATTCAACTTGAGAACTCTTAACTGATGCGTGGCAACTCTAACTAAACATTTTGAGTATTCCATGATTTTGAATCCTTTTAAATCTGAAAGTCTTAATTATTTATCTGAGACTTTAGAACACAGGGTCTAATCTAGATGCAAGAATAATTTCCACTGATTTCTTCTCTACTTTTGCAGATAGCAAAACAAACAGGGATAGAATAGCATAGGCCACAATGTATATTACAATATTCATTGCCTCTTTTTTTAAACAAAATATATTTTTAGAGATATTTTTGCATATTTTGTTTTCACAACTGGTTTTCTTTTATCTAACTAAAATTATATCTATAAAATTAAATTATGATGAAATAATTTCTTAAAGAGTTTAATTCAGCCATGAAGTTAGACTGGAGACACAATTTACGATATCCAGATAATTTACCATATTCCACGTCTCTTTCTGTCATCATAGTTTTACATGCATAAACCTAAGTTTAGTTACTTTCATTTTGGTTATGTCTATATCATATCATTAGGTTGGCCACAGCATGATTAATTTAGAAATTTTAGCCCTATGAATGAGCCATGTATTAAAGGGTGTACTATTATTATTTGAATATTTTATCTATCTATTTATTTATCTGTTTGAAGTTAGCACATGTATGCTCTCAATTGAACATCTTATTATTTTTCTCTTTTCTTTCCCTTGAGAAAACTTCTGTAATACATAGTGTTCCCTGAGTCATTTACAAGGACTTATCATTAATTTAGATTTTTTTTACTGATGCCTAAACTCCTATATTCTTTTCAATAGAGATTTTAATATCAGCTAAGTATCACTTGATAGTAAGAAATTGCTTTCTCTTTTCTGCTGGAATCATCTAACACATATGACTGCTTAATTCATATTTTAATGTATAATAGATTTTATCTATTTTATGCTAGGGTCACTAGGTCATTAGGAAAAAATTAATTTATTTTAATCATAAATTTAATATATTTCCTTAGTAGTTGGTGCAAGAGGTCTAAATAGAGTTAAACTTTTTTTCCTTGATCTTACCAACTTTTTTTCCAGTGATTGTTTAAATAATTAAATGTTCTATGCTTATGATTCAAATTTTAATACTACAGGGACACATGCACTGTAAACTTCTGTAAATAGAAGAATCCACCTACATTATGCAAAATCTAAATACATATGATTAATTAAAATAAAGCTGATCTATTTGACAAGGAGGGAGGACACTTGGAGCCTTTTCATGTCAGCCATACCCTTTGGCAGCTTTCTGGTGTCCACTTGTTGGTCTTGAAATACCTCAGAAGAATCCCTAGGGTCCTTTAAGTACAGTTTGAAAGCCACTAATAGCAGAGAGAAGGACATCAACTGGAAATAAAGAGATTCAAGTTCTTGACTAAACTTGACCACTGATTTGCTATGTGGCTCTTAGCATCTTTCAACTTCTATTACCCTCAGGAATTGAACCTGGTTATCCTCCAATTTATGTGGTACATATACTTCATACATTTTCAATTAAAAAATATTTATGCCTATACACCACTTACAAGTCAACTGAGAGTTACAGCCAACTGATCACCAATTTAATTTGGAATTTGTATTTTAAAAACCTAGAAAGATATAGTCATTTTATCCTAATATAGGTCAGCAGAAGCCTTACCACATTCACATTATAATAATTGCTGTTATTATTATTGTTATAACTAAATGCAAACATAAAGATAGATTTTATTTATTCCTTGCCACAAGCCTGGAGGAAGATACATACTTATTTTTATTATATAAATGAGGAAATTAAAACTCAGAGAAGTTAAGTAATTTGTTCAAAATTAGTTATAGACATGCATAGGATTTGAATTCAGGCCTACTCGTCTATATATTTGTTACTCTTAGCCAATTAATTTGATCTCAAGAATGGTCAAAAATAGTAACTTTTCCTAATAAAAAACAATAAGAAAAAATTTGCCTTAAATTTTACATGATAAGCTTTAGGAATCCACTAGGAATTGTACCTATAAAATATGAAATGTGAATGTAATTAAACAGTTCAATTATTTCTATAAAAATGTTGGAAAATGTTAAAGCAGGCAGTTGACATAGGAGATTTGAATTCTAATCCTAATTTCCCCACTGATTATTTGTACCATTCAGATAAGTCACTTAACTTCACTGGGTCTAAATCCCACATTTATAAAAGAAATATGATTTTCTGGGATATTTCCAAGACCTTTCTAGCTCTCAAATTATAAGATCTCTAGAAGTATTTATTGGTTAATTTATATTAAGACTGAGAAAAAAAACTGATGTAATATCTTTGCTTATTATCTAATTTAACATTTATTTTAAAATAATTTTTACAAAATTTTTCTTAAAAAAGAATATGACTTTGCAGTTATGGAAATGTATAAAAATAAATCTATATGAGATTTTACTAGTTACAAAAATAATCGAAACATTTAAGATTTAACATCTTAAAAATATTATTCACCACAGTTTTCACCTTGTAGTTTGACAAGCAGATTTTCATTTTAGTATGTATTGCATAGGTTGAATGAGTTTTAATGTAATTATTTTATGACGTTATATATGCTTATATTTGAAGAATTCCAGAAGTGGCATTCTGAAAACCAAGAAATTGAAACGTCTTATAATTCAGTAGAGGTATCTTTTGAAAAATTTGACCCATCCATCTATCCAATTTTATTCAAATAGAGCTACATAAACTTTGGCTACAATGATGTATAGTTGAGCCTTGTCCCAAACATATTTGAAATTTTAGTACAACCAAAGAGCTCCTCAAGTCTAAGACTGAGACTAAGTTGAAATATGAAATCTTAGTATCCTAATTTTGGGTCTTGTCCCTTTTAATGTTTTTTAACATATTTTGCAAAATGTTCTAAAATAATTTAAGAAAATTATACATTAGTGAAATATAGTTGCTAATCAGCCAGATGTGGATTATAATTGTATCATTTTCTAGATTAGCTGTGGGGTTGGATCATTTTATTTAGGGTAAAATAAATGTCAATTGCCTCAAGCATATGGAAGTAGAGGAAAGGTTTCTCAAATCAAAGTCTAAATATTTTTTCAGTTCTGTCTTCTAAAACCTCCAGTAATTCTTCAGATCATATAGCAACTCCCTTTCATTTTTTTTTCCAAAGGCTTTGTGTAGTCAACTTTTAAAGAACCGCACCTGCAGTTTAACCCTAGTTCCTACAGAAAAAGACGCTTTCCTCTGCCTCCCAAATAGTATCTGCATAGTTCTTCCAAAGAAGAAGACAATCTCCTCTTCCACTGACTCTAAATATAGGAAAAGATTATATACAGTGTTTGGGAGATATTCCCAAACACCTTCTTTCCAGTCTACCAAGAGTATTTTGGGATGATATGACACTATACTCAGAGAAAACATAAATGTTTTAAGTTGTAGGTTTTGAACTATACTTACTAGTTGACATTGGATCAGATGACATAACCTGGATATCTGAATTTCCAACTGCAAAAAAGAAGAGTTCAGACATACTTTAAACACATAATAAATCCTAGGTATCTGAAACCAAAAGGTGAAATTGGCTCTTTTGTCTTGGTTAAACTGCTTAAAAGACATTGTGCAAATACAAAGGAATTGATAGAGTGGAATAGTACTGTACACTGAAAACTTGTCTCAAATGGCATAATGACAGCTGGAGAAGTTTAGATAAAGAACAATGAAATGTCAGAATTCTTCTCTTAAAGTTTTGAAGTCTGCTGGCATATGCTTTTGTTGAAGCTGTGGGAATCTGTGACTTAATCCAATTGTTGAAAAGTGCTGGTTAAAAAAAATACGTTCACTTCCAACTATGATGTAGAAAATGTTCCTATTTAAAACTGTAAGACAACAAAGAACAGTTAAGTGATATATATTCAGTTTTTCTAGTTTAGAAAATTAGAGAAAGGAACTGTCTATATACATAGTACTCAAAGCACAAGGCAATTTGTGAAAATGTGTGCAGGGCTATTTTAACACTAAAAGAGAGTAATACTTAAAAAAATTTTAAATCCAAACAATTCTACCTATTCTATGTGAAAGTATCATTGCAATGCCACTTTCATTGAGGCTTTTCAAAGACAGATATGGATGAGTGCTACTACACTGCCACCTGGTGATTAGGCAGGTGGGAGGGATTTGAATAAAAATGCCCAACAAAGAAAATGTCAGAGTTTGTTAGTGAGCATTCAATATGCTGCGTTTGTCTGATCTAAACAAATTTTCTAATAACATGAAGATGCTTTGTATCACATTACGTTTTTTTAAGAGCATGTTTCTGGTAACTTTTAAGTTGATTTATATCAAAATGTGTGTGTTCTTTATTTCATATCTACTTGCAGCTAAATCCTTTATTATTATTATTTTGTTTGAGTAAAGTAAATGAGGAAACTCTTTGCAGAGGTTCAGAGGTTTGTGACCTATTCCTGGAAATGGGAGAAGAAAGAATGACGTGACCTATATTTCTATTTCAAATGGTGCATTTTGTGTTAACAATCTTGACTACACTGTCAAACTACTTATTCAATTTAGAATTCCTCATTGATTTTTATAGTACTGCCTTTTCCTTTTAAAAATGATTTGGCATACAAAAGAATGGTTTCAGCAATTTGAAGTTGGGTGTCAAAGGCAACAATAGTAAATAAATGACGGGACCAAAAGATGTGAGCTTCCATCCCATGAAGTTGTATTTTTTTTAACGTTATCTTTTTTAAACCTTTGAGACTTGTAAATATTTTAATAAGCAAATATAGGTGTTTAGACAATAAAATTATTAGACAACTCATTTTTGGACAAATTTATTTATCTAGTCATGGGTATAGAAATTAAATTTAATATTTGCATTCATTTCTCTGTTTCTATGCTCATTCCTACTAAACTATAAGAGAATATAGTTAAAAATGAGGGATGGAACAAACCATGGGAGAACCAAAGTGGCAGAGCCATGTTACAATGAGTCAGCTCTTCCTCAGTAGAGCTAAAGTAACTTCAGAAAGTCAAGAACTGCAAAATGTGGACCCTTCTTGTCAGTGTTTTTATAGACATAGTATCTTCTTAGTGACTGTCATAAACTGTGAGAAAGGAGTTAACCACTAAGGCGGATTTCCAGGTGATTTAGATCGTCTTTTCGGACCACTATAGAAATTGTCATATCATCCAAGCTTTTTGTTAAGAGATAAATTAGTAATTTACTTATAACCACCTTCAAGTGTGTTATTTTTATTCTCCATGATTTCACATTAGTATATTCACTTATTAACTTGACTAGGGTACAAGTCAAAATTGGAAAGCTAATTTATTTGAGCAGAGATTTGTTCATTGTACTTCAGTATTGGATAAAATATTTAGAAATAGATCTTTTTCTTACAATGGACAATCACACTCAAAATACTGTGGACAGTTCTATTCATTGCTCTTCTGAAGGACAATGAGAGATGGACTATTTATTTTCTCCTCAAACTCGGGCACACCTGCTCCCAGTGTTTCTCCCCCAGGTCCATATTCACAATACTCAGCCAAGAGCAAATTTCAGCTGAATAATTTTAGAAGCACTGAATAAGGGACAAGGAGGTTAGAAAGGAAGTATAGAGATGAATCCTGCTATGTTCATCTATGCATTATAAACAGCCAGTGAACTGCTCAGTGGATAGTGGGCACAAATAAGTCTTGGTTTGACTGACATTTCTAAAAGGACAATTGAACAAAAGCAGAGGTTTTCAGTTTGAAAATATGAAGGCTAAAATAATGTGATTTATTTCTATAAAATCACAAAGAGCTGGACATGTTCACCAAATTTCAGAATCTCCCTTAAGCATGATGTTTGTGGGCAGAGTGCTTTATAGCACACAAAGCACTTCAATATTCTTTATCTCATATTCTTTCTCCAACAATACTGAAAGATGTGGTGTAGTATTCTCTTTGTAGATTTGAGGAAGCAGGATCTTGGGAGATCTCATAACTCAAATTAAAATTGATCGTTTTCAAACATATTGTAACTGAGTGGAGATTTCTTTTAAGACAGATAAAAGAAGTCGTACTTTACACACCATAATTTGAATTTCTTACTCTGAGAAACTATTTAGGTACAAAAAGGAATTAATTCAACAAGATTTTGTAGATAATAGAACTCTATTATATTTAGAGTTATTGGAGTTGTTTAGTTAAAATTCCTATTTTGAGATTTAAAACATGGAAGGCAGATTCCCACATTGAAACATATGTCTCTTGGTAACACTGGTAGTACACATAGGGCTTACTCTCTATTTCTAAGTCAAGAAAAATCTGTAATGCATTATTTTCCAAAAAAGGGAATATGAGCCATAACCATTACATAGATACTTTTTAGAACATCATTAATCAACAAACATTGAAAATACTTTGACAAAGTTAAAGTATAATATTGACTCTTCTATAATGAAAACACTGTTCATAGTTAAATGAAGAATATCAAATCAACATTTGATAAATTTTATAATTGGTCTTTTAGATATTGAGCACAAGGGGATTTATTTCTTCCATATTATTGTAGAATCCAAATCAAACTATTCAAAAACACTATCATGTTTGTCAAACTTTGCCTTAATATAAGAAAATCAGTTTAATTTTTAATTTTGCTCTGAATATGTACGTCGAATTATTTTAGACTGTGTATAAAACACTTTGAATAGGAAATAAACTAAGGTAAATTACCATAGGAAACAATCTACATTGCCTTTCCATTTCTTCTTCAGCTACTTTTAATTGGTGAGCTTTGTCGGTTGCTGTCACCATCCCCCAAACAAAAGGAATGGAAACATTTATGAGTGACTCTTAAAGAAGTAATTGTCCCAAGCCTCCTAATTCCTTGTTACTAGGTAAATGCTCTCTTGCCTTAATTTTGCACATATGTAGCATATATAACAAAAAAGGAAAACTGAATCAGAATAAATTAAAATGTGCTTTGTAAACTCTTTTATACAAATTTATTCTCTATTTACAGAAGAAAGAAACCAGAAGATGTGCACATAATCAAAATGACCTGATGGTAACTTGCCTAAGCTTTTGTGCTATATATACCTTTTCTTTTATATACAGAGATAATGTGAAAAAGGAAAATTACTTCCTCCCTAAAGGAAAATACTTTCATTAAAATTACAGAAGCAGGGCTTCCCTGGTGGTGCAGTGGTTGAGAGTCCACCTGCCGATGCAGGGTACGCGGGTTCGTGCCCCGGTCCGGGGGGATCCCGCATGCCGCGGAGCGGCTAGGCCCGTGAGCCATGGCCGCTGAGCCTGCGCGTCCGGAGCCTGTGCTCCGCAATGCGAGGGGCCACAACAGTGACAGGCCCGCATACAGCAAAAAAAAAAAAAAAAAATTACAGAAGCACTGTAAAGCTTTTAAAATACATTGTTAATGATTAAACCTTGAGACACAGTAGAGATAAAATAACAAACTAGAATGATAGAACAATAAATAACAAATTAGAATGAGTTTTTTCCCCTATATTTATTTCTCTATCTCTGTCGCTTATACAAATATAAGCTAGGATATTAATAATGTTTTATTTCTTTTTTTCTTTGTCAGTTTAGCCAAAGGTCTGCAAATTGTGTTGACTCTTTCAAAGAAATTATTTTCGGTTTCACTGATTCTCCCTATTTTCTGTTCTCTATTTCATTTATCATTATCAGGTATTACTTTATACCCACTACAACAACAACAAAAAGGAAATGTGTTGGCAAGGATGTAGAGAAATTAAAACACGTATACATTACTGATGAGAATGTAAAAAGATTCAGTTGTGGTGAAAAAGCATTTATTGGTTCCTCAAAAAGTTAAGCATAATTACAGTATGACCCCACAATCCCATTTTAGATTTAGATATATATCCAACGTAATTGAAACTGGATAGTCAAATAAGTATACGTACGTGTATGTTTACAGCAGCACTATTCACAATAGCCAAAAGGTAGAAACAGCTCAAATGTCCAGCAACAGATGAATGGATAAACACATTGTGATTATATAAATATGAATATTATTCATCCATAAAAACATTATTATTATAATATATATAAAAACATTATTATATAATGTTAATATAATATAATAAATATATATTATTTATAATATATTTATTAAATATAATAAACATTATAATATATAATGTTTATATAAAAACATTATTATTATATTCATCCATAAAACATTATTATTATTATAAAAACGAATTTGTGGTACATGCTGCCGTATGAATGAACCTTAAAAACACTATGCTAAGTGAAAGAACCCAAACACAAAAGCTCACATACTGTAAAATTCTGTCTATAAAAAATATCCAAAATAGACAAGTCCATAGAGACAGACTACAGATTGGAGGTTGTGGGGGATACTATTGGAAAGAGAGAGAACTGGGGGAAAACTGGTTACTGGGTAAGAGGTTTTACACTGAAACAATGGAAATTTTTGTTTTTAAAAGAAAAATATATTTTGCCATCAAACAGAATGAGATAACTCTGAGAAGAGTTAGAAGGCCACAGCTCCATTCTTTTTTTTCTTTCCTGAATTTTATTTTATTTTTTATACAGCAGGTTCTTATTAGTCATCAATTTTCTACACATCAGTGTATACATGTCAATCCCAATTGCCCAATGCATCACACCACCACCACCACCACCACCCCCACCACCCCCGCCGCTTTCTCCCCTTGCTGACCATAAGTTTGTTCTCTATATCTGTGTCTCAGTTTCTGGCCTGCAAACTGTTTCATCTGTGTCATTTTTCTAGGTTCCACGTATATGCATTAATATAGGATATTTGTTTTCCTCTTTCTGACTTACTTCACTCTGTATGACAGTCTCTAGATCCATCCACATCTCAACAAATGACACAATTTATTCCCTTTTTATGGCTGAGTAATATTCCATTGTATATATGTACAACCTCTGCTTTATCCATTGGTCTGTCGATGGGCAATTAGGTTGCTTCCATGACCTGGCTATTGTAAATAGTGCTGCAATGAACATTGGGGTGCATGTGTCTTTTTGAATTATGGTTTTCTCTGGGTATATGTCCAGGAGTGGGATTGCTGGATCATATGGAAGTTCTATTGTTAGTTTTTTAAGGAAACTCCATACTGTTCTCCATAGCAGCTGTATCAATTTACATTCCCACCAACAGTGCAAGAGGGTTCCATTTTCTCCACACCCTCTCCAGCATTTGTTGTTTGTAGATTTTCTGATGATGCCCATTCTAACTGGTGTGAGGTGATACCTCATTGTAGTTTTGGTTTGCATTTCTCTAATAATTAGTGATGTTGAGCAGCTTTTCATGGGCTTCTTGGTCATCTGTATGTCTTCTTTGGAGAAATGTCTATTTAGGTCTTCTGCCCATTTTTGGATTGTGTTGTTTGTTTTTTTAATATTGAGCTGCATGAGCTGTTTATATATTTTGGAGATTAATCCTTTGTCACTTCATTCGTTTGCACATATTTTCTGCCATTCTGAGTGTTTTCTATTCGTCTTGTTTGTAGTTTCCTTTGCTTTGCAAAAGCTTTTAAGGTTCATTAGGTCCCATTTTTTTTATTTTCGATTTTATTTCCATTACTCTAGGAGGTGGATCAAAAAAGGTCTTGCTGTGATTTATGTCAAAAAGTGCTCTTCCTATGTTTTCCTCTAAGAGTTTTACAGTGTCCGGTCTTACATTTAGATCTCTAATCCATTTTGAGTTTATTTTTGTGTATGGTGTTAGAGAGTGTCCTAATTTCATTCTTTTACATGTAGCTGTCCAGGTTTCCCAGCACCACTTATTGAAGAGACTGTCTTTTCTCCACTGTATATCCTTGCCTTCTTTGTCATAGATTAGTTGACTGTAGGTGTGTGGGTTTATCTCTGGGCTTTCTATCCTGTTCCACTGATCTGTATTTCTGTTTTTGTGCCAGTACCATATTGTCTTGATTACTGTAGCTTTGTAGTATAGTCTGAAGTCAGGGAGTCTGATTCCTCCAGCTCCATTTTTTTCCCTCAAGACTGCTTTGGATATTCGGGGTCTTTTGTGTCTCCATACAAATTTTAAGATTTTTTGTTCTAGTTCTGTAAAAAAAGCCATTGGTAATTTGATGGGGATTGCATTGAATCTGTACATTGCTTTGAGTAGTATAGTCATTTTTCACAATATTGATTCTTCCAATCCAAGGACATGGTATATCTCTCCATCTGTTGATATCATCTTTAATTTCTTTCATCAGTGACTTATAGTTTTCTGCATACAGATCTTTTGGCTCCCTAGGTAGGTTTATACCTAGGTATTTTGTTGTTGTTGTTGCAATGTTAAATGGGAGTGTTTCCTTAATTTCTATTTCAGAGTTTTCATCGTTAGTGTATACAAATTCAAGAGATATCTGTGCATTAATTATATATCCTGCAACTTTACTAAATTAATTGATTAGCTCCCATAGTTTTCTGGTGGCATCTTTAAGATTCTCTATATATAGTATCATGTCATCTGCAAACAGTGACACTATTACTTCTTCTTTTCCAATTTGGATTAATTTTATTTTTCTTCTCTGATTGCCATGGCTAAGACTTCCAAAACTATGTTGAATAATAGTGGTGAGAGTGGATATCCTTTTCTTGTTCCTGATCTTAGAGAAATGCTTTCAATTTTTCACCATTGAGAATGATATTTGCTGTGGGTTTGTCATATATGGCCTTTATTATGTTGAGGTAGGTTCCCTCTATGCCCACTTTCTGGAGAGTTTTTTATCATAAATAGGTGTTGAATTTGGTCAAAAGCTTTTTCTGCATCTATTGAGATGATCATATGGTTTTTCTCCTTCAATTTGTAAATATGGTGTATCACATTGATTGATTTGCGTATATTGAAGAATCCTAGCATGCCTGGGATAAATCCCACTTGATCATGGTGTATGATCCTTTTAATGTGTTGTTGTATTCTGTTTGCTAGTATTTTGTTGAGGATTTTTGCATCTATGTTCATCAGTGATATTGGCCTGTAGTTTTCTTTCTTTGTTACATCTTTGTCTGGTTTTGGTATCAGGGTGATGGTGGCCTCATAGAATGAGTTTGGGAGTGTTCCTTCCTCTGCAATTTTTCGGAAGAGTTTGAGAAGGATGGGGGTTAGCTCCTCTCTAAATGTTTGATAGAATTCACCTATGAAGGCATCTGGTCCTGGACTTTTGTTTGTTGGGAGATTTTTAATCACAGGTTCAATTTCATTACTTGTGATTGGTCTGTACATATTTTCTATTTCTTCCTGGTTCAGTGTTGGAAGGTTATACCATTCTAAGAATTTGTCCATTTCTTCCAGGTTTTCCATTTTATTGGCAGAGTTGCTTGTAGTAGTCTCTTAGGATGCTTTGTATTTCTGCGGGTCTGTTGTAAGTTCTCCTTTTTCATTTCTAATATTATTGATTGAGTCCTCTCCCTCTTTTTCTTGATGAGTATGGCTAATGGTTTATCAATTTTGTTTATCTTCTCAAAGAACCAGCTTTTAATTTTATTGATCTTTGCTATTGTTTTCTTTGTTTCTATTTCATTTATTTCTGCTCTGATTTTTATGATTCTTTCCTTCTGCTAAGTTTGAGTTTTGTTTGTTCTTCTTTCTCTAGTTCCTTTAGGTGTAAGGTTAGATTTTTTATTTGAGATTTTTTTTGTTTCTTGAGGTAGGCTTGTATAGCTATAAGCTTACCTCTTAGAACTGCTTTTGCTGCATCCCATAGGTTTTGGATCATCGTGTTTTCATTGTCATTTGTCTCTAGGTATGTTTTGATTTCCTCTTTGATTTCTTCAGTGATCTCTTTGTTATTTAGTAATGTATTGTTTAGCCTCCATGTGTTTGTGTTCTTTATGATTTTTCCCTTGTAATTGATTTGTAATCTCATACTGTTGTGGTCAGAAAAGATGCTTGATATGATTTCAATTTTCTTAAATTTACTGAGGCTTGATTTGTGACCCAAGATGTGATCTATCCTGGAGAAGAAAGTGTAATCTGCTGTTTTTGGATGGAATGTCCTATAAATATCAATTAAATCTATCTGGTCTATTATGTCATTTAAAGCTTCTGTTTCCTTATTTGTTTTCATTTTGTATGATCTGTCCATTGGTATAAGTGAGATGTCAATGTCCCCCACTATTGTTGTGTTGCTGTTGATTTCCTCTTTTAAAGCTGTTAGCAGTTGCCTTATGTACTGAGGTGCTCCTATGTTGGGTGCATATATATTTATAATTGTTATATCTTCTTCTTGGGTTGATCACTTGATCGTTATGTACTTTACTTCCTTGCTCTTGTAACAGTCTTTATTTTAAAGTCTATTTTATCTGATATGAGTGTTGCTACTCCACCTTTCTTTTGATTTCCATTTGCATGGAATATCTTTTTCCATCCCCTCACTTTCCGTATGTATGTGTCCCTAGGTCTGAAGTCGGTCTCTTGTAGACAGCATATATATTTGTCTTGTTTTTGTATCCATTCGGCAAGCCTGTGCCTTTTGGTTGGAGCATTTAATCTGTTCACGTTTAAGGTAATTATTGATATGTATGTTCCTATGACCATTTTCTTAATGGTTTTGGGTTTGTTTTTGTAGGTCCTTTTCATCTCTTGTGTTTCCCACTTAGAGAAGTTCCTTTAGCATTTGTTGTAGAGCTGGTTTGGTGGTGCTGAATTCTCTTAGCTTTTGCTTGTCTGTAAAGCTTTTGATTTCTCCATCTAATCTGAATGAGATCCTTGCTGGGTAGAGTAATCTTGGTTGTGGCTTCTTCCCTTTCATCACTTTAAGTATATCATGCCACTCCCTTCTGGCTTGCAGAGTTTCTGCTGAGAAATCAGCTGTTAACCTTATGGGAGTTCCCTTGTATGTTATTTGTTGTTTTTCCCTTGCTGCTTTCAATTATTTTTCTTTGTCTTTAATTTTTGCCAGTTTGATTACTATGTGTCTCAGCATATTTCTCCTTGAGTTTATCCTGTATGGGACTCTCTGCACTTCCCGGACTTGGGTGGCTATTTCCTTTCCCATGTTAGGGAAGTTTTCGACTATAATCTCTTCCAGTATTTTCTCTGGGCCTTTCTCTCTTTCTCCTCCTTCTGGGACCCCTATAATGCGAATGTTGTTGCATTTAATGTTATCCCAGAGGTCTCTTAGGCTGTCTTCATTTCTTTTCATCCTTTTTTCTTTATTCTGTTCCACAGCAGTGAATTCCACCATTCTGTCTTCCGGGTCACTTATCCGTTCTTCTACCTCAGTTATCCTGCTACTGATTCCTTTTAGTGTAGTTTTCATTTCAGTTATTGTATTGTTCATCTCTGTTTGTTTGTTCTTTAATTCTTCTAGGTCTTTTTTAAACATTTCTTGCATCTTCTCGGTCTTTGCCTCCATTCTTCTAATGTGGTCCTGCATCATCTTTACTATCATTATTCTCAATTCTTTTTCTGGAGGGTTGCCTATCTCCACTTCATTTAGTTGTTTTTCTGGGGTGTTATCTTGTTCCTTCATTTGGTACATAGCACTCTGCCTTTTCATCTTGTCTGTCTTTCTGTGAATGTGGTTTTTGTTCCACAGGTTGCAGGATTGTAGTTCTTCTTGCTTCTTCTGTCCGCCCTCTGGTGGTTGAGGCTATCTAAGAGCCTTGTGACACAGCTCCATTGTTAAACCTCATGAATTCCTGAGGTTTAGATTGACATCTGGAAGTAGCCACTATTAGAAGAGGAAGAATGAACCAATTGAGAATTATGTGATGTGGTTTGCTGTTCTGAGCAGTTAGTCTTCTCAGGGAGTAATACAGCTTAGCAAGTGAGTTATCAATGCCATCTAGTCATTTATCCACTGCTGCAATAGGCAAGCTGTATTTACCATAGTCCATAGTATGTATTTTTAATTCTTTGTTAGGAATATATATATATATATATATATATATATTTATATATACACATATATGTGTATGTGTATGTGAGTGTATAGATACACACACACACACAGAATCTAAATTAGGCACAGTTATTTAAAGGAGTTTACAAATAGAAACATCCTGGTAAAGATGAAAAACAAAATTTAAAAAAATAAGAAGTTACAAAGATTCTTAAATAAGTCCAGGTAGAAATTGAAAAGAATATAGTAAGAGAATATAATAAGTTATATTCATTTTCAGTCATTCTTCACTTTTGGTATTCTCATTCCTCTATCTTTAAAGATATGGTTTTCAATGTTTTACCACAGTAGGCAGTATCTACAATTCAGGTGTCTTTTTTTATTGAAACCCCAGGCGTCTTCTGCCTTCCTTCCATTAAATGACAATCATGTGGCAGATAGTTTAGTGGGAATGATAATAATACATGTATCATAGAGTAAATTGTCACATTCTGAAGATCATTAAAATAATGATGATTCCTGCAGAGTCATATTAAGAAGTTAAAGCTACACCTATACTGAAAGAATTGTACAAAATGAGTATTTTCATGGTAGAATTCAGCATCTAACTATTACAGTGTACTTTGATTCACAAATCAACCATGACATTTAAAAATTATACTCAACCAGCAAATGGATTAATGAGTGTGGTATACATAGGGAGGAAAAATCACTACTTAACTATGTTAGGACTAACTTAATATCATACTGCTTATAAGCTATCTAAAAATGTCAAAAATGTCAGCCACATTTTATATTTTTCTGCAATGTATCTTCTTTTGCTTCATAATTTTGTATATAATTACCTGCTGCAAAAATGTAAAGTAGACATTCGTATTTAACTTGTCTATTTGAAGTTTTTGAAGATTACATATATATGAAAGCTCTAAGCCTTTATCTCAAAGTGTTTTACATTAATTTTGCAATTAAAAAATTGAAGCATTTGAAAAGATGTTCCAGGGAATTCCCTGGGAGTCCAGTGGTTAGGAATCGGCACTTTCACTGCCATGGCCAATCTTTGTCTTTGGTTGGTGCATTTAGACCATTAATATTAAGGTTAAGTACTGGTATGTTTGCAATTAAATATTGCATTTTACTGTTTGTTTTCTATTTGTTTTCTTTTATTCTTATTGCTCTTTTTCTCTTATCTACCTGGGGGCTACTTAAACATTTCATAGGACTCCATCTTGATTTATATATAGTATTTTTGAATGTATCTCTTTTTATTAGTAATTTTAGCGATTGTCCTGGGTATTACAATATACATATTTGACTTAGTATTTACCTCTTTGAGTGAAGTGTGGAAAACTCACTTTCACTTAAATCTTTTTTATATTCCCAATGTTCAAATATCATTGTCTTGAGTATCAGATGTATTAATTTGCTAAGGCAGCTGTAACAAGTTACCATAAACTGGGTGACTTAAACAATAGGAATTTATTATTTTGCGATCTTGGAGGTTAAAACTCCAAGATCAAGGTGTTGGCCGAGTTGGTTCCTTCTGAAGACTGTGATGGGAATTTACTACATGCCTCTCTCCTAATTGCTGGTGGTTTGATGGCTTGTAGGCATATCACTCTGATCTCTGCCTCAATTTTCAAATCTCTGTTTCCCCAGTTTCCTTTTAGCCAGTTCCATTCCCTCCCACCCCTGACCCACTATCTACTGCAGGGTGAGACAGACTTACGGAGAAAGAAGTGTCTGGCCTGGGACACTTGCTATGGTTGAGTCTCTCTTGTTGCTTGTGCCTGCCTGTCTCAGTGGAAAAGAGAAGTCTCAGTCCTGGCAGGGACAGAAAACACTTTCCTTGGATGTGTTTTCATATCACTGATGAGAATAGATGCAAAAATCCTCAACAAAATACTAGCAAACAGAATACAACAACACATTGAAAGAATCATACACCACAATCAAGTGGGATTTATCCCAGGGATGAAAGGATTCTTCAATATACACAAATCAATCACTGTGATAAACCATATCAACAAACTGAAGAAGAAAAACCATATGATCACCTCAATAGATGCAGAAAAAGCTTTCGACCAAATTCAACACCCTTCTATTATAACAACTCTCCAGAAAATGGGCATAGAGGGAACCTACCTCAACATAATAAAGGCCATATATGACAAACCCACAGCAAATATCATTCTCAATGGTGAAAAACTGAAAGCATTTCCTCTAAGATCAGGAACAAGACAAGGATGTCCACTCTCACCACTATTATTCAAAAAATTTTGGAAGTCCAGGCACAGCAATCAGAGAAGAAAAAGAAATAAAAAGAATACAAATTGGAATAGAAGGAGTAAAACTGTCACTGCAGATGACATGATACTATACATAGAGAATATTAAAGATGCCACCAGAAAGCTACGGGAGCTAATCAATGAATTTAGTAAAGTTGCAGGATACATAATTAATGCACAGACTTCTCTTGCATTCCTATACACTAATGATGAAAAATCTGCAAGAGAAATTAAGGAAAAACTCCCATTTACCACTGCAACAGAAAGAATAAAATACATGGGAATAAACCTACCTAGAGAGCCAAAAGATCTGTATGCAGAAAAGTATAAGACACTGATGAAAGAAATTAAAGATGATACCAACAGATGGAGAGATATACCATGTCCTTGGATTGGAAGAATCAATATTGTGAAAATGACTATACTACACAAAGCAATGTACAGATTCAATGCAATCCCCATCAAATTACCAATGGCTTTTTTTACAGAACTAGAACAAAAAAAATCTTAAAATTTGTATGGAGACACAAAAGACCCCGAATATCCAAAGCAGTCTTGAGGGAATAAAATGGAGCTGGAGGAATCAGACTCCCTGACTTCAGACTATACTACAAAGCTACAGTAATCAAGACAATATGGTACTGGCACAAAAACAGAAATACAGATCAGTGGAACAGGATAGAAAGCCCAGAGATAAACCCACACACCTACAGTCAACTAATCTATGACAAAGAAGGCAAGGATATACAGTGGAGAAAAGACAGTCTCTTCAATAAGTGGTGCTGGGAAACCTGGACAGCTACATGTAAAAGAATGAAATTAGGACACTCTCTAACACCATACACAAAAATAAACTCAAAATGGATTAGAGACCTAAATGTAAGACCGGACACTGTAAAACTCTTAGAGGAAAACATAGGAAGAGCACTCTTTGACATAAATCACAGCAAGATCTTTTTTGATCCACCTCCTAGAGTAATGGAAATAAAATCAAAAATTAAAAAAATGGGACCTAATGAACCTTAAAAGCTTTTGCAAAGCAAAGGAAACTACAAACAAGACGAATAGAAAACACTCAGAATGGCAGAAAATATGTGCAAACGAATGAAGTGACAAAGGATTAATCTCCAAAATATATAAACAGCTCATGCAGCTCAATATTAAAAAAACAAACAACACAATCCAAAAATGGGCAGAAGACCTAAATAGACATTTCTCCAAAGAAGACATACAGATGACCAAGAAGCCCATGAAAAGCTGCTCAACATCACTAATTATTAGAGAAATGCAAACCAAAACTACAATGAGGTATCACCTCACACCAGTTAGAATGGGCATCATCAGAAAATCTACAAACAACAAATGCTGGAGAGGGTGTGGAGAAAATGGAACCCTCTTGCACTGTTGGTGGGAGTGTAAATTGATACAGCTGCTATGGAGAACAGTATGGAGTTTCCTTAAAAAACTACAAATAGAATTACCATATGACCCAGCAATTACACTACTGGTCATATACACAGAGATAACCATAATTCAGAAAGACACATGCATCCCAATGTTCATTGCAGTACTGTTTACAGTAGCCAGGTCATGGGAGCAACCTAATTGCCCATCGACAGACCAATGGATAAAGCAGAGGTTGTACATATATACAATGGAATATTTCTCAGCCATGGAAAGGAACGAAATTGGGCCATTTGTAGATACATGGATGAATCTAGAGACTGTCATACAGAGTGAAGTATGTCAGAAAGAGAAAAACAAATATTGTATTTAACGCATATATGTGGAACCTAGAAAAATGGTACAGATGAACTGGTTTGCAGGGCAGAAATTGAGACACAGTTGTAGAGAACAAACGTATGGACACCAAGGGGGGAAGCAAAGGGGTTTTGGGTGGTAGTGTGATGAATTGGGAATTAGTATTGACATATTTACACTAATATGTATTAAATGGATAACTAATAAGAATCTGCTGTATAAAAATATAACTTAAATAAAATTCAAAAAAAAATTAAGTTTAATAAAAAAAAAGAAGGTACCTGAAGTTCTGTCTCCCAACTCAATAGAAATAAAAGCAAAAATAAACATATGGGACCTAATCAAACTTATAAGTTTTTGCACAGCAAAGGAAACCATAAACAAAGTAAAAAGACAACGTACAGAATGGGAGAAAATATTTTCAAACAAAGCAGCCAACAAGGGATTAATCTCCAAGGGTTTAATCTCTATATAAACAACTCATGCAATTCCATATCAAAAAAACAAACAGCCCAAACAAAAAGTGGGCAGAAAAAAAAAATTGGGCGAAGATCTAGATAGACATTTCTCCAAAGAAGATATACGTGTGGCCAAAAAGCACATGAAAAGATGCTCAACATTGCTAATTATTAGAGAAATTCAAATGAAAACTACAATGAGGTATCACCTCACACTGGTCAGAATAGCCATCATCAAAAATGTCTACAAATAATAAATGCTGGAGAAGGTGTGGAGAAAAAGGAACCCTTCTCTACTGTTGGTGGGAATGTAAATTTGTGCAGCCACTATAGAGAACAGTATGGAGGTTACTTAAAAACCTAAAAATAGAATTACCATATGATCCAGCAATCCCACTCCTCAGCATATATCTGGAGAAAACACTAATTTGAAAAGATTCATCCACCTCTATGTTCATAGCAGCACTATTTACAATAGCCAAGACATGAAAGCAACCTAAGTGACCGTTAACAGAAGAATGGATGAAAAAGATGTGGTAGGGAATTTCCTGGCGGTCCAGTGGTTAGGACTCTATGCTTTCACTTCCAGGGGCCCAGATTCAATCCCTGTTTTGGGGAACTGAGATCCTGCAAGCTGTGCAGCATGACCTAAATAAATAAATAAAAATAAAAAAGAAGTGGTATATATACACAATGGAATATTACTCAGCCATTAAAAAGAATGAAATAATGCTATTTGAAGCAACAGGGATGGACTTAGAGATTATCATATTAAGTGAAATAAGACAGAGAAAGAGAAATATATGATATCACTTATATGTGGACTCTGAAAAAATGATATAAATGAACTTATTTACACAACAGAATTAGACTCACAGATAGAAAACAAACTTTCGATTACGTGAGGGGATAGTGGCGGGGGGCTGGTGGCGGGGGAGATATATCAGGAATTTGGGATTAACATGTACTCACTACTATGTATAAAATAGATAAACAGCAAGGACCTACTGTATAGCACAGGGAACTATATTCAATGTCTTATAATAACCTATAATGGAAAAGAATCTGAAAAAGAATATATATTTATATGTATAACTGAATCACTTTTCTGTACACCTGAATCTAATAAAACATTAACTATACTTCAATTAAAAAATGGTTAGGGGCTTCCCTGGTGGCACAGTGGTCGAGAGTCCACCTGCCGGTGCAAGGGACACGGGTTCGAGCCCTGGTCCGGGAAGATCCCACATGCCACGGAGCGGCTGGGCCCGTGAGCCATGGCCGCTGAGCCTGCGCGTCTGGAGCCTGCGCTCCGCAACGGGAGAGGCCACAACAGTGAGAGGCCCGCATACCGCAAAAAAAAAAAAAAAAAAAAAAAAAAAAAGGTTAAAAAAATTGGGCATAAGACCTGAACAGAAACCTCATTAAAAAATGATATACAGGTGGCAAATAAACATTTCAAAAGACACTCCATATGATATGTCATCAGGGAAATTCAAATTAGAACCATGAGATATCACTACATACCTATTGGAAAGGCAAAAATCCCTAACACCAACAACCTTAAGTAGAGGCCAGGATGTGGAGCAACAGGAACTTTCATACATTGCTGGTAGGAGTGTAAAATGGTGCAGCCACTTTGCAAAGCTATACATACTCTTACCATATGATCCAGCAGTTGCACTCCTTGGTTTTTACTCTAATGAGCTGAAATCATTTGTACACACTAAATCTTGGACGTAAGTATTTACGGTAGCTTTATTCATATTGCCAATACTTGGAAGCAACCAAGATGTCTTTCAGTAAATGAATGGATAAACTGTGGTACATCTAGACAATGGAATATTATTCAGTGATAAAAGGAAATGAGCTATTAAGTCATGAAAAGACATGAAGAAATCTTAAATGTATATTTTAAGAGAAAGAAGTAAATCTGAAAAGGCTACACACTGTATGATTCCAACTATATGGTATTCTGGTAAAGGCAAAATTAGAAAGGAAAAATATCAGTGATTCCCAGAGTTTTGGGGAGAGGCAGAGAAGGATGATTAAGTGGAGCTCAGGGAAAGTTTAGGACAGTAAAACTATTCTCTGTTGTGGATACTTGTCATGTGTTTGTCAAAACCTGTAGAATATACAACACCAAGAGTGAAACCTAATATAAATTATGGACTTCAGTTTATAATAATGTATCAATATTGGCTCATCAATTTTAACAATAGTGCCATACTAATGCAAGATATTAACAATAGAGGAAACTATGTATGTCTATGGGGGCATAGGGGTATATACATTCCTCTCAATTTTTTTTGTGAACTAAAGCTGATCTAAAGAATTCTAATAAAAAACAAAATGTGAAGCAGATTAAAAAAAAAGAGAAAGAGAGAGGGAAAGAAAGAGAATAAAATGTTTGAAGGAGTACATTTAAACAATGTTCTATTATCTAAGAATGCTTGGCAGTTACTATCTATTTATAGATTGGGGGTCTTTATAAAATTATTTTGTAAAGGTCTTCTTTAAAAAAGAAGAATGCAGGTTCAGCAGTAGTCCATGCTAGTTCACTCCAAAATTTTCCACTGTCAGGCTTGGAAAATTTGCTTAATTTTCCTATGTATTTTATAGCTTCGTTCCTTTAATCTATTAGCTAATGCTTAGAAAGTGTTTAACTCTTTGCCTGGAACATAATAAGTACTCAATAAACATTAGTTTTGTTATTTGAATGTTGCCTTTCTCTATCTAAGTCTCCTCATTTTAGAAATGACCATAGTGAAAATTAGCACAGGGTAAGGGAAAATGCTGTAAGTTTCTTAAAAGTACTTTTAATCCAAAATTTCTATTTCTGGTTTGTTTAGGAACTTATGTCTTCTGTTTCTGTCTCCAAATATGGCCAAATGAGGGCTAAAATATTCCATTTAAGAGTTCAGTTTACTTTGTTTTTAATTAATAAAGATTTTACCAGAAATGATCTACATTAATCAACATTATATCCACTGTCCAATTATATCACCCTATTAAAGCGATTCATAATTTTTTTAACATAACGAAAGACACTTTTATTACTCTCATCACATAATTTATTTCTGTAGTTGGTTTACTGATTATCACTTTACATATTGAGTAAAAACTATGACTATTTGTTTCTAAGTTTTATCATCAATTACATATGCATATAATGTAAATATTGGGATGATTTTCATTGAAAAAGAAAGTTGTAGATGCTTGAAAAATAGGACAATAATTGTATTTTGAGGAAATCATTTGTCCCTTTGGCCAAGTCTACAATGAACACTGCAGTACCAGTTAAACTAATAGATATTTATCAATCATCTATCATAGTCATCATTCTAGTATGTATCTACATTTATCGGTCATCTATCTTTAACATCATTCTAGTATGTTATGCATGCATAACAATGGTTGTGGGTCCTACTTCAAGCAGTCTAGTTGATAAGATGAATTCTGAACAGTTGACAATCTAAAATTCTCTGGAATTAAGTGTTACATTATGTGGTTTGTTGCTAGAAAATAAATGAACTAGAAAAAGTGAGATGATTTTTGCAACTTCTCTGCAATGTGTAGATCAACAGTAGCCATTAGTTCACTAGTTTATGGTGGAGTCTTAAGTACCATTGAGAGGGTGGGGCAACATGCTGTCTAGCATTTGACAAACTGATTATAAGACTAATATATGATAATAGAGGGGCCTGTGGCAGCAAATTCCAATGTTAATTTGTGAAGAAAAAATTATTTAATGAATTCTCCTTATTCTGCTAAATACATTAGAGAGTGAGATACTTGTAAAATTTTGATGTTGCAAACTGAGAAGTGCTTAAATGTCTTATGTCGTTTTCAATGCACTTTGACCAACAATATACCTAATTGCACTCTGGCTACATGACGTGTGAAAAACTAAAAAAGAGAAAAAAAGTGCAACAAAATTAGTCATACAGAATTTTGTATGATCGAAATCATTTTGGGTGTTATTTGGAAATAACATATGTAATTTAAACTTATTGCCTTAAAGGACTATGAATATTTTTCCATGGATATTTTACTTTTATAGGTGAGCCATCAAGTTATTTGGTAATTAAAATCAGATGACAGATTTGAGAAATCAATAGTATGGGCAAATATGTATTGTTTTTATATACTATAGACAATTTACACAGTTT
The DNA here is from genome assembly GCF_011762595.2 of Tursiops truncatus. Taxonomy (NCBI): domain Eukaryota; kingdom Metazoa; phylum Chordata; class Mammalia; order Artiodactyla; family Delphinidae; genus Tursiops; species Tursiops truncatus. The sequence goes on along the minus strand of NC_047042.1, from coordinate 66,574,191 downwards.
GCCAATATATGCTAAATGCCTGATACATGTTCATTAGGTCTTGAAGATTGTATTAGGAATTTGCCTCTTTTTTCAATCACAGTAAATATAATTGTACACTCAGAAATAGGGATGCACAGATGTATCATTTTTAATCTGCTTTTTTTGTCCTTGAGATATCATCTCCACAATTATTTCTATGTTTACTTCTACCAAAGCAGACTATATCCTCTCATTCTTATGCTATCAAAATTTATAACCTAATTGAAAGCCTTTTCTCTGGGTCCATCTTTATCAACTATAAAACTGCTCACTGTGGTTTCAGGTCAGTGAATACATTCTCTTTCGTTGTGCCATGTTTTAGATGACTCAGCCAATTTTATCTGCAGTTTGCCATGAGCCCCAGGCACATCTTGGAATACCAAAGCAAAGCCAAAATTGGGATTAGAATCCTAGCATGTAAATGCAGAAATAACAGGGCAATTACTCAAATATATCTGAAGCTAGTAGAGACAGTGGATTGGTGGAAAATCATGTTTTGCAAGAAGTGTCAAAAAACGGTAAAAGAAAAAATGCCATATCTTTCATTAGGCCAAAGGATGAGGATAGGGCTGAAAATAGCAGTAGGAATTAGAGGTCAGAAGTCAAGCAAACTTTGGAATGGAGCAAAGTGGGAATGAAGGAAGAATGACCAAGGATTTTTTCCTTATAAAGGCTGTCATCTGGAACTTACTATTAACAGAGGCTGGTAATGAGATGTTTGAATAGGTTAGCATGTATCAAAGGCAGTTACTATTAAGACTATCAAATATTAGGCACATTATACATAAATATATAAATATATACCCTAAGAGAGTTTGAGACCAAGTTGGGTTTAGTAAGATGCCCAAATGGGTTTGGCTGTCTCAGTTTTTGTACAATTCACAAGATAATAGTTCCAACTGCTAATAGTACAAAAAGGAGTGGCCACCAAAACAATTTGTTAAAAACTAGTTTTGTAACTCTTAACTGTTAATCCAAAATTGGTTACAGAGTGAGGGAGAGGAAGTGGCTATTGAAAAATGATTACAGAGAGCTATTGGGGTCCTGGGACTTAAATCTTCCTCCATGCCCCATTGGGAGAAGTTAGATATTTTAGAAAACCATTTGACAAAATTCAACACTTATTCAAGATAATAGCTAATAAAGGTAATTGGCAAAAGTCCTGCAGGTAGTCTCACTTTTAACAGCAAAATATTGAATGTTTGTCTTCATAATTTTGACAATGAGGTAAGGATGCTTATTCTCATCACTCCCTTTCACTATTATATGGGGGAGGGAGTAGGGAGGGCATGGCTATTACAATATGGAAAAAAAAAGAAAGAAGAAAAGCCATACACATGAGAACTGAGGACGTAAAACTGCTTCTATTTTCAGCATATATGAATGTTCACATAGGAAATCCAAAAGAATATACAAAATGATTACAAAAACTAATAAGTGAATTTAGCAAGGTGAATAATTACACTATTAAATTACAAAAAGTATTTACTAGAGGCAAACAATTTTAAAATAAAACATTTACAAAAGTGTTGAAAATATAAAATACTTAGAAATAAATATAACCAATGACAAATAATAGTTCTACTCTGAAACCATAGGATACTGCTTAGAGAAATTAAAAAATACATAAATAAATGTTTATGAATGGGAAGACTCAGTATTGTTAAGATGTCAGTTTTCTCCAAAGAGAGAAATGTCTAGATTTGATAAAATCAAAATAAAAATTCTAACATACTATTTTGGAGAAATTGGCAAGCCCATTCTAAGTGCATATAAAATTTCAAACAACCTAGAATAGCCAAGGTTATTAAAACAAAAGCAGTAACAAAATTGAAGTGCTTACACTTCCTGATTTCAAGAATTGACACATATAGTATTCAAAACAGTGAAAGAGGAATTTAGATCAATGGAACAGAATAAGTGAGTTCAGAAAGGACCCATGAACATATGGATTTGTATTAAAAAAAAGTGAACATCAAACTTTACCTCATACCTTACACAAGGGTTTACCAGTCTTGTCACTTGTTGTTTAAGATCAGATAATTCTTTGCTGTAGGATTTTTTTCTGTGTATTTTAAAGTGTTTGCTTGGCCTCTATCAGCTAGATACCTGTAACAAACTCTTCCCAGGCATCACAGCCAAAATGTCTACAGACCTGGCCAAACACCCCTAGGGGGCAAAATCATTCCCACTGAAAACCATTGCCATACACAAAAATTATTTTGAGAAGGATTTATATGTTAACATAAAATCCAAACCATAAAATCTTAGATAAATATTTAGAGAATATCTTCATAATAGAGGTAGACAGAAACTCTTTAGATAGGAACTAATTAGTATGAACAATAAGAGAAAATATGAAAAACCAGATTTGATCAACATTAAAAACTTTTGCTCTTCTATCACAGCTTATTTTCAACATTTAACTGTCAAACCAATACCACATGATAAAGAGGGGAAAAAAAGCTAATTGTCTCAGCAAATTTTGTGCATTACTGTCTGTGAATTGGCATATGGTTATATTTATGTATAATATATATTTGTATATATATAGAATTATATATATACATATACACATATATGAAAAGCCAAGAATAGCTTTATCTTTAAAAAGAACAGATTTACAGAATGTATACTACCAGATATCAAGTCTTATTAAGTGATTAAAATAAATTGGCATTGGCACAAGAATAGACCAAAGAACAGTGGAACAAAATAAAATCCAAACATATATAGTAACATTTTGACAAAGGTAAAAGATGTGAATTTGCAGATTCAAGAAGCTAAGCAAATCCCAAATGAGATTCATGTCTAGGTCATGATAACACAAATCCAAAGAAAGCTTGAAGACTATATTAATATCAGAGTAAGTAGTCTTCAGAACAAGGAAAATTACCAGGGCTAAAGAGGGACAATACATAATGGAAAACGTATCAAGAGAAGGCCAGCATGGCTGAAGTGCAGTGAGCCCCAGAGGGAGGTAGGGGATCATGTCAGAGAGAAGCAGAGGGGGAAGCCAGAGAAGATAGTGGGGAATTTGCATTTGAGCTCAGCCAGTTAGGCTCTATAATCCCCATATTTATACTCTACCTGGTATTAACTCTCAGCTTGAAAATGGGTGCCTTATATTCTGCAAAACATTTGTAGAAATTTGGACCTTCTGACCTCTTTGCAGAGTCTGCAATTTTTTTCATTGTAGTTGATTTACAATATTGTGTTAGTTTTAGATATATACAGAAAAGTGATTCAGTTATATATTTTTTCAGATTATTTTCCATTATAAGTTATTACAAGATATTGAATATAGTTTCCTGTGCTATACAGCACATCCTTGTTGCTTATCTATTTTATATATAGGAGATTATATCTGTTAATCCCATACTCTTTATTTATCCCTACTCCCCTCCTTTTCCCCTTTGGTATCTGTAAATTTGTTTTCTATGTCTGTGGGTCTATTTCTGTTTTGTATATAAGTTCATTTGTATCATTTTTTTTTTAGATTTTACATATGAGCAATATCATATAATATTCATTTTTCTCTGTCTGGCTTCATTCACTTAGTGTGATAATTTCTGTTGCTGCAAATGGCATTACCTCATTCTTTTTTATGGCTGAGTAGTATTCCATTATATATACACACCCTCTCCAGGATTTATTATTTGTAGACTTTTTGATGATGGCCATTCTGACCAGTGTGAGGTGATATCTCATTGTAGTTTTGATTTGCATTTCTCTAATAATTAGTGATGTTGAGCATCTTCTCATGTGCCTATTGGCCATCTGTATGTCTTCTTTGGGGAAATAGCTATTTAGATCTTCTGCCCATTTTTTGATTGGGTGGTTTTCTTTTTCGATATTAAGCTATATGAGCTTTTTGTATATTTTGGATATTAACTCCTTGTCAGTTGCATCATTTGCAATATTTTCTCTCATTCTATAGGTTGTCCTTTCATTTGCTGATGGTTTCCTTTGCTGTGAATTTATAGGTCAACAGAACTACCAGTTTGGCCCTGAGGGACACGTCAGGGCCAAACTGGTATTCTATCATGGACTGATAGAATTTAAGTTCTCAGTATAGGTTCTCTTAGACCATCAGCCTGGTCTTCGTTAGGAGCCAATGAAGAATTTTTGAAAAAACAAAACAAGATATTATTTAGGTAAGATTATACAAATATATAATTGGCTATTACTACTACTACTGCTATTACTGCTACTACAGATAATAGAAATAATGATAATAATCATCTCATAAGTTTCTTTTTTGTTGAATTATAATTGATATACAGTATTATATTAGTTTCAGGTGTTTGCCATAGTGATTCAATATTTTTATATATTATGGAATAATCACCACAGTAAGTCTAGTTACCATCTGTCACCATACAGAGTTATTACAATATTATTGACTATATTCCCTATGCTATGCCTTACATTCCCATGACTCAGTTTCTTATGAGGGAAATGGCTATTAATTCTCTACAACAAAGGCACATAAACCCTCACAAATTCACCCACAAATTATAAGGTAATAGGCTAGGAAAGATGGAGTGATTGTTGTTATATATTCATTAGATATAAGTATTTGGCCACCCAGGGGTAGGCCTCACCAAGAAAGCACCAAGTATCTCTTAGACAAGGTGATGATCTCATAATAAGTGAAGTTCAAATAAGCTCTAAGTCTAAGATTAACAAAAGGTTTTGATTTCAGTTTTATTAGGGAGACACACACCCACAATTTACATACACACAAATCCTCCTTGTTATCTTTATTAAAAGACAAACAAAAACCTTGGAAAGGATTCAAGTTCATATTACCAACGAAAACCGTTTGTACTACTTGTATCCACTGTTTCCAGTTGTCAGTTGTGCCCTTTTCTCCAGTTCACAGAGGATAGCAGATGAAAATGACTAAATCCAGGTATAAGTTTCCCACTTTCCCAAAGTAGAGCATGCCTATGAAACCTTTTCTAAGCTGAAATGGTGTGAAGCAAAAAAGCAATTACCTTAGGACACATCTTGCTAATGGCTTCATAAAATAAATTGAGATCAAGCACGTAGGCTCACAAACAACAGTTCAAAGTTAAGGAGGCTTAATGCTGAGATGCTGAGTGTAGTTTTGGAGGAGGGAGCTTAGGGATGCCAGTCTCACTGCCTCTTATAACACCTGCTACAAAACAAACACTGAACACTCTCATCACTTTTTTTTTTTTTTTTTTTTTAACATCTTTATTGGGGTATAATTGCTTTACAATGGTGTGTTAGTTTCTGCTTTATAACAAAGTGAATCAGTCATACATAAACATATGTTCCCATATGTCTTCCCTCTTGCGTCTCCCTCCCTCCCACCCTCCCCATCCCACCCCTCCAGGCTGTCACAAAGCACCGAGCCAATATCCCTGTGCCATGCAGCTGCTTCCCACTAGCTATCTACCTTACTGCATTTGTTACTGTGTATATGCCCATGACTCTCTCTCGCCCTGTCACAGCTCACCCTTCCCCCTCCCCATAACCTCAAGTCCGTTCTCTAAGAGGTCTGCATCTTTATTCCTGCTTTACCCCTAGGTTCTTCATGACATTTTTTTCTTAAATTCCATATATATGTGTTAGCATACGGTATTTGTCTTTCTCTTTCTGACTTACTTCACTCTGTATGACAGACTCTAGGTCTATCCACCTCATTACAAATAGCTCAATTTCGTTTCTTTTTATGGCTGAGTAATATTCCATTGTATATATGTGCCACATCTTCTTTATCCATTCATCCGATGACGGGCACTTAGGTTGTTTCCATCTCCGGGCTATTGTAAATAGAGCTGCAATGAACATTTTGGTACATGACTCTTTTTGAATTTTGGTTTTCTCAGGGTATATGCCCAGTAGTGGGATTGCTGGGTCATATGGTAGTTCTATTTGTAGTTTTTTAAGGAACCTCCATACTGTTCTCCATAGTGGCTGAACCAATTCACATTCCCACCAGCAGTGCAAGAGTGTTCCCTTTTCTCCACACCCTCTCCAGCATTTATTGTTTCTAGATTTTTTGATGATGGCCATTCTGACTGGTGTGAGATGATATCTCATTGTAGTTTTGATTTGCATTTCTCTAATGATTAATGATGTTGAGCATTCTTTCATGTGTTTGTTGGAAGTCTGTATATCTTCTTTGGAGAAATGTCTATTTAGGTCTTCTGCCCATTTTTGGATTGGGTTGTTTGTTTTCTTGTTATTGAGCTGCATGAGCTGCTTGTAAATTTTGGAGATTAATCCTTTGTCGGTTGCTTCATTTGCAAATATTTTCTCCCATTCTGAGGGTTGTCTTTTGGTCTTGTTTATGGTTTCCTTTGCTGTGCAAAAGCTTTGAAGTTTCATTAGGTCCCATTTGTTTATTTTTGTTTTTATTTCCATTACTCTAGGAGGTGGGTCAGAAAGGATCTTGCTTTGATTTATGTCATAGAGTGTTCTGCCTATGTTTTCCTCTAAGAGTTTGATAGTTTCTGGCCTTACATTTAGGTCTTTAATCCATTTTGAGCTTATTTTTGTGTATGGTGTTAGGGAGTGATCTAATCTCATACTTTTACATGTACCTGTCCAGTTTTCCCAGCACCACTTATTGAAGAGGCTGTCCTTTCTCCATTGTACATTACTGCCACCTTTATCAAAGATAAGGTGTCCATATGTGCATGGGTTTATCTCTGGGCTTTCTATCCTGTTCCATTGATCTATCTTTCTGTTTTTGTGCCAGTACCATACCGTCTTGATGACTGTAGCTTTGTAGTATAGTCTGAAGTCAGGGAGCCTGATTCCTCCAGTTCCTTCTTTCGTTCTCAAGATTGCTTTGGCTATTCGGGGTCTTTTGTGTTTCTATACAAATTGTGAAATTTTTTGTTCTAGTTCTGTGAAAAATGCCAGTGGTAGTTTGATAGGGATTGCATTGAATCTATAGATTGCTTTGGGTAGTAGAGTCATTTTCACAATGTTGATTCTTCCAATCCAAGAACATGGTATATCTCTCCATCTATTTATATCATCTTTAATTTCTTTCATCAGTGTCTTATAATTTTCTGCATACAGGTCTTTTGTCTCCTTAGGTAGGTTTATTCCTAGATATTTTATTCTTTTTGTTGCAATGGTAAATGGGAGTGTTTTCTTGATTTCACTTTCAGATTTTTCATCATTAGTATATAGGAATGCCAGAGATTTCTGTGCATTAATTTTGTATCCTGCCACTTTACCAAATTCATTGATTAGCTCTAGTAGTTTTCTGGTAGCATCTTTAGGGTTCTCTATGTATAGGATCATGTCATCTGCAAACAGTGACAGCTTTACTTCTTCTTTTCCAATTTGGATGCCTTTTATTTCCCTTTCTTCTCTGATTGCTGTGGCTAAAACTTCCAAAACAATGTTGAATAATAGTGGTGAGAGTGGGCAACCTTGTCTTGTTCCTGATCTTAGTGGAAATGCTTTCAGTTTTTCACCATTGAGGATGATGTTTGCTGTGGGCTTGTCATATATGGCCTTTATTATGTTGAGGAAAGTTCCCTCTATGCCTACTTTCTGCAGGGTTTTTATCATAAATGGGTGTTGAATTTTGTCAAAAGCTTTCTCTGCATCTATTGAGATGATCATATGGTTTTTCTCCTTCAATTTGTTAATATGGTTTATCACATTGATAGATTTGCGTATATTGAAGAATCCTTGCATTCCTGGAATAAACCCCACTTGATCATGGTGTATGATCCTTTTAATGTGCTGTTGGATTCTGTTTGCTAGTATTTTGTTGAGGATTTTTGCATCTATGTTCATCAGTGATATTGGCCTGTAGTTTTCTTTCTTTGTGACATCCTTGTCTGGTTTTGGTATCAAGGTGATGGTGGCCTCGTAGAAGGAGTTAGGGAGTGGTCCTCCCTCTGCTATATTCTGGAAGAGTTTGAGAAGGATAGGTGTTAGCTCTTCTCTAAATGTTTGATAGAATTCGCCTGTGAAGCCATCTGGTCCTGGGCTTTTGTTTGTTGGAAGATTTTTAATCACAGTTTCAATTTCAGTGCTTGTGATTGGTCTGTTCATATTTTCTATTTCTTCCTGATTCAGTCTTGGCAGGTTGTGCATTTCTAAGAATTTGTCCATTTCTTCCAGATTGTCCATTTTATTGGCATAGAGTTGCTTGTAGTAATCTCTCATGATCTCTTTTATCTCTGCAGTGTCAGTTGTTACCTCTCCTTTTTCATTTCTAATTCTATTGATTTGAGTCTTCTCCCTTTTTTTCTTGATGAGTCTGGCTAGTGGTTTATCTATTTTGTTTATCTTCTCAAAGAACCAGCTTTTAGTTTTATTGATCTTTGCTATTGTTTCCTTCATTTCTTTTTCATTTATTTCTGATCTGATTTTTATGATTTCTTTCCTTCTGCTAGCTTTGGGGTTTTTTTGTTCTTCTTTCTCTAATTGCTTGAGGTGCAAGGTTAGGTTGTTTATTCGAGATGTTTCCTGCTTCTTAAGGTGGGCTTGTATTGCTATAAACTTCCCCCTTAGAACTGCTTTTGCTGCATCCCACAGGTTTTGGGTCGTTGTGTCTCCATTGTCATTTGTTTCTAGGTATTTTTTGATTTCCTCTTTGATTTCTTCAGTGATCTCTTCATTATTAAGTAGTGTATTGTTTAGCCTCCATGTGTTTGTATTTTTTACAGATCTTTTCCTGTAATTGATATCTAGTCTCATAGCGTTGTGGTCAGAAAAGATACTTGATACAATTTCAATTTTCTTAAATTTATCAAGGCTTGATTTGTGACCTAGGATATGATCTATCCTGGAGAATGTTCCATGAGCACTTGAGAAAAATGTGTATTCTGTTGTTTTTGGATGGAGTGTCCTATAAATATCAATTAAGTCCATCTTGTTTAATGTATCATTTAAAGCTTGTGTTTCCTTATTTATTTTCATTTTGGATGATCTGTCCATGGGTGAAAGTGGGGTGTTTAAGTCCCCTACTATGAATGTGTTACTGTCGATTTCCCCTTTTATGGCTGTTAGTATTTGCCTTATGTATTGAGGTGCTCCTATGTTGGGTGCATAAATATTTACAATTGTTATATCTTCTTCTTGGATCGATCCCTTGATCATTATGTAGTGTCCTTCTTTGTCTCTTTTAATAGTCCTTATTTTAAAGTCTATTTTGTCTGATATGAGAATTGCTACTCCAGCTTTCTTTTGGCTTCCATTTGCATGGAATATCTTTTTCCATCCCCTTACTTTCAGTCTGTATGTGTCTCTAGGTCTGAAGTGGGTCTCTTGTAGACAGCATATATAAGGGTCTTGTTTTTGTATCCATTCAGCTAATCTGTGTCTTTTGGTGGGAGCATTTAGTCCATTTACATTTAAGGTAATTATCGATATGTATGTTCCTATTCCCATTTTCTAAATTGTTTTGGGTTCGTTATTATAGGTCTTTTCCTTCTCTTGTGTTTCTTGCCTAGAGAAGATCCTTTAGCATTTGTTGTAAAGCTGGTTTGGTGGTGCTGAACTCTCTCAGCTTTTGCTTGTCTGTAAAGGTTTTAATTTCTCCATCAAATCTGAATGAGATCCTTGCTGGGTACAGTAGTCTTGGCTGCATGTTTTTCTCCTTCATCACTTTCAGTATGTCCTGCCACTCCCTTCTGGCTTGTAGGGTTTCTGCTGAGAGATCAGCTGTTAACCTTATGGGGATTCCCTTATGTGTTATTTGTTGTTTTTCCCTTGCTGCTTTTAATATGCTTTCTTTGTATTTAATTTTTGACAGTTTGATTAATATGTGTCTTGGCGTATTTCTCCTTGTATTTATCTTGTATGGGACTCTCTGTGCTTCCTGGACTTGATTAACTATTTCCTTTCCCATATTAGGGAAGTTTTCAACTATAATCTCTTCAAATATTTTCTCAGTCCCTTTCTTTTTCTCTTCTTCTTCTGGAACCCCTATAATTCGAATGTTGGTGCGTTTAATGTTGTCCCAGAGGTCTCTGAGACTGTCCTCAGTTCTTTTCATTCTTTTTTCTTTATTCTGCTCTGCAGTAGTTATTTCCACTATTTTATCTTCCAGGTCACTTATCCGTTCTTCTGCCTCAGTTATTCTGCTATTGATCCCATCTAGAGTACTTTTAATTTCATTTATTGTGTTGTTCATCGTTGCTTGTTTCATCTTTAGTTCTTCTAGGTCCTTGTTAACTGATTCTTGCAATTTGTCCATTCTATTGTCCATTCTATCTCCAAGATTTCGGATCAACCTTACTATCATTATTCTGAATTCTCTTTCAGGTAGACTGCCTATTTCCTCTTCATTTGTTAGGTCTGGTGCATTTTTATCTTGCTCCTTTATCTGCTGTGTGTTTTTCTGTCTTCTCATTTTGCTTATCTTACTGTGTTTGGGGTCTCCTTTTTGCAGGCTGCAGGTTTGTAGTTCCTCCTGTTTTTGATGTCTGTCTCCAGTGGCTAAGGTTGGTTCAGTGGGTTGTGTAGGCTTCCTGGTGGAGGGGGCTAGTGCCTGTGTTGTGGTGGATGAGGCTGGATCTTGTCTCTCTAGTGGGCAGGTTCACGTCTGGTGGTGTGTTTGGGGGTGTCTGTGGCCTTATTATGATTTTAGGCAGCCTCTCTGCTAATGGGTGGGGTTGTGTTCCTGTTTTGCTAGTTGTTTGGCATAGGTTTTCCAGCACTGTGGCTTGCTGGTCGTTGAGTGAAGCTGGGTGCTGGTGTTAAGATGGAGGTCTCTGGGAGATTTTCGCCGTTTGATATTATGTGGAGCTGGGAGGTCTCTTGTTGATCAGTGTCCTGAAGTTGGCTGTCCTACCTCAGAGGCAGAGCCCTGCCTCCTGGCTGGAGCACCAAAAGCTTTTCATCCACAGGCTCAGGATAAAAGGGAGAAAAAGTAGAGAGAATTAGTAGAAGTATGAGGAAAGAAAGAAGGAAAGGAGGGTAGGAAGGAAGGAAGAAAGAAAGAAAGAAGCAAAGAAGGAAAGAAGGCAAGAAGGAAAGAAAGGAGGGAGGGAGGGAGGGAGGAAGGAAGGAAGGAGGGAAAGAAGGAAAAAAGAAAGAAAGAAGATACAGTAAAAATAAAATAAAGTATAATAAACTTATTGAATTAAAAACTTCTTATTTAGAAAAAAAAAAAAAAAGGGACGGAAAGAACCTTAGGACAAATGTTGGAAGCAAAGCTATACAGACAAAATCTTACACAGAAGCATACACATACACCCTCACTAAAAGAGGTAAATGGGGAAAAATCCTAAATCTTGCTGTCAGAGACCACCTCCTCGATTTGGGATGATTCGTTGTCTAAAGGGGGGAAGGAAGGACGGAAAGAAAGAAAGAAAGAATGAAGGTAAAGTATAATAAGGTTATTAAAATTAATTATTAAGAAAAAAAATTTAAAAAAAACATGGACGGATAGAACCCTAGGACAAATGGTGGAAGCAAGACTATACAGACAAGATCTCACACAGAAGCATACACATACACATTCACAAAAAGAGGAAAGGGGAAAATATCATAGATCTTGCTCCTAAAGTCCACTTCCTTAATTTGGGATGATTGGTTGTCTATTCAGGTATTCCACAGATGCAGGGTACATCAAGTTGATTGTGGAGCTTTAATCCGCTGCTTCTGAGGCTGCTGGGAGAGATTTCCCTTTCTCTTCTTTGTTCTCACAGCTCCCAGGGCTAAGCTTTGGATTTGGCCCTGCCACTGCGTGTAGATCGCTGGAGGGCGTCTGTTTTTTGCTCACACAGGACGGGGTTAAAAGAGCCGCTGATTGGGGGCTCTGGCGCACTCAGGCCGGCGGGGACGGAGGGGCACAGAGTGCGGGGCGGGCCTGCGGTGGCAAAGGCCGGCGTGACTTTGCACCAGCCTGAGGCGCGCTGTGCGCTCTCCCGGGGAAGTTGTCCCTGGATCCCGGGAACCCGGCAGTGGCGGGCTGCACAGGCTCCGCGGAGGAGGGGTGTGGAGAGTGAGCTGTGCTCGCACACAGGCCCCTCGGTGGCAGCAGCAGCAGCCTTAACGTCTCCCGCCCGCCTCTGGGGTCCGCGCTTTTAGCCGCGGCTTGCGCCCGTCTCTGGATTCCGCGCTTTCAGCCGCGGCTCGCGCCCGTCTCTGGATTCCGCGCTTTCAGCCGCGGCTCGCGCCCGTCTCTGGGGTCCGCGCTTTCAGCCGCGGCTCGCGCCCGTCTCTGGGGTTCGCGCTTTTAGCCGCGGCTCGCGCCCGTCTCTGGAGTTCCTTTAAGCAGCAGCGTTCTTAAACCCCTCTCCTCACGCCCCAGGAAACAAAGAGGGAAGGAAAAGTCTCCTGCCTCTTCTGCAGGTGCAGGCTTTTCCCCGGACTCCCTCCCGGCTAGCTGTGGTGCACTAACCCCTTCAGGCTATGTTCAAGCCGCCAACCCCAGTCCTCTCCCTGCGCTCCGGCCTCAGCTCGCAGCCCCGCCCGCCCCGGCGGGTGAGCAGACAAGCCTCTCGGGCTGGTGAGTGCCGGTCGGCACCGATCCTCTGTGCGGGAATCTCCCCGCTTTGCCCTCCGCACCCGTTGCTGTGCACTCCTCCGCAGCTTCGAAGCTCCCCCCTCCGCCTCCCGCAGTCTCCGCCCGCGAAGGGGCTTCCTAGAGTGTGGAAACTTTTCCTCCTTCACAGCTCCCTCCCACTGGTGCAGGTGCCGTCCCTATTCTTTTGTCTCTGTTTTTTCTTTTGCCCTACCCAGGTACTGGGGAGTTTCTTGCCTTTTGGGAGGTCTGAGGTCTTCTGCCAGCCTTCAGTAGGTGTTCTGTAGGAGTTGTTCCACGTGTAGATGTATTTCTGGTGTATCTGTGGGGAGGAAGGTGATCTCCGCGTCTTACTCTTCCGCCATCTTCCCTCCGGATCCCTCTCATCACTTTTTGCCTTTTTTTGGAAAAGCAAAAATCCTCTTTAGATTTCTTTTGGTTAGTGAAAACATGCACTAATGTAGGTCTTTTGTAAAAGTGAAGTGACATAAAGTGAAATTTCGAAAAACGGGGGTTCCATGTAATAACCAAAACCTCACTTGTGAAAACAGATCCCACTGCCAGCTTTTCCCAGGTGTTATTAGCCCTTAGCAGTGTCTCCTATTTAAAGAACAAAGGTGTTTGTGAATTTTTTTTTTTTTTTTGGCCGTACGCGGGCCTCTCACTGCTGTGGCCCCTCCCGTTGCGGAGCACAGGCTCCAGACATGCAGGCTCAGCGGCCATGGCTCACGGGCCCAGCTGCTCCGCGGTATGTGGGACCTTCCTGGACCGGGGCACAAACCCGCGTCCCCTGCATCAACAGGTGGACTTTCAACCACTGCGCCACCAGGGAAGCCCTGTGAAGTTTTTACTTTACTCATTACATATATATCTTTAGCCAATTTCCACTTTTCTTTCTTTCCTCTCCTTAAAGTTTAATGATTCAGACTTATTCAGAACTTTGTTTATCTCTCAGTGCAATATTTTATCAGAAAGTTAATGCCAAAGAAGTCAAAAGCATTTCCCTACACACTTCAATCCTCCCTCTCAGATTCATCCGTTGTTTTCATATGTATTCACAGCAAAACTGAGGCATAGGGCTTTAAGTTCTGTTTCTCATGGACAACTTAGAGGTATAACTCCATCCCTGAAACTTTTCAAAAACCATGAGAAAAAATGCCCCTGTTTCCTCCAAATTGGTTCCTCTTCTCTGCACACACTGTCATGAACAGAGGTGAAAAAATATTGAAGTTTTGATCTCATGCATTGGTAACATATAGTGATATGAGCAGTGTCACTTAGGAAGCAGAGAGGATCAGCTCTGAGAACTGCCAGAAGGGCTAGTAGCTTGGACCAACACAGTTAAGTTACTAAGTTGGCAACTATTTTGTTCAATTATTTGCCATATTAATTATAGAACTTAGATAGATAGATGATAGACTACTTGGCAATTGCCTCCGATTAATAGATTACATTAGAGAAGTGACATAAAATAGGACACCATATCCTTTAGGTTTTTATGCATTTTGCAATTTGAAAATGGGAATGAACTCTTTTAATTTCAATTTCACAATTTAAATTAACTCACTCAGACAACTAGACTTATTACAGTGAGCCTAAAGAGGTCAAGAATAGATTTCTCTAAAATGCTGATGCCCTAAGTAAAGGAGAAACAAATTTCCTGAATGGAAAAGTTTAATATCATAAAAAATCTATTATTCCCAAATGAATATATTAATACATGTTGGTAAGAATAACATTTTTTGTTCATTTTGGTCAATTTGAGAATTTAAATTTGACAATTTAAAATTGTCAAAATTAACTTGTCAAAATTATTGTCAAAATTGTCAAATTTAACTTGTCAAAATTATTTTTCAATTCAAAGTATATACTTGAGAAATGACAAAAGATTTTTACAAAAGAATAGAGAGGAGCCCTTTTGCTGTAACACATTCGAAGACAAATCTACTGTACATAAAATGTATAATATTTGTATATCATTAAACAAACAGATGAATGAATAAAAATATTGAGTCCAAGGATAGACCCAAGGATATGTGGAAACCGCATATGACCAAAAAGTGATGGACAATGAATGTTTAACAACCAGCTCTCTGGGGCTGAAATGAAGTGAGGGGAGCCTGATGTAGTGATTTCTAGTTTCTATGATATAAATACTCCTACCTTGGTCAATATTAACATACCAAGTGTGATGACAATCAGATTCTCCTAAAAATTAAACAACTGGTGTTTGCATCACACCACTAGCAAAGGTCAGTTGGAAATGATAATTTGCTCAGTAAATGGAGCTGGAATAATTGCCTATCCAACTTAGAGAAAATACAGTTAAATATCTAGCACAATTGCACAAAAATAAAATATCTATTGTTTAAGAATCCACATGTAAAATATTCGTATTTTATTACCTGAAAAATGTAAAACTTGGTAACCAAAAAGGTAAATATACACTAAGAAAGCTAAATTTCTTTAGTCTATTACTTAATAGACCAGGAAAGAACCTGCAGCATTTATTGAAAATGAAAGTTAATATCCCTAACACATACATACAAAAAGCTCTATAAATTCAAAAGCAGAGAAAATTCAAAAGTGCCCTGAAAATTACAAAAAAAGAAGAAAAGAAAGAAAGGAAAAACATTCTTAACTTCAGGGTAGATAAATCATAGTGAAATGCCATTTTTTTAAGCATATTAGATCAGCAAAGTTTTAAAAGACTAATAACACCAGTATTAAACGGAGAGATGTGTATACTGGGACATTTTGTGGGGAAATGTGATCTCCTCACTTATTCTATAGTTAAAAAGGTAGATACTCTGACTTAATAATCCTATTTTGGTTTGTGTGAGGTGGAGGTGGGGACATCTCTAGCCTAGAGGAAAACCAAACAGACAAACACAAGTAGAAAAGGGGATGTCTACGTGGACATTTTTAAAACAGGAGTAAAAAATTTGGAAACAGAATGCGTATATACCAATAGCATAATGTTTGAATTAATTATGGAGGATTAACATTGTAAAATATTACCCAGCTACTAAACTGAGTTATATCTCTCACTGTTGATGTGTAAGGGACATAAATGATATACTAAAAAAAAAATAATGGTGCACTGTATATTTGTAAAATCCTATTTTTCTAAGATAGCAGTAGGTAAAGTGCCTATATATACCTGTGTATGTTGGCACACTTGCGTTTAAACATGGAGAAAGATATGGGATACCTATATTAATAAAGATAAATTCAAGGTAGTTATATTTGAAGAGGGAAGGGAGATTGTTACCATTTTATTTTTGTCATCTCAACACTGTTTGGCTTATTAGAAAGTGCATATATGACTTTTATAATTTAAAATAGACTGAAAGTTTGAAATAATTAGCTAGATCAATTACATTAAATTGGAAGATTGCTATGACATAATATTTTATAACTTAAACCAAGTGAATATAATAATATATTATGAACAAATAGGCTCATTTCAAAAACAAAACCAAAAGAAACTCTGTGTGTGTGTGTGTGTGTGTGTGTGTGTGTGAGAGAGAGAGAGAGAGAGAGAGAGAGAGAGAAAAAGAGAGAGAACACTAGTGTATGTTAATTTTAATTTATTATTATTATTTTATTCCTCTGCTTTTTTGAGTGGTACAAAAAACGTGATAGAAAGATTCAGAAAAAATGCAATCTTCTATATTTGTGAGAATGTAATTGGTACAAGCATTCTGGGGCTAATTAGGCAGATACATATGAAATGCTTAAAAATATTTATGCTTGTTTCCCAAAAATTTAACTTCTAGTCATTTATCCTGAGGAAATAATCAAACATTTATATGGCAAATATATTAAGCAAAGATTTAGGCATTAGTGTGTCACAACTTAGCAAATATTTATTTGCTAAGAGATTAATTGATTAAATGCACTGTTGAAACAGCCAGGACAGATACGCAGCTGGTACTCAGCAACAATACCAGTTGTTTATGTTGGCATCTGTTTCTGTTATTTGCTTTATGGTCATTTGTTGATGGTTGGCAACTACAACATACCAGTTGTTAAATGTTCTAAATATTACCTCCGAAAATAACCTTCTGAGAATATAGTATACAACCTTTAAAACTGATATAGTAGAGAATGGTGTTTCCCAACTTTAGTTATTTGCTATTCCACATTCAAGATTTTTGCCATATGCGTGTGCCAACTGAATTAATATTTTCTTAATATATCTTCCTAAATCTACTATCTTATCAAAAGTAGAAACCAATATTGCTTAATATGAATGAAGAGTAATGATAAAAAATAATCAAAACAAAATTATTAAGTTTGAGCTAATAAGCCTGTTAAGGCATTTTTTAAAAGGGTGATTAGCAAAAATTAGATAATTATTTAAGTCAGACTAAGACCGTCTTCTTTATATCATCTGAATGATCAGAATAATTAAAACAGAAAGTGGCATAAAGTTTTGCTATATGATTTAATATTATTTAATGCCTTGTCCTAAACAGCTTGAAATTCAATTTTGTAATTATAGCGTCAGCAATATGTATGCTATTTTTAAGGAAAATCTGAGGTAGATTAAAGATAGAAGGCATGTATTTGACTTCAAGTAACAGAAAACTCAATCACAATGGCTTTAATAATTTACATTTATTTTTCTCTTAATAAACATAAAATAAATAAAGGAACCTAGAGGTAGGCGGTGCTGGCTTAGGTTCAAGGATGATACCACTGTGATCCTCTTTGCCTTTCTCTTATTCTCCCAGGATGGCTACCATAGCATCAGCCTTCACATCTATATGCAAGTCAGAAGAAGGTAAGGGAGGGGAAGGGAAAGAAGTGAGCCAGTTGCACCTATCTTATTTAATCAGAAAATCAAAAGTTTCCTGGAACCCCTCAACCCCCTTCTCTCAAACCTTATTAGTCTGAACTGGAGCATGTGCTCACCCCAGATGCTAAGGAAGCTGGAAAATTAGGTAAAAGGATCTCTGTGTGTGGTTTGCACCAATTCTCATCCAGCCTCTTGAATTTCACAAATACACTGCTACTTCATACTATGTCCTTTTCAGCAGAAAAAAAGGGATAAATGTTAGGTAACTAGGTTGTAGGTAACTAACAATTTCTACCATAACCTGCAAGGTATTCATGATATATTTTAAAGTTAAAAAAGTATTTTGCAAATGATATGTACTGTATGATTTTGTTTTTCAAAAGGATTTAGTGTGTGTGTATATATACACACGTGTATATGAATGAAAATGTATGTGGTTCTCTATGTAAAATGAAATGATGGTTGACAGTTTTTTAAAACGTAACTCTATTTTAAATACTGGATTTATAATATTCAAGAAAAATAAGATCGACATATTTTGTGGGATCAGATTTTGTTAGATTTTTGGAAAATAGTGCAGGTTTTCTGAAAGGCTTTGGTCTGCTCACCTCATATCTTAGTGTCCCAACCACCAGAATTTCTGTCTCCTGCATGCAGCCCTGAGAGTTTCTTAACTGGGCTAAGAGACGTTATATGCTTCTTGCTCAACAAATGCGTTGTTTCATTTGGGAAAGATTAAACTGTAGATCAAGATCTGACTTCACCTTCTATTTATCCCTTCATAGCAGCATAAAGGGCTGTGAAGCTAGTACAGGGCTTACAGTTTTGACACAAGAGCTTTCTCTCTTATCTAATTCTTCCAGAATCCAGATTTGGTGACCTTTAGACACAATGTAAGCTACATCTGTATGATTTAACAATTGTATAAATTTTATTACTGTTGAGACAATGTATACTGCAAGAAAAATAATGGATTTCAGTGTCACATCTGTGTGTATTTATATGAATTGCGCATCTCTGTTGTTTTGTTCAGTTATCTGAGGGGCTGTCTGGCTGATGGTACCCTGGGATTTTAGTGCTTTTTAAACATTCTGGGTAAGAATTTCTGAAAACCAAGTTGATATTAAAACAAGGTCACGGATCCCTGTCAGTAGTTACAGCTCACTCCAGAGTCAATGAACGTAAAAGACCACTTGATCTAGCATTGGATCGCTACTTTTTATTTAATGCCACTTGGTTTTCTTATTAACTGGTGGAGGCAGGAACTTCTCAATCTTTTCTGAAATTTCAGGCAGATATAAGACCAACTTCAAAATAATGGCTTTCTTGGCAACTCTGTTGATTAGACCTCATTTATTATATAACACAGAGGCACAAATGTATATCTATCTATCTATCTATCTATCTATCTATATATATTCATAGATAACCACACAGGTGGAGAGAAAAGGGTTGCCTAAACCAGTGCATTAAAAGCTTTAAGCATGGTCTAACTATAAGCCATAACTACAATTATTTCACATTCAAAATTCAAAATAAAACATACTTCATCCTTTCACACACCTGTTTTCTCTCTGCCCTGCTTATCCCAGGGGAACATCTGGACTCAGTATTTAGAAATCATTATGTTAGTGAATTGAGCGCCAAGGCAGCCAGCATGAGGGAGATAAGATCCAATGAATCATTCATATCCGGGAGTTGAACTGATTCATTTTGGAGCCACTGAAGTGGACACAGGGCTTTTCATAGAAACCAGCATAAAATACCTTCCAGTTGTCAAGCCAGATTGAGAAAAGAAGCAAATTATCTGAGCATCATTTCAGAACGTGTCAAAAGAAATGCCAACCGAGTGGCAGCAGAGGTTTTTGAGTTTCTAAACTGCATGATTTGTCATAACGGAATTTTAACCATTTTATTTTTTATAACTTATTCCAAGGATGGAACTATTACAAGTATTTCTTCCTTATGCTGACATTTGAATGATATTTATGTGTAAATATGTGCTTCACTTCTTTATGTGGAATAATAAACTCCATAGAATTTACTTTTGAATATGATCATTGAAGTATAAATTAAAGTTTTAATGAAAGAAAACTGGAGTGACAAGCAAGAATCTGCAAAAATGACCCCAGATTCTTATGCCAGGTTGCCTTGAAGGATTCAAGCTCTAGAGGGAAAGTCCACTTCCCACTTCCTTGGATGCTGGCTCTTGTGCAGTCTCCTTCCTCTGAGCATGGGCTGCACCTAGTGACTTGCTTCTAATCAAGAGAATAATGGCACAAGTAATGGGGTATCACTTCCAAGATTAGGTTACAAAAGGCTGTGACTCCTGTCCTTCTAGCTCTTGATCTCGCTTGCTTTCTGGTCTTTTCTTTTTTGCTTTGCTGAAGCAAGCTGCCATGTTGAAGAAGCTCATGAGATGAAGACCTCGGAGGGGCTGCTGCCCAACAGCTAGTGAGGAAATAAACCCAACAGCCCACAGATGACTGAGTCCTACCATCAACCGCTAAGGGAGCATGGAAGTGGCTCCCACCCTAGTTAAAACTGGAGATGACTACAACCCTGCCTGTGCGGGCTCCTGAGACCCAGCTTAGTTGTGCCAGGATTGCTGGCACACAGGAACTGTGAGATTACAAATGTGTATTATTTAAACTGTTAAGCTTTGGGGGAATTTGTTATCTAGCAATAGATAACTAATACACCCACCTAAGCTCCTGTGTTCCTCAGGTCTCCAAGTGCTCAGCAACTCCTGTCTCACAACTGGCAACTGCTGACACTATGTTCAGTTGGCCCGGTGACCAGTAAATCTGTCTGTATAAGGCAGCTTTTACACTTGCCCCATGCTTAGGTGAAGTTGTCTAGTAGCAGACTCTGACACGGGTTAAGGATTAGCCTGTGCAAGTGATTTACTAAAGAAGCCCTCCTGAAGAAGCATGTAAAGAATTGGGGAAAGCTAGTTAGGGAAGAAGACAAGCCAAGATGTGATTGCAGGCAAAGTCTGGAGGGGAGTAGCTTTAGCCTGGTCCCACAGAGGAACTCTGGAGTGTGTTACTCCTCAGATTTGTCCTGCATGAAGGCGAGAGAGGTGGGCCTTCATATGCTCACAGCTGTTAGTCATTGACTAAGGGCAGCTTGATTGGGGATGGAGATAGTGTGGTGGGATGTAAACTCCCAGGTACTTTTTGCTCTTTGTGCTTTTGGAGGGGCCTCAGGTACTAGCTGTTAGAGGCAAAAGCACACCGAAGCTGTAGAAGGGGAGTGCTAAAATGGTAAAACATGTTTGAGGAGATCTGGATGGAGTACCATCAGTGTTTACTGTCACGCCCTGTAGAAAGTTGTACTGAAGTGTAGTACATCTAGCCCTGCCCTGATGCAAGTGCACCTCCCCGCAGGACACTGAGAGATGGGGGACCTGTGCCACCACTGCTCTTCTCTGTGTAATTTCCAGCCTAGGTAGGTAAGACTGGGTTTTTTCAGACCTGAAAACGTGACAGAAACTTTACATGATGCCCTGAATTTATAATGAAGTTCTTTCTAGGCAGCAACTTGTGAACACTGGGGGCTTAGCACAGATGTGGGAGGAGAGCACATCTGCACTGTGCCTCTGTAATCTGAACATCCAGCATCCTTCACACAGAATTAGAACCAGCAGATTTTATTTAGTTTTTATAATTATATAACTAAATTATCATAGTCATAGCAAGACACGTTATCCTCCTTATTTCAAGCATAGTGTGTTTGGTTATCAATCAGTGGGTCTTCTAGTTTCTAAAGGAATTTAGCAAAGTGAAAAATTCTCCAATAGATACACTCTGTAAACTGAGCTACACGTGTCTGAGTCTCCTGAATGCCTGTATGGCTGACTTTCCACAGACCCACATGCTCAGCTCCTGTAAGATTCCGGGACATCAAAGATGGGGCTCCTCCCTGAATTCTAGTCAGAGAATATAAAAATGGAAAACATGAAAGCAGGAGTGAAACAAAACAACAAATGAACCGAAAGAGCAGCGTGTATAAGGACACTCTCACTCTAGCGGGTAATGTCTTCCACATTTGCCTTCATCTGGTGTCAATCTATAGGTTGATGATGACACACAATAGAATCTCAGGTGCTGTCAAGCTAGCTTCAGTCCCTGCCAGTCCGTCTGTCAAAAGAAGTCGCCTCTTGAGGGGATGGGACATCAGAGAGAGAGAGACCAGGGAGCTGACCACCACTCCACACTGACCCAGAATTGGCAATAAAATGAGCATTACAAAAAAAAAAAAAAGTCACCTCTGAGTGCTAAGAATGGCTGCACAGTCTTGGCCAGAAAACTGATGTCACTGAGGGGAGGACAATCAAAATGTTTAATAGATCAAAACTGACCATCATCCCCCACTTATTTGCTGGCTATGAAGAAAGAACATTCAATACAACTTTGCCTGATTAAAGGGGATTGCAAGTGCTCTCTGACAGAGGATTAACCCCAGAGAACACAGTTTTCAGGCACTTTCCCAGACAAAATAGTCAGTGAAGTGTGGTTTTAGAACTGCTAGCCTGCCAGTTTGACATTTGAAGTCTACAGATTGATCTGACAAATAATTTTAAACCATCACCTTTTAATACATTGGCAACTTTGAGTAATTTTATTTTCTTTCTCTTTTTCTGTATATCACTCTATTAAGATAAAAATTTTGAGTTTTACTTGCTGTCAGAAGAAAAAATTGGGGAACATTTCCAGAAGCCAGTAGGTGGTGGTTGAGGAATGATTCCAGTGACAAAGAGAACAGGATAAAGGAGAGTATGTCAGGGCACTCATGAGAGCTACATTTACATTCTGAGTGTCAGCAGTGTAAACATTTCTGGGATGGCCCAAAGCAGTCCTAAAACTTTAGGTAGAAACTCTGTGAGAACTTCATTTTACTTAAAAAATTTTTTCCTTTTACTTTTCTTGTTTGTAATCGCAAACTGAAAGACCGTCAGATGTTTCTCAGGAGGCACCTTTTTGGCTAAAAAGCCAATATGCATTGATTTTTAACAGGGCTTCTCACAGCATTTTTGTACCTGGATAATGAATCAGATGATGATTAGCTTACTGCCATCATAGACATTTCACTTCCTCATTATCAGTATCTCTGGGCAGGTTTGACCTCTGGTTCCCATAGGCTTTCTGGAAAAGGCTTGAGTCATTATTTTGAAGCACCTGATCAATTGTTATCTTATTGCAATCATTTGCCTGCCATCAGATTGTCACAAGTCTTTAGAACACACAACTGATATTGTGAATGTTAATACTGGCTCAGTAAAGTATTGTTCATTATCTATAGACATGCATTTTCACCATTTAACGGGCCCTACAGATTGTACATTTCTTTGTTGTAGATGCTATTTTATAAACATGTTCTTCAGAAAGTCTAGTCCTTGCACTAATGCACCAAATTGAAAGAATAGCTTGGTAAATATAATGAAAAGGGTTATTTTATTGTCACTGTAATGACATACCCTTGGGGAAACAACTATTGATTTTACCTACAACTAATTATCTGAGAGACCAAGAGGGAATAAATTGTAAAGCAATTCTGGGTTGTCTGTGGTATTAGTGTGCATCAACTGTGAGAGAATAAGTGGCTCCAGGATTGGATCCTTCTCTCAAGGAAACAGCCACCAATGAGATCAGCCATACAGTTTCCCAAGGAAAGCTATATCCCATAATTATTTTTCCTATTTTACTGCTTAGAAAATGATCCCAAAATGGTATCTCAAAGACAAAGTCCATCAATATTTTAAAACTGAAAACTTTTCACTATTAAAAAACCTCATAAATTAATCATTTGTCTTGAAATTGTACACTGTACACTACAAGTTATCTGTATTAGTACCTTAGTTATTAGTATTAGTACAGAATATTTTCCAACAATTAATTATCCTTGTTTGATTTGGAAACTAAAATTCTGCATGTCACGTCAAAGGGAAAAATTAAACATATCCTTATATTCTTATTTTCTACCTATTAAAAACATTTTCCTGTTTATCACTGCAAAAAAAACTTAAAAATATACATTTTTCTTACATAGACTCTTGGTATTTCATTTTTTTCTATATCACTATACACAATTTTATGACAAAATTCAAGTTCTAATAATTTTTAGCTTGAAAAGATCTTTGTAACTCTTAATCCTCAGCCCTTTGTGTGAATAAAATTGTTAGTATCAATATATCAAGGACTGCTTGGTTAACATAGTTTTTAAAGTTTTGTTAAGATTCCATTTCAAATAAAGAGCATACTTTTATATACCAGGTATAAGGCACTGACTAAGACAAAATTATAATAATAATAATTAGAATAATTTCTATCCTCATGGAGTTTAGGGCAGCCTTGCCAACAAAATTTGCAAGATAGTGTAAGTATAAGAGCGAAGGTATGTCTGGTGATCGTACAATAGAAGGAAACATCACCTCTACATGGCTGGAGTCGTTTATGGATGGCTTTGTGGAGAGGCACTTGGGCTGGATGTGAAACATGAGCAAATATGCTACAGTGAGTGAGGGTTCAAATGTATTCCAGAAAAAGAGAACCTGTAGGTTCAAAGACATGGCACAGGCGAGGTGACTTAGTAGGGCATTGCAGAGAGGGCCTGAGGATTAAATGGTGCCTTAAACTACTTGGACCGCTAAAGTGTCCACCAATCCCAAGATTTTTGGCTCATTGAATCTAATTTATCTCTAAGAAAACCAGGCTTTGGTGGGGTATGCAATACATTAGTGAAATCTACATAAGTACTCTTGTTAACACAACTTGGAGATGATGGTAATAGACAATATGATTCTGAATATGATAGTAATGTTGATGCAGAGGGAAATAATTTTTACTTGTTTCTGTGGTGAAGTTTATTCTGCTAAAAAAAATCACCTGAGGAGTTCTAAAAATGTATATTCTTCATACAATACCATAACTATTGAATAAAAGTTTGGTAGCATAAGAAATTACATTTTTAATAAATGTTCTCGTTTATCGACAATGTAATTTTGGTCATGTGGTCCTTGGAACACACTTTGAAAAACACTGATCTAAGGAAAATTAGCCAAAAAAACAAACCAAATAAAAAACTAAAATGAACACAAATCAAAACTACAATGAGATACCCCCTAATACCCATTAGGATGGCTACTATCAAATAAAAACAGAAAATAACAAGTGTTGACAAGGATATGGAAAAATTGGAACCATTGTGCACTCGGTGGGAATATAAAATGGTACTACTGCTGTAGAAAACACTATGGCAGTTCCTCAAAAAATTAAACATAGAATTACCATATGTATGATCCAGCAATTTTACTTCTGGATATATACTCAATAGAATTAAAAACAAGGTTTTGAGGAGATATTGATATACCCATGTTCATAGCAGTATTATTTTATGATAGCTCAAGCGTGGAAGCAACCCAATTGTCCATAGATGGATGAATGGATAAGCAAAATGTGGTATATACATACAAAGAAATATCATTCAGCCTTAAAAAGGAAGAAAATGTTGACATATGCTACAACCTGGAGAAATCCTGAGGACATTATACTAAGTGAAACAAACCAGTCACAAAAAGACAAATACTGTATGATCCCACTTATATGAGGTACTTCATATAGTCAAAAACATAGAGACAGACATTAGAATGGTGATTGTCAGGAGCTGGGGGAAGAATAGAATGAAGAATTATTGTTTAATGGGAATAAAGTTTCAGTTTTACAAGATGCAGATTGGTGGTGGTGATCATTGCACAGCGTTATGAATGTATTTAATATCATTGAACAGTACACTGAAAAATGGTTAAAATGGTAAATTTAATGTTATGTGTATTTTACCACAATAAAAAATTTAAAAACAAACAAACAAAAAACAGGAGCAACAATCTGTTGTTTACATGCCAAGAACATATTCAACATCATCTTCTCCATAAAGCTTTTTGAAACAGCTCTAGCCAGAGTAATTACTCAGTCCCTCTTTTTTGTCTTCCCATGTCATTCCATTCATAGTAATTATTGCTTTCATCACACTGTATTAAAATTACCTTTTACTTCCATATCTGCCCAACTATATAATTCCTGAATACAGGCTTATCTTTATAAATCCAGTCCCTAGATTAATGCATAATGCATAGTTGGTACACAATAAACATCTATTGAATTGATTGCCAATAATTATACATTATAATATAAAGACTGACAAGACAGAAAAAAAGAGTTGAATGAATAAAGAGAATGAGTCCATTAACAAGCCTCAGAGTGATGCAAATGGCTTTCCTCTCACTGACTGCAAAAATGCCAAAAATAATTTTTAGAACATCATTGCTATGTTCTTGTATATAATGTAATACTAAATTTTAGTGTGGTCAAAGAGTTCAGAATCAAATTTTTTACTGTCTTTAGTAAATTAAATGTAAATATCAGGGCACCCACCAACTTTGCAAAATTACATCCTTGGAGCTTCATCAATATAATTATGTATGAATGAAAGAGTGATTATCTACTTTTAGATAAACCGTTTGCTGGATTTACAGTGGATAATTTCCTGAAAAATTGTGAAAAAAAATGCTTTGCAATAAAATAAATAATACCTTAAATTCATTGGCGTGGCAGACTATGCAAAGAAATTATGAAAATTAATTTCCAAAGTGCAAAGTAATTCTATACAGAGGATAAATAACCTTTTGATTATATGAAAAATTTTATGTATCTAGTTTGCTTAATGATAAGATGCACCTCTACAAAAAGGTGTGGACTGATCCCAGCACTGAACGGACAAAGATCACCTTGATGTGGTTTCATTAGATCAGGGATATTTTAGGACTAAGGAAGGTTCAGAAGCTGAAATATAAAACAGCTAAAATCAAAGATGATCTTTTAACATGAAACAATAAATTATTCTGTAAATGTTGGCAATAAATACATGAACAGCAGAAATTTAAAAATCTATTGTAATGTATAATACTGCTAGAATGATCCCAACTTTTCTGTGAATACAAAACAATCATTTCAAGAAACTATGTTAACACATAACTAAAACTTTTGTAACATCAAATTCCTTAAGAACTAATTATGACCCTTGTTTCTCCTAGAAATATTTTGTTTACATTTCCATAGACTGGTGGAGTCAATTATTTCTCTATGTACAAGAAAAGAAACGCATGTCTACAACAGATTGATCATCACTGATTATCATCTTTATCAGTGACAAGATACTGATACTTAAAAATTACCACTGTAGGGCTTCCCTGGTGATGCAGTGGTTGAGAGTCCGCCTGCCGATGCAGGGGACACGGGTTCGTGCCCCAGTCCAGGAGGATCCCACATGCAGTGGAGCGGCTGGGCCCGTGAGCCGTGGCCGCTGAGCCTGCGCATCCGGAGCCTGTGCTCTGCAACGGGAGAGGCAACAACAGTGAGAGGCCCGCGTACCGCAAAAAAAAAAAAAAAAAAAAAAAAAAAAAAATTACCAATGTAGTTGCTTCGTTCCTGAACATACAAAAATGCAGCTTCCCCACACTGCTGCACCAAATATGGTATATAACAGGCAAGATGCTGAGGCTCAGGATCCTGCTAAAGGCTTTGGTAACTAGCATATAAAGATAATGTACAATGAATAGTCAAGAAGTAAAGAGTTGAGCTTGAGAGGGTAATTTTTATCCTTTCTTTCTGTTATGGTAAAGTGTGGAATCTTTAAGAATGTCGTCTTAATAGGAACAATTAAAAAATTGAATTTAAATGAATTCCATAGTAAGTTTTACCTCCTTCCAGATTCTTACTGTCTTTCAACCATATTAGTGTGCCTATCTTTTTTTTCTTTATAGCTAATTATGATAATTATTTTGGATATTAATAAAATCAACTGTAAAGGATCTTTGTTCAGATTCTATTAAATGGGAGTTCGTTTCTTCAATTATTCACATAAATGTTTGTGTGGAGATTTCTTATAAGCCATTATCAAATGCAGAGAAGCTTCCTGTATATATTTTTATATACAGATATATGTGTGTGTAAACACACATACATATACACAAAAATCCAAACGCATAAGTAGGCACAATTATTTATACCCCAAAATTATTGTTTTCCATTGACATCAGATTTCTTTAAAATGTCCAGCTTTCTTTACGCATTTTAATTATACTATTAACAAATATTGTATTTGCCATTTTGCCGTTATGCACTCCTTTGGAAAACTGGTGTGAAATGATGCATTTTCCTTGTCATTCAGTTCAAAATAATTTTTAATTTCCTTTTTAATTTCATCATTGACCTATGAATTATTCAGGAGCACATTATTCAAATTCCAGAAATTTGAGATTTTCTTACATGCCTTATTTCTCGTGATTATTAGTTTAATTACTTTGTTGTCAGAGAATACAATCTGTAGGATTTTAATCTTTTAAATTTATTGAGACTTATTTTAAGGTCCATCATGTGGTCGATTTGGGGAAATATGCTATGTGCTCTTTAAAAGAATGTGTGTCCTCTAGTTGTTAGATGGAGTTCTATAAATGTCATTTAGAGCTAGGAGGTTGTTAATGTTCAGAACTTCTTTATCTTTACTAATTTTTTTTTTTTTTTTTTTTTTTTTTTTTTTTTTTTTTTTTTTTTTGCGGTACGCGGGCCTCTCACTGTTGTGGCCTCTCCCGTTGCGGAGCACAGGCTCCGGACGCGCGGGCTCAGCGGCCATGGCTCACGGGCCCAGCCGCTCCACGGCATGTGGGATCTTCCCGGACCGGGGCACGAACCCGTGTCCCCTGCATCGGCAGGCGGACTCTCAACCACTGCACCACCAGGGAAACTCTATCTTTACTAATTTTTTATCTAGCTCTATGATTCTGAGAGAAAGGTGTTCAAATTTTCTACCATGATTATGAATTTTCTGTTTCGCTGTTCAATTCTACCAATGTTTGCTTCATTCATTTTGAAGCTTTGTTATCAGACACATACAAATTTATAATTGCTATATCTTCCTGATGAAGTGTACTTTTTCATTATTATGAAATCACCTATTTTTTGCTAATAATAATCTTTGTCTTGAAGTCTGCTTTTTTTGATATTAATATAGCCATTCCAACCTTTCTATGCTTGTTATTTATTTGAGTAGTGTATATGTTTCTACCCATTTCATTTCAATCTATCTATTGTTTTTAGCAAGCAGCCTATAGTTGGGTCTTGCTTTTTTAGGTAATCTTTCATTCTCTATATTTTAATTATAGTGTTTAATCAATTAGTACATAATGTAATTCCTACTATGCTTTGATTTAGGTCTACTATTTTATTATTTGTTTTCTATTTATCCCTATTGCTTTTGAGTACTTGTATCCCCTTCTCTTCCCTCTCTTAAGTTACTTCATTTTTAGTGTTCATTTTAATCTACCTACTGGCCCCTTGGCTCTATTTTTGTGTTATTTGTAGGGGTTGCTAAAAATTCTGTCTGATATATTTCATGAATCTCACCTCTGCCATTCTGATTTTGAGATGTACTCTTCCTTTCGCACTTTAATTTCTATTGTGAGCATGTTCCACATTTGGAAAGAGAACTAATTTTCATAAAAATCTATGGTGTGACACAAAAAATAGTGAAGGTAAATAAGGAAACTAAGACATTCTACAACCAAATATTTGCAAAGACTTGTCATGAGAAGGAAAAAATATATATGTATATATACTATATGACTGTTAAGGAAAAATATATTAATTCAATGCTACCAAACTGGTAACATACTTTGGTATAATCTCAATAAGTATGAAAGAATTAAAGAAAGAACTAGCTAGAATAACTCTATATTCATTACTAAGGACTTTGGACTTGATTCTGAGAAGATGAGTGACATGATAACATCTTTGTGTTTGAAAAGGTAATTTGTATCCAGTGTGATTAATCATTGATTGATAGTCTGAGTGGCTATAAACAGGAAGTCAATAGGAGGATATTGATAGAATTAAGATGAATGATAATAGACTAGGATAGAGAAGAGTAGGTGAGAATGGAATAGAAGACGGAATGATTGGGAGGAGTGGGAATCTATTTGAATATATTAATCTGGAGACTCTGTAGCAATAAATGTGTATAGCTCAAGAGAAAAGATGAGATACTAATATGAGGATTATTATATAAAGCCTTAGATATTAGAGTTATGGCATATACAGTGAGAAAGGGAACAATGATATTTAATAGGTAGATAGAGTAAGGGGAACAGAAAACAGAAAAATACATAATCTTCATTTAACATGTTTCCCTTTCATATTACATACACATATTTATTTCATTTTTTTTCAAATAACCTATGAGAAGCGTAAATTGACCTTTTGAATCTCAAAATTTTTATTTTTCACTAATATCTGAAGAAAGAATAATTCTTTCCTGTTAATATCTTGGTTAAATCAGGGAGTGGGGGAAAAGAAAGAGAGAGATGAATTTTGTATGTTTGCAGTATAAAACTGAGGTAAGTAGTTGCCACAATAATACTATATTTTCTCAAAGGTTTCCATGTACACAATATTTGTTTTTCAAGGACCCACCTGATTTTCATCAGAGTCATCCATTTAGACTAATTACTTTCAAGAGGCTCTTGTGTATGCACATGTCTTACCTCTTTAGTTTGTAAGTCATGATGAACAATTTTGTGTTAGTTAATAGAGAATTTTGAAAAAAGATTGGAGGGAATGTGGCATATGACATATATTTAGAGGAGAAGGCAGGTAAAACAGATCCTAGCTCTGATATCCTTCTTGGAGATAAGCCTGTTGAGTTAGGCAGTTAATTGGTAAGGCCTAGACCACTGCAAAGCGTACGCTCTGGGAAACAAAGCAGTGTAGTTGTTCAAGAACCTAATGACTTTCATTCAAAATTCTGATTTTATCACTTCTAGCTATGTGAAATTGGACAGGTAACCTCTCTGTGCCTAATCCATGAAACAGAGATAATAATGGCATCTACCTCTCAGGACTATTAGAAGAATAAAAGGAAATTTGGGGTACAGACTATTTAACAGAGTATCTCAGTAAATGATGACTTATTATTAGAGAAGCTGAAAAAAGGGCTAAAGATAGTTCAAAACAAAATGGATACATATTGAAAAAAATCACAGTATAAATTAAACTAAAATATTGAGGGATTATAAAGTGAGTGAATGAGAATGGATAAATCAAAGAGACTAACAAACAATACATGCAGAAAAATAGGACCTCCCAGTGCCTCCTTATACACAGTAAGTGATCAGTGCTAATAAATGAATGACTAAAAAGGTAACATGTTTATGCCTGACCATACATTTGAAACTAACATAGTAAAGAAATGAAAAACAAAAAAAATACATAATTAGTAAAACAGGAAAAAAGGCAGGTATGTTTTTTTAAAATTACACTTACTCTTTTATGAACCATTGACAAAGAAAACTATATGCATCTACTCCTAAACTATGGACTAGGTAAGATATTATCATTGAAAAAATTTAAGTGTGGCAATCTCTAGTAGCATGACACAGCATCTTTTAAAACTGTCTTCCCATATAAGTTAATCATATCCAGTAATATTTGTGAAGTTTCTCATATGGCATTACCAGTGGTGGTCGTCTGTGTTAAAAATGTGAATTTAGACATTAATGTCATTTCCATAGTGATCTGTTCTTCAATAAAAAGCCAAGAAAAATTTTTTTAAAGGTGTCAAGTTCTTCATATTAACTTATCCAAAAAACTCAAGTATTTATCTAATGTCAGCAAACCAAACACCAAATACAATTTCCATGCTTGACTTTCAGTATAAATGGCATTCAGTCTAAACCAATTTTAGTTAAGGGCTGTTAAGGACAGCCTGAGTTTTATGTATCTGCACATGTTTGTGTTTAAATGTATTACTATTCTGTAGTATGATATTAAAAATTCTGAAATTAGAATGCATTGAAAATCTTCTTTGACGCAAATCACTCCCACAGTCCTTGAGGCAGTTATTCATGAATTGCAGTAAACTGATGATTTTGCCCCACATTGCTAACATAAGATGACACAAACCAGATTATATTTAATTTGATTTTGTGTGTTCATACAGCAGTTCTAATTAACAGTCAAATAGCTGAGATTCACCTCTCCTCAGGCAAAGCTACAAAATCTTTGAGAGAAGAGAAAGTTGTTAGCTGTCACTGAATTTCGCTTCTGATTCTTTCCTTTGCTCTGTCAAGTGTCAGAGCTATAAATCAGGAATTTGAAAACCATATCAAAGAAAGGCAAACACATGTTATGGCAAGGCTCGTGCCAACACTGCATCAGGATTCACACCAACACAGAGACTCCTTGACCGGAGGTGCTGTGCAACCTTCCGTTGAGATGCGAGACATTGACCTGCTCTTTCTGTCATTTTCAGTCACTCCTTCGGGTTCAGCAGGGACCCATTAGGTATAAAGATCAAATGACAAAATAAGCCTCCAATCATGAGTGGCTACAGCACAGGCACATCAGTATGTCACACATCAGTATGTCATTTTGATGGGGCTTGTCACACAAGGGTAAAGACTGATATTAATAAACGTTTCAATAAATGATTTTTAAAAAATCGTTCTTTTCTATATACCTTCACAGGAGAGTATCAAGGACAAACAAAGGTAAATATTTTAAACTGATACTAGGGGAAAAAAATATTGAGTTGGAAAAGAAAATTTTTCTTAAAAAATATTTGTGAAAGTGATATTCACCCTCTCACTTACTTCCTTGAAAACTACTCATTGGTGAAAGCAAATGCAACATTTTACGTGTATTTTGTTGGTAGGACCCCTCCGAAACTGAAGTCACACAGGCTTGTTTGTACGTCTGTCCTAACTGTTGTCTGTCACTCAGTCATGTGTTGTGTGTTGTTTCCTTTCCCCCTCCTGGGTATCTGTTAAGCTTCAAAGGGATAAAGGAAAACAAAGCTGAATATCAGGTTGAGTGTCAGCTCCTCTTCAAGCAGTGTAAGAGGCATAGTAATGAGTTTGTGAGCAAAAAGGGTGGTATCTTCGCATGGGATTTGACTCTCCTGAGAACGAGTCTTCCTGAAAATGAGTCTTCCTGAGTCTTCCTGAAAATGAGTCTTCCTGAAAAGTGGCACATTACACTGGCATGCCTATCTCAGTGCTGTCTCACAATTTACCACCATTTATATCTGCAAGACCAGTTCGGAACTTCTGCAGGTTCTGGTCAGCCAGAACTTTCTCTGGAACATGCTGTAACTCCTGTATTGTATGAGAGACCAACAAAAAATAGTCAACAGAGCCAAGAACAGAAAAATTTCAGTCATTAAAAATGACTTAGGCTTCAACAACATGACTCTCTAAAGCAACAAACATGATCATTTTAATATAATACCCGTTGCTACAGAAAAAAGTAGCTTCAAGTAAAAACTAAAAAGGTGTCATAAACTTAAAACAGTGTATCTAACTACACAATGATAAAAAGATAAAACTACACAGTATTTAGGTGGTACTATATGAAATTGTTAATATCCAACTGGTTTTTAAAAAATGCCAATTTCATATGGTTTGATCTAATATGAAAATGTTATCTGTATGAGTATCTTCAAAGATCATATATGCATCCATCCATTATGCTGTTAATAGATCATTTTCATAACTAAACATCAAGATAAATCATTATATTTCAAAATTCTTCCAAAGTAGGCATCTTTATCAAATTATTTATAAAACTGCTTCACTTTGTTTTGTTTTGCTCTTTCTCACCTGTGTGTCTATGGAAACGCTTGATGGCATTTAGAAATTGCATCTAATTCATATAGTGTTTCACTTGTAGGAAAGAAAAATCTATTTTATACGACTTGAGAAATATACCTCAGTTTGGCTGGGAATTCGAACATTGTTAATGAAGGATTATTTACCAGAGAGCAGGTAAACTCTCCTCAGAAGTCAAAGCTTGAGCCAGTTATGCTGAAGACACAACCCTCTAACCAGAGCAGTTACAACTGGGAGATAATTAGGATTCTGGTCTCTGACATCCTGCACAACGGTTAGATGTGGGGCTTGAAAAAATGCCCTTCTGGCACCCAAATCCTTTATTACTTCGTGAATAAATGTTAATCCCCTGACAAGAGTGCTAGGTGGGTGATATCTTCTGTTTAATGTCACTGCATAACTGACAGGAATAAAAATGTCCCCTTGTTTCATGTCACACTAATTCAGTTAGCAGGTTACCACAACAAAATGTGAAATTATACAATAGATGTGTGAAGTACAGTTCACAAACAGTGTGACGCACTGGTCTCATGGTACAAGCAATGTGAAGAACAAGTTACTTGCTACATGCATACACATCTTTATATATAAATGTCATATTATCAGAAGTGTTTAGGTACTTGTAATATAGAAATGAATTAAAGTACCCCCCCATTCTTAACGTATTTTCAATCTCTTATGAAACTGCATCTGACTTTTGTAACTTTTTACAATATAGACTTGTTAATTACCCATCTAAATATTAATTACCCATCTACATATTTATTGTTAAAAATAATATCCTTAAGTTTTTAATTTTCATATTTATTCTCTGAAAATAATAACATGGATTTCTACTCACCAAGGCTCACCAATCTATGGCTACTGCTGAATGTTCCATCTACCAAAGCAGAGATCAACACTGAGTCCCCATTATGGCTACCTGGTGTCAGGTTGATTACATTGGACCACTTCCACCATGGGAAGTGTTTTGTTTTTACTGGAATAGACGTTTACTCTGGATAGAGATTTGCCTTCTCTTCATGCAATATGTCTGGTAAAACTACCATCCGTATCCACCATCATGTTATTCAATTATGCATCATGACTTCCACTTCCTTATATGTGTAATAAGTTTTTATAGGATGCTGGTCACTGTTTTGTGTACTGATTTCATTGTTCTTCTTCAAAGGATATTGAACATTTGTTTGTTTGCTTGCTTGTTTTTCCTGGCAGGTATTAATTTATTTGGGTTTGCAGCTTGATTTTTCAATTATTACTTTACCTCTGTATCATCTTGATGATGATGGTGATAACGGCGATGACGATGACAACTTTACCCTAAAGTAGCTTTCCTCTGGGGAGAGTTTTAATCCTCCTCTTAAAGAAAATAAAAGGGTGTTTGGGAATTCTCTACTAAATGTCTCAGGTGTTGAACAAGGTTTCTGTACTCTGTTTTGTCAGCTCTCTGACGCCTCCCAATCCTGTGCAAGCTATAGGAAATGTTCCATTCATAAATTATTGGTCATTGTTTTCTTCCCTGGTCGTTTTTCTTTTCCTGACCACACAGAGTCTTGCCTTCAAATGCCCACATCAGGATTCTGCAACAATTCAAAGGAACACCTACCTATGCAGATTTGGTAGTTACTTTTCAGTGTGTCTTCCCCTTAACAAATGCATTGCTGCTTTAATTCACCTAAACCCTAATCTCTATCTCTTTAGTTTAGCAAGACCACAATGTTCTGCATGAGTTCCCCTTCCAATCTGTGCTTTGGTAAAACCCTACTATCAAAAAGTTAGTTGCAGGGCTTACTTCATTTATTCTCTACTCTGAGGGCTCATAGTCCTATGTTGCCTTTGTCCAGTGCTGGAAAACAGGATTTATTTTTCATTTATTTTGCTCAGTTTTCTATTTGTTTATGAGAGAGGGCTAGTTTAGTTCCCATAGTTAATCTTTATGGCCAAAAGAGGGAGTCCCAGAGAATAATTTTTATTTTTATTTATTTATTTATTTATTTTTGCTGTACGCGGGCCTCTCACTGTTGTGGCCTCTCCCGTTGCGGAGCACAGGCTCCGGACACGCAGGCTCAGCGGCCGTGGCTCACGGGCCCAGCTGCTCCACAGCATGTGGGATCTTCCCAGACCGGGGCAAGAACCTGTGTCCCCTGCATCAGCAAATAGACTCTCAACCACTGTGCCACCAGGGAAGCCCTGCACAGATATTTCTTATTTTAAAACGTTTTAATAATGAAATATACAGAAAGATTGTATGAAGACTACATGTAGTATTTAAAGAAAGATATTAATGTGAACACTGCTGTAATCCTGCTGATTAAGGAACAGAACTTTCGTGTTCCTTAGATACCAACCACATCATCCAGTTCCAAGCTACTGCATTGTCCCTCCAACCTATCACATCTCTTTTCTTCTCAAAGATAACCCCTACCTTAAATTTTATGATAATAATTTCCTTGATTTCTATAGATTTGTTACATAAATATGTAGATATAAGCAAAAATTAATGTTGCTTATACCTAATTTCTATTAATGGAATAATAATGTGTGTATTTTTCTGAGTTTTTGCTTAACTTATTTTTGAAATTTATTCTTTTTATCTCATGTAGCTGTAGTCATTCATTTTCAACACTATATAATATTCTATTGATTGTGCACATTGTCACTGATTATTTTAATACTGATGAAGATTTGAGTTGTTTTTGCTGTTGTTTTTGTAATGAATATGCTCCCGTACCTCCCCTGATGCATTTGAAATAATTCCTCTAGGATCATTTCATAGGTAGGAGTTGGATTGCGGGACACCAGTGATACACATGAATGCTGAATTGTCTCCAATATGGTTACCAGTCTGCACATTCACCAGCAGCATGTGAAATCCAATATATGAAAATCAAGTCTTTCTGAAACTCCAATCACATCTATGTTCAAACTTCTCTTTCTGTGTATGAGTGATTTTTATGTGTTCCATGACTGGCTTCAAGATGGATCAGTTGTTCATATCTATCTTTGAATAAATTTATACTTTCTTCTCTTGAGTTTAACATGCTGAGTAAATCTATCCATTGAGTTACTATTACCAATTATATACATATATGAATATATTTCACTCTTTATGCTCTATTTGGTTTATTTGGTTCTGTTTGAAATCTGCCTCTTTTGCTTTTTACTATCAATATACCTCAATTTTATAATCAAGGGTCTTCTCCTGACCCTTTTATATACTTTGCTTGACTCTCTTTTTGCGCAAAGTTGATTCTTAATTCCAAATAATTTGCTTTTTCTCTTGCCTTTTTTGTTTTTAATATGATTCCATGCAAGTAATTTTGCACTATTTTCCTTATGCTAACAGTCTTCCTTAATTGCCTTGAGATATTTTGTCAAGTACCTCTGTTCCCACATTTTCTCATTAAAATTCCTCTTATTAAAATTTAGTGTTCTATAAAATATTGCTCATTACATTCACTCTGAAATTTTAAAGACTTTTTAAAAGTCTTCATCTCCTTTAAGCTATCAGTTGCATTTGGTTAACATAAAAGTATAAAAATAATCAGGTATCTATCTATATATCATTTTTATTTATTTTTTTATACATCTTTATTGGAATATAATTTCTTCACAATGCTGTGTTAGTTCCTATTGTACAACAAAGTGAATCAGCCATATGCATACATATATCCCCTATCCCCTCCCTCTTGTACGTTCCTCCTACCCTCCTTATCCCACCTCTCTAGGTCATTATATAGCCCCAAGCTGATCTCCCTGTGCTATGCTGCTGCTTTCCACTAGCTATCTATTTTACATTCAGTAGTGCATATATATCGATGCTACTGTCACTTTGTCCCAGCTTCCCCCTCGTGCCCTGTGTCCTCAGGTCCATTCTCTATGTCTACATCTTTATTCCCGCCCTGCAAGTGGTTCA
Source organism: Tursiops truncatus (assembly GCF_011762595.2). Taxonomy (NCBI): domain Eukaryota; kingdom Metazoa; phylum Chordata; class Mammalia; order Artiodactyla; family Delphinidae; genus Tursiops; species Tursiops truncatus. The sequence continues at coordinate 66,537,242 of NC_047042.1, read as the reverse complement.
TCAGTACCATTTTTTTTTTTTTTTTAGATTCCATATATATGCATTAGCATACGGTATTTGTTTTTCTCTTAAGAATTAGAAAATATAAACAGACCTATCACAAGTAATGAAATTGAAACCATAATTAAAAATCTTCCAACAAACAAAAGTCCAGGACCAGATGGCTTCACAGGCGAATTCTATCAAACATTTAGAGAAGAGCTAGCAGCAATCCTTCTCAAAACTCTTCCAAAAAACTGCAGAGGGAGGAACACTCCCAAATTTGTTCTATGAAGCCACCATCACCCTGATACCAAAACCAGAAAAAAGATATCACAAAAAAAGAAAATTATAGACCAATATCACTGATGAACATAGATGCAAAAACCCTGAGCAACATACTAGCAAACAGAATCCAACAACATATTAAAAGGATCATACACCATGATCAAGTGGGGTTTATCCCAAGAATACAAGGATTCTTCAATATACTCAATGTGATACACCATATTAACAAATTAAGGAGTAAAAACCTTATGATCATCTCAATAGATGCAGAAAAAGCTTTTGACAAAATTCAACACCAATTTATGATAAAAACTCTCCAGAAAATGGGCATAGAGGGAACCTACCTCAACATAATAAAGGCCATATATGACAAACCCACAGCAAACGTCATACTCAATGATGAAAAACTGAAAGCATTACCAGTAAGATCAGGAACAAGACAAGGATGTCACTCTCACCAGTCTTATTCAACATAGTTTTGGAAGTCCTAGCCACAGCAATCAGAGAACAAGAAGAAATAAAAAGAATACAAATTGGAAAAGAAGAAGTAAAACTGTCACTGTTTTCAGATGACATGATACTATACATAGAAAATCCTAAAGATGCCACCAGAAAACTACTAGAATTAATCAATGAATTTGGTAAGGTTGCAGGATACAAAATTAATGCACAGAAACCTCTTGCATTCCTATACACTAACAATGAAAAATCAGAAAGAGACGCGCAGGCTCCCATTTACCATCACAACAAAAAGAATAAAATACCTAGGAGTAAAACTACCTAAGGAGGTGAAAGACTTGTACTCATAAAACTATAAAACACTGATGAAAGAAATCAAAGATAACACAGATGGAGAAATACACCATGTTCTTGGATTGGAAGAGTCAATATTGTGAAAATGACTATACTACCCAAAGCGATCTATAGATTCAATGCAATCCCTATCAAACTACCAACGGCATTCTTCACAGAATTAGAACAAAAAAATTTTACAAGTTGTATGGAAACACAAAAGACCCCAAATAGCCAAAACAATCTGGAGAAAGAAAAATGGAGCTGGAGGAATCAGGCTTCCCAACTTCAAACTATACTACAAAGCTACAGTAATCAAGACAGTATGGTACTGGCACAAAAACAGAAATATAGATCAATGGAACAGGATAGAAAGCCCAGAGATAAACCCGTGCACATAAATGTCACCTAATTTATGACAAAGGAAGCAAGAACATACAATAGAGAAAAGACAGCCTCTTCAATAAGTGGTGCTGGGAAAACTGGACAGCTATGTATCATTTTTAAATTAGAATGTAAACCATTTTCTTCACTCCTAATGTGGTTTATAGGCATTTTCACTTAAAAAATTGCCTTCCAAAATGTGTCACTTTCTTTCATATGGTTCATCTAGAAATAATACTACACTTTCTTAACAGTATCCAGAGCTGATAAGGCTTTGAAACATTTGTCATATAATACTAAATAAATCTGACATATTGTTGGCAGGCATATGCCCTGTATATAATACTACTCTAAGTAACCAAATATGACATAAGGTGATACTTAATTGCATATGCTCCTTTTCTGAGATAAGGAAAATATTGCCAATGAAGGTGACTGTGTTGTGTCTGTGCTATATATTTAATAAGAGACTAAACATCAGTTATGATTGAGGAAGAAAATTAGACATTAAAAATGACAGATTTCTAGGGTTAATAACATAGTTATTTGTTTTTGTTCCTTGGAAATAGTAAAACCTAACATATCACTTCACATTTCACTGTTTTTTGGTCAATATAGTTCACAATTTAAAACCTAAATATTAGTTAATCAATAAAAGCTGCATTAAAAATGAACCTCAAAATGCATAACTCAGCATATAATGTGTAAGCATGTTGTTGATTCAAAAGTTTACTGATTTGTGGCAAACTTTCATTTGAAATTGGATGACAGGCATTTGCTATGTAAAGTAACACCATTTTTGGTGAGGGTGATTTGAATCTATGCTTGGTAGGAATCACTGTGTCCAAGGGTAATTACAGTAGACATGAAAACTGTAAAAGTAAGCAGAAGTTCAAAATGTTGTAATTTAATCAAGTTGTAAACTTATCTGTTTGCTAGTCTGTTTCTTTACTCATTCACTCGTTCATTCATTCATTCATCCTGTATTCCTTCTATAAAAGTAGCATACCTCAGTCAGGCAGAATAATGGAAGACATCCTGGCATAAATATTCTAGTTTTTATAGGATCCTTTGCTATTGAGTCTGTTTGTTAAAGACTCACGGGGAATTCTTCCTTCCATACTTTCACTACATTTTCTTTGATTAGTGGGATCATTAATATGACAAGTAATTTATAATATCAGTTATGCTCAAATGCATAACTTAATATCTTCATGGTGGAAATGATATACTTTTCTCCTAAGCTAAACACTTTGTTAAAATTGCATATAATTACGTTAATTTAAGTAAAGGCAGTAAGAAACAGTCAATCTTCTCTGGCATAATATGTCAGATTACTAAGAAGCAAACAAATTTCTTATTGAAATATATAAAATTACTCTTCATGATTCTCAAATGCATGTTCACCACAAACATTAATATTTCTCTCAAGAAAGTTACCATGTATGGCCCTTTGAGCAAAGTACCTCTGACAATAAAGGAGAGTTACTCAGGCTTCCCTGGTGGCGCAGTGGTTAAGAATCCACTTGCCAATGCAGGGGACATGGGTTAGAGCCCTGGTCTGGAAAGATCCCACATGCTGTGGAGCAACTAAGCCCATGCGCCACAACTACTGAACCTGCGAGCCACAGCTACTGAAGCCTGCGCGCATAGAGGCCACGCTCTGCAACAAAGAGAAGCCACTGCAATGAGAAGACCATGCACCGCAACAAAGAGTAGCCCCCGCTTGCCTCAACTAGAATATGTCCGTGTGCAGCAATGGAGACCCAATGCAGCCAAAAATAAAATAAATAAATAAATTAATTAATTAATTAAATTTATTAAGAAAGGTGAGTTACTCATTAAAGCTCAAAATTTTTCAGTAGACTGATCAAATTTAATTTAGATAACATAAATTCTAAGATGATTGTAAAATGCTACTTAAGTAAATATTTTACACATGGTAACTAGTTGGTTTAAGAAAAGTCTGAGAATTAAAATTATTATGAGAATAAGTTCTATTTACATATTTAAACTCAAAATATTAGGCAATTTCTATGGAAAAGTCACATATTAGTAAATATATTTAGAGTTTTTATTTGCAAACTCTGCCTCATGTTTGGACAAGTTAGTATGAGATTGAGCTGCCAATCCCCATTAAGACATCAGGGGCTGAAATCGTAGACATTTTGTATGCCAGTGCTGGACTACTGTATCATGACCGTGGACATGTTTGTATATTGCCAGCCCATGCTGTCTATTCTTGGCACCATTGAATACAATAAATCTTCACCTCAGAGGCTCTAAAATGCATTATATAGCTTCTCTTTAAAAAATACTACCACAGCTTCCTATAAAATAGGCCTGCTTGTAAAACCTAAATGATGCCACAACAATAGATTTCCTGTCAAATAACGTGTGACCAAGAAAAGAGTAATTGACTTCACTAGCAATGCAGTGAGCTTTAGATGAATTGTATTTGTATATAAACATACAAATCTCCTTCTTATAAACACGTTTTATCAAGTAAAGTTTGTTGAAGAAATGCCTTTATTCTGATAACTTGGAAAGGATTTTTTAAATATTCTAATAGAGTTATCTAATATTTAGAAAGTGAATTTTACTTCATTCTGAACTTTTAAAAATGCCTTCATTTTGGCACCCTATGACTGCATAATTATTTAAAGGTGTGATTGGATCTATTATGCATTCTTACTCCTCTAAAGCTTAGAAATGTCATGAGCATTACTCTGATTAATAAGTAGAGGAAAATCCCCTATACTTATTATGAAGAATACTTTTCTCCTCACTCGATCTTTTTTTTTTAACTGTTTTTTCTTATATAAATTTATTTATTTTATTTATTTATTTTTGGCTGTGTTGGTTCTTCACTGCTGTGCCCGGGCTCTCTCTAGTTGCAGTGCACGGGCTTCTCATTGCGGTGGCTTCTCTTGTTGCGGAGCACAAGCTCTAGGCATGCAGGCTTCAGTAGCTGTGGCACAGGGACTTAGTTGCTCTGCGAGAGCTCGAACCCGTGTCCCCTTCATTGGCAGGCAGATTCTTAACCATTGCACCACCAGGGAAGTCCCATCCTCACTCAGTCTTGTAATCCATGTGTGTCACAGCTTCACTAAGAAAGGGCAGGCTTTCATCTGTGTTCCTTCTTCAGTTCTTATCCATTTTTTTTTATAAACATGTGCCATCATTACCATCATCCAGACCTTTTACGGATAACATGTAACTGGCTTAATAACATATGTATAACTTTTTAAAATATTCTTTGGTATCTACAACCAGTACAGTGTTCTGTTTAATTTTTTTTTTTTTTCTTTTTTTGCGGTACGCGGGCCTCTCACTGTTGTGGCCTCTCCCGTTTCGGAGCAACAGGCTCTGGACACGCAGGCTCAGCGGCCATGGCTCACGGGCGCAGCCGCTCCGCAGCATGTGAGATCTTCCCGGACCGGGGCATGAACCCGTGTCCCCTGCGTCGGCAGGCGTACTCTCAACTACTGTGCCACCAGGGAAGCCCCAGTGTTCTGTTTAAAGGAGGAACCAGATAAAAAATGCATCCTTCAAAAACACAAGCTTCTGTCACTACTCATCTGTGATTTTAAATGTAGATGACATATCATTTACACTTAAGCCTCATTATGATGCTGTTCTTCAGGTGTGAGTGAGTGTTGCTCATCATAGATAAAATTATCTAGTATCGGGGAAATTAGTAATGATGTTTTAAAAATTCTATTCTCTGACAAGTAGACACCTGGCAAGTTTTCAGCATATCTTTCTGGTATGACAAGGTAGAATAAAGTTTCTTGAGACATTTTCCCATTATATGGCATCTTGTACCACATATGTAAGTGTTGGAAATGGCTGGAAGTAAATTGAAGAACTGTTTTCCCCCTTAAGGGCTGAACTATAACCGTCCTGTGACCCACAGACATCTTTAGGTACTCAGAAAAGTACCTATATATATTGAGGCATTGAAACTAATGTGTTAGATTACATTAAATCAGCGAGTTCGTGGAACTCAGAGTAGGTTATATTTCTTTCCCCCCAAAATGCTAGTTGAACAGTTGATAATACCCTTTAATAGATGTTTGAAGGACACATGTTGGATGGTGGTTGGCACTTGCAATGCTCAAGATTTTCTTTTCAAGTCAGAATGATTGACATGGTTTTTGGTTGCGAATGTTGATTTAAGCTTTGAGATTGCCTAGTTATTAAAATAAAGGCTGAGTCTAATACCTTTTAATAGAGAGAAAGACAGTTGCAATGTAACAAATATTCTTGGCAGCTCAGACACTCATTTTCTTCTGCATTATATTGCCAATGGCAACATTTTAGTCAAATTAAAAAATATTTTATCACTTTTCTTGGTTGAACTAATTTAGACTTCATTTTTTTATAAAGGTGATTATAAGTGTTAATCTCCCTGATGAATTCAGAGATATTTTGCTACTGAGAATTATCAGTCACAAGTGATAATTTACCTTTAGTGGATTTGATGATACTGAATCCACTGGTGCTTCACTAATAATTTTAATAAAAGATGGAAGAGTGACCTAAACTAATTACAGAAGAAGAACAGTTCAAAACAGAAAGATATCAGAGTTCTAGGAAGGAAACATATGATATTACAATATAGTAATTGTTAAAGAATTATTAACTGGGAAAATTTTGATGAAACCTCAGCACAAAGATCTTCTACAAAGTTTTTCAGACCCAGTGAAATATATATGTATAATGCAGATATACATGTATAGATGAACAAAATGTAGATGTATGAAATGCAGATGTATAGATCTTGCAGATGTGTACGAAATTGGTATGTTATTGTCATGGTCAATTACTTTTCACACTTCGGTGGAAGTAGGTAGAAAAAGCAAACATAGGAATCACTGGGATCAAATTTTGTTCTGCCTTCACCTTTCATATTATTTTCAATTCAAGCAAGTGACTTGCCTATGTTACCCAATGGCCAGTTTCCACATCTACAAATAGGAGATAATAATGCCTACTTTATTATATGAACATTTTAATTCAGTATATTTCAGAAGTGTTTTTAAAACTAGGTTATTAAGTTGTCATTATTTTAATTATTACTATTATTATTAGAGTTGTCAATTATATACTTTATTCAATAATGGAACACAGCTGTTCAGGTATTATTGTTACTCCAAAATGAATTGCTAAAAACCATTCTACGCACGAATTTTAAAGTGACATCTAAACGTTTTATCTTAGTATAGATAGTTGAAATTATGATATTATTTAAGTATTGACAGCAATGGAACATAAATACTATAATAAATTGATATCATCATCATTCATTTAAAAACACAGAAACAAGTTATTATTTAATGGTAGGAAATTTTATGCCATTGATTTTGTCTCCTTGAATTTTTACTCCCATTCTAATTCTGAAACACTAATTTATCCCAATGTATGATTTTAAACTTGAAGGTTTTCTACTGAACATCTTATCATACTTTTCTATAGATATTTATTTTAAAATTTTAATTTCCTGTAGCCATAAAGCTCTATATATCTTTTAAAGTGACTTTTTATTGCAGTTATTATTTGTACTTAATTTATTTAAAACAGCAAAATACATTATGAATTCCAATAAATACTATTTTTATAAAGTAAAATTCATTTGAAAAACTATTTTATGAGATGATTGTGAATTACTTGCTTGAAACAATTGTGGAAATGTTCCTTTATTTGCCATTCTGGAGATTTTTCCACATCAGGCCAAGCACTGAAGGGAGTTTTGAGATTGCCTTTTTTTAAAAGGATCGCTGTTAAAGGGAGAAGGGAAAGGAGAACCCACAGGGCAGACAATTTTTCAGGCTGATCAGTTTCATAATAGACTACAAATAAAATTTAAGAATATGATATCTGACTTCTTTTAAATTATTAATTTTGATACTTTAATAGCTCTTTTGTTAAAACTTTAGGAGCTGCCAAGGGTACAAATTAGAAAACCATTTTCGTAACACTCCATTGCTCCCTCAGAACATAAAACCTCTCACACTCTTTATTGATTCTGAATAGTCAATCATCTTTCCAGTCTGTTTTCATCAGTGACTGAAATTGTCTCAACTGTAATTGAAATGGAATAATATAATTCAAGAGAGGTCAGGTGGACCTAAGTAAGTCTAACCTATGTAGAACCTAGTCAGATCAGCTACGGAGAGAACATTTGTGTGTTTGACTATGCTCTCCAATTCTCTCTAGCTCAGAGAATTTAAAGTCTCTGAAATACAGAGATGGAAAGAGCCACCATTATAATTAACAGAAGATAGTATTTATTGAATAACCTATCACATAGGTGGCTTGGCAAGAGGCTCTAAACACCCTCAGGTTTTAAATCAACATAGAGTGGAAAGGAACCAGCTTTAAGTCCAAAGAGCAGCCTGAGGCGAAGAAACCTCCGACAGCACTGTTATGAGGGCCTCAGCAATTATTTTATAATGCGATAAAGAAAAAACTGAATTTAGAATCACATACCCATTAAAGTATACGTTTAGTTCTGTTTCTTTGTTTGTTTGATTGTATAGTTCAAGCAGAAACATTTTGAGCTCATGTATAGTCACCTTTGCAGAGGAAGCCAGGATGAAGGGAAGAGCTCCTCTGTAATTTAAAAAGTATTTTCAAACCTTTGTATTCTGTAAGACCTTTGAATTGTCCTAATTAAAGGGCTTGTATGCTCCTTCGTGGCTCTTGATTTATATTCGTAGATTTTGGGGTAAAACTCAAGGAAATAAGCAATCACCTGGGCCAGCACTCTCATTGGAAAAAGATAAAACAGTAAACCTGCGATAGTAAATGCCATCTCCAAGATCACACAGTTAATGGCTAAACTAAGTTAAGAACTTGACCTCAGTACAGTGCTTTTTCCCTTTGTCTTAATGCTAATGTAGTTTTCAAAATGTGGTCTCTGGATGAGCAGCGTAGAAATCAACTGGGAACTTGTTAGAAATGCAAGTTTTATAGCTCCACCGCAGACTGGGTGGATCCAAAACTCTGGGTCTGGTAACCAGCAATCTTTATTTTAAAAAGTCTTTAGTGGGGGCTTCCCTGGTGGCACAGTGGTTGAGAATCTGCCTGCCGATACAGGGGACATGGGTTCATGCCCCGGTCCGGGAAGATCCCACATGACGCGGAGCAGCTGGGCCTGTGAGCCGTGGCCGCTGGGCCTTCTTCAAGTGATTCTGATGTAATATAACATTTGAGAACCACTGTTTAGAAAATAGAGATCAAAACTTTAAAACAATTCCTAACAGGGATGTCTTAGATGTCCTTGGTTTTGGTACACTGAGGCAATGTTTATGTCCTGTCTCTGGAAGGACATTGGTCACCATCTTGTCACAAAATAGAAGTTGTACCATGTAGCGTTAAAATTTTGACGTATAAATATGTTTCTATGTCCATCTCTCATGCGTTTCAATTTCTATATTATCTTTTCTTTTTTTAGAATCTTTATTGGAGTATAATTGCTTTACAATGGTGTGTTAGTTTCTGCTTCATAACGAAGTGAATCAGCTATACATATATCCCCATATCTCTTCCCTCTTGCATCTCCCTCCCTCCTACCCTCTCAATCCCACCCCTCTAGGTGGTCACAAAGCACCCAGCTGACCTCCCTGTGCTATGCAGCTGCTTCCCACTAGCTATCTTTATTCTTCTCTGTGGTAGTTAGTTCCACTATTTTATCTTACAGGTCACTTATCCGTTCTTCTGCCTCAGTTTTTCTGTTATTGATTCCTTCTAGAGAATTTTTACTCTCATTTATTTTGTTGTTCATCCTTGTTTGTTTGCTGTTTAGTTCTTCTAGGTCCTTGTTAAACGTTTCTGGTATTTTCTCCATTTTATTTCCAAGATTTTGGATCATCTTTACTATCATTATTCTGAATTCTTTTTCAGGTAGACTGCCTATTTCCTCTTCATTTGTTAGGTCTGGTGGCTTTTTGTCTTGCTCCTTTGTCTGCTATGTGTTTTTCTGTCTTCTCATATTGCTTCACTTACTGTGTTTGGGGTCTCCTTTTTGCAGGCTACCGGTTCGTAGGTCCCATTGTTTTTGGTGTCTGCCCCAGTGGCTAAGGATGGTTCAGTGGGTTGTGTAGGCTTCCTCGTGGAGGGGAATGGTGCCTGTGTTCTCGTGGATGAGGCTGGATCTTGTCCTTCTGAGGCCAGGACCGCATTTGGTGGTGTGTTTTGGGGTGTCTGTGACCTTATTATGATTTTAGGCAGCCTCGCTGCTAATAAGTAGGGTTGTGTTCCTGTATTGCTGGTTGTTTGCTGCAGGGTTTCTAGCACTGTAGCTTGCTGGTCGTTGAGTGGAGCTGAGTCTTAGCATTGAGATGGAGATCTCTGGGAGATTTTTCGCCGTTTGATATTACATGGACCCAGGAGGTCTCTGAACTCGGGTCAGAGTCCTGAACTCGGCTCTCCCACCTCAGAGGCACAGGCTGGACACCCAGCCAGAGCACCAAACCCTGTCAGCCACACGGCTCTGAAGAAAAGGGAGAAAAAGAGAAAGAAAAAGTAAAATAAAATGAAGTTATTAAAATAAAAAAATATTAAAAATTAAAAAATTAAAAAGTAATAAAAAAAGAAAGAAGGAAGAGAGCAACCAAACCAAAAAACAAATCCACTAATGATAACAAGCACTAAAAACTGTACTTAAATTTAAAAAAAAAAAAATTGACAGGCAGACCCCTCGGACAAATGGTAAAAGCAAAGCTATAGAGACAAAATCACACAAAGTCCACCACCTCACTTTTGGGATGATTCGTTGTCTATTCAAGTATTCCAGAGATGCAGGTTCATCAAGTTGATTGTGGAGATTTAATCCGCTGCTCCTGAGGCTGCTGGGAGAGATTTCCCTTTCTCTTCTTTGTTCGCACAGCTCCTTGGGTTCAGCTTTGGATTTGGCCCCGCCTCTGTGTTTAGGTCACCTGAGGACGTCTGTTCTTTGCTCAGGCAGGACGGGGTTAAAGTGCAGCAGAGGCCAACGTGACATTGCACCAGCCTGGGGCGCACAGTGTATTCTCCCAAGGAAGTTGTCCCTAGATCACGGGACCCTGGCAGTGGCAGGCTGCTCAGGCTCCCGGGAAGGGAGGTGTGGATAATGACTTGTGCTTGCACACAGGCTTCTTGGTGGCTGCAGCAGCAGCCTTAGCATTTCATACCAGCTGATAGCCGCAGCTCGCACCCGTTTCTGGAGCTCGTTTAGGTGGTGCTCGGAATCTTCTCTCCTTGCACGCCCCGAAACAATGGTCTCTTGCCTCTTAGGCAGGTCCAGACTTTTTCCTGGACTCCCTCCCAGCTAGCTGTGGTGCACTAGCCCCCTTCAGGCTGTGTTCACGCAGCCAACCCCAGTCCTATCCCTGGGATCTGACCTCCGAAGCCGGAGCCTCAGCTCCCAGCCCTGACCCACCCCGGTGTGTGAGCAGACAAGCCTCTCAGGCTGGTGAGTGCTGGTCGGCACCGATCCTCTGTGCGGGAATCTCTCTGCTTTGCCCTCTGCACCCCTGTTGCTGTGCTGTCCTCCATGACTCTGAAGCTTCCCCACCCTGCCAACCCCCGTCTCTGCCAGTGAGGGGGCCTCCTAGTGTGTGGAAACTTTTCCTCCTTCACAGCTCCCTCCCAGAGGTGCAGGTCCCATCCCTATTCTTTTGTCTCTGTTTTTGCTTTTTTCTTTTGCCCTACCCAGGTACATGGGGAGTTTCTTGCCTTTTGGGAAGTCTGAGGTCTTCTGCCAGTGTTCAGTAGGTGTTTTGTAGGAGCTGTTCCACATGTAAATGTATTTCTGATGTATTTGTGGGGAGGAAGGTGATCTCCACGGCTTACTCCTCTGCCATCTTGAAGGTCTTCCCCTTCTATATTATCTTGTTTAAAAAGATTTAAAACTTTGAATTTTAACAATGCTTTTTATAAAGGTCTATGTGAAGAAGAAATAATGGCAACAAACAGTAGCCAGAAGGCAAGGAAGACTGTACCTCAACTCTTAACACATAAATGTAACAGGTTATGTTTTTATATGTGATGGAAGCAGGGATTACCTCTACTACCAGTCCTTCACGAAGGGACAGCCTTATGCTCAAAAGTGAGAAATATTTCAAAAAACTATTTGAAGGGAAAAATCTGATAACGTCTATGTTTCAATACATCAAATTTACATTTTTTTAAGTTAAATGTATTTTGAAAAGAAGACAGTTATAGTAATTGTTCAAAAAAAAGGTGAAAATGATATTGAAGTTCTATGAAGGGATCCTGATTTTGGAATTAATTTGTTTTTTAGAATTTGTGACATCAAGTAAGTTTGCTTATGGAGAGACTGATTTCCTCACCAATATGCAAGGAATATGTGTACAATATTGAGAGAACAGAATGAAATATTTTATGGTATTGGACAAGTGCTCATATAAAGTGCAATAATCTTTGATGCTCAGCTACTATAACTATAATCATATTTATAATCAAATAGAAATTTGAAATTCTTGTTTTCAAATCTTTACTTAATTTACTGAATTATTTATTACTGAAATATTATTTCAAATCTTTACTTAATTTACTGAATTATTCCTATTATACCATCATTTCATAAAATAAACATAACATTAGCATACAATACAAACGGATTCTTCATACATTAAAAAATGATATTTTTAAACTGTTAACATCTGACATTTTAATGTTTTCTTTATAGCCCCAAATTTTTAAGCATGAAATGTGTTGTAATTGAATGAGTAAATTATCTAAAAATGCCTTTAAGAATTATCATTTTTTTCCTAAAAATGAACACATCCATACACCTTTCTCATTCCTATTTATTTTTACTATTCAATAAATTTAAGGATACATAAAGAAAAAATGAATACAGGCTCTTTAGCTATCTTTCCCATATGCTTCCAATATACAATTTGGAAGGCAAAAGAGTGGTTGGTAGCTAAATTACTGAATATATTTCCTTGCAGTAAAAAGAAAAGTGCCTTTGTAGAAATGCTGTGGAATTTTCCTATTAAACGTAGTGGAATAATTTCTTACCATCTGTAGCATTCATTTAAAATATGTAAACAGTGGTATATTTGCCATCTGTTTGAAAGACTTTTTATGATACTTTTGAATCTGTCATTCAAGGATATCACCATTTTTATCATCTAAGGTTGATGCTTAAAACTCGGATCAATGACATTTTTGGTAGCCAAACTTGCATGCTGTGGAAGTGAAGCAGCAAAGGGCTATAAAGATGGCCAGTAACAGCCATAATAGTTCTGTTAACATCAATAAAACAGTACAGAATAGCTATTTAGAAGCATTTAATATCTTGCTGAAGGTGAAGAGAAGAATATCTGCAGAATGAGTCCTGCATATCAGCTTACTCCAGGTAGCTATTAAACAGGTAAATTACAATCCAAGACCTTCCCCCATCCTTGGAAACATATTGAAAAATGATACTGCCCATAGAAGTTTTCACCAGGTTTTCTACCCAACCAATTTTCCAAGATAATTAGTTTCTCTGCATATTTGAGGAAGCAAAATGTGGACTAATTAAAAGTTTACTGAATAGATAAAGTCAAACTGTATAGATATAGACATTTATCTTCAAGAAAATACCAGTGGATCCATTATGATTTCCTGTGCTGAGGTGGCATAAACACTGAGATACTCATAGACTAAGTTTCCAAGGATAAGTTAATAGTTCTCATGGAATTAAGAGACCTACCAAGTTATGAGGCTTGGAATATTTAGACAAGGGCAAAACAAAATCACTCCCTTATGATAGGACATTATTTAAAAAGAAAAGTATTTTAAGATGAGTTTTCTTCAAATTATAAAAATCTCAGTAATTCTTGGGTAATGGTTCACCACTTACTATTATTGGCCTGGCACAGGGTAGTGAGGCAAATACAGATTAAGGTCAGTAGAATTAAGAACAGAACAGAGAGGAGAGAAGGTCATATCCTTTACTGAATTGTAAATAGAGCTTCAGCCTATGTTGACTGATCTTCAAATTAATGTCTAAAAAGTATTTTTTCTTTTTTTTTTCCAGTTTTGGACTTTAGACATCTTTATAAAATTCTCTGTTAAAGATAAACTTTAGAGATTCCTGTTATATATACTGGACTTTTCCTGAAGTTAAGGATTGGGGTTTCCTAAAGCATTTACTATTTCATGATGGTTGGGTATCAAAATAATACAGAATGACTTTGAAATGCAATTCACTACTATTAGCAATCAGATTCAAGAATGGTCTGTATACAAACACAGAGAAAAAATATAAATTTAGTAAAATACATATTAAGACTGTCTATAGGGCTTCCCTGGTGGCGCAGTGGTTGAGAGTCCGCCTGCCGATGCGGGTGACACGGGTTTGTGCCCCGTTCCGGGAAGATCCCACATGCCGCGGAGCTGCTGGGCCCGTGAGCCATGGCCGCTGAGCCTGCGCGTCCGGAGCCTGTGCTCTGCAACGGGAGAGGCCACAACAGTGAGAGGCCCGCGTACTTAAAAAAAAAAAAAAAAAAAAAAAAAAAGACTGTCTATAAAATAAAATGTTTACGTGATATTGTGGCTGTGTATTGTCAACTGAAAGAAAAATGCACAGCATAAGAGCTGTGAGTTGAGTTTTATTCAGGGTCTTACTGAGGACTATAGCTTGGGAAACAGCCTTTCAGTAAAGTAGCTCTGAGAGAACTGCTTCCAAGAAGTTGGGGGAGAAGTCAGTATATATACAATTTTGCCGAGGGAATACATGCAATCAAGTATACATCTCTGTAAAAGGTTATTGCTAGTTACAAGGAACAGCGATCTCAGTTAATGATTTTAATGCTTTTATGTGTATAGGAAGATTCAAGAATCTGGGTTCATTAAAGTTCTTCCTGAGATTTATCTATCTTAGAGGCCTGTTTTTCCAAAGCACAGAGTGCCTCATGCTGTTTTTCTTCCTGAATTCCTTTCAGGGTGTCCTGTTGGTCAGCAACCGCAGTGGCTATGATTCAATCCTTGCAGAACCAGATGGTGAGCAACATTCTTTGTTTTACAGTATTATTTGTGTTACTAAAAATATATATATTTAAATAGCCATTTATATGTCCTCTTATGGACATGGGTTTTGTTTTCATTGTAATTTCCCCAAACCCAGTTAGACAGTATGTTTTCCAACAAGATATCTCTAAAGTAAATTTGTCATCCCAGAGGAGAATGTGGTTGGGATAGATTAGCTCTCATAATATACTGATAAATTTATTTGAATGTAGTAGTTTATTTGGGAGAAGACACAAGGTAGATTTTCAGGCAATATCATTTTATTCCTAAAATATCAAGAAAAACATGATATAATAATGTAGTACAAAGGACTACATTAAAATATCTTGACATAAGATAAATGCACAAAAATCAATCATTTTCCTGTATAATAGACAGTAGAAATTATAAGAAAAATGTGAATTCATTCACAATGACAATGAAATATAATTAAAAAAAAAAAGCAACTAGGAATCAGAGTAACAAGAAAAGATGAAAACTTTACCCAGAAACAAAAAGGCTGAATAAAAGGAAAGACATATCATAGATTTGGATGAGTGATAAACCATAATAGATTAAGTACACTTTAAAGTCTCTTTGGGAAAAACAGGAAAGGTGATTCTAAAACTATTTGGAAGAACACTCATCATAGCTCAGGCATTATTGAATATGATGAATGCAATATTGTGACTTATAAGAAATACATACATTCACATGACCAAAATATATTTCTCATATGTATTTCATCTTCATCCACAGTTCCTGGCGTACAACTCTCAAAACCCTTGGAATTTCCTAAGTGTTGACAGTGACAAATGTGTCTCTTGTTATGTTAATGAAGTGACTTTTGGACCCCACCTAAAGATGGGGCTGGTTGCCAGGAGAACCAACCATGAAATTAGAGTGGAACATTCAGTCCCCCCCCCCCCACCTCCAGGGAGGGGAAGGGGCTGGAGTTTGAATCAAATACCAGTGGCCAGTAATTAACTGATCATGACTATGTAATGAAGTTTCTATAAAAACCCAAAAGGATGGGGTTTGGAGAACTTCTGGTTTGGTGAACACAAAGAGTTTGGCGAGAGTGTTGCTGCTGGAGAGGTCATGGAAGCTCCTCACTCTCTCTCCCACACCTTGCCCTATGCATCTTTTTTCTGGCTGTTCCTGAGTTATATCTTTTTATAATAAACTGGTAATTTAGTAAGTGAAATGTTGCTCTGAGTTCTGTGAGCCATTATAGTTTGTGAGCCAAATTAATTGAACCTAAGGAAGAAGTGGGTTGTGGGAACCTCTGCTTTATAGCCAGACAGTCAGAAGCACAGGTAGCATCCTAGGCTTCTGACTAGCATCTTAAGGTGGGGGGTGGGGGCAGTCTTGTAAGACTGAACCCTTAACCAGTGGAATCTGACACTATCTCCAGATAGAGAGTGTGAGAATTGAGTTGAATTGAGTTAAATTCTTGGACACACTATTGGTGTCTGAGAATTGCTTGTTAGTGTGGGAAAACCCTCCCCCCTGCTCCCCCCACGTGCACATTGGACTTGGCTCCAGAACTCTTTTAATGAGGTATGAAGGGAATTTATTCATTCTATTGGCTATTTAAACATAAAGTGATTAAAACACTGCAGTATTCGCATAAGACTTGAATAGTGGACAGAATAAAAGAAATTGCCTCTAACTGGATATTAATATATATAATAACTTAATATTTAAATAAAGAAAATATGTTTGACTAATAATGTTGGGGAAATTGTGCTATATTTATAAAAGAAATAATTTAAATCTTCACCAGAAACCACACAAAATAAATCTTTGATAGATATATTAAAGAGCTAAAAATGAAAGTTGAAACTGTAAAACTCTAGAAGAAAGCTTTAAACAGTTAAATTACCATTGAGATAGAATTTTCTAAATATGCCAAAGAAGTTATTCAATAATACTAAAACTGTTTTAAATTATGGTACATTAAAAATATATCATAAAAGCTAAAAGAAAACCTAGTAAACATATTTGCAGTAAATAAGACTTTGCTTAATATAAACAGCTTTTAAAAAATCATTAAGAAAGCACTGTAAGAAGTAGTGTCACACTGACCAGCTGGCTGAAGGCAAAGGGAATACAGAATGGGTGGTAGAAAAAGGGAATTTGTAAATATCATCTGTGGCTTTGTGACCAGTTCCGGAAATAAAGTAGCAGATGTGAATTGTTTCTTCAAAAAAAGTAGTGTCAGTTAACATGAAAAATAATAATTCACAACAAAAATGGGAAACAAACAAGAAAAAGCATGTAATTTTATTGGTAATTAAAGAAACGGAAAAAGGAATGAAATTGTGTCATTTGCAGAGATGTGGATGGAACTAGAGACTGTCATACAGAGTGAAGGAAGTCAGAAAGAGAAAAACAAATATTGTATATTAATGCATATATGTGGAGTCTAGAAAAATGGTATAGATGATCTTCTTTGCAAAGCAGAAATAGAGACACAGACATAGAGAACAAATGTATGGATACCAAGGGGGAAAGGGAAGGGGGGGTGGGATGAATTGGGAGATTGGGTTTGACATATATACACTACTATATATAAAATAGATAACTAATGAGAACTAACTGTATAGCACAGGGAACTCTACTCAGTGCTCTGTGGTGACCTAAATGGGAAGGAAATCCAAAAAAAGAGGGCATATATGTATATGTATGGCTGATTCACTTTTCTGAACAGCAGAAACTGACACCGCAGTGTAAAGCAACTATACTCTAATTTAAAAAAAAAAGGAGTTTATAACAATGAGAGAGGGCTTTATTTTTCTTGTCATATTATAAAGGTTTAAGAATTTTACATGCTGAAATCAAGTAATTTCAATTTTAGCAATCTTCCCTAATAAGCTGAGGATCCAAAAATTATTACAGTATTAAAGAGAAAAATTCAAGATTTTTAAGACATCCAAGTCTAGAAGAATGAATTTAAAACTGTGGCACAAACACAAAAAAGAATGCAGCCATTGAAAATTGTAATATTGTCTTTTCTTCATCTTTCCTTCCATTCCTGAACAATTTGGACTCAAAATCATTAGGTAAGGCAGAGAAAGGTAAGCATTTCAATATCGATATATTGAAAACCACAAGTTTGTTCCAATATCTTCAATTCTAATCCAATACCGCATAGTTTGTTTTACTTTTTCCCTTTCCAAATTTTTCAATCCGTTTTCCTTCAGTGAAAAACCAGCTTTCACTGTCCTTCACAGATATAATTTCTGTGTTTAAAACACGTCCTATGGGGAGAATTTCAGATGCCCTGAGTGGGATATTGGTGGCCAAGTAGGGTAGGGAGGGCATCTTTGGTGTCAGAGCCTGGGCAGCATAAGGATGGTAGGGTTTTAGAGCTGGAGAGGGGTAAGGAGAGCATATATGTATTGGGTCAGGGTGGTCATGTGTGAGGTGTCAGAGTCCAAGAGAAGGGAACCTGGCTCAGGGTGCTAGAGCCTGAGAAGGGTGAGCAAGGCATCCATGTAAGGGAAGTAGATACAACAGAAAGTATAGCTGTGAGGGATAGTGAAAGCTGGTTTCTCACTGAAGGTGAAGGCATTACCAAATTTGGAAAGGGAGAAAAGCAGAATAAAAGCAGAATATACTACTGGTATTGGATTAGATTGAAAGTATTGATATGAACTTGTGGTTTTCAATATATAGTTATAGACAAGTGTAGAAATAAGTGTGTGTGTGTGTGTGTGTGTGTGTGTGTTTGGAGGAAAGAAAGGAAAAGGAATGGTTACACTGCATTTGTGTGGAAGAACATTCTTTTTGGTAGAAAGTACATAAAGAAATTTGGAGGTGATAGGGTATAAGGTCAACACTGTACTTTTAAAAAATAAATTAAAATATTTTAAAACATTTAAAAATTTCAATTTTTATAACCTAAAGATTGTTTCAAAATTTTAAAAATATGATTTTAAAAATACTTAATAGCATAAGTAAAGTGTTATATACATATAAACACCCTCAAATATGTATGTGTGGGAACATTAGAAGTTAAAATGATGGAAATAGTTTTCCACGTAGATGGTCAGAGCTTCAGTTCTCTATAAACTTAGAGCAATAATGAATGTTAACCAGCAATGCCACGTGCATTATTAATAAAACTAACTGTTTCGTTTATGAGTATGCTCCACATTTCCCTTCAGCTGTGTTTTATTATGAACTATTACTCTACGAACCAAACATTAATGAGAGCTACAGTTTGAGATTTTCACAGTTTGGGTTGATGGATTTACCCAAGACCGAGCATATGATTTTGTTTGTTTGGTACACCAAGAAATTAACTACAGGCATAATAGAAAACAGGTTAAGAGCACACATGGTGGGTTCAGTTAGAACTAGTTTGAAGTACTAACTCCCCCACTTAGCAGCCATGTGACAATTTTGAAGAGGAAGGTTAATCTCTCAGAGGGGGTTAATAAAACCTTTATCATAGGCTTGTGAAAGCATTAAATTTGCTAATATATGGTATCTATCATATGATAAATACCCAATAAAATACAGTAATAAATTATTGTGATCACTATATGAGTCAGGGAAGTCTAGTTGCTGTAACAAACATCTCAGAGGTTTAACAAGAAAAAAATATTTATCTCTTACTTTACAGTCTAACGAAAGTCAGAAGGGAGACTTTGCTCTGTTCAGTCGTTCAGGAACCTAGACTCTACTCATTGCACACCTTTGTCATTTTCTGATGTCTTGGATTCTTTGTAGTTAGCTGTCACACAAAAGCAAAAATGAATAACATGTGGAAGGTATATCCCCTCTTAATAACTCTGGTAAGTGTTAACACATAATTTCAGCCCATGGTCCATTGACAAGAACTAATCACAAAGCTCCATGTAGTTACAAGGGCCCTGAGAAATGAGGTCTAGTAGTAAATCCTGGATGAAGAGAAAGAATGGATATTATCGAACATTTGTGGTCTTTGTTATAATCTGCCTTTCTGGTCTCCAAATATGTAACTCCTTTCTTTGCAGAGAGAGGTCACCCAGCCATCCTTAAAACAGACGACTCCAAATCCCACTAGGTTGCTACACCAGTTGGAAGTACAGGGTTGTTGAGAGACAGTTCTCCATGAGTTTCTCATGTTGCTGAACATCGTGTTTCAGCCTTTGTTCCAAACTGTCATGGATGTTTGTAGAGCACACAAGTTAGGAAGATAGAAACAGTGTCTCCCTCCAGGGCAGAGGTCAGAATTGTTTGCTGTCCAAAAGAAAATACAGGTAAATTATTATTATTTTTTTTACAAAATCTTGGCTAATATTTATTTCTGGGTAACCTTTGGGCTATTGATAGGTTTCTTTCCCTTGTACTGGATAAAGCAAATAGATGTTCATTTTATAAATATTATTTTGCACCATACCTACATATTTACTCACTTTTATGTAGGCATGTTATCTAATTTTTTAAATATAAAAAATGAAACAACTTGGAAAGGCATGTATATTTCTCCACAAATACCTATCAGTATCCTGCACTATAATCTATTAGTTAAATGGAGAAAATCCACATGTCCCTTCAATAAACACAGAAAAATCTGTTGATAAAATTCAACCTTCATCCATGATAAAATAAAGCCTTTTTGTGAACTAGGATTAAAAAGGATAATTCCTAAACCTATTAAGGTTATTGATCAAATACCTCCAGCAAACATTATACTTCAATAGTGAAATTTTTTAAGCCTTTCCTTTAAAATCAAGAACTGAGTGAGAGAAAGACATTGCCAATCACTCCTCAAATAAATATTATACTAAAGGACCTAGTTAAGGAAATACAGTTAATAGATAGAAGATGAGTTTAAGTAAATTATACTAGCAGAACAGAAGTATAATTTTAAAAAGGAATTTATTTCACAATAATAGGTTAAAATAAAAATGTGTGCCTAGAGTTAAATTTAACAATAATGTTTGTGAATTCGTGGAGAAAATAATAGAATTTTAATGAAAGACATCAAAGAGATACAAATAAATTAAGAGATAAACTATTAAGTTGAACTATATGATACTGCTGTTTTGGCAGGTCAAAAATGGTCAGATATCAGCAATTTCGTATGGTTCAACTTTGACACAATGTTATGAATCTGACATTTCTCCCAATATTAATCTATATACACATTTCTTTTCCAATCAAAACCTAACATAAGGTAATTCTAAAGTCTGTAAAGTTTCAAGAAAATATTTTTCTTAGACTATAAAAGGACATTATTTGACTCTACCAAAAATTATTATAAAATTATAATAATAACTAAACAGTAGCATTGGTATATGGGTAGTCAAACAGCCAATGGTAGGATACTAAGATCCCAGAAGCAGACTCCCCGGTATTGCCAATCTTGGGTATTAATCTCAATTGCCTCTGAAGATCAGCTGGAGGAAGAATGGACTGTTCAGTGAAGGATGGTTGCACAACTGGGTATCTATTTGGCAAAAGATTGGTTTGTATCCCACTTTAGACTGTACACAGAAATCAAACAGACAAAAAAAATCTGAAAATGTGAGAAACAGAACTTTAAAGCTTTTAGAAGTAAGTACAGGAGACAATGTCACGAAATTAAGGTAAGAACTTATTAAACAAGATATAAAAAGTACAACTCATGATAAAAAAAATTTACACACTTAAAGCCTTCATTCATCAAAGAGACCATTTTAAAATTAAAAGCCACAGATTTTTTTTTTTTTTTTTTGCAGTACGCGGGCCTCTCACTGTTGTGGCCTCTCCCATTGCGGGGCACAGGCTCCGGACGTGCAGGCTCAGCAGCCATGGCTCACGGGCCTAGTTGCTCCACGGCATGTGGGAGCCTCCCAGACCGGGGCATGAACCCGTGTCCCCTGCATCAGCAGGCAGACTCTCAACCACTGCGCCACCAGGGAAGCCCCCAAGCCACAGATTTTTAACATATAAAACCGGTAAAGGCATTGTAGCAGAATAAATCATTTACTCTTACAAATGAGGGGGAAAATTAACCAAATTAAAACTTGGGCAAAAATCAAGGCCCTGCATTTTAAATGAGAGAGGCACACATAATATATAACAATACAAAAACGTGATGAAATTTATGGGAAAATTTGTGGGAAACACAAATCAAAACAATACTAAATTACAGTTTCACATGAATCAGATTGACAGAACTTTAAACATTTTGCCCATTTTAGGGGGTTATTTTTGGATGTGGTGCATTGAGAACTATCACACAGAGCTGCCAGGAATGTATATTGGGAAACATTGTAAATAAGCCTAAATTCAACCAGTGAAGTTGATGATGTGAGTCTTATGGCCCAGCAAGTTCATTCCTAGGCATATACCCTAGAGAAATTCTGCCCCAGATGCCCAAGGAGTCATATAAAAGAATATTCATGGCAGCATTATTTGTAATGTCCAAAAAAAATAGGAACAATCCAAATGTTCATTGTCAATCATACTTTTCACATAAAGTTCAAAAACACGCAAAACTATATCACATATATTTTAAGGATACATACATGTGAAACAGTTCTTTAAAAAAGCAGTTGTATGATAAATACAAAAGTGGGGATCATGGTTATCACAGAGAAGAGGAGTAATGGACCAGGGTCAGGGAGGAGTACACAGAGTGTTTCCCTAGTATTGATAATTCAATTACTTGGATTATATTATTATCTATACCTTATAAAGGTATTAAAACATTCCCATGTATTAATGAAATGTTTCACAATATATTCTAAGAGAGAGAATGAATTATTTCCCAGAAGCCCAAAGTGGATTAGGAGACAATAGTTTCAAGTCACTTTAAAATCAATTCCACTTTCTTGGATCTCATAAATCCAGCTGTCTTTAAGCATGATTTAAAATCCAGGCCAGCCCCATCCCTGACATGGCACACAGAAACACTCATATGTCTTTTGTTCTACAACTGTTTCACTTATAAGACACTTAAAGTATAATCTTAAAGTAATTTTGTCCCCCTTTGTCTTTTTAAAATTAACTCAATGGGTTATACAATATCTGAGATTTGCTTCAGTAAATCCAAAGCTGGCAGTATAGATGAAACAAGCTGAGCATAAGTTGATGACTGTTCTCATTGGTGATAGGCACATGTGAGCTCATTGTACTATGATCTCTACTTTTCTATATGTTTGAAATTTTCTGTAATAAAAAGTGTAAAAAATTAATTCAGTGGTCAAAATTTTTCCTTGAGTGTACATGAAAACTAAGTCCGTTGACTTTTCTGACTACTCATAGGTAATAAAAATCATATGGCTGCTTTAAATCAGGAAATAATGTCTCAATTCAAAAATTCTAATTGCAAGACCTGTATGATAAAACTCTTATATTATAACCTTAAATCTTCCCCTCCCAAGTTATGATATTCTGCAGGCAAGAGGCCAGAAAATAGAGTAGGGTGGTATTGTGGTTCAGTTTTCTTTTCCTATTCATTTGTCCATTTGCAAAAAGAGGATTTTTATCTCCCTCAGGTTTAGTTTAGAGAGGAGAGTAAAAGGGAACAGAAAAATTCTTACTTGACTGCTGCTGTTTTTCGATGGCTTTATAGTCTCTGGGTATTGCTGGTATTTAAAGCCTACTCTTGTAGGGCACTTTTGTATGGATTTTTCAGAGGTCCCACTGGGAATATCCACTGCATTGCCCACGAAGCATTTTCCTCTCACATTCACTCCTCTCCTCATCTTGTTTTTTGCTGGTCCACTGTACTCTACAGAGACCCCTTCAGATTAAAATACTAACAGGCCAACCCTCACCCCTTTGTAGCCCACCACTCATTCTGGGAAGCATTCATGTATTTTTTTCTCCAGTGAACTCTGGAAATACATACACCTCTTGTTCAACTCATCTATCAGCTGCTGGCTACATCATATATATAACCCTTGTATTTTTCAGATAGAAGCCAGACAGAAACCCACCATTCAACATTGTAGGTCACGTTATTAAACTTTCTCAGAAGTTTTGTTGAAAAGTCCCCTCACCAGGCTTGAACAATTTCCGCTCTTACTCTACAGGTCTCAATTGCTATCTCCAAAGAAATCCTCTTTATAAATCTCCCTTTCTTCATCTCAATAGCATGAACGGTGGCTTTTGATTTGCAAAACCCAGTTTTGATTTTTGATTTTGAAAATGTCCCTCTCAGGGAGACCCCACACTGATATCTAATCTCTTTCAATTTACTGTTCTGTAATGAAGAGATGCTGAAGCAATCGCGGGGCTGATTTGGATGGTCTTTGAAAGACGACAGTGAACGGATATATAGTCAGCAGAATTAAGATTAGTAAATAGCATGATTTTTTTAAAAAAAGAGTCTTCTGGAAACTAGAGCTAAATGGTAAGAGTTGCTTGTTTGAATTGCTGTCATGGATTAGCAAACATATTTTGATTAATATTTAGGCAATAAAAAATGACGAGGAGTGGGCTATTATTAATAAAAACAGATGTGTTCATACATATGGATCTAAATACAGATCATTGCCGGTAAAAGCAGTTTTGTTTGCTTTACTAATCATGAGATTAGTAAAGCATTTCACAATTTCTTTGGTACCCTCAATTTTCAGATTAGGCTTAACATATGTGCTGAAAGGCAGTAGTATGAGATATTTCGTATAATATTGTTACAAAAAAATGTTAATTATGTCAGTATAGAAGGAAGTCACACATGGAATACTTTAATACTCATTTTAATTGATGATTTAGGTAAAATATATCTAATGTGCAGATAATACATTAATATATTTTAATTTTTATGTAAAGTGTAACTTGCTGCATAACTAAATTACCAATCAAACTTCATTTTTCACCATTTGTTGTTTTGCCCTTGACCTTTGAAACTTAACTGTTTAAAATAGCAAATTACCTCTAGGGCAACTGAGACTAATTAGTTTCACACACATTATTTGATTAGTCTATACTATTAATAGATAGCCTGTATTTCTCAAACATTCTCGAAATCAAATTTTTAGCTCAATTACACAATAACAAATCCAAATGTGTGGTGATATAGCAAACAAGGCTGATAAAAATGAGACCTTGCAAACGAGCCAAGGTATTGTAATGAAATGTGTTCCTCCTGGAATTTGGAGCACAGGGTACATTGGAATGCCTGCCATGTGGTAGAGGTTCTGTGGAGGAAAACCTAACAGTAATAGATGATACCTCTCCTTTTTTGTCAGTAAGGTTTTTTCCAAAGGTGTTTGTACTCTAATAGGTTGTGGCCCATATGGCATTTACACTACCAAAGTTAGTTAAGTTACCTTTATTGCTCTGCTGTGAGCAAGACTAAGCGCTTCCTCCGAGTCTTTTCCAAATATAAGTTCAGACAAAACTTAGGCATTTTTGAAAACTGAGGTAACCGAACTCTATATTGAGTAGATCGTTAGGCAGAGGAAAAAGTCCCACCCTGACTTCCTCTTATCTAATCAACACTGTTCCATAAACCCATCTATATTTTTTAATTTTATAGCATTTAAGAGATAGATTAAAATAGAAAAAAAGAAGCAAGAAGAAGACAAAAATAATAGAAAAATAATTTTAAAAAGCAGAAGTGGCAGCAGTACAGCCAAGAAAAGCATGAAAAGAAAAATGCTCAATTATTGATAAAAATCTTTAGAAGTACCAAAGTCAAAACAAGTAAAACATAAGTGTGTTTCTACTCTCCCTTCCTCTTCATACGGCTCCCAACCCACAGGCCTGAGACATTGCTTCTAGATGAACAACATCACGAGACACTCACATGTCAGATTACCCAGTGACTTCTGCTGTTCTTTCAAAGAGTGATAATTGTGCAATTGTGCTTTTTAAGGCAGCGGACTGCATATTCAATTTTGTTCTGATCTAAAATGCACTGTCCAAAAACACCTCATATTGCAGACTTTTTGAACATGGAAACTTATTATACAGTGAGAACACAGTCCAATTAACATTGAAAAGCGATATCATTTTAATCAACATTTTCCATCTGTCTATCAAAGGCATGTGGCTCTGTGTGTGTGTGTGTGTGTGTGTGTGTGTGTGTATGTATGTGTATGTCTGTGTGGTTGGCATCATCTCACTGCATTGCTTAAATAGCATAAAAAAGGCTAAATCATACATTTCAAAAGTACACTTAGCTCAAGAATAAAAGTAATTAAATACTTATTATTATGTCAGAAAGTTAGAATATCTCTGGAAATCCTAGTCTTGTGACCATAATTCATAGGTATAACTCTGGGAAAAAGGAACAAATTAAATAATTAGATAAAAGCCAATACACCCTAAAGCACAGAAACATCATGATGTGCTATAATCAGGGTCAGGTTGGGAGAGGGGTTAGCAGGAGGAGTCATGAGGCAAAACAAGTGCTAAATATGTTCATAGGCTGATCAAAATAAAATATTTTTATATTAATTAAATTCCACTTGATAATAAAATATATAATAGAAACTTTACCCCTATCTGGGTAAACCAAACAATAGAAAGAACATCTGCTGGATAGAAAAGAGAGGTTATTTTGATTTTCTGTTTTTGTGGATTCTAAAAGTTCAAAAGATCTACCCCAAATTGTGCAAAACAATAGATCAGAATGAAGTATCAAGTAAGTTGCTATGAGGAAGATTAATATATGAGAGATTCAAGTATTTATGTGATCAGATTGTTCTGAAATCTGAACCTATGTTGGGACTGGAGCACAGGGTCTAGTTGTCAAGGTTAAATTAGATGAAATAACTTTAGTATTATAGTCCAGGTGATCCAAATGGCTTGGCAGTTAGTAACAGTGTTAATAAATGGACTTTAAATTTCCCAGTCCTTAAATTCCCTGGAATAAAAGAAAAGGGAGACAGTAAGAGCTTGAGTGAGACCATTAAAATTCATTTCTGCACTTAATCTGGTGATGAACTCAGGGGAAAATAGCCTCTGAATCTATGTTCTTTAAGTCAAGCTATAATTTAATGTAACCTGCTCAATAACTTTGAGGTTTCTGGCTTTCAAACTTTCAAACTTTCTTGACCACAAACCAAAATAACATATATTTTCAGAATCCAGTCCATATGCATGAGCACACTACTATTGAAAAAAGGTTTCATGAAGTGACGCTTACTGTGATAAAGAGTGTGACTCAACTTTTGATATGTGACCATGGACAGCCTTCATACCCCAACATTCTCCCTTTTTTTCTTCCCCCACATCCCTCCTTTTGAGCTAAGAGAGGTATGGGATTTCCAAGGCCCAGTCTGCCTATGGGAATTTTTGCCACATCTCCCCTCCTTAACCACTATAAAAACCCTATGCCACTCCCCTTTCATGACTCTCCCAAGTCATTTTTTAGCTTCTCTACTCTCCCCAGAAAGCCTGTTATGTGCGTAATGTATTTTTTCATACTTTCCTGTTGCATGTGTGGCATCATCAGTCACCACATCTGAACCAAATTTGGGGGCTGTTCCATGTCTTTAGAGTGACCACAGCACTTACCTAACGATGTGTAATGAATTTTCATATTTTCTATTCCATTCCATGGTATTTCATTTAAAATAATACTGATCATAAACTTCTACAGTGATTTTATAACCCATTAATTGTAGATTTCATTTGAAAATTCTAGTTCAAGATAAGGAAAGCATAAAAATTCTGAATCTAGATGATTTTTAGGTCTTCTGAATTTAACATATTATATACTTGGATAACAATAAGACCTGGCATTCCAAACATATTCCAACGATGGCATATCTATGCATAGCAAGACTCCAGCTTTTCCCACCTCACTGTTACTCCAGCCATACTATACCTGTCATGAAGGTGACAGAGCTGTGCTTCTCAGAATTTCGTAATCACCTGATGACCTTATTAAAACGCAAATTTTCAAATAGTAATCTTGGGTAGGAGCAAAAGTTCTGCATGTCTTAACAATTGTCCAGCTAGTGTCCATATTGCTTGTCCATGGAGCATACTTTGAGTAGAAGGTTAGAGAGGATCGCTATGGAAATCTCCCTCCGACTGTGTGTTGTCCCTATGCCTGTGCCTCCTCTGTGCTCTAGTGCTGAGTAGCTTTGTCCCAAACTCTTCATTTCTGATATGTAGACACTTGCGTTGTCATGTCCCTTATTTCTCTATCCGTGCATCCTTTATAGTATCTGAATCATTTAACAGTAAATTGTACACGTGATGCCCTTTTACCACTAAACACTTCAGCATATAGTTCTAAGAATCACAAGTCTCTTATATAATCGAATTCAGGAAATTGACATTAAAACAACACTGTTATCTAATTTACATTCCTTATTCAAATTCTAATTGTCCCTCTAATGTTCTTTATGGCAAAAGAAACAAATTTCTGGTCCAGGATCCAAGCCAGGATCCCATGTTGCATTTAGTTGTCATTCCTCTTTAGTCTTCTTTAATCTGGAACAGTTCTTTACTCTTTCCTTCTCTATCATGTCCTTGACATTTTTGAAGAGTGCAAGCTCTTTATTTATAGAAGTTTGTCTGAAGTATCTTCATAATTCAATTCAAGTTATACATTTTTGGCAGGAACACCAGAAAAGAGATGTTGTACTTTTGGTTAATCATTCAGCAGGAGGCAAATGGTACCTATTTATTCCATTACCAGTAAAGTTAGCTGTGATCACCTGGTTACAGTGGTACCTGCCAGGTTTCTACACGGCAGAGATGCTGTTATTGCACTTGTAATTAATAAGTATTTTAGGGAAGGTACTGAGGATATTCTGTTTCTTATAATCCTCTCAATTTAGTAACTATTGATATCTCTTGTCTAAACAATTTTTATTGTGTTCCTTGCCAAATGGTAATTTTCTAACTTCATGTTTCATTCTGCCTAGGTTGATATTTTTACTTTTAATAGCATTTCAAGATGACAGTGCAAGAAAGTTGAAAACTGTCTTGAATTTTTCACTTTCATCAATTATCATACATCTAGTCATGTAGCAACCACTTGAGGAATGTATAGAACCTAAAGAAGGTAAGTACTACCATTACTATGAAATCAATGTTATATGGAAAATTTTAAATGGCTTTTGTGAAGTCATAGGGCAAAAGTACTTAAAAACAACAATAGCAATAAAAAACAAACTAAAATAAAAGTCTATGCATGGACTGATTTCACACCATCAGCCACCTGAGAAAACCTGACACTTTGTTGAAGAATCAGCTAGAGACTTGGGATCTATGAAATGGGTCATAATCAAGGGATTCAAGAGCCTGAATCCTTTTATCCAATTATATCCTGCACACAGAATAGTCATCCTTGTCTAAGGTTTGAAAGGTCATTAGATATGCCCAGAGCAATACTTTCCCTCTTAGACACTAAACTAAGTGAGAATTGATTTCACCAAATGTGTGCAATTATTTGTGAAATGCTCAAACCTTCACATCACTGCCCCTGAAGTTTTTCAAAGATTACAAATCATATCCAGCTCCTTGTTGGATAAGAAATTGGTTTAACTTACAAGTAAGAAAATCTCCCTAACAGACACCCCCAAACAGCCATTGCCAATGGGGATATCACTTAAAAGTTACCAGAATGGATGTTCTCTCTCATGATTACTATCATATGTTTTATTGATTTAAAAGGCATCCTCAGAAATAAAGAAGAAAAAAAATCCTCAGTCTTTCCTCCAGCCGCTCATGTAAAATGCCCACAGAGCTGTAACATCTGCTTGGCAGTATTAGCATAATACATTCGAAAATCGAGTTATCAGAGGCATTTCAGTCCACAGTTGCGTTGTTTTTCTTGTTAATGTCCTATAGCTAATGTAATATTTCATCTCTTAAAAAGCAAAGCTCAGGTTATCTGATTAAGTTTGGCACCAAGAATAATAATGACCTGAAGTTTCTGAAGACGTGAGTGATATATTTGTGCCTAGACAGAAACCACCAAACGATTATGTACTTATTAAGCAAAGCTGTACTAGATAAGAAACTCTATTTTTACTGTATGTAAAAAGATTTTAGAGATCGGGAATATCAACTTATGGATAATGATCCCAGATCCCTACTAGCCAGAGGACCAGAAATGAGTACTATTTTGATGTATGTTAGAGTGAACACAATGACATATTTCAGGAGAAATTGATGTGACGATATATATGATATTTCAATGTTAAAACTCAAGCACGTCCACATAAACATCCTAAGAAACAGATTGCCCCCTTGTGTGAAAGGTAAGCAAGTCCACACATTTCAGTACCCACTGAGGGCATTGCTGCAAGATAGTAATTCATTCACGGTGATGATACAGACTTAGGAACAGAAGGTAAAACAACACTTTCTATTTTCTGTTCAAGAAGATAAAGGGATTTATGGTATATCTAGAAGGATTTCCTTCAAAATATGTTTTGAAAATTAAAAGAGAATTTGCTGCTCAAAGGGTAAGCTAGAAACTGGACACAATCATTTTGTCCAAAAAAGAGAATGATTAATTATAATGTTTTTTAAAAAAGAGTGAAAAGAATTACAGCAAGATATCAAAAAAAGTTGTTTATGTATCTTTCTTCTTTGTCTTTCATTCTTTTTATTTTTTTCTATATTTTTCTCAATTTCTGTTATCACCTGACTAGAAATGTTATCCATAACTCTCACCTTTGACAATTTGGAAGGTTGATTTATTAGAAATGGGATATAACATAGTAGAAAAAACAAAGTCATTACACCTTAACTTCCAGAAAACCCTTCAGTGAAAACAGCTGGCATGTTTCTTCTATGGAATTGCAGCATATTCCTTTGCTGAAATAATAAAATATTATAAAATAACTGTGAGTAGGTACAACATTTTAAAATCCACATAGCTAAAGATGTTAAACATAAATAAATTAATTAAATAAAATCCACATAGCATTTATGTATTAAGCATTAATTATAAATATACCTGATCATATGCAATTAACTATGAAAACTATTTTTTAAAATATATGTGATTATCTTTGATTTACTATGAAAACCATATGGAAATTGAGGTAAAACTGAGGTCTGTAATTCTGATTTTTTAACATCTCCTTACACCAACTACCGCCAACAGAAAAACAAAACAAACTGACCACAAGCCTCATTGTTTAATCACTAATAAATAAGCAAATAAGCAATAGATAAGTAAACAAGTAAACAAACAAATAGATAATGAAACTAGAGACAGAAAAGGCACAGAGCTACAGAGAGGTAGGTTGGCCAGACAGGAGCCCCCCAACCAGCCAGTACCAAGGCCATGCCTTTGAGCACAAGGAACGGCTCTCCTGGCTGAAGGACAAAGATTCTGAGTTCCACAAGGTCCTGCAGGAGAATGACCAGAGCCTGCTGAACTTTAGCGGGTCAAGAGATGGAAGTAGGCAGCAGGCAAAGCAGCCCCTTACTCCAGAGCTGTGCCACCAAGTCGTGCAAGTGTTCCAAGCTGTCCTGGCCACCACCCAAGGAGACCAGGAAGGTACCGAGGCTGGCAAATTCCAGGTCATCGACAGTGCTGTGTTCAGTGCTCTGGTCACCTTCTCCATCAGAGCTCTCTTCGGCTGCCTCCAGAAACTGTTGTTTGGAAAAGCCCTGAAGGACAGCAGTTGAGTGCTGCAGCCATCCAGCAGTCCATTGGGTGAGGGAGGGTGGTTCCATCTGGACCTCAAGGCTTACCAGAGCTCAGTCATGCAGTTGGTGGCCGTGGTGCCTCATGCTGCCCACAAGGACGGTGGTCCTGTGCAGCAGGAGTGAAGAGAGGCTGCGAGTGCTGGCCTTCCTGGTCCTCATAAGAGTCTGCGGCACAAGAAGGATGCCTTCCTCATCCAGTCCTCAACAAAAGTACATCACGTACTTGAGAGACTTCAAGTTCACCTCTTGGAGTGCTCTGCCCCTCCTAGCTTTGTGCAGCGGACCCTAACCAAGCTGCTGGCCCTGGGCCCCAGTGTCGGCTACCAGCGTGCCTTCCTCTACACCCGCCAGCTTGCCATCCACCTGGGCAACACTGTGACCACGTGCAAGAAGAAGATACACCAATCAGTGTCTGACTGGCCCTTGGTGAACTGCCTCTACCTGTGCTGCTGCGCCCTCAGCACTGCCTGCCCCAGGAGGCTCTCCAGCTCTTGATTTAACCCCTCTCTACTAGTTTCTTAGAACTCTTGGGTTTATGTAATATTTACTCTCTACATCAATGCCAGTTATTTCTTTTGAGTGTGCTTTTTTAAAAAAATTAAGCATTTATAAATTTGTTTTGTTTTAAAATCACAACCTAAGCATTATAGCATATGAACTAATGCATATGGAACAAAAAAGCCACGTGGCATTTCGCTTGCTGGGAAGGCAGCTAGCTAGCTTTACTCACTAGCTAAATGTGCCTCTCACAAATTATTGGGGAAAATTTTAAATCTGCAAATGTTGCAATTAGTACTAAGATCAGTGAGGTAATCATTTTTATTTCTTTTCACTGGATAATGAATTGGCTCTAGGCTATTATATTTCTGAGTACACTGCCTTCTTTTTGAGTCTTGGCCTACGTTTATGAAAACATTTGATCAATGTACATCTATAATTTTCCCCAGCCTTTCACAGCTAGTAAGTATTCTGAATCAAACTTTCAATTCTCTTATTCAATTTATCACACATGTCAGACTTCCTTGAGAAAGCATTTCAACTTTCCTTAAACAGATTATCTTTATTTCAAACAAGGTTTTACTTATTTAAGTGATTATTGTTGATAAAATTTTATATGGAATACAAAAAACTTACTCTTATATAATTATTTTGCATTAAGAACTTTTTAATCCTACTCTACCCAGACTAGTAAAGATGCTGCCTTTCTTTTTTTTTCTTCAAAAAACATCTCAAAAGCAATTAGCTACAAAAGTTGCCCTTGACAATTTGAATGGGATCTTTAAAATGTAAATATCTCTTGAAAAAGGAATAGTTGTAAGTCCCATTTTACAAATTAGGGAATTAGGAGAAGAGGGGGTAGGTAATTTGCCAGGCCTCTTTCTATTCACGTGCCATCTAACCAGCCTTTCAAGATACTGTTGGCCACACGTTTTATTTTTTAAGTTGAACCTGCTGCAAGTCCTGCTTTATTTACAAACTGCACTACGAAAGCAACATGTGACTAGGAAAAATTATCAGATGCAAACCACCACTTAGACAGTATCTCAGAATAAAGGAAAAAATAAGATAAGAAGCACATTTAACTTTCACATTATTTAAATAATGGTGCTAAGTATTCATTCTGCATTAACTGGCCTACCTATTAGGGGATGTTTGAAAACTATTAACGTTAAAAGCCCAGGACATTTTAAATCTTCAATAAAATGTATTATTACATCTAATTTAGATATTTAAATGCTCATGCATTAGTGATCTTTTGCACCTTAAAAATCAATCCCACCTTTAAAAAACCTGATTTCATGGTATGAATCTAAATGTCAAATTCCTATACTTAATTTCATTTATCCTTTCAAAGACAAAGGAGATGTTGGGAGGGGGGAGAACACTGGCTAGAAGTCAGGACACTTGACTTTTTGTTTTGAACCTGCTTCTAACTACAGTGTAAAAAAAGGTCATAGAATCTCCAATGGTCTTTGTCTTCTTCTCACGTGTAAACAAGTAAATGAGTGCTAGAGAATTTCTAAGGTCTCTTTTGTCTAATCCATTATATAAAATTATTGTGCCTGCATAAATATACATCTTTCTGTCTTTGTTTTTTTTTTTTTGCGGTACGCGGGCCTCTCACTGTTGTGGCCTCTCCCGTTGCGGACCACAAGCTCCGGACGCGCAGGCTCAGCGGCCATGGCTCACGGGCCCAGCCGCTCCGCGGCATGTGGGATCTTGGCGAACCAGGGCACGAACCCGTGTCCCCTGCATCGGCAGGCGGACTCTCAACCACTGCACCACCAGGAATGCCTATTCTTGATACAACCCCTTGAAATGAATAGTAACCAACTACATGCAGGAGGACTAGACCAATTAAGCCTGGTAGTATTTTAGAATTTTATTCTCCCTTCTCTGATCCTTAGATCCTCCTAGTCACAAATTTTCCCAAGCACAGACCCATTTATTGTGGGTCTGTAACTAGTAATGAGTATATCTAGACAAGTAAGTCACTTTAGGATTTAGGTCTTTATAAAAACAGAGAGCTCAAATAAGACCTATTGCCTGTTTTGTTGTTGTTTGTTTGTTTTGCTTTGTTTTCTATTCTATACAGGAAGACTAGCCACCTTGGTTGCTTCCTTACAACTACTCAAAAAGTCATTTAAGAGTCTCAGAGGAAGCATTGGAGATCCCTGCAAGACCAGGGCATATTTTCAGGGCATAAGAAGCTTATAAAAATAAAGATTCCAATGCCCCAAAGGCTGATTTCTCCAGGACTCTGCATTTTAAAATGGACTATTCTTTGTTCTTTTACAGATAAATTCACTATCCCTGGCTTTATTCAAACCTGTGATTTTGCCTATTTATGAATTGACTGAATAGACTGGCCGTGAACACCTTCTTTCATTCTCTGTTACCAGAAATTTACCTCACAGTGTGCATGCATTAGGGACTAATGTTCAGGGCAATGTTTTCCATTGAGGTCCATGAACCACCTGCATGTACCTGGTATTCCTGTCAAAATTTCAGGTACCTTGGCCATACCCAACAAATAAGGATCACTGGATGGAATTGGCGTTGTTTCTGTTTCCCCATGAACATCTAATACACAACCAAGTCTGGAAACCACTTCTCTAGGGCATTACTTCTTAACCCTAGTTGCACATTAGAATCACCTGAGGACA
This sequence comes from Tursiops truncatus, assembly GCF_011762595.2. Classification (NCBI taxonomy): domain Eukaryota; kingdom Metazoa; phylum Chordata; class Mammalia; order Artiodactyla; family Delphinidae; genus Tursiops; species Tursiops truncatus. The sequence goes on along the minus strand of NC_047042.1, from coordinate 66,503,049 downwards.
TTTTCAAGTATACTCTACTGTACTCCAAGCCCAGTGTTCCTGATTTATTTGGTCTGGGGAGTGGGGATGGGCATCCATCAGTATTAAATGTCCTATAGTGCGTCTAACCAGTTTTCTGGCTAACATAGCCTGCAACTGGTGATCACAAAATGAGTCTCCCTACATGAAAATAATCAGGTCAACATTGGTGCTTTGCCGTCCTGAGTAACAGCACTTTCTACACCTTAAACCTTTTTCTCATGTTCACCTAATAACTCCCTCTCTGCTCATCGAAAGCCAAATAGATTCTGTCATTATAATTGCAGACCAGTGAAGAAATGTCCATCTTCAAATTCGAAAGAGAACAATTCCCAGCTATACTCTCACATATCTTGCTTTTGGATTCATTATCCTTGCCACTGTTCCTTGCCTTCACAGGATTGTTACTATATTTCATTTTGGAGAAATGGAGCATATTCAAGTGGAGGAAATGGTGCAGTAAGTGTAGTCGTCAGGAAAATGTCATAAGTGACTTCTTTTAATTCATGAAGCAGGTCATGAATAATAGTAGGAAGACGTGAGATTCTTATTCTATTTCTCTCTATGTCATTTTAGCAATCATACCATGTGGCTTCTTTGTCAAAAGAAAACAGGCAGAATTATCGTTATAACAAGTGCAGTTTGATGGATAGCTATCATATTAAAAAGCTCTGTCTAAATCACAAAGACTATAAATAAAGTAAGGGCCCTACCAGAGGCAGTAGTAAGAAGGAACTCTGTAGTTTATAAAGTAAAAAGGAAATTGGCTTCTGTTTTTTTTAAGTACATGTTTTAGGATAGGGTTTATAAAGAAAGAAAAAAAGAAAAGAATAGGCATTCCTAGGCTATATCACAAGGTCAAAGTCAATACCTCTAAACTTTAATATATGTGTGAATCACTTGGGCTTCTTTTTAAATTGCAGATTCTGATTCAGTATGTGTGGGATGGGGCCTAAGATTCTGCATTTCTAACAAGCTGCCAATTATTGCTGATGCCGCTGATCCGTGGACTGCTCTTTGTGTTGCAAGGATCTAGGCAATTTCTGTGTTTCTGACACTAGCCCACATTCTTAACCCTCCTCATTTTCTGATTAATCAGATTATTGAATTCATCTAAAACAAATAGACTGCCAGTTATTTCTCTAGCAAAGATGGATTTATTTCAAATCATTAGAGAATTGAAATGTGTGGTCGGCTGCCATGGTGAGCCACGTGCAAGTCCTTGCACAGCAAGGCAAGGAGAGTGCTTTTAGAGGGGAAAAGGAAGTTGGGAGGGATATAGTAAACAAAGAAAACGTGGCTTTTAATGGGCTGAGTTCTTCCCAGGGAACAAGAGGAGTGTTTCTTCTTCCTGTTGCATTCTGATGTTGTCTCAGGACATGAGAGCTCCCTCTTTTGATTTCCTGACTTTACTTAATTATGGTTTTTGTTTATTAATTTTTTACTGACCATAGAATAAGTTCCCCTGGGGGTATATAGATGCATCCCTGACGACTCATCACACCATCCTCTCTTGGGTTGGACTTTAATATTCTTCACTTCTGGGCGCCCCTCAGTGTTTCAACATCTTAGTAGTCACTCAAAATAATTTATTTTACAAATGCTGTAACATTTGTGATTTACAGAAACCATGTGAAGTCAGTTCAACTTTATCAGGTTTAAAAAAGAAAAATCAAAGTTCCAGGTAAGTTTCAAAATTTGTCCAAGGAGTTTCCATGGCTCAACTCATAAAATCATAAGGACTCAATTCCAGGACGTCCAATTTCAGGTTCAAAATTATTTTCCCTAAAACCACAGTTTCCTGTGTGAAATATTGGATGGACCAAAAGGTTCATATGGTTTTTTTCCATAGGACGGCTCTAGTAGCACTTAGTTGTCTTTAACTTTATTTGAAACAGTTTTCTTAGATTGTATGTAACAGCTGTCATACTGCATTTAAAAAAGGACATCAAGGCTTCCCTGGTGGCGCAGTGGTTGAGAGTCCGCCTGCCGATGCAGGGGACACGGGTTCGTGCCCCGGTCTGGGAAGATCCCACATGCCGCGGAGCGGCTAGGCCCGTGAGCCATAGCCGCTGATCCTGCGCGTCCGGAGCCTGTGCTCCGCAACGGGAGAGGCCACAACAGTGAGAGGCCTGCGTACCGCAAAAAAAAAAAAAAAAAAAAGGACATCAAAATTCGTGAATTTTTGTGTAGCCATTTTAATATTGAAGATGGAAGGAGAAAAAGCAACGTTTTTGGCATATGCTTTATTATTTCAAGAAAGGTAAAAACACAGCTGAAACACACAAAAAGATTTGTACAGTGTATGGAGAAGGTGCTGTGACTGATCAAACGTGTCAAAAGTGGTTTGCGAAATTCCCGTGCTGGAGATTTCTCACTGGACGATGCTCCATGGTCGGGTAGACCAGTTGGAAGTTGATAGCGATTAAATCGAAACAATAATTGAGAGCAATCAACATTATACCACGCAGGAGACAGCTGACATACTCAAAATATCCAAATCAAGCGTTGAAAATCATTTGCACCAGCTTGGTTATATGAATTGATTTGATGTTTGGGTTCCACATAAGTTAAGTGGACAAAAGCCTTCTTGACCATATTTCCACATGCAATTCTCTAGTGAAATGTAATGAAAACGTTCCATTTTTAAAACAAATTGTGACGGGCAATGAAAAGTGGATACTGTACAATAACGTGTAACGGAAGAGATCGTGGGACAAGTGAAATGAAACACCACCGACCACACCAAAGGCCGGTCTTCATCCAAAGAAGGTGATGTTGTGTATATGGTGGGATTGGAAGGGAGTCCTCTATTATGAGCTCATTCTGGAAAACAAAATGATTAATTCCAACAAGTACTGCTCCCAATTAGACCAACTGAAAGCGGCACTCAACTAAAAACGTCTGGAATTAGGCAATGGAAAATGCATAATCTGATAACGCAAGACTGCATGTTTCTCTGATGATCAGGCAAAAACTGTTACAGCTTGGCTGGGAAGTTCTGATTCATCCGCTGTATTCATCAGACATTGCACCTTTGGATTTCCATTTATTTCGGTCTTTACAAAATTCTCTTAATGGAAAAAATTTCAATTCCCTGGAAGACTGTAAAAAGCACCTAAAACAGTTCTTTGCTCAAAACGATAAAAAGTTTTGGGAAGATGGAATTATGAAGTTACCTGAAAAATGGCAGAAGGCAGTGGAATAAAAGGGTGACTACGTTGTTCAATACAGTTCTTGGTGAAAATGAAAAATGTGTCTTTTTATTTTTGCTTAAAAAACCGAAGGCACTTTTTGGCCCACCCAATATAATGTTCTAATTCTCCTTACCTATTTGGACAACATATCAGCATTATAAACAAACAAGACCCCCATACATAACTTTATAGACTTGGATATAAAACTCAATATAGATTTTAACTAAACTTCACAATACCCACATGAAGTACCATTATTTTCACATTAGTATAAAAGAGGAATAAAACAGAATTTGAAGTCACCTAGTTTGCCTGAGGCCAACAGAATGTGGAATATAATTTATGATAAATTCAACTCAGTCATCACCTTCCTTAGTCACACATTTTATAACAGAGAAGGTATAAATTGTTCACAGGGGGATACCTGTAAAGCTCATTCTATGGGTTACACAGAGTGTTAACTTACCTAATGAGCCCCTTTTAGAGGGAGCTGGTTATTATACTCAGTGGGTAATAGTGTCTGTCACAATTTACTATGTAACACAAAAATTAAAGCAAAACTTAACATTTTTATAAAAAGTAACACCTATAATACAATGTAATATGATTCCTAGTGGTTTCAGAAGAAAATGTGTTTTAAAAATATCAATATAAATTTAAAGAGAAATTATCCTTCACATTTTAATTATTGCTATATTTCTAAAATCAATGGCATTCCCATCATTAGACAGGTGTTTCCTTCTGGAGTCCCTATGACCTGTGTTGGAGTGTCTACTTCTCCACTAGAGGAAAAAACACAAAGAAAGAGGGAATTGAAGGCAGAGGTCTAGAATGAGCTCATTAACTCTGTACCAAATTATTATGGGAAAATGAGGCCTCATGAAACCTTTCCACTAGATTTAGGTCTTTTCAATATATCATCAAGCCAGTGATTTGAAGCACAGTTAATAATAATATGTTTCATTGGTGGTTATTTTTACCCATTCTTGCACTGTCACTCTAGTGGCTCTGAGTGGATGAGATTTTGTATACTGTCTATAGAAAACCTTAATGCTAAATTTCTCAGACATTGTTCACATTATTTGAAGTTTATTGGCAAGGACTTCACCCTTTCAGGACAGTGAGGAATTAGCCATGTTCCATGCCTTGGTGCAGTAACCTCCAAGTACTTTCTTCCATATGTAGTGGTAATACTATCCTTAGTTATTTTTGTTTTTTCTTTATAGCAGACTTACTAAATTTGAGAACTGGAAACCATGAAAAATTATCTGAGACAACAAACAAAGAAAGGATACATTACATAGTGTTAGTAGCAGTTTTGGCTGTAGAAAAAAGATTGGAATAATGTGCATCCTCAAAAAGTTGAGAAGGGAAAATATGTATGTGTGATATCTGGAAAACATTTTATACTGTATCTGGTATTATCATCCTTTTTTCCCTTCATCCTTTATTATTTTTGCTTTCATTTTGCTCATTTTACTTTTGTTTTATACTAAGAATAGTTTCTCTATCATGTGAAAATGAACTTTTAGTTGAAATTTTTAAAAATATATGTCATCACAGTTACATTACATTGAATAATTCAAACAAATTGCTTAAGCAAATTTAAGCTGCTTTATTCCCTGAATCATTTAGTCAAGCATAATGAAGTTAACCCAGCAGAAGTGTACTTTACTTATGGTTTAAACACAACTGAGACACATTAACATTGTCAAGCCCATGGAAAAAATAATGAATTTTGCTTTGTTATGATGCATTTCACTTCCAACTTCCAAGGACAATTACTGTGCCCTTTCGTTTATGATGTAGAGCGTTGTCTGTGACACTTGGCCATTTAGAACACTACATTAAATTGAGTATTGTAAATTATTTCCTTTTATTTAGAAGAAAGAGACATTGAATATACAATGTAGAGCTTTCTAAATAAAATGGGACTTTATGAGTTTGTTTCCTGTGTTCCAAATTTCTACACTTTTCTGCTATTTCATTTTAAAAGAACTCTTCATTTAAAAGAGTCAATTCCATTTTGAAAATGGGTCTCTGGACCCATAAAAAGCAAAAAACATTTTCATTACCCGAACATTGGCCGAAAATGAAATAGCTGTAAAGTATAATTATATGCATGTACTATAAAACATATTTCTAGTTTGATACTAGTTTCGGGTAAATAAAATTCCCAAGACACATTTGCTTCTGTATTTCGTAGACTTCTTTATATGCTCCCAGCCAATTTTTTCTTTGAAGGATGTTTGTTAGTTTGAATATAATGCATATAAACAAACTTAATTTCCAATGTCAGTAAATTGTATGTCAATATGTATTAACACTAAGAGAATTCGGAAACATGACGTGGTATAAGAAATAAGTAAATGCCACATTACTGGATGTCTACAAAAGGCTACCTTTCTCCTAACGCAATGATGCGTGCATTACAAATAAAAATAATAGTTTGTGCTGAGATAGTTGTCTAATGAATTTCTGAAAATCTCAAATGACCTCAATATGGATCATGCCTCAAATACAAAGGTGTTTGCTACCAAATTCCTGGTTGAAAATGCATAAAGAATACTAATAAGTTATTATATAGCAAAGGAAGATAGAGGCCTTCCTAGTTTCTTTGAACAATGTAGGCTGCCAGCTTTATCATGCCAGTCCCCAGAGCTATTTGGGGGAAATTTTTCTTTTTCTATAAAATTCCATATGATTCTTATTCTGTGAATACCAGCCAGGTCTAGATATGCAATTGCTAAAATGATTGCAGTGTCGGGCTTCTTTTTTTCTTTCAGGTGACACCAATCTCAGTTTTCTTGGGCAAGGAGATATAGACTAGATATAGCCTCTCTCAGCTTGCTAAAATACTATAAAACAAATATCATAAAAAATCCAGTATGAAAGAATAGATATTGTATTGAATATTGGAGGACTTTGCATTAAGGCATATGGATCTGGAATAAGAAAATAATCTTCAAAATACAACCACAATTTTTTTCTTGTTGTACCTGTTTCCACATTAAAAAAAAAAAAACAGATGTTCAGGAAAAAAAATCAAAGTGAACACTACTCCTCCTCCTTTGTCTTTCTTTCTCCTCTGACTCACAGAACAAAGATATCTAACAACAAGCCAAACAGGGGAACTTTTTAGTAATGTGTGGAAACTGATTCTGGGGGCAGCTAGAGCACATGTTCCAAAGAGATTTTTATCATCCAAGGTTTGAACCATATGAAATTGCCAATATCTGAATGCTTTTTGCCAAAACGACAGAATAACTCACTTTAATCTATTATGCCCTTTCAGAGGCACCAATTCCCAAAAACCACAGGATATGAAAGAAGAGGAAGTGCTTAGAACTATTTCACCCGAAGTAAGGTAATGCCCTTGAGTTTTGTTGGGAGTAGGCATTATTTGTTTTTTGTTTTCTTAAGAAATTTTATCTTTCTGGAAGAAAGAAATTCATAAGGTCAGAAATAGAAAAGAATAAATATGAAAAATAACTAAAAATCCTGTTCATTTTTAAGAAAAAATTACAAAGTTGGCAAACCATTTATCTAACCTAATCAATCAAAAAGTGAGAAGTCAAAAATACACATGGTTGGTATAATTTTTAAAATATAAGAAATTAATTAAGATACTACTTTGCAGACGTGTCTGAAGTGAAATTGAAAATTGTATATATAATGGATAATTTCAAAGGAAGATATGCTGTTAGTCAAAATCTACCCCACTAGAGATAGAAAGTTCAAATAGACCATCTCCCACTGAAGAAAATTTTATTAATGAACCACCTAAAAAAAAATCATCAGGCCGAAGTAGATTCAAAAGGAAATTCTGATTATTGCAATGCTACACAAGTTGTTCCAGAGAATAGAAAATGAAGGGAAATTTAGAAACTCTTTCTTTTTAATGAGTAAAATAAAATGAGATTATGATAACACACACACAAAAATAAATTAATAGGCCAATATCATTTATAAATATTGGTTTTAAAAATTATATATACTATCAGAGCAAGAAAACAATGTACTATGATAATGTGAAATTTATTTCAGGAATTAAAGTTTTGTTTTTAATAGGAAATCCATTCATACAATACATCAGAAATCAAGAATTAAGTATGCAGAAACAAACAGCAACAATAATATACATATTATATATTATACATATATGAATATTATATATGTATAGTATATATACATATATTATATAACAACTATATATATAATTATAGCAAAACTATCACAGTATCACCAAAGAAGATGAAATATTTTGGACAAATTTTAATAAGTCATCAAACCTATGAAAGGAAAATTTTTAGGCATTCATGAAAAGCACAAAAGTATACTTGAACAAATGGAAAAATATCCCTTCATTCTTGGATAAGATGAATCTATATCATAAAGAGGTCAGTTCTCCCCAGTTTAACTTATACATTTTATACAATCTCAATAGAAATAGCACTTTTTGAAGAAGGCAGACAAATTGATGGTAAAGTTCATATAGAAAGAAAAACAGACAAGGATATCTGGGAAAAAAATGGAAAAAAAAAAAGCTATGCAGAGGGACAGGGGAGGACTAGTCCTGCCAGATATTAAGGCATTTGAAACCTCTGTAAATAATACAGTATTGTACTGATACGTGAATAGAGAGGCCAGTGAAACAGAATCCATAGAGTGACATACATACACACATATATATATATGCAAATTTAGTAAATGATAAAGAAGCCATTTCAAATCACAAGGGAAAAGGTGAGTGTTTTAATAAGTGGTACTGAGGCAACAGAATAGCCACTTGGAAAAGTGAGCAAATTAAATTCCTTATCACAACATATCCAAAAATATGCTCCAAATAGGTCACAGACCTAAATGTAAAAAATGAAACCATACAGGTCCTGAAGAAAATATAGGTGAATTCTTCTGTAACCTGGCACTGGGAAAGGTTTCTAACTATGACGTAAAATCCAGATGGACAAACAAACAAATATTTGACTAAATTGAGATAATAAAAAATATCTTTGCATTGGAAAGAAAAATAATGACAGACTAAGAGACAAACTTGCAAAAGTATTATATAACTCCACGAAAAAATATTTACAACATATCATAGGAATAGGATACTATGCACAATACACATTTTTTTAATTTAAGGGAAAAGTACAAAAATCCTATAGAAAAAAATGAGCAAATGAAATTACCATAATTTTAAGAAAAAGATATTAACGCCATCCTTAAACATATGAAAATATATTCACCTTCACTCTTAATAAGAGAAATACAAATTAAAACCAAACTGAGATTTCAGTGCTTTCCCACCAAGATTAATAGAAAACAGAAACAAAATAAAAAAACAAACTTGAAAATATCTTCTGCTGGTGAGGCTGTCACACATTGCTGGTGGGAGTGTGACATGGTATAACTTATATGGAGGAGAATTTGAAAATATCTCTTGATCCATCAATTTCTTTCACAGGGATTTGCTCTAAAGATTCAGCCCTATCATAAGAAAATACAATTGCACAAGATAATTCATTGAAGCATTATTTACATTGGAAGAATATTGGAAATGACCTAAAGCCCATACTTGGGATATTGGTTGAATATCCTAAGGTACAATGGAGTCCTAGGCAGTTATTTTAAAGAATGAGGAAGATCTCTATGATCTGACGCAGAGAGATTTCCAGGTTATACTGTTAATTTTTTTAAGTGCAATACTGATTTCATATCATGCCAACTTTTGAGTAAGAAATAAAAGGGGGAAATAAGAAAATGTCCATCTATCTACTCATCTATTGTGAAAAAGAAATACAAGAGATAAACTGGAAAATGAAGTGAGTTAATGTCAAAAGTGGTGTGAATGTGGACTGGTTGGTGGGTGGAGTAGCTCTTTTTGTAGCGTACATTTTATAGTTTTGATGTTGGGAACCACAGTACATTCTACATACTTAAAAAACTATAAGCAAAATAACAAAATGAGGAAATAGCTGAAAAAATCCAGAATAGAATGCAAACAGAAACTTATGAACCTAAACAAATTCCAGATCGATAGTTTAACTTTAGTAAAAGGAGAGAAAAGAGTACTAGCTCAAGTAACTTTTGAACTCACTGTTTTGAGTCCATATACTCAATCTAAAGATGGGGAACAATGTAAACATACATTGAACTCTAATTAGAGTTTTTTTCCTCAATGGTATGGGTTAGCAATTCTGAAAATACATTTTGTGTGTGGCTGGCGGAAATAAATGATAAATATATTGAGATTGGTGGGATCCAGATTCCTTACTACTGGATAAGAGAGTTACTAATATGGTTAGAAGATGTGCTGGATGAACTTTGGGTTGTTAAATTGGAATTGGAGAGATCGGTATTAGCTCACCGTTTATGGTTTTAAGAGAGATAGCTGATAGAAAATGAATAGATGTATATATCTTTTAGCTCTGTCTTCTAATCAGTCTAGAAAAAAAAATACCACAGTAGCATTGAGCACAGAAATTCTCAGATCTGTTTCTAAAAGGAACCGGGGCCCTTTGAAAAAATCGGTGATTCCAGAATCGATACAGGACAGTACAAACCATTAGAGGTAACCAGAGAAGAACAACAGTCACTTAAATACACTGAGTTGTCAAATAATGAATAAACAAACAAACAAACAATAAAACAGTCACCATAGGAGAATATTTGAATTCGTAACTTAGGAAAGTATACAACACTTATCCTAAAATAAATATATTTTCTTTTTTAGAAAAAAGGTCATCTACAAGAGAAAAAAGAACAACAAAAACGTTTCGCTTGTGATTTCTCCTTAACAACAATACAAAAAGATAATGTAACAACACCTACAGTATTTTGAATATAAGGTATGGTGCTCCAAAAGTAAGTCATCTTTCAGTTATTATGGAAAGAGAAAGAAATTCATATCAAATTCACCTGTTCTATTAAGTCATTCACCTGTTCTATTATGGACATCATAATAACCATATTTATGGCCAAAAGGAAGTGTCATTTGGCTATATCACTTTGGTTGTATCGATCCACCATTATTTGGCTTAATTGAGTAGTTTACACACTGCATAATAACTCATAATATGTTAAAAGTTAAGGGAAAGTAAAACCCTGTAAAAACAATGGCAGTGTTTTATTTAAAATAAGTACTAAGTTATTTATTGAAAAAAAAACCTGTTTCATCTAGATTTTTTCCTTACTTCCAATTAATACACCTCCACCTTCTCAAAGATTATATTATTCTCTTTCTGTAGGGCAAGGATAGCAATCCTGAACAGATCACTTAATAAAGATGCTTCTGTCAACTCAATAAAGTAAAATTTAAAAAAATAGAAAAAAAGGAAAGATGGCAGTCAGTAAAAATATATGTGGCAGGTGCAGGTATAATTTCCTTAAAATCTGATATAACATTTCTTATTACATACATTTTTAAATAATTTAAAACTTTAAAAATCAATAAAATCCCTCTATTATTGCAGTAAAACATAATGTAGAAATAAATGGTGTGAAAAATAAGGAAATAAATGATGTAAAGAACAGGTGATCATCTACCCAGAGAAAAAAGATAATCATTTAGCCAATTGTGAGAAAGTTGCTGAATTCAAGAAGAACATCAGATCTCTAAAGCTTCCTACTCACCAAACATAATCAATAGAAAATATAATTTAAAATCTCACAGTAGCAACAAAAATATATAGTACATAGTTATGAAGTAAAGAGTAAACATTCAGCACTGTAATGGGAAAAAAATACAAAATATAAGCATGTATAGGACCCAAATAAATGTAGAAATATAGCATGTTCATGAATGGGGATACTTAATGTTATAAGTAATTATCCCCCAAATTAATCTCTGTGTTCAATGTTTCCCTGTCAAACCCTAAATTTTAATTTAAGGATGGTAACAAAGGGAAGATAAAATTCACATAGAAAAGCGTATGCAAAAATAGCAAACCTTTTTGAAAGAGAAAAATCATAGAACAAATGTAATATGAAACTTTAATAATTGAAATGCCATGGTATTTGTGTGTATTAGGTAAATAGATCATATATGCATGTATAGAAATGTATTACATTAGAAGTGTTCTGCTCAGAAAGAACAAACTATTCAGTAAATTATATTGAGACATTTTGCTATGTATTTGCCAGGTAGATTCAGGTTCTAAATACAAAGAGCAACACTATAAAGTATTAGAGGAAAATATAAAATAATATCTATAAGACACAGGGTAGGAGGATTTTTTAAAAAGTAAGATTTAAAAAGCAAAGCTCTAAGAATCTAGCTACATCAAAATTTCAAACAAATCCTGTATATGAAAAACCACCATAACCAAAGTGAAAAGATTAGCTATAGACTTAGAAAAAAACAAACTTGAATCCAAAATGTATTTATTTATAGCTAAGTTAAAGATAAGCAAACAAATAAAAAATTGCTGAGGAATAAAAACAAATAAGTTGCCTATAAAAATTGCAAATATACATATGAAAAAGTTGCTCGATCCAACTAGGTAACATGAGCATTCAAATTAAAATATCTATGAAATGATATCTCTAACCCATTATGTTGGCAAAAATCAAAAAGCTTAAGAATATAAACTATAGGTAAGTATGTAGAGAAGGATACAGCCGTACAGTGCTGGTGGCTGTGGAACTTCATGCAGTCACTTTGAAGGGCAGTCTGGCAACATTTAAACATTCTAAATATACATATTGCATAACAACAATTCCTTTTAAATTTTCCTACACCAGAGAAACACTCATATATACACCGAATGAAGCATGTACAGGACACTAATTTTAAAAACCCAAATTACTATCACAAGAGAAAAGCCTAACTAAAATGTATTTTGTACAATGGAATAATATGCAGCAGTTAAAAGCAAGAGGTAGATCTACATGTATCTACATAAATAAAACTTCAAGATGTTGCTACAAACAAAAAGCAGGTTGAAGGACATTTCATAAAGAATAATAATGCTTATGAAAAACAAAAACACACACAAACAATCTTATGTTTTTGTTTTATTTTGGCTGCACCAAACGGTATGTGGAATCTTTGTTCCCTGACCAGAGATCGAACCTGTGCCCCCTGCATTGGAAGCACAGAGTCTTAACCACCTGGACTACCAGGGAAGTCCCCCAAACAACCTTATATTTTACATGTATGTGTATATGTGTATGTGTGTGTACGTGCATATATTAAAAGTTAGGTAATAAAAATCATAGGATTGAAGTTGGTGATCTGAGGGCATATATGCTTTATCTGTAGTATTTTATTTTTATAGTAGTAATTATTCATGTATTACTCACCTATGAAGGAGAGAAAGAGATAGTATACAAAAACAGAAATATGCATGTTTTTAATCATATGTAATATATGCTAAGTCATGTATACTTGAGAAAGGCAAATTACATCAATCACACCTGTTTTATCTATTACTCTCATAAAGATTACAAATATTAATTATATACCGGGAAAAGTTCTGTTAAGAGGTACTTTCAAACCTTCTTGGTAGGAGTATATATTGCTGCATCTTCTTTAGACGATAGCCCTCAGGGTAACTTACTTTGTACTGTAAGCACATTTATAGTCTTAGAGTTTTTGTTTTTTTTCTTTTTACTGCATGCATGTGTCAATGTTAACAAAATATAAAAATAACAATTAACTATTAAATAATTAAAATTAAAAATTAAATAGAGCAAGAATAACCATGTATTGCATAGGTAGAGATAATACTTTTAATCTTGAACATATAAATAAATCTTAAAAACCCAAAGAATCCATTAGTATTGTGAATGATTAAGGATATCTCTAGAGTAATATCGTAACAAAGATACTTTGCTTGAACCAAGCTGTAATCAAGCTCCTGAACCTTCCCCTAGGCCCATCTGTGCACTTCCTTGTAAAATCCAATCCCTGCTAAGTCAGTTTAACCAGAACCCTCGCCCTGGATACCTGATCCCGGTAATATCTGATCAAATTCTTCATTTTCTACCATCTCCCAGGTGATGTCTGATCATCCTGGACTGGTAGGTAGGTTTAGCCAGAATCCCTCCTTACCGCTCAGGTTTCCTGTTAGTAGTTTTTCATCCACTGACCCATATCCTGCTCCTTGGTTCTAAATTCCCACTTGCCCATGTTGTGTTCATATGTGAGACCAGTTCTATACTGTCTCTTTTCCCCTATTGCAGTAGTCTTGAATAAAATCTGTTCTTACTACTCTACTGCCCAGCTCTCCTTTTTCTTTTATAAAAGGATGACACACACACACACACACCACATAATCAAGTAGGAAAATACAAAAGGGAATCACCTCATTGAAAATGGCAACAGAAAGGTATTTAGGGATCATTTTAATTTATAAAAGACGTGTGAAACAAATTGGAAGAAAGCTTTAAAAGCTGACTAAAAGGAAGACATATTAAGTCATCACATACCAGGACAGTTTTCCCAAAGTTGGCTTGTGCCCAGTATCCATTCTGGTTCGTTGTTGGTTCCATTCTGAGTAGTCAGTATCTATGCTACATTCTGTTAAACATATTTTAATATCATCCTGACTTAGAAATAAATGAGAAAATATATGTAAATGGAGAGAGAGAACATGAAATATTTTCCTATATGTGATTTCTGAGTTTATTCAATACCCAGTGATGGAGGATGAGAGATTGACCTTTGCTGGTAAAAATATAAATCCTTTCCTCAAAGTGAAACTTCCTATACATTTGTATTTCATTTTAGAGCTAAATACTTTTTAAACACTTAGGGTCAAAATTTAATATTTTAGGAGTTGAAAAGAGCATTTGTCTTACGGGGAAAGAATTGTTGTTTTTTAAAAGAATATCTTGATAAATCATTCGGAAGAGGGTGGCTTTGTTGTTTGGCAGCCAAAGTGAAAAAGGCAGTAGCCAAACAGTGTTGCTTAGCAAGGAGCCAACATTTGGGGAAGATGGAGAAAACAAAGGACAGATGAGAAGAGAAAGCACAAGAGAGGAGGAGGTAAGACGGCATGAGGTTGGGGTACTGTGTAAGAAATCTGTAGTGGTTGGGGGCTACAGAGGCTGAACATTGCTGGCCCAGGAAGGGCCCAAGATGTGGTGGGACTGACTCAAATGTAGTAGCCAAACAGCAAAGATCCAGAGTTGCCAGGAATTATGATGGAAAATTCATCTGAAATACCATTTCAGACTTCCAAACTTTCAGAGGTCTACTAGAGGGACCTCAAAGAAGACCTGCAGACCTTGGAAATAATGAGATATTAAGTTTCAGATCCAACTACTTGTGTGACGTCATTCTCAGCCACAAGGTCTGGGGTACTTTGGATTCCATAAACCTTTGTATGTTGATGCTATTATTAATGATAATAACAACTTAGTTCATGAATTGCTGACAGTAAAAGATAGGTGAGATAAAAGCTAAACAAAGGTGGCAGTTTTAACATCCTGAAATTCTCTGAACAGTGAACAAAGTCTACCTCAACTCAAATTGCACAGAGGAAAGTTAATCACCAGAAAATTAAAGTCAAGCCTACTCATCGGCTCTGTTTTTGCCAGTGCTGCACAAGTGTCAACTTTATGGCAAGGAGGAGATGTAGCAATCAATACAAAAAGTAAACAAGTAAGTCTGAATGGAATCAGAGTGAATCCTAAACACCTATCCTCTCTGGTCAACAATAGATCAGTGAGACAGTGAGCTGGGGGGAGGGGTGTGTATGCATCAACACCCATGTGTTCATGCACATGCATGTATGTAAGTGCAGAACAGGCTGGAGAAAATTCAAACATTAAGAGCCGTTAAGTGACAAGGTACCGCTAATTGTCAAGACTTATTTTTAAAAGTTGCATCTGCTCTATTAGATGTAGGACATTTTTCTTTCTTCATTCAGTCCTCTATTCGGTCTTTTCTTCCTTTATGATGTGTTATTTCTAAAGTAAAAATTACAGTATGAATCTATTAGGTACTATTTCTAAAATAAAAATTACAATATGACTCTATTAGGTGCTATTTCAAAAAAAATTAACAGTATGAAATTAATTAAGCCAATCAGAGTGCGCAGGCAATGTTCCTACCCTCATGGGCCTTATCAGTGTGTTCAGTGCCTCAGAGAAACATAGCTGGGGTGTCTTGGGGATATGGGAGAATGATCTCTGCTCTCACAGAGTCACACATTCATATCTACATACATTGTGGCTTTGTGGTTACATAAACAAAAACACACTTTTTTAAGATGAATTAAAAGGATGAGGACCTCTTCTGATGTTAAGAATATATAAGCAAAAATAGCAATGAAGCCTATACACTCTTTCTCACAGAGTAGGAAGGAAGCGTGGTATAGCTCTCGTTAGTATAAGTTTAAGTGAAATAATATAATAAAAAACACTATTTACATTAAATAAACATCTTCAAGTAAATTCAAGTGTATACAATTTTCCACTTGTGTGTGTGTGTGTGTGTGTGAGAGAGAGAGAGAGAGAGAGAGAGAGAGAGAGAGAGAGAGAGAGAGAGAGATAAGGGGCAAGAAGAGAATAGAACCACCAAAACATTGAGCAGTGCACCTATTCCAAGCACAGTAGGAGTGTTTAGAACAATTCTGTGAAATAAAATGCATTACCTGCATTTTACAGATGAAAGAACACTTAAGAAATGTTGTAAAGACACTGGCGGATTTACATTTCTAAAATTTTCAGCTTGAAAGTGACTTTGAAAATATGCCAAGTATTTTCTTATTAGCTTAAAAAATCTTTTAATTGCAATACTAAAGTTATAGTGTGGCCTGAATTTGAAAGAAAAGAACACATTTCTGCCTGACTCCATGTAGTGCTCTATTTCTTAAAACCTTCACAAGTGGAAAAGGCCTGACAAGACAAACAAAATGAGTGCTAGAAGGAAAAATTGTTGGAAGGATTAGTGAAAGTAGTGTCCCCATTTTCAAAAAGCGTCTATGTCTAGCAAAACAGTCAGTCATATCCATAGTAATTTGGTGGTGATTTCAAGGTTTACCTAACCAAAACCGTGAGCTTCAAGGTTTTCAAGTATCCTAATACGATCACTCTAAAAGTTCTGAAAGAATATGCTTTTTTAACTGACTTAATAGATCTGATTGCTTAAGTGAAGTAAATGTCAGACTAAGACATCAGGAGGACTTGGATTTTTACTCTTACCCATGTTCACCCAGCAGAAAGGATTGGTTTTAAGAAATGGGTCACTGGTTTTGACCACGGATGGAGATGCAAAACTGTTGTCTCATTAAGTGCTATCCTGGCACCAGCTGAGACTAATGACAACAAGTCAGCAATATGACAATGCAGAACACATAAGAGAGATAAAGAGAACAGAGCAGGAAAAAGAGGCCAAGGGCTAAATGAGACATAAAAATTGTTAAGTGGAGACTGACTATGGTAAAAACAAAAAGTTTTTAAATGGCATCTTTGAGGAGAAATTAATTGGATTAATAAATAAATAGATAGATAGATAATAACTGAGTGTTAAAATATTTGCCTTTATTGTAAACGAAGTATCTGGAATCAGATAAACCAAATCTTTCAGGGAATGTCTTGGAGAACATTTTAAAATAAAGATATAGGAACAATTTCCGACTAACATACGATTGCCTTTGCAAGAAAGTGGGTGATTACAAATTATTTGATGGTGAATGAAAAGTTTCATCTGTAAAGTATTTTAAGAAAGCCCCCTAGCAACCTGTGTTTGCTGTTAATTTGCTTTCTAATGTTTTCTTTATAGATACTCTAAAGGAAATATTGTATAACCTCTTTCAAAATTATAAAAAGTATAAACGGTTGAAATAGAAATTAATGAGCTTTCACTATACTACATTTGTGACTCAGGATAAAAAGCTACTTAACTGCTAGAATAAGCAGAGAATTTAATAAATATAGTAAGGCTCTGGGTATTCTGCTGAGTGAGCCATGCTAAAAAAACATTTGCATCTCCACTGTCTGGGCCATCACTCTTGCATTGGCATTTGCCAATGAACTCTAGTGGCTGGATTAGTGAGTTTAGACATCCATGACGGTATTTGAATTCTTAGTAAGACACAGGGTCTGCTTAAATCACTTCACCTGTATGTGTTAGTTTTGTGAGCTCCTTGCCCATAAGTATGCTCAGAGGGTTAATTAGACACTTTTCTGTGAGGATTTTATATTTTTTCAGAAAAAGCTACTGCAAAATTTAGTAATATCACTTTATTATCTATTACCTATTATTCCCCCATTACCTATTTTTCTTTTCTCTAACACCTTGTGGAGAAAAAAAAATTGTGAAGTTTCCAGTTGAATCTCCATTGAGATAGTTACCAGTGCAAGGAAAATTCTTTATGGTGTCTACTTTGGTGATAGTACCATGTCGCCTGTCTTCTCTTTTTCCACTTGCCTATCAGCCTGATCCCTACGTTTTTCTTTGTTTGTTTGTTTGTTTGTTTTTCCTTCAGAGAGACTTCAGATACATTGGAAAGTGTCTCTTCTTTGTAGTTATTGGGTATGCTCAGCCCTGAAGGTCATTTTGAGTTCCTCCTGGAATCTTAAAATTTTAATAAAATATTTCAGATAACAGATTTTTCTTTTCATTTGCATATCTGTTTTTTTCAAAGATTCCCCCTGGGAAATAGACATGAAAAAGTTTTTTTCAAAGATATGAAAAATTTTTCCTACTTTAATAAGAGATTTTTTCTTTTTTCCCAAAATCAAGTAAAGATTAAGACCTTCCCCCTTTGTAGAATTAAAATATCAGCCAAAGCAATGACTGGGAGGAAAGGAAAAAAGAAGAGGATGTTGCTAAAGTAAAAACTAAGGACTTCATGAATCTAAGTAGAACATAGTAGTGAAATTTAGTTTACTTCCTCATGAAAAACTGAATTAGATTAGAACTCTAGTTTTAAGTTCAAATATTAACTGGTAAACTGGATTTCCTATCAAGATGTCACATGCATCAAAAGTCACATATGAAAACATGTAAGTGTATTTACATTGATCAAATAGTTTTCTTAACATTTTTAGTGAGTCAACTTTTCCCTATAGAAGGGTAACTCACACAAGAGTTTGCAGGTAATTTATGTCCTTTGCAAATGGAACGATTTCAATATATAGATTTTAATTTGTATCACATGACTTTAAATAACAAGCTTGTTTATCTCATGTACTTTAGACAATGAGTTTCCTGAATATGAGTGAGATACAAATCTCTAAAAAAATCTTAACAAAGGCAATAATTTTATAAATACCTGTGTAACGAACAGTTTAAAAATTTCTAGCACTTTATCCTTATTAGGTGAGAGAAAGCAGAGAAATAATCAGGAAAGACATAGAACTGCATTGGAGGATGGAAAAAGCATGTGCTCTGGAAACAGAGATCTGTGGCAATTTGGATTTAACTTCTGTCTCTGCCACATGTGAGTTGAAGAAGCATGGCATCTGAACCTCAATTTCCTAATCTTGTATACAGGCATAGCCACTCCACATCATGACATTGCTTCCTTTAAAAAAAAAATACTTTAAATGATTTAATATTCAAGGTGCCTGTATCTCACAACTTTGAGCTGTAGGTAGTAGTATGGAGAAAAAAAAGGATCTTCTATTATGGTGCATTTTAGAGACAACATTGGGGCTGCTATCCCGATCCTTTCAAGAGAGGAAAGCCTATTTTGGCAATGGATATAGCAAGAGAAATGTAATTAGATGGATTCAAATCATCTTTTGATGCCAAACTTGTCACTTTCTCTGTGAAGTTTTCTCAGATCTTATTGGTTTGGTTTATTTGGTTCAAAGTAAATAATGTTTGTTAAATTGAGTTGAATTGAAATTGTTCCACTGACACTTGAAATTGTTCCAGCCATTGAAATGCAAGTCCAGGTCCAATCTTGTAATTCTCATTATTTTCCCCCTCTGATTTCCCTCCAAACTTTATTGGTGAATATTTGTCACTAAAGTCCCAGAATGTATATGTAGGCATATCTTCATGTCTATCAGTGGGACTTCAGGTGGCCCACGTGCTCTGTTCTGATGGCGTTTTCATAATTTAGATAAAGACATATGGGAAAGAGAATGGACATTGCTAGAGAGATGAGCATCGTTGAACTGCAGTTCTGTTTCACTCCTGAGGGGGAAAACTATTAATTACTGTTATGGTACAGATTTTCCAGATTATAAACCCTCATCTGCTTTCCTTAGAGTTTTATTTACTGTGAAGTTAATAAAGCTTGAGCTTCAGGGCTCCTCAGTTAGCATGGCTTCTTCTAAGGCCCAGCACCTAATTTTGTTTTTTGTGATTTTTAGTTTTTTGAAAAAGAAAAACCCATAATTGTTTAAGATTCAAGTTCTGTAAAACCTGGATCTGCCCCAAATACCAGATCAATGGTGCTTCTTCTGAAAAAGATTTCAGAAGCTGCTGTTGCTGAAAATGACAATGATAATTATTCATAATCATAATTTTATTATTATTTCTCATTAACTATCTACTGAGGCCCTTTCTTTTTGCTAATTACTGTGTATATATTTTATAAACATGATGCCCAAGCCTCAGAATAATTATGCAGTATAGGAAAATAAGGGAAATGTACAGTGGTAAACAGGAGCTGGCAGTGATTCAATCCATGGTCTGCCTTACTCTAAAATGTTTTCTAAGTATCCACACCACATCATTCCTTGGTGTGGTAAAAGTGGCTACTTTAAAACAATCCTTTTACATGTCACTAGGCACTAACTAAAAATCAACAGAATAGCACAGTGTGTTGGCATACGGCTTTTAAATTGTTTATTTAGTTATAGGTCATGTTATGTCAAATCACTTCTGACTTTAAAACACCAAATAATTCATTTACAAGTTGGGTAATAGTCTGTCAAGTCCACGTGCTGGAAACATTCATTAGTGGAAGATGAATTAACCAGTCAACAATGTAGTTAAATGCTAGTAGCTGTAAGATCTGAAAGGGTGTTAATTCAAATAATGTTAAATGGTATTCATGGGATAAGTGAACTATACCTAACACTTTAAAAATGACACAGGTATGGAATGGTTCCAAAATGCTCCCTCGAGCATATTTTAGAGACACTACAGTTTTATTTCTCACTTGAGGTGGCTTTCCATTCAAGACATTACACTTAATGTGTATGTGAACATTTTGTGAATCTGGCCAATGGAAAGGATTTTCCATAAATTTTTGAGTGATTAAAAAACCCTGAGTGTACACTAATCTCATTCTTTCAGACTCAGAGAGCTCAGTAGGCTGTTAGCTTACTCCAAGTGGCCCCATATATCTGGGGTAAATTCACATTTTCCAAGCTGAGGACACTGATACATAAAGCTAGAATGCAAATTAATTATGTTGCGATGGACATCTAAATGCCAGAATGTCTCCTGCAAACTCATGTTCTTTGGATAGCCCATTTTTTCCCAGTAGGAAAGCTACAAAAAATCCAAATTATGAATATAAAGAGAGTGAATAACCATGGTATCAGAAAACGGGTAGCATGAGACGATTCTAAAATCTACACTTAAACTTCCCAGCACTTGGTGCTTAATAAACATTTTTGTTGAGATACTATTTGTTCTGCCATTTGTTTTTGATTGTTTTGTTTTGCCATGTGGATTTCCCCACCAATCAGGTTATGACCAGAGAATGAGAATATGACTCCTTTCCCTGGATAGTAATTGCAAAGGCATTGTCCACACATGCCTCTCTGATTCTTTTCTTGTGCTTTCAAGATTCACTGACTCCCTTTCTCCCATCCTTTCTTTCTATATACTTCTCCCAACTCAGCCCCTCCTTCGGCCCAACACTGGTCCTGCTGCACATTCTACTTCTCAGTGAATAGTAGGTCTATTCACGTTCAGTTGCAAACCTGAGAGCTTTGCTCTTTCCCTCTCATCTCCTACATTAATTTATCCCGAAGTTGTCTATTTTTGCCTCATAAATACTTAAAGTATATTCACTCCTCTTCATCTCTACGGTCATCCAAACCAAGCTACGTCTTACCTAAGTTAGCACACCAGCCTGCTAATTAAACCCTCATCTACTCTATCCTTTTCTACTCAGTTCCCTCACTGCCCATGGAGTGTTTTACTTTTCCCCAAAAATAAATTAAACCATGTCACCTCCCACATTTCTACTTGCCCAAACACTTGGATGGATTCATTTGCTTTTGGATACATACAAATATTCAGCATAGCCTACAACATTTTGCAATGGGCTGGTCCCTACTTGATACTCCCATTTTAGGTTACACTTCACTCCTCCTTTCTCTCGGGCCTCTAGCCTCACTGAACTTCTTTTCATTCAAAGGCCATGCTCCCTTACATTCTGTAGGAATCACCCTGCCACTAACACACTCACCTGTAATTAGTTACCTATTAGAAAGACATTCCTGGAGTGTAAAATGGGCAAAAGGCTTCTTAACAGATTTATATCTCAAAGGGGCAGAGAAAGAAATTACAATTATAGATTTTCAAAGTGAATACTCTAAGGAAAGGGAGGCCAGAGACCTAGAGGCAGGAAGAATTCTATCTAAAGTTTGGTCAAGTTGAGGGAAACGTTAAGGCCAGCTTGGTCAATGCACTACTCCCCTGATCAGATTGCCCCAAAGGTTTCTCATCATACTTTATTTATTTGTTTATTTATTCATTCATTTATTTATTTCCTGGGTTTTTTTTTTGGAAAATTTATATTACTATATATTTTTGAAGTATAGTTGATTTACAATGTGTTAGTTTCATGTGTACAGCACAGTGATTCATATATTTTTATATATATATATACATATTTATATATAAATTCTTTTTCAGATCAGATTCTTTTCCCTTATAGGTTATTACAAAATATTGAGTATAGTTCCCTGTGCTATACAGTAGGTCCTAGTTGGTTATCTATTTTACATATGGTAGTGTGTATATGTTAATCCCAACCTCCTAATTTATCCCTCCCCACCCCTTTCCCCTTTGGTAACCATAAGTTTGTTATCTATGTTTATGAGTCTATTTCTGTTTTGTAAATAAGTTCATTTGTATCTTTTTTTTTTATGATCCACATATAAGTGATATCATATGATATTTGTCTTTGGCTTACTTCACTTAGTATGATAAACTCTAGGTCCATCCATGTTGCTGCAAATGGCATTATTTCATTCCTTTTTATGGCTGAGTAATATTCCATTGTATATATATATACCACATCTTCTTTATCCATTCATCTGTAGATGGACATTTAGGTTGCTTCCATGTCTTGGGCTATTGTAAATAATGCTGCTATGAACATTGAGGTGCATGTATCTTTTCAAATTATAGCTTTATCATCACGCTATAAATTCAGTTCAAAATACTTACTATGTTTCTTAGTATGTTCAGGCTTCTGTAACAAAATAAGACAGACTGTATGGCTTAAACAACAAATATTATTCATTTCTCACATTTCTAGAGGCTGGAAGTCTGAGATCAGGGCCCCAGCACAGTGCACTTCTGGGGAAAATGACTTTCTGGCTTGTAGATAGCCACCTTCTGGCTGTGTCCTCACAGGATGGAGAGCTGAGAGACAAGCCAGCTCTTTCCGGCCTCTTCTATAAGCACACTAATACAATCATAAGGGCTCCACCCTCATGAACTAATTACCTCCCAAAGGCCCATCTCCAAATACTGTCACATTTAGGATTAGGGTTTCAGCATATGAACTAGAGGGGAACACAAACATGCAGTCCATAACACTATACCCATAGGGCCCAGGAAAAGCTGAATCCTGTCTCTGTCACAGTCCTCATTACTACCATTTTCCCAAATTCTCACTTTCACTATATTCTCATTATACTGCCTTTCATTATGCTCCATAAACATGCCAAGTTCATTCTATTCCTAGACATCTTACACTGGCAATTGTCTGTGGGCTCCATAAAGGCAAGGACTTTTGTATCATTTTCACTTTCGTACCTTCATTGCTCTGAATAGTGCTGAACACATAGAAGTTGCTTAATAAGGTTTGCTGATTGAATAAATGAAATTGAGTGGCTGAATAAATTAATGAATAATTCAAAAGTATTATGATTAAATTTGCTGGTTTGGGGGCCAGTCAATTGCCAACCTTTTTATCATAACTGAATTATTCTGGCAGTTTTGATTATGAGCAGATTTTATAGTTTAACCCTCACATGAAAATTGTATTTCTTTACACTCAAGTGTGTGGGTGAAATATTACTTGAGTCTTTAAGTACTTAATACACTCCGACTAAGGACAGTTAAGTACCATTAAGGACTGTATGTAGGCAAAGTAAGCATATAAGCGTAAACAAATAATCATGTTCTGCAATATGTAACAAAAGAGCATCATGGGGTCTGCAGAGGATCAGAGTTAGAGACTCAAGTAACCACCTTGGTTGGAGGCAGAACGTGCAGCGGGCGTCAAAGAAGAGAATAGGACGGCAGAGTGACCTGCACAGAACGTGGATTCCAAGGTACCAAAAATGCCATTGACTATCCTCAATGGTACACTACCTTTGGGAAAGGGCAGCTAGATTCCATACTCTAAGAATCTTGCTGGGTATACTAGAAAATGAAAGCACAGCATCCCTAACATGCAGTGGTGTCTCCACCAAGGATAGCATCAAAGCACGGAAGTAAACATAGGTTCCAGCATTTAACAGCTGATATACTTCTTATTGATGACATAAGTGAAACAGGTAATTTTTTCGTTAAAAAACATGCTGCATTTATCAACACACCTTGAAATTTGAAGTGAGAATAAAAGCTTAGGTAAGAGTAAACACTTAAAGAATTTGAAGTTGATTATTAACCCAATAAATAAAAGGCTGATATAATGTATGCAATACTGATTTTTCTGACTTCTTTCCAAATATTATACCAAGGACTACAGATTGCATTAATTGCTCAAAGGGCCTATTACTTTACTGGTCATCTTTGGAGTGAACTGGTATCAACAGCAAGTAGAGCCATGAATAGAATGAAGACTGATCACTAAGCATGCTGGGTCTCTGCTGTGGCTTTGATATTAATCACCCAGAGAAGACTTTTCTATAGAGAGCTATTGCCTAAAAATGGAAGGTCCAGGTCAACTTAATAAACACCTAAACAGTGAAGACTCTGATTGAACTAGCTTGGTTCATATATCCTCATTGAAATAAGAGGTGAGAATGGTAAGGTCCTTTTATTCATTCATCAGGGATCATATGCCTGCATTTGCAGCCAGGGCATGGAGATAGGCCTCACAAATTGACATCACAGTGGGTTTACCATAGGAAAGAATCAAATCAAATCAAAGAAAAACAAGAACAAGAACACGCACAGATGTGTAACGATATCCATCAATCGCTGTGATACTGAGATAAAAATCTACAAGGGGTGGTAGCTGAGGCAGGAAGGTTAGCAAGAAAAAAGATATATTCAGGGGGACTTCAAACCCAGCCTATAATATTATCCTACCATAGTTAAATAAAAACTAAAATGAAGCAAAACTGAACTAAACCTAGTCAAGATTGTTTTTTATATATATATAGTTTTATATATATACACACATACATATATATAACATATATATGCATATATAACATATTTGTATATATAACATAATCAAACATATGATATATTTACATATACATTTGTAATATCAAAAATATGTAACATCCATTCAGCCAATCTGTGTCTTTTGGTGGGAGCATTTAGTCCATTTACATTTAAGGTAATTATCGATATGTATGTTCCTATTCCCATTTTCTAAATTGTTTTGGGTTCGTTATTATAGGTCTTTTCCTTCTCTTGTGTTTCTTGTCTAGAGAAGTTCCTTTAGCATTTGTTGTAAAGCTGGTTTGGTGGTGCTGAACTCTCTCAGCTTTTGCTTGTCTCTAAAGGTTTTAATTTCTCCATCAAATCTGAATGAGATCCTTGCTGGGTAGAGTAATTTGGTTGCAGGTTTTTCTCCTTCATCACTTTCAGTATGTCCTGCCACTCCCTTCTGGCTTGTAGGGTTTCTGCTGAAAGATCAGCTGTTAACCTTATGGGGATTCCCTTGTGTGTTATTTGTTGTTTTTCCCTTGCTGCTTTTAATATGCTTTCTTTGTATTTAATTTTTGACAGTTTGATTAATATGTGTCTTGAGTATTTCTCCTTGGATTTATCCTGTATGGGACTCTCTGTGCTTCCTGAACTTGATTAACTATTTCCTTTCCCATATTAGGGAAGTTTTCAACTATAATCTCTTCAAAGATTTTCTCAGTCCCTTTCTTTTTCTCTTCTTCTTCTGGAACCCCTATAATTCGAATGTTGGTGCGTTTCATGTTGTCCCAGAGGTCTCTGAGACTGTCCTCAGTTCTTTTCATTCTTTTTTCTTTATTCTGCTCTGCAGTAGTTATTTCCACTATTTTATCTTCCAGGTCACTTATCCGTTCTTCTGCCTCAGTTATTCTGCTATTGATCCCATCTAGAGTACTTTTAATTTCATTTATTGTGTTGTTCATCGTTGCTTGTTTCATCTTTAGTTCTTCTAGGTCCTTGTTAAATGTTTCTTGCATTTTGTCTATTCTATTTCCAAGATTTTGGATCGTCTTTACTATCATTATTCTGAATTCTTTTTCAGGCAGACTGCCTATTTCCTCTTCATTCCTTAGGTCTGGTGGGTTTTTATCTTGCTCCTTCATCTGCAGTGTGTTTTTCTGTCTTCTCATTTTGCTTATCTTACTGTGTTTGGGGTCTCCTTTTTGCAGGCTGCAGGTTCGTAATTCACGTTGTTTTTGGTGTCTGTCCCCAGTGGCTAAGGTTGGTTCAGTGGGTTGTGTAGGCTTCCTGGTGGAGGGGACTAGTGCCTGTGTTCTGGTGGATGAGGCTGGATCTTGTCTCTCTAGTGGGC
Organism: Tursiops truncatus; assembly: GCF_011762595.2. NCBI lineage: Eukaryota > Metazoa > Chordata > Mammalia > Artiodactyla > Delphinidae > Tursiops > Tursiops truncatus. The sequence continues at coordinate 66,476,990 of NC_047042.1, read as the reverse complement.
AGGTCCACGTCTGGTGGTGTGTTTTGGGGTGTCTATGGACTTACTATGATTTTAGGCAGCCTCTCTGCTAATGGGTGGGGTTGTGTTCCTGTCTTGCTAGTTGTTTGGCATAGGTTGTCCAGCACTGTAGCTTGCTGGTCGTTGAGTGAAGCTGGGTGCTGGTGCTGAGATGGAGATCTCTGGGAGATTTTCGCTGTTTGATATTATGTGTAGCTGGGAGGTCTCTTGTGGACCAGTGTCCTGAAATTGGCTTTCCCACCTCAGAGGCACAGCACTGACTCCTGACTGCAGCACCAAGAGCCTTTCATCCACACGGCTCAGAATAAAAGGCAGAAAAAGTAGAAAGAAAGAATTAGTAGAAGTAGAAAGAGAGAAAGAAAGAAAGGAGGGAGGGAGGAAGGAAGGAAGCAAGGAGGGAAGGAAGGAAAAAAAGAAAGAAGGTAAAGTAAAATAAAATAGTTATTAAAATAAAAAATAAGAAAAAAAATTTTTTTAAAAAGAAGGATAGAACCCTTGGACAAATGGTGGAAGCAAAGCTATACAGACAAAATCTCACACAGAGGCATACACATACACACTCACAAAAAGAGGAAAAGGGGAAAAAAATCATAAATCTTGCTCTCAAAGTCCACCTCCTCAATTTGGGATGATTCGTTTTCTATTCAGGTATTCCACAGATGCAGGGTACATCAAGTTGATTGTGGAGATTTAATCCGCTGCACCTGAGGCTGCTGGAAGAGATTTCCCTTTCTCTTCTTTGTTCGCACAGCTGCCGGGGTTCAGCTTTGGATTTGGCCCCGCCTCTGCGTGTAGGTCGCTGGAGGGCGTCTGTTCTTCGCTCAGATAGGACGGGGTTAAAGGAGCCGCTGATGCGGGGGCTCTGGCTCACTCAGGCCGTGGGGAGGGAGGGGCACGGAGTGCTGGGCGAGCCTGCGCGGCAGAGGCCGGCGTGACGTTGCACCAGCGTAAGGCGCGCCGTGCGTGCTCCCGGGGGAGTTGTTTTTGGATCCCAGGACCCTGGCAGTGGCGGGCTGCACAGGCTCCCCGGAAAGGGGCTGTGGATAGTGACCTGTGCTCGCAAACAGGCTTCTTGGTGGCGGCAGCAACAGCTTTAGCGTCTCATGCCCGTCTCTGGGGTCGGCGCTTTTAGGCGCGACTCGCGCCCGTCTCTGGAGCTCCTTCAAGCAGCGCTCTTAATCCCCTCTCCTCGCGCACCAGGAAACAAAGAGGGAAGAAAAAGTCTCTTGCCTGTTTGGCAGGTCCAGACTTTTCCCCGGACTCCCTCCAGGCTAGCCGTGGTGCACCAACCCCCTGCAGGCTGTGTTCACGCAGCCAACCCCAGGAAGCCCGAGCCTCAGCTCCCAGCCCCGCCCGCCCCGGCGGGTGAGCAGACAGGCCTCTCCAGCTGGTGAGTGCCGGTTGGCCCTGAACCTTTGTACGGGAATCTCTCCGCTTTGCCCTCCGCACCCCTGTTGCTGTGCTCTTCTCCGCGGCTCCGAAGCTTTTCCCCTTCGCCACCCTCAGTCTCCGCCCGTGAAGGGGCTTCTGGTGTATGGAAACCTTTCCTCCTTCCCAGCTCCCTCCCACTGGTGTAGGTCCCGTCCCTATTCTTTTGGCTCTGTTTTTTCTTTTGGCTCTGTTTATTCTTTTTTCTTTTGCCCTACCTAGGTACGTGGGGGGTTTCTTGCCTTTTGGGAGGTCTGAGGTCTTCTGCCAGCGTTCAGTAGGTGTTCTGTAGGAGTTGTTCCACGTGTAGATGTATTTTTGGTTTATATGTGGGGAGGAAGGTGATCTCCGCCTCTTACTCTTCCGCCATCTTCCCGGAAGCCCATATATATTCTTTAGCAACTTAATATTGTTATTCATCTTCTAGCTATTTTCATTGCTATATAGCATTCCATTGTGTGGATATTCTATGCTTTAATTGGCCTTGTCTGTCCTTGTTTGTTTATTAATATTTAAGGTGAGTAAAATTTGCTTTTCTCAAAATTTTTATTGGAGTATAGTTGATTTACAGTGTTGTGTTAGTTTCTGCTGTACAGCATAGTGAATCAGTTATACATATACATATATCCACTCTTTTTAAAATTCTTTTCCTATATAGGTCACTGCAGAGTATTGAGGAGAGTTCCCTGTGCAATACAGTAGGTCTTTATTAGTTATCTATTTTATATTAGTAGTGTGTATATGTCAGTCCCAATCGCCTAATTTATTCCTCCTCTCCCCCCACCCCGCTTTCCCCTCTGGTAACCGTAAGTTTGTTTTCTACCTCTATGACTCTATTTTTGTTTTGTAAATAACTTCATTTGTACCCTTTTTTAGATTACACATATAGTGATATCATATGATGTTTGTCTTTCTCTGTCTGACTTCACTCAGTATGACAATCTCTAGGTCCATCCATGTTGCTGGAAGTTGTGTTTGATATTAATAGAATTATACAAGGTTTATTTTGGTTATTGTATACCTAGTATATAATTTTTTCCATACTTTCAACTTGTATTTACCTTTGTATTTTATGTGTGTATCTATAAACAGCACATTCGTGGAAGATCTTCTTTTTCACAAATACATTCTGACAACCTCTATCATTTAACAGGTGACTTTATTTAACTTTATTGCGAGCACCATCTGTTTGGATTTGTTTCTACAACTTATATTTGTGATTTCTACTTTGAATTTTTTTAGTTGTCCTTTTTCACATTTTGTATATTGCTTTAGATTGGTAGAGGGTTTTTTGTTTTCTTTTTTCTCTTTCTGATTTTGAAATGATATAGAATGTCTCCAATCTTCTAGTAATTTGTCCTGATTTCCACTTACCAATATTACATGTTACTTAAAATGTTCTCCTTCTTCAGAGATATCTGTGGAAGGTCGTTCAGTCTGATAATGTTAGCAATAATCTCTCTGAATTTTGATTATCTGAAAATGTCTATATTTCTACATCTTCCTTGAATAATATTTTACTTTGACAGAAAATCATGCATTTTCAGTTATTTTTCTTAGCTCTTTTAGAATATTTCTGTTTTGTTAAAATTCTGTCCTCAGTCTAAGAACACTCTTTGTCATGGCATTCTCCTTTTTTTTTTTCCTTTTCTGGTTTATTTTAAGATCTTTGCTTTGTCTTCAGCGTTCTGCAGGATGTCTGCAATGTGGTGTAATTTATATGTTAGAATCAAGCTTGGGATTTTGTATGCTTTTTAAATCGGATGATTCATTTATTTTATTTTCTAAGTGTCTTGTCCTATGTTGCTTTCTTTAATTTATGCTGACAATCCCCATAATATTTCCTCATATATCTTTGTAATTTTGAATTGCTCACTAAAGCTTAGTGGACCTTCATATGCCACAGTATCATAACGCATTAATTGAAGGTTAGTTTCTCAATATAAGGTTTCATTTTATTTCTGCCAGATAGCACAGGAAAGTTACTATAAGAGATTCAGTTTTTATTTTCATTTACCAGCTTGAAGTTTCCCTAATAACATAAATAGTATCAATTTAGTCACCCGATTGTGTGAGACAGCAAGCCAGTGGTTATGATTTTTTAAGAGACATTATTTTTTTCCTAGCCAGAGCTCAGTTTGAGGTGGGGAAAAAAAAAAAAAAACCTTCTTATCTCATCTTTGTTTATGATTTTTTTTCCTAATCTAGTCTCATTATTTGAGGGTACCAACTATAAGCAGTTAGTTCAGATCCAGCTTTCCAGTTCATGCTACCGAAGGTTTTTACTGCTGTCCCTGTATTATTTATTTATTTATTTAGCTCTTCTAAGCAAAGCAGCCACGAAGATACTTTGTATGCCATGTGCTTCATTGCTTCCTATTTTCCTAAGACAAATTGCTACAAGTGGGTCGGCTGGTTTACTTCTGTTTTATATTTACTTACTTGGCAGTGCTGTGCAGTATGTGGAATCTTAGTTCCCCAGCCAAAAATGGAACCCGTGGTCCCCGCACTGGGAGCTCAGTCTTAACCACTGGACTGCCAGGGAAGTCCCTATCCCTGTATTATTAATTAACAGTTAATAACTGTCAATATTGAAGCTTCATTATGACCAAGGTTGACAAATTCATTTGGTATAGTTAAAAACCATTCTGATTTTAAGCAACTTTTTTTTCAATCCCTGGAGATTTCCCTAATTCAATACAAGGTTAATAATGTATTTAAAAGGAAATTTGCTTTATTTTATCCAGAATTCCAATTTTTTTTCTGAATATCTAAGGTGCCACTGCCATAAACTAAATTCTGTTTTTATTTTTTCTTTCTCTAAGACTAATGCTTGTGACCTAAGAGGATTTCACATTCTAATCATGAAAATGCTTCAGTTGGATTGCTTGAATTATGGAGACATGAAAATATTCTTAAAATAAACTTTCATATTTATAAAATATTTAAAGCCCTGTAGATTCATGAAACTAATTGTTTCATACATTAAATACAGGGACAAATTCTGATTTTCAATTTACGCTCTTTTTCTAAACATCAAAAAATTAGGGATTAGGGAAGGTTGAGTCAACCTGGTTTCTGTACATATTTTCACATCTCCCTTGTGCTGCTGTGTATTTATTCAGGTTCAGGAGAAATTAGTCAAAATCATAATTGTCATCAATCTAAATCACAAATAAAAAATTCACCATTAACTTCCAAAGGAATAATTTTTGGAATTTAAGAATAAATCTTGGATTTAAGAAATCGACTTCTGGAGTAATTAGAGTTGTAAAACATATCTTCTACACTTAGGAACTTGGGATCTCTTTAGGGTGACCCTGTTAGGCTAAAAGTGTAAATAGCAAATAACAAAGTGGAAAACCTTTTGAGAGTGACTGTACCATTTTACATTTCCACCACTAGCGTGTGAGTGTTGCAGTTGTTCTGTGTTCTTGCCAAGAATTAGCATTATAAGAATTTTAGCCATTTTTAATTTCAATTTTAATTTTTACATCCTAATAAGTATGTACCTAATAAGTATGTAGTGGTATCTCTTCATGGTTCTGATTTGAATTTTCCTGATGATTAATAATGATGAACATATTTTCATGCATTTATTTTTGATCCACATATTCTCATTTTTAAAAATATCTGTTCAAATCTTTTGCCTATTTTTTACTTGGACTGTTTGCTTTCTCATCGTTGAGTCTTGAGAGTTTTAAAATATACATCTATATATATATTCTGGTTACAAGTCTTTTGTAAGACATGTAGATTGCATATGTTTTCTCCTGTCTATAGTCTGTCTTTTCACCCCATTAGCAGTGTGTTTGGCAGAGCAAAAGTTTTAATTTTAATGAAGTCCAATTTATTAATTTTTTTAGTGAAGTATAGTTGATTTACAATATTTGATGTTAGTTTCATATGTACAGCAAAGTGATTCAGTTATATACATATATTTTTTTCATTATAGGTTATTACAAGATATTGAATATAGTTCCCTGTGCTATACAGTAAATCCTTGTTGTTTATCTATTTTATATATAGTAGTGTGTATCTGTTAATCCCATACTCTTAATTTATCACTCCCCCCTTTCCCCTTCGGTAACCATAAGTTTGTTTTCTATGTCTATGAGTCTGTTTCTGTTTCATAAATAAATTCACTTGTATTTTTAGATTCCACTTATAAGGATATCATATAATATTTGTCTTTCTGTCTGACTTACTTCACTTAATATGATATTCTCTAGGTTTATCCATTTTGCTGCAAATGGCAATATTTCATTCTTTTTTATGGCTGAGTAATTGATACTATATATGTGTATATATAGATAAACACATACATAAATATCTCTCTATATAAATTATGGATCATGCTTTTCTTGTCATGTCTAAGAATTATTTGCCTACCCTCAAGTTTCACCTATATTTTCTTCTAAAATTTTTATAGTTTGTTTTACATTTAGACCTATGCTCTGTTTTGAGTTAATATCACATAAGTTGTAAAGTTTAGGTCAGGTTGTTCCCCCTCACCAGTTTTACGGAGATATAATAGAAAAATAACATTGTATAAGTTTAAGGTGTACCATGTGGTGACTTGATACACTTATATGTTGAAATATGATTACCACTGTAGCATTAGCTCACAGCTCTATTATGTCACATAATTGCCATTTCTTTTTTCTTTTTTTTGTTCTCTTTTAAGTTTTTATTGTATATTGGAGTATAGTTGATTAACAATGTTGTGTTAGTTTCAGGTGTACAGCAAAGTGATTCAGTTATACATATACATGTATCTATTCTTTTTCAAATTCTTTTCCCGTTTAGGTTGTTGCCATTTGCAATGGTTGTTACCACCATTTTTTGTGGTAAGAACATTTAAGATCTACTCTCTCAGCAACTTTCAAGTATATAATACAGTGTTGTTAATTGTAATCACCATGCTGTGCATTAGATTCCCCAGAACTTATTTACCTTATAATTGTAAGTCTGTACTCTCAGTAGGTCAGGTTCGTGCCCCCTTCCCCCGCCCCAATTTTTGCACCTTTGCCAAAAATTGGCCACATTTTTTATGTTTCTACTTCTGGATTCTCTCTTCTGTTCTAATGATCTATGTGTCCATCGCTTTGCCCATACCACATTGCCTCAATTATCTTATTGCAACTTTAAAGTAAATCTTAAAATCAGACAGTATGCTTCCTCCAAGTTTATTTTTCTTTAATATTATAAATATGTCATTTCCTGTCTAAACTGATCGACAAAGTTAATATTAACTCCCCCAAAATATCGTCAGGTAGTTTTGCTGTTGTGGTTATTTGTTTTGTTTCTGTAGTTCCTGTGTTGGTGATAGGGGTGTTGATGGCAATATAATTTAAAATTATATAGAAGTTCTCATGAAGAAAAACATGGGAAGAGAATAAGCAACATTTTGAGAAAGAAATGTAACAGGAGTAGAATAGAACTACAAGCTATTAAAATGTATTATAAAATTATATTAAGGAAAATAGTTTGTTACTGGAGAAGGTATTGGCTGACCTGGTAACAAAATATAGTACAGAGCTATGCTATAAACATCAAAACATGTGGGAATTAGAATGTAGTAGAGATTGTGTCTCAAATCAGTAGGAAACAAAGGGGTTGTTGAATAAATAGGCAACTGGCTAATCATTTGGAAAAACAATAATGTTATATTACCACTTTAATAGCATCACCAAAATAAATCCAGGTAGATCAATGTTTTGCATACAAAACCATAAAGTTACTTGAAGAGCTTTTATTTGAGTATCACCGTTGAGTACAACTTTTAAATTATATTGTGGCAAAACCAAAACAGAACAAAAACCCAGCATCAGAAACAAGTATTAAAGAATAGAATTAGAAAGGTAATTGCACATATTGAGTGGCATAGGACTAGCTACCTTAATACTTTGTATTTGCTTCTCATTGCTGTTGTAACAGAATGCCACAAACTTAGTGGCTTAAAAAGAACAAAAATGATTTATCTTACAAAGACAGAAACACACAGAGAGAATGACATGTGATGACGAAGGCAGAGATTGGAACTATGCAGCTGCAAGCCCAGGGATACCAGCTATTACTTGGAAACCACCAGAAGCTGGGAATAGGCAAGGAAGGATTCCCCTTCAGGTTTCAGAGGGAGGATGGCCCTGAAGACACCTTGATTTGGGACTTTTAGCCTCCAGAACTGTGAGAGTAGATATTTCTGTTGTTTTCAGCCACTCAGTTTGTGGTACTTTGTTACAGCAGCCGTAGGAAATGAATACACTCTTCATGTGGGTGGAAAGGATTTCTTTATAGGGTCTTTTTCAAATGATTTGAGTGAAAAAAAGTCTAGTCCCTTTTATCTGTAGTGTAATCACACATATGGTAAAATATAGCAAAAAAGAGTATAATATTTAAACATGTTTTTCAGGAAATTGCCTCTACCGTTGAATGTAGTTTTGACATTGAAGCTTATAAACGAACCCCGCAGAGTGATTCTGTACTAGCATGTAGAAGCATACATTACTGATGCCTATTGCCATTTATTTCCTTGTGTTTACAGGAAAAAAAAAATTCTAAAGCAATTTATTTTCATGGCATTTTTTCACGTAAGTTGGCATTATGAGTAGATTAAATTTCTTTGGACTTGTGAGCAGGAATTATTAATTCTAGCCTATTTCTAGATGAACATTATTCTTCCATTAGCAAAAAAAAAAAACATTATGACACCTAGGTATAAAAAAAAAAATGATTTCACAGCTCTGTCTGCAGCTTGTGCTAATCTAAGTTGGCTCAGACAGGTAAATATTTAATACAGTGTCATGGTCTTACTAATACTAATGATAAATTCTACATCTTATACTTAAGCCTGTTTCTTGTTCTTTCCTTGATAATAGAGAAGAATATCCAATCATCCCAGAGCAGGCTTTTTACGTAGTGGTCAAACAGTAAATATTTAGTAAACTGAAAATAGTGCATCCCATATTTGAATATCACATATACCTGCTTCAATGTGTCGACACAGTTCCAAATATTATACATCTTTTTAAAAATAAAATAAAGCATTATTTAACAAAATAGATTCATAACTATACCAGTGATTTATATTTTTCCTCTCACTTTTACAAAGAAAAAGCTACTCCTTATGCTGATTATATTCAATTTGGCACCAAAGATCTGCTCTCTACGTTGTTCTGCTCTGCTCTGGGTCCAGGTTGCTGACCCCTGGCTGCATCACCCAGACCCCTTTGTGACTGATTTGCTATGTGATTTGGCCAAGGAGAAGCAGTACCACAGGACATCAGAGAGCAGGAGGAAAGGGAGATTAAGAGTAGTACATGCTTGGGACTTCCCTCGTGGTCCAGTGGTAAAGAATCCGCCTTACAATGCAGGGAACATAGGTTCGATCCTTAGGGAAGTAAGATCCCACATGCTGCAGGGCAACTAAGCCCGCGTGCCACAACTACTGAGCTCGCGTGCCTCAGCTAGAGAGCCTGCGTGACACAAACTGCAGAGCCCATGCGCCCTGGAGATTGTGTGCCACAATTAGAGAAGATAAAAACCTGCATGCCACAACTAGAGAGAAGCCCACGTGCCGCAACAAAAGATCCTGCATGCCTCAACAAAGATCCTGCGTGCCGCAACTAAGACCCCATGCAGCCAAAAAAAAAAGAGTAGTACACGCTCTACTTCCTCCTTGCTTTGACACCTTCATTTGGTAGCTGTTGAATTCCTAAATGACTGTAACTCCCATAGGGAGACCCCTCCTCCAGGGTCTTCATGGTAACAATTTCTGATGGCTACTATTGATTAGAACTGATTAGAGACTGCCCCATTTCTATGGTCATGCATTCACGAGACCCCACAGGAGTCCCCACAAGTAACCACAATTAAGAAGTGACTTCTAGGGCTTCCCTGGTGGCGCAGTGGTTGAGAGTCCGCCTGCCGGTGCAGGGGATGTGGATTCGTGCCCCGGTCCGGGAGGATCCCACGTGCTGCGGAGCGGCTGGGCCCGTGGGTCATGGCTGCTGGGCCTGTGCGTCCGGAGCCTGTGCTCCGCAACGGGAGAGGCCACAGCAGTGACAGGCCCGCGTACCGCAAAAAAAAAAAAAAAAAAGGAAATGATTTCTACTCATCTATTTAAGTAGTCAGTATAAAATAGCTACCTAATATATCAAACCTTTTAGATTTTTCATTTTATATATAACATTTTCATAATCAGCCTGAGTAAAAAACTAGGATGTTTTGAAGATGAAGAATTTTACTCGGCTTCCACAGAACCTTTTTAGTTAATATGCCAGTCTGGTGGGTCATAGTCAATTTTTATACTGATATAAAATGTTCAAAGTTTACTGGCTGGTTTTATTTTTTTAACTGTGGGATGTTAAATTGGCCTTGTTTATGGATTTTAGATCTAGAATATTCTTTCTACAATTGACTTAACATGCCCTTACTGACTCATCAGATCCAAGTATTTTATTTTTAGACCACCATAAGATAAAGCCATTCCCCAGAGAACATATTGCATCTCTCAGGTTTCCCAAGACTGCTGAAGGTACTGGTTTCTGCTCCTACTAAGATGATAATGGACAAGTCATCATTAGGATAAGAGAGTTAATCTTCCTCTGAGATCCACATTGTCTTGGAGGCATCCAGTAAACCTCTTGAATTGTGGTAGATTTGCTTCCCAACTTTTCAATAATGCAGAGAGTACAGATTGGCTGTTGTCTGCCTCTTTGTACTGAGGAACAAATAACCCCAAACCTTCACCAGTGTTGCTGGTAGGAAGAACTTTCATAAGATGTTTCCTTTCTTTTCTTCTCTCCAACAACATGTCTCCAGTCTCCTAGGGAGGTTTTGGCACAATTTCCTATCTTTAGGCCACTTTTACAATAAATGACCATGAAATCTTCCTGTTTCTGGTTTACTATTGAATTAAAATTCTTAGCACAGTATTTTTATGTGATATTTATATTATATTCATAAATAATAGATAAATGGAGTAATAATTAAATGAATATATGTAGTGCTGTATAATGTTCATTTTAGTCCATTGCCCCTTAGGAAGTTTAAAAAAAAAATCAAGTAATCAAACAGAATATGCCTCTTAACTATTAGAGGAGTCTATGTAATGCTTATACAAAAGTGTTTTGTTTTATGAGTCCCAAATTTCATAAACATGAAGGAAAGATAGTAAAGTAATATAAATAGCATTAAATATTTTCTTTCTAGGCCTTTATTTTTTAAGGCACACGAATAACTTAAAATGCACTCATTTTAGAAAGCTACTTTACGTAATTTGATACAATTATTTTTAATGTAAGTTCCTTGAGGGCAGTAGTTATTTCTGATTCATTTTACTTATTCCCTCTTCATAAAATAGTGTCTTGTAAAGAGTAGGCAATTGTCAGTTGAATGAAATAAAATTAAGTATAATTGTTATTGTTGACACTCTTACTATTTATAAACAATACTTCACATTTATGGTCACTTTTTTTCAAAGCACTTTTGCATAGATTATCTCATATGATACATCGATCAATTGATTCATTCAAAAAATAATTACAGAATTACAATTACACAGTTAAAACAAGCTTAGAGTGCAGAATAGAAGATGGACACACAGATTATTATAATACTGCATGGTGTAGGCTGGGGCAAGTGACAAGAAGATAAAATCAAGTCTCAGGATAAAGGAAATCCTCCTGAGTGAAGGGACACCAAAAGATGAGTAGGAGTTAGCTTGAGAAAGAGGAATGGGAAAGTGGAGGTGAGCAAGTGAAAAAGAAGTAGCATATGTAAGGGCTTTTAACAAGATAAGCTACTGTGGGAACTGCAATAGGTTTTCTGTATGTCAATGTCTTTATGTTTAAAGTGGGAATAATAATAGTACTTTCTAATTATAGTAATAGTTTCTAATTATAGTAATAGGATTAAAAGAGTTTATATATGGAACAGGGCTTCCTTTAAGTGTTAAAAATCAATCGATCAATCAATCAATGAGTGTTTGCCTGGATTTTAGGATATGAAAGGAGACAGTTACAAGATAATCAGTTGTCAGATAATAATAGAGTGAGCCAGTAGAGCTATTATTGGTTAGAGCTATGAGTGAGGAAATGGGATAGGAAAACATCAATACATTTGGTAGGTATTCTGGAGATAGAGATGATGGAGTTTGTTAATAGAATGCTTATATAGAGTGAGGAGTAGGGAGAAATGAGAACGACTTGCAGATTTTGACTTGGGCAACACAAGAAAATGCTAATCACAAAGTCCTTCATGACCATTTCGTATTCGTCTCTCCAGATGTTTTTGTATGCTAAATCAAAATTTGTTTGATTTTTTTCCCCCTCCCTAGAGCTTTTATACATGTGGTTTCCCATCCTTATATTCTCTCTTGCTCTTTATTTTTTACCTGATTTCAATTTACCTTTCATATCTCAGTCTATTTATTACTTCCTCAAAGAGAGCTGCCAGATTCATCTTTCTTTTAGTTACAGTCTCTTTTATAGGACATTGGATAACTATAATCATTTATATAGTGTTAATTATATTAGGAGTTGCCTTCCCTTCTAGACTGTAAATTACACGGGGGCAGAGGACATGTTGTTGAAATACTATCATCACTGTATCACTGGTGTCTAGCACCATGCTTGGCAATAGCATGTACTAGTAAATATGCTTACTGACTGATTACCTGTGATAGAGAAGATAGCAAGAAGGGAGTATAGAGGGAAGTTGAAAAATTCAGATTTGGATCTACAAATAGCATATATAATTAAGATAGGAAATCCTCACTTTGTATGATATTGTATCAACTGAAACTCATGCATATAAGAAACATGTCCTTAGTAACATGGACATGGTTCCATGGTAACCATGCAAAGTGCAGACATGGTTCTAATACATACGTGTTTCAGTTAATATGGTACCATGAAAAGCAAAGACTGCCTGTAGTTTATTTTGTAATAAAAGACATGGGTGTGGATAAGATTGTCTGAGGAGAATGTGCAAAGTGAAAGCTATCTATCTATCATCTATTTCTCTATCTGCCACCTTATTCAATAAGAAGATCAAAGGGGAGAGGGAGGTAGATCAAGGAGAAGAAGGAAAAGTAGAGATCAGAATTTTTTTTTTCATGAAAGTCAAAGGAAAAAAAGGCTTATTAGGTAATCCCAGTTTGGAAAGAAACTGGATATATGAGTGGCCGTTAGATTTCAGTGTGTGGGTGGGAAGTAAATGGAAGAAGAGGAAATAAAGAGTGAGTAAATAACTCAAGAAGCTGGATTGTTAGGAAAAGGAGAAGAGAGGATAATCTCTGAAGGACAAAGTTTCTGTAGGAACATTTGTGCTTGGTTTATTTTTGTTAAAGATTAATGAGAATCGAAAGTACTTAAATGAGTATTCACTTCCTTAAGAAGGAAGGAGATGGTGAAATTAAGAGGATTGTCCTGAAAAGAAATGAGCTTTCAAGCCATTGTAAGACATGGAAGAAACTTAAATGCATATTACTAAGTGAAAGTAACCAATCTAGAAAGGCTACCTACTGTAAAATTCCAAATATATTTCATTCTGGAAAAGGCAAAATTATAGAAACAGTAAAAAGATTGGTGCTTGCCAGGGATTGGGGGAAGGGAGAGATGAGTAAGCACAGCACGGAGGATTTTTAGGACAGTGAAACTACTCTAAATAATAATATAATAGTGGACACATATCATTATACATTTGTCAAAATGCATAGAATGTGCAACATCAAGAGTAAACCTTAATGTAAACTATGGACTTTGGATGATAATTATGTCATTGTTGGTTCCTCAGGGATAGCAAAGGTACCACTGTGGCGCAGGTGTTGATAGTGGGGTAGGCTGCCTGGGTGCGGGGGCAGAGGGCATATGGGAAATATACCTATACTTTGTACTTTCTGCTCAGTTTTGCTGTGAACCCAAAATTTCTCTAAAAAATAAACTCTATTTTTAAAAATGAATAGAATGAAGCTATAAAATAGAGGAGGAAATCAGCAGTCTCAGGTCACTGAAGAAGTAGCCAATGAGAAGATTCAAAGTGCAGGTAATTTTTGGTAAGACTAAGGTCATCTTTCCCACTATATCAGTTAAAAATGAGGGAACAGATGAGTTATGATGTAAGTAATTTTATAGTTGCAAAATGTTTATAAAAATAAAATATTGGGAATTCCCTGGCGGTCTAGCAGTTAAGACTCCATGCTTCCACTGCAGGGGGCACAGGTTCGATCCCTGGTCAGGGAGCTAAGACCCCACAAGCCAAGCAGTGCACCCCCGCCCTCAAAAAAAAGATGAAACGTTGGGGATTTCCACTTTTCTATTAAAGAAGAGACAAAAATGAGGAATGAAGGGGTTGAGTATTTAAGAAGAGTGGACGTATTTTGGAAATACCACTGTGGACAATTCCCTATCCAGGAAATTGAGGGATTATTAGACAGTCTTGGAGTCCAACTGAAGTTCGAGGACATGGATTTATAGTAGCACCAATGTATATTATTTTTTTCCATTGGGACTCCAGTCCCAGCTAAGGAAGAAAGAAAGGTAATAGCTGAATTAATCTGCGGCTGGGGATTTAACATTTAGTATGGACAGTGGATTCAGAGGACAAGGGAACTGAGGACAGTTTCAAGATATTGAAGAGATGGATCTTTGGGAGATCGAAAGAAGAGAATTAAAAGTAAAGACTGATAGAAAGGGAGAGAAAGAAGAGAGGAATCATGAAGCTTATTTGTCTTGCTGCTGTGACATCCCCAAAAATCCAAATTTTTTTTTCCTTGAAACAACCCTATGAGATAGGCAGAAATAACATAATGACTATCATACTGAGGAAGAAACTGAAGAACAAAGATATAATTTGCCACAAACCTCATATGATCTCTGCTTGACCTGTAAGTGTTATACTCAGGACTGAGCCCCAAAGCTTCCACCTCCAAATTGAATCTCTAGCAACAATTTATGAGCTTACACTCATCTGACATAAAGCAGGTATGTTTCTCACTCTTTTCTGGAGCCTTGTAAGTGTCACCCTCGTCTTTCAGATAATTATCTGAGTGCTGATAGTGATAACTTACTCTTTGCAGGGCATGACGCTGTACATTCCTTCAACATTTCCTTCATTCTTTAGGTAATAGTACACATTCACAATGTCAGATTATTCTAAAGAATGGAATTTTCATGAAGAAGAGTTTAAAATGTTATGATTAGTTATATGCTAGATTCCTAATTTCAGGTGTGTCTCTGTAAAGCCTTTAAATAGAGAACTCAGTCTATGAGAAAAATATACTTGAGGGCTGACTTCAGATCTACTAGGAAACCATGAGGATGAAAGACAGGGAGCAGTGGGAGCTGACAGGAGGAAGGAATGAGGAACAGTAAGGGGTAGGTGGTGTCCTTGAAACTAGATCTGCATTGTTTGGTTAGAGGAGGAAACCAAAAATATCTAGTAGGTGTAATGGCTCAGTAAGGAACACAGAGTACGTTCTATCACCTTAGGCTTCCCTGGAAATAGAATAATGAAGTTCTCTTTTTAATGTGGCAAAGTGGGTTGGTCATTGACCTTACTAGAGGATTTGAAGTCTGAGTTTGAAAGTTGAGTGGTACATGTAAAAGTAATATTTCAATTTATATCATTTATGGCCAGACTTCTCAAACTTAAAAATTAATAGTTAATTTGCATTTAGGCATTATATTCTTGCTGTATTTACTTGTATATATTCAGGCCTACAGGCTTTAACTAATTTTGAGAATAATAATAACCAAAGAGTTCAAGTTGTATTACAAGGCAGCATTTGCCAAGACTTAGCCCAATAGGGGGAACTAACAGTGTTGTAGATAAAAATCTACACTGCAAAAATTCTTTTAAAATACTTATTGAAGATTATATGTTACACAGTTTACTTTCATAAAATGCTAATTGATGTTGGACAATAGTCAAAAAAATTAAAAAAAGGGGCGACTTTGATTTTAAGTGATTAATAATTTGGGAAAACTGAAATAAATGGAATTAAGCAAGATACTCTACTACAGGATTGCAAATTCTTCAGTAAGTTAAATATAATGTGTGAATTAGAAGAGAGGAATATAGTTTGACAGTATGCAATATTTCCTGTACTTACTTTCCCGATTAATACTTTTCCTCAAAGAACATCTCAGGGGATCAAGTCTCTGAAGAATATATTGTGAAAGATGCTGCCAGCGTCATTTTTTGCTTTCCTTGATAGAAACCTTTTCTTTGCTTTTTGTTCAGATAAAGCTCAGTTGGATGTAATAGGAACATGAGACTGTACATGCCTTTAGAGGCAGCATAATCATAAATTTTGGCCAGTGTGCAGAGAGCTAGCAGCAGTAGCAGAAATTCAGGTCCCAAGAGGATCTTTCCAAATATTCTAGTCATGTCCTGTTCCTGTCATTACTGGTCTGAGGAGTCCACACTTGTTTTAGCATGTTACTGTCTCTTAATTCCTTTCTTCAGACTCTATTGAAAAATTATCACTCCTTTTCCATTCCAGTTTCATCTCCCACAATTCTTCCTAAGTTCCTTACATTTTAAAAGCGTTGGCGGGGGCTTCCCTGGTGGCGCAGTTGTTGGGAGTCCGCCTGCCGATGCAGGGGACGTGGGTTCGTGCCCCGGTCCAGGAGGATCCCACATGCCGCGGAGCGGCTGGGCCCGCGAGCCGTGGCCGCTGAGCCTGCGCGTCCGGAGCCTGTGCTCCGCAACAGGAGAGGCCACAACAGTCAGAGGCCAGCGTACGGCAAAAAAAAAAAAAAAAAAAAAAAGCGTTGGCGATGGGAGTGATAGAGGTAGAAGGAGCAGCTTAAGATTTCCCTGAGGTCCCAACAGGCTTTACAAAGTAACATTTAAACTGAATCCTGAAGGCAGAAAATCAGAAGGTAGTTCCCAAAACAGAAAGAACATGCAAAAACAATCAGAAGTACGAATGCATTGGACTACAAATATGGTCAGTACAGTTGCTGACCTGTCTTTGGGCTTCTGGAGACAGATGGGGGGAAATTGATGAGATGAGCCTGGAACAATATACGGAGATCAGCTGATGAAGAGCTCTTTATACGAACACAAGGGTTTAGAATTTATTCTGTGGCCAATTGAGAGCCATTGGAGAGGAAGGGATCACCGTAAAATTAAGGAAGTGAATAAATATGGCCATACCTTGGAGATATTGTGAGTTCAGTTCCAGACCAACACAATAAAGCAAATATCACAATAAAGTGAGTCACTTGATTTTTTGGTTTCCCAGTGCATATTAAAGTTATGTTTACACTATGCTGTAGTCTGTTAACTGTGCAATAGCATTATGTCTAAAAAAAACACATACTTAATTAAAAAATACTTTATTATTAAAAATGCTAACCATCATCTGCGCCTACAGGGAATGGTCATAATAACATAAAAAAACACTGATCAAAGATCACCATAACTGACATACTAATAACGAAAAAGTTTAAAGTATTTTGAGAATTAGTGTCAAAATGTCACACTAAGGCACAAAATGAGCAAATGCTATTGGAAAAATTGAGCTGATAGACTTGCTCGACACACATCTTCAATTTGTAAAAAATGCAGTATCTGCAAAGTGCAATAAAGTGAAGTACAATAAAATGAGTATGCTTTAAACAAATTATGTACAAATGGATCTGTATGGTAGTGACAGTAAAATTAGACTATTTCTCTTTTTGTGACATCTTCAACTAAATGATTTTCTGAACTAACCAAAAATTTTATTGAAACACTTTTCCTTTAGCAGCCGTGAAATCATTTTGTTTATATCATCTGGCCACGTACACTTGATTTACACATACTCCTCATACAGTATATTCCCAATACTTTCTCATTATACCGGAAAACTGTATCTTTGTTTCTTTACCACTACGGTAAATACAATGTCATTAGTTTGTTAATAATTTAAGCTGAAATGTTTTTCAGGAGGATGTGCATTATTTTACATAAGTCTAGGTCTTATGAAATGAGGACCCCTAGAATTATAAAGTCTAAATGTTTTTAAAGAAGTACAAGGCTACTTTCTGATTTCAAATCAAATAATTTATTTTTCTGAAATTGTCTACTGTGCTTAGTAAGCTGCTTCAGTCATCTTGCTTTATTATTATTAGTAGTAGTAGTATATGAAGCATTTAAACTCTAGCTGAAATAATCTGAGATAATTTCTGGTCTTTTTCCTTGAGTTTTCTGCAAAACTGCTACATGTGTTAAAAGTTAGGGGAATAGTAAATGCTGCTAATTGGAAACAGCATGCACATTTACATTAGAGTTATTACACTTTTTTATTTTTATTTTTTTGACATTTTTATTGGAGTATAATTGCTTTACAATGGTGTGTTTCTGCTTTATAACAGAGTGAATTAGCTATACATATACCTATATCCCCATATCTCTTCCCTCCTGCCTCTCCCTTCCACCCTCCCTATCCACCCCTCTAGGTGGTCACAAAGCACCGAGCTGATCTCCCTGTGCTATGCAGCTGCTTCCCACTAGCAACCTATTTTACATTTGGTAGTGTATATATGTTCATGTCATTCTCTCACTTCGTCTCAGCTTACCCTTCCCCCTCCCCGTGTCCTCAAGTGCATTCTCTATGTCTGCGTCTTTATTCCTGTCCTGCCCTTAGGTTCTTCAGAACCATTTTTTTTTTTTTAGATTCCATATATATGTGTTAGCATACAGTATTTGTTTTTTTCTTTCTGACTTACTTCACTCTGTATGACAGTCTCTAGGTCCATCCTTCTTGCTACAAATAACTCAAGTTCATTTCCTTTTATGGCTGAGTAATATTCCATTGTATATATGTGCCACATCTTCTTTATCCATTCATCTGTCGCTGGATGCTTAGGTTGCTTCCATGTCCTGGCTATTGTAAATAGAGCTGCAGTGAATATTGTGGCACATGTCTCTTTTTGAATTATGATTTTCTAAGGGTACATGCACAGTAGTGGGATTGCTGGGTCGTATGGTAGTTCTATTTTTTTGAGGAACCTCCTCAAAAAAAGGAGCCTCCATACTGTTCTCATAGTGACTGTATCAATTTATATTCCCACCAACACTGCAAGAGGGTTCCCTTTTCTCCACACCCTCTCCAGCATTTATTGTTTGTAGGTTTTAGATGATGGATTCTGACCGGTGTGAGGTGATATCTCATTGTAGTTTTGATTTGCATTTCTCTAATTATTACTGATGCTGAGCATCCTTTCATGTGTTTGTTGGCAATCTGTATATTTTCTTTGGAGAAGTGTCTATTTAGGTCTTCTGCCCATTTTTGGATTGGGTTGTTAGTTTTTTTGATATTGAGCTGCATGAGCTGCTTGTATATTTTGGAGATTAATCCTTTGTCAGTTGCTTCATTTGCAAACATTTTCTCCCATTCTGAGAGTTCTCTTTTTGTCCTGTTTATGGTTTCCTTTGCTATGCAAAAGTAAGTTTCAGTAGATCCCATTTGTTTATTTTTATTTCCATTTCCCTAGGAGGTGGGTCAAAAAGGATCTTGCTGTGATTTATGTCACAGAGTGTTCTGCCTATGTTTTCCTCTAAGAGTTTTATAGTGTGTGGCCTTAAATTTAGGTCTTCAAGACATTTTGAGGGTTTTTTTGTGTATGGTGTTAGGGAGTGTTTTAATTTCATTCTTTTACATGTAGCTGTCCAGTTTTCCCAGCACTACTTTTTGAAGAGGCTTTCTTTTCTCCATTGTATATTCTTGCCTCCTTTATCCAAGATAAGGTGACCATATATGTGTGGGTTTATCCCTGGGCTTTCTATCCTGTTCCATTGATCTATATTTCTGTTTATGTTCCAATACCATACTGTCTTGATTACTGTAGCTTTGTAATATAGTCTGAAGTCAGGGAGCCTGACTTCAGGTTCCTGTTTTCTTTCTCAAGATTGCTGTCACTATTTGGGGTCTTTTGTGTTTCCATACAAATTGTGAAATTTTTTGTTCTAGTTCTGTGAAAATTGCCATTGGTAGTTTGACAGGGATTACCTTGAATCTGTAGATTGCTTTGGATAGTGGAGTCATTTTCACAATGTTGATTCTTCCAATCCAACAACATGGTATATCTCTCCATCTATTTGTACCATCCTTAATTTCTTTCATCACTGTCTTATAGTTTCTGCATACAGGTCTTTTTTTTTTTTTTTTTTTTAGGCTCTGGACGCACAGGCTCAGTGGCCATGGCTCACGGGCTCAGCTGCTCCGCGACATGTGGGATCTTCCCAGACCAGGGCACGAACTCGTGTCCCCTGCATCGGCTGGCAGACTCTCAACCACTGCGCCACCAGGGAAGCCGCAATTACTAGGTATTTTATTCTTTTTATTGCAGTGGTAAATAAGAGTGTTTCATTTATTTCTCTTTCAGAATTTTCATAATTAGTGTATAGGAATGCAAGAGATTTCTGTGCATTAATTTTGTATCCTGCTACTTTACCAAATTCACTGATGAGCTCTAGTAGTTTTCTGGTAGCATATTTAGGATTCTCTATGTATAGTATCATGTCATCAGCAAACAGTGACAGTTTTACTTCTTTTCCAATTTGGATTACTTTTATTTCTTTTCTTCTCTGATTGCTGTGGCTAAAAATTCCAAAAGTGTGTTAAATAATAGTGGTGAGAGTCGCCAACCTTGTCTTGTTCCTGATCTTAGTGGAAATGGTTTCAGTTTTTCACCATTGAGAATGATGTTGGCTGTGGGTTTGTCATATATGGCCTTTATTATGTTAAGGTAAGTTCCCTCTATGCCTACTTTCTGGAGGGTTTTTATCATAAATTGGTGTTGAATTTTGTCAAAAGCTTTTTCTGCATCTATTGAGATGATCATATGGTTTTTCTGCTTCAGTTTTTTAATATGGTTTATCACATTGATTGATTTGCGTATATTGAAGAATCCTTGCATTCCTGGGATACACCCCACTTGATCATGTTGTGTGATCCTTTTAATGTGCTTTTGGATTCTGTTTGCTAGTATTTTGTTGAGGATTTTTGCATCTATGTTCATCAGTGATATTAACCTGTAGTTTTCTTTTTTTTGGCATCTTTGTCTGGTTTTGTTATCAGGGTGATGTTGGCCTCGTTGAATGAGTTTGAGTTCCTTCCTCTGCTAAATTTTGGAAGAGTTTGAGAAGGTTAGGTGTTAGCTCTTCTCTAAATGTTTGATAGAATTTGCCTGTGAAGCCATCTGGTCCTGGGCTTTTGTTTGTTGGAAGATTTTTAATCACAGTTTCAATTTCAGTGCTTGTGATTGGTCTGTTTATACTCTCTGTTTCTTCCTGGTTCAGTCTTATAAGTTTGTGCTTTTCTAAGCATTTGTCTCTTTCTTCTCGGTTGTCCATTTTATTGTCATGTAGTTGCTTGTAGTAATTTTTCATGATCCTTTGTATTTCTGCAATGTCGGTTGTTATTTCTCCTTTTTCATTTCTAATTCTTTTGATTTGAATGTTCTCCTTTTTTTCTTGATGAGTCTGGCTAATGGTTTATCAATTTTGTTTATCTTCTCAAAGAACTGGCTTTTAGTTTTATTGATCTTTGCTATCATTTCCTTCATTTGTTTTTTATTTATTTCTGGTCTGATCTTTATGATTTCTTTCCTTCTGCTAACTTTCGGGTTTTTTTGTTCTTCTTTCTCTAATTGCTTAAGGTATAGGGTTAAGTTGTTTATTTGAGAGGTTTCTTATTTCTTGAGGTAGGATTGTAGTGCTATAAACTTCCCTCTTAGAACTGCTTTTGCTGCATCCCATAGGTTTTGGGTCATCATGTTTTCATTGTCATTTGTTTCTAGATATTTTTTGATTTCCTGTTTGATTTCTTCAGTAATCTGTTGCTTCTTTAGTAGTGTATTGTTTAGCCTCCATGTGTGTGTATTTTTTACAGATTTTTTCCTGTAATTGATATCTATTCTCATAGCGTTGTGGTCAGAAAAGATACTTGATATGATTTCAATTTTCCTAAATTTACCAAGGCTTCGTTTGTGACCCAAAATATGATCTGTCCTGGAGAATGTTCCATGAGCACTTGAGAAGAAAGTGTAATCTGCTGTTTTGGGATAGAATGTCCTATAAATATCATTTAAGTCCATCTTGTTTAATGTATCATTTAAAGCTTGTGTTTCCTGATTTATTTTCATTTTGGATGATCTGTCCATTGGTGAAAGTGAGGTGTTAAAGTCCTCTATTGTTATTGTGTTACTGTCGATTTCCCCTTTTATGGCTGTTAGCATTTGCCTTATGTATTGAGGTGCTCCTATGTTGGGTGTATAAATATTTACAATTGTAATATCTTCTTCTTGGATTGATCCCTTGATCATTATGTAGTGTCCTTCTTTGTCTCTTATAATAGTCTTTATTTTAAAGTCTATTTTGTCTGATATGAGAATTGCTACTCTAAATTTCTTTGATTTCCATTTGCATGGAGTATGTTTTTCCATCCCCTCACTTTCAGTCTGTATGTGTCCCTAAGTCTGAAGTTGGTATCTTGTAGACGGCATATGTACAGGTCTTATTTTTGTATCCATTCAGCCAGTCTATGTCTTTTGGTTGGAGCATTTAATCCATTTATATTTAAGTTAGTTATCTATATGTATGTTCCTATTACCATTTTCTTAATTGTTTTGGGTTTGTTATTGTAGGTCTTTCCCTTCTCTTGTGTTTCCTGCCTAGAGAAGTTCCTTTAGCATTTGTTATAAACCATGTTTGGTGGTGCTGAGTTCTCCTAGCTTTTGCTTATCTGTAAAGGTTTTAATTTCTCCGTTGAATCTGAATGATATCCTTGCTGGGTAGAGTAATCTTGGTTGTAGGTTTTTCCCTTTCATCACTTTAAATATGACCTGCCACTCCCTTCTGGCCTGCAGAGTTTCTGCTGAAAGATCAGCTGTTAACCTTATTGGGATTCCTTTGTATATTATTTGTTACTTTTACCTTGCTGCTTTTAGTATTTTTTCTTTGTATTTAACTTTTTTTTTTTTTTTTTGCGGTACGTGGGCCTCTCACTGTCGTGGCCTCTCCCATTGTGGAGCACAGGCTCTGGACACGCAGGCTCAGCGGCCATGGCTCACGGGCCCAGCCGCTCTGTGGCATGTGGGATCTTCCCGCACTGGGGCACAAACCTGTGTCCCCTGCATTGGCAGGCAGACTCAACCACTGCACCACCAGGGAAGCCCTGTATTTAACTTTTGATAATTTGATTAATATGTGTCTTCGCATGTTTCTCCTTGGATTTATCCTGTATGGGACTCTATGTGCTTCCTGAACTTGATTGACTATTTCCTTTCCCATATTAGGGAAGTTTTCAATTATAATCTCCTCAAATATTTTCTCAGTTCCTTTTTTGTTCTCTTCTTCTTCTGGGACCTCTATAATTCAAATGTTGGTGCATTTAATACTGTCCCAGAGCTCTCTGAGACTGTCCTCAGTGCTTTTCATTCTTTATTCTGCTCTGTGGTAGTTATTTTCACATTTTTATCTTCCAGATCACTTCTCTGTTGTTCTGCCTCAGTTATTCTGCTATTTATTCCTTCTAGAGAATTTTTAATTTCATTTATTGTGTTGTTCATCATTGTTTGTTTGCTCTTTATTTCTTCTGTGTCCTTGTTAAACATTTCTTGTATTTTCTCCATTCTATTTCCAAGATTTTGGATCATCTTTACGGTCATTACTCTGAATTCTTTTTCAGGTAGACTGCATGTTTCCTCTTCATTTGTTTCATCTGGTGGGTTTTTACCTTGCTCCTTCATCTGCTGTGTATTTCTCTGTTTTCTCATTTTGTTTCACTTACTGTGTTTGGGTTCTCCTTTTTGCAGGCTGCAGGGTCGTAGTTCCTTTTGTTTTTGATGTCTGCTCTTTGTGGGTAGGGTTCATTCAGTGTGTTGTGTAGGCTTCCTGGTGGAGGGGACTGGTGCCTGTGTTCTGGTGGATGAAACTGGATCTTGTCTTTCTGGTGGGCAGGACCACGTCTGGTGGTATGTTTTGGGGTATCTGTGAACTTATGATTTTAGGCAGCGTCTGTGCTAACGGGTGGAGTTGTGTTCCTGTCTTGCTAGTTGTTTGGCATAGGGTGTCCAGCACTGTAGCTTGTTCATTGTTGAGTGGAGCGGGGTCTTATCGTTGAGATGGAGATCTCTGGGAGATTTTTCACTGTTTGATATTACATGGGGCTGGGAGGTCTCTGGTGGACCAGTGTTCTGAAATCGGCTCTCCCACCTAAGAGGCTCAGGCCTGACAGCTTACCAGAGCACCAGGACCCTTTTGGGAAGTCTGAGGTCTTCTGCCAGCATTCAGTAGGTGTTCTGTAGGGGTTGTTCCACATGTAGATGTAGTTTTGATGTATTTGTGGGGAGGAAGGTGATCTCCACGTCTCACTCCTCTGCCACCTTGAAGGTGCCTCTCTATTATATTTTTTAAAATTTTCTTGCTCATTGGAGAATATTCCCATTTGTTATTTTTTGCATACTCATACCTAATGTCAGGATAAAATGTTTTACAAATCATTTTTTTTTCTGTGTGACATCCTTCAGGTCAAGGAAGTGTTTAAATCAGCCAACTACATATGGTCTTTCAAATATTCACAATATTCACAGATTTGATTTAGATTCAATGAAACTTGTTCATTTTTAGTTAAAGAAGACTTGCGATCTGACTTCCAGAATGGTGTAGGAAGAGCCTCTGAAAATTCACCCTTCTGTAAAATCAATGATACTTGGCAAATCTGTCAAAATCAACTTTTTCAAACCTCTGGATATTAACTAAAAAGTTACAATGAGGAGTGTTTATTCAAGAAAAACAGCTGAACTCAGTATGAACAGTAAGCGTGTGGCATTTTAAGTTGCTTTGATGGGTTCTGGGTTTCTGAATCAAGATTCCAGTGATAATACCTCAGGATGGGGGCTTACTATACCAATTCCTTCTTCTCTTTCTGTCTTTGTCTTAGCTCTGCTCCGTAAGCCAGGCATGCCTGTAACAGGAGTCTGTTATATACTTCCTCCAGTCGCTCCCCCCAAAAGGTATTTTTCATATGTCTTATAATCAGAAAGTTCCAGTCATTTTTTAGCACTTAGGGTCTCAATTTGGATCTCAATTGGTGATCCTTAAAAATCTTGTTCTGTATCTTATTTCAATGAAAATCTGGAACAGCCTTGCTGAATGATGCCATTTTGATCTGATAGTCTTTTCTGAGTTATAAAAAAATGTGTAGTGAGCACTGAAGGGCATTCTAAGAGAAGTATAGGTAAAAAGGTTTTGTAGCATTAGAGACTATTGAATGTCCTTGTAACTCTGTGAAGAGGGATTTGACTTACTTCATCATGTAGATGTCGGTAAATGGGGAAAGATGTGACTGGAGATAGGCAGGCCACCTGCTGATTTTTTGCAAATTTGTGAATGTATATTTTCCACTTGCAAATATAACACCAACTAGGTGGAAGTGCCAATCTTGCCCTATTGGAGAACCATATAGATTATTCCGTAATTTCAGCCACAATAGTACTAAAGTAGAGCTACCTAATTTAAGCCATGATTGTTTGTTTTGGTTTGGGTAGATTAGAACTAAAACTGTTCTACCTGAACAAGTTCTGAGGATGTAGGATCCTCCTAGAGTCTATTAATTTGAACTGATTTGTAAATTGCTCTAACTGACCAAATCGCTGAGGGAGTAGTTCATAAAATATTGTATTGTGCTCTGAAGTTTGCTTCTAAAGAGCCTAATCCTGAATTTTGGAGCTCAGTGAGAAATAGACATGATTATAGCCATGAAAACACTGAACTGTTTCACCTCAGAACACACTAGACTACGTGCAAAGTCTACCAAGTTCACCCATTGCCACTGCCACTTGCTTTAGTCTGATTTCTTGGGGCATGAGAGGACTTGATTTCTCAAATTCTTCATTGGATCTCTAAATGTTGTACTGCCATGATACAGTGATTATACCTTTCCCAATTCATTCCTATTCAAAGGATCATTGTATAACCTTTTCTGAGTCCTTACTATGTATTGAGCATTGTGTATACCCAACCCTTCAATGACTGTCTCTTCTGAAAATACAATTCTTTTTGCTTAAGAGCAGCTAAAGTTAAGCCAAGTAAGCCTAGTTATTAAATGACTCAGACTCATGCTTCAGTAAGTGTCATCTGAGTTGGAATGAAAAGAAGTACTGCTACAATAGCATTCTCAAGATCATAGATCTCTTATCAACCTGTCTAAAGTAACTTGAATAAGTAAAACATTTGACAGCAAAGATTGTGCCAGCTCTTTTTCTAAGTGATGTTTTAGGGAAACTCCTCCACTCCTAAGTAAACAACACATTAAATAAACAGACCTGATATATTTTTGCCATCATAATAGCTGCTTCAGATAAGAGAACCATAATATAATAATTTCATATATTTCCTTAATGTATAGCTTCTTTAAAGACATTTTTCAAATATTAATTCAAAAATCCTCTAAATATGACCGGAAATACCATAGCCTCAGCATTATCTACCAAGTAATTTGTTCAAAAGTTTATAATAGGGCAAAACTGAAGCTACTTTTAACTTCAGATTCACTACATTATACTATAAAACTTAATTATGATTTCATTCATGAATGAACTATCAATATATATGCTGCTCATAGGCTTTTTGTTTTTTCTGTCTTATAGACACACACAGATAGATAAAACCTGTCCCTGTCCTTAAAGAACTTTAGAATCTAGTGCTATAGAAACATGCATGGATAAATCAATAATTGGTTGATTATGATACTTTATATAGTGGAAGGGGAAACTAAGGGATCCAGGTGCAAAGGATGGAGTATTCATTCAGATGAAGAAAAGAAAAGGGTGGGGGGGGGTTCTATTCCTAGAATAGATGGCACTAGAGCTAGGCTACCCCATGAAGAAAACAGAAAAATGAGAGGGAGCAACATGCCTTTCAGTTGGGGAAAACATAAGGCTTAAAGGCAGAGAGACAAGCAGAAATACTCAAGAATACTAACACTTTGCGTCAATTTATAGTGTATATAACAGTAATGTGTCCGTTGAAAACACAGGATTTTTTTGTCAATATTGTATGTTAAGAGATGCCAATAAACTGAGGCATATTTTCCTCAATAAAATATGCTTTCATTTCTTAAAGTTTGCTTAACAAAAGGAGTTCAAAATGTTATATACTGTTTTGCTACAGCTCCTATGCTTTTCAAAATTATTTATTATTTGCAAAATATTTATAAAGGACTTTCTAACCCTTTGAAATATAATTATTTGGACACAAGATGTCTCAAATTCAGAAGCATCAAAGTACATAATACCATTTTTTTTTTACATCTTTATTGGAGTATAATTGCTTTACAATGGTGTGTTAGTTTCTGCTTTATAAAGAGTGAGTCAGTTATACATATACATATGTTCCCATATCTCTTCCCTCTTGTGTCTCCCTCCCTCCCACCCTCCCCATCCCATCCCTCTAGGTGGTCACAAAGCACCGAGCTAATCTCCCTGTGCTATGCGGCTGCTTCCCACTAGCTATCTACCTTACGTTTGGTAGTGTATATATGTCCATGCCTCTCTCTCACTTCGGCATAGCTTACCCTTCCCCTCCCCATATCCTCAAGTCCATTCTCTAGTAGGTCTGTGCCTTTATTCCTGTCTTACCCCTAGGTTCTTCATGACATTTTTTTTTCTTAAATTCCATATATATGTGTTAGCATACGGTATTTGTCTTTCTCTTTCTGACTTACTTCACTCAGAAATGCAAATCAAAACTACAATGAGATATCATCTCACATCAGTCAGAATGGCCATCATCAAAAAATCTAGAAACAATAAATGCTGGAGAGGGTGTGGAGAAAAGGGAACCCTCTTGCACTGTTGGTGGGAATGTAAATTGATACAGCCACTGTGGAGAACAGTATGGAGGTTCCTTAAAAAACTACAAATAGAATTACCATATAACCCAGCAATCCCACTACTGGGCATATACCCTGAGAAAACCATAATTCAAAAAGAGTCATGTACCAAAATGTTCATTGCAGCTCTATTTACAATAGCCTGGAGATGGAAACAACCTAAGTGTCCATCATCGGATGAATGGATAATACCATTTTTTTAAATTTCAAGTTCCCAGTAGGAATTGTAGCTGTCTCCTATTTTGTGGCTTAGTGCCAAAAGTAATTTTATTAGTCAAATGAAGTTAACACATTTTCATTTTAACTAAGGGCAATTTACTTCCTGCTGTTCATTTACAGTTTCCTCTCTTAATGACTGATTTAGTAAAATCTAAAGATTGCCCAAGGCTGCTACTCAGCAGGTCATTAACAAGTTGTAAATGAGAGGGACATTTAGACCATCACTTCAATCATACGTGTGTATCTATATTAAAAAAAAAAACAACACTAAATTATGTTAGATAATGAGAACTCTTACCTGAAATACCTATTTTATTCCCAGTGGCATGATGCCCTATAGTCCAGATAACCTAAAGGATATTTTGGTAAGGAGTAAGACTTAAGATTGTATATTTTTTTGTTTTGCTTTGTTTTATTTGGTTCTTTATCACAAAGTGAATCCCATGTAATTATTACCCATATCAAGAGGACGAATAGCAAATGGCACCCTCAGAGCCCATTCTTCATGTTTTCCTGTCTAAACCACTTAACCCTCCTTTCCCATCCTAAGGTAACCACTATCCTGATTTTACTGAAGTGCTTCCTGAGTTTTCTTCATAAAGTAGGTTGGTTCTTTAGATACCAACTAAGTATATATGCCTAAGCACTTAAAAAACATAATTCAACAGACTAAATTTGAAGATCTAACTGCCTTTATTTAATGATTCGTGAATCGGGCAGCATCCCATCTTAACAAATAGAAAGGATTGCCAAGGAGCTGCACAAAATGAAAGGCTTTTATTGTTGGAAGGAGGTGGGAAAAAGAAACTTCTAGCAAAGAGTGGATTATTTCAGGCAAGGTCACCTTCCTTTGGGGGACAACAGGGGTCTATAAGGCAGATTAGCTCACTAGTGCTGAGCAGGTTATTCCAGACAGACTGGTTAAGATTACTTTCCAGGGAGAGGCTGAAACTGAAATTAGGTTAGGTATTAAGTCACCATTCCATTCGGTGACATGCACTTAGCACAAGTGACTCTCTTTGGACCTGTTACGTTTTTTTTAACAACACTGTAGTTGAGTTTCTCTTCATTCTGAACATTAAATGTATAGAATCACACAGTTTATATTTTTCGTCTGGCTTCTTTTGTTCAACATTGGTTTTATGAGATTTAATTATGTTGCTGCATGTTTGTTCGTTTTCATTGCTGAATATTATTACATTTTATTAAAAAATCTCTATCCATTTTAATATTGATGG
The DNA here is from genome assembly GCF_011762595.2 of Tursiops truncatus. Classification (NCBI taxonomy): domain Eukaryota; kingdom Metazoa; phylum Chordata; class Mammalia; order Artiodactyla; family Delphinidae; genus Tursiops; species Tursiops truncatus. Next base: position 66,448,190 of record NC_047042.1, on the reverse strand, counting down.
AAAATTCAATTTATGCTGATTAAGCATATTGCTGCCATTGGACAGTTCTTAGAGCATGTGTGCATGAATTGCAATGGGTTACATATCTAGGTGTGTAATTTTGGCTCTTAGAACATGTGCAGCTTCAACTATAGTGCTAAACTTTTGTCATATACCAGTAGTTTATGTGAGCTCCTAATGCTATACATCCTTACCAGTATTCGACTTCCAACAGACTTTTAAATTTTATCCATTCTGGTGAGGTATCTTATTGTAGTTTGGGCCTCTCAGTGTTGTGGCCTCTCCCATTGCGGAGCACAGGCTCCGGAAGCGCAGGCTCAGCGGCCATGGCTCATGGGCCCAGCCGCTCCGCGGCATGTGGGATCTTCCCGGGGCTCAAACCCGCGTCCCCTACATCGGCAGGCGGACTCTCAACCACTGCGCCACCAGGGAAGCCCAATACTTACTTTATTGTATGTTTGTTTATGGTATATAGAAATGTATATGAGTTTTGTATATTGATCTGGTACCTAGCAACTTTTTAGGCCTTTGTAATCCTATTCATAGATTTTATTTTTCTTTAAAAAGTTTTATGAACATAATCATATTCTCTGAAAATAATGACTTCTTGTTTCTTGCATGAAAATCCTTATAAAATGTATTTCTGTATTTTGCATGCCTCAGTAGCAGGAAATAAAATGTTATAAAGGGGAACTAAGGGCAAAGTTTTATTTTTTCCCCAGAACGAATAACAAAATTTATATAATGCTTTTTATTCATCTATTGATATGATCTGTTTTCTTCTCTATTTTGCTAAAACGTAAATTACTTTGGTTTTTAGAAAACATTAAGACAATCTTGTATTCCTAGAGTCAAGACAACTTTTCCATGGTATTTTATCCTATTCATGTATTGATTCAAAATACATGGTATTTCTATCCTATTCATAAATATTTTGTTTAGGAATTTTGCATTTAGTTATTTAATGAGTTTGGTTGTAATTTTACTTTCTTATATAATCTTTTAAAATTTTTAGCATATAGATAATGCTGACCTCAAAATATAAAGATAAATTATGGTTCGTGTATAAAATAAATATGTCTATGGCAGTTTTAAAGGAATAAGCTAAGATGTAGACAAATCTCCAAAATATACTGAAGAGTTAAAAAAAAGGCTCAACACAGTATGATACAATTTTATAGTGTTTAGATACAAATAATCCAATTATGGAACATCTACTCCATATAAATATAAATATGTGATTAAAGTGTAAAATCATACATAGGAATGATAAACACTTACAGAGATGGTTACAACTAGGTAGAGATAAACAGACATGAGATTGGAGAGAGAGACCTCAATTTTATCTGCTTAATTTATGTTTGTGTTTAAAAAATATTTGAAGGAAATATGGCATAAAACTGAACGGTAGATACAGGGTTTTTGGTATATTTTTATATCTACATTTGAAATATTTTAAAGTAAAACAAGTTACATAACAAAAAACAAAGTTAAAAAATAAAAATGAGCACTTCTTTGTATACAAGAGACTAAATTAAATGATATATGAAAAGCACCTCATTCAAAGCCCACCATATATTACCAAAGACATAATCACATGATGGTTCCCAATAATAATATTATTTTCACACGAATCCATAAGATAATGAAGAGCAGTAAATTAATATAAACATCTTTCCATATTTTCTCCTAAACTCCTAATGATACATTACTAAATTTATATGAATGATTGGTATAAAAGGTTTGAATACTTTGCTTCTTACTTAATCTAGGATTAATGAGGACTCATTCAGTTGCAAGCTAATGGACTAAAATAGAACCTGCATATCAGTAAAATTACTGGATTATCTAATTGACTAATCCAGGGAAATTTTGGTTCTTAAACACAGCTTGGTCCAAGAGGTCAAATGACATCAGGAATCTGCTGTTTTCCTCTTCTTGGAGCCTCAAGGTGGCTCCAGGATGCTCCACACTCACATGCTCGCTGTCTTAGTTTGGGCTGCTATACCAAACATTACTGGGTAGCTTGTAAACAACAGACATTTATTTCTCGCAGTTCTGGAGCCTGGAAATCTGAGATCAGGGTGCCAGCATGGTCAAGTTCTGGTAAGAACTCTTCTGGGATGCAGACTCCTGACTTCTCTTTGTATCTTCACATAGCAGGGCAGAGAAAGGAAGCAACCTTTTTCCTGACTCTTATAAGGGCACTAATCCCATTCATGAGGGCTCTACTCTCACAACCTCATCTAATCCTAATTACCTCCGAAATGCTCCACCTCCTAATATAAATTGATTGATTTTTCTTGAAATAATAATCACTTGTAAATTTACTTATGTAATTTCTTAGGTAATCTGAATTTAAACATTTTAAAATGCTGTTTTAAAATACTCACTAATTCTATAATGAATTTCCTTTACTCAATCATTAATCTAATGGTTAATAACACAGATTTTTAAGGTCCATATACTAATTGGAGTTGTCCCTTTGGAAACGTGGCATATTTGCTTGCTATACACCTTTTCAAGTACTTTCTTATGCTCTGTGTCAAAATATTGAAAAATGTGTAACAGATGCATCATTGAAAATTCTTTAAATAAAAAACAAACAAATGCATTTAAATCACATCTAACTTTTTTATGATGCAACTGTGAATTAGGTCCTTCTTTTATTGGTAATTAAAATGTGGAGCAAATGGTGTAGACTTTGGCAAAGAGTGATAATCTCTCCAAACTAACATGTTGTCAACTGTATTCATAAAATAAGGATCTATTCTCTTGATCAAGGGTACGTTTTAAAGGTTAGGAAGTGGGCTTCCCTGGTGGTGCGGTGGTTGAGAGTCTGCCTGCCGATGCAGGGGACACGGGTTCATGCCCCGGTCCGTGAAGATCCCACATGCCGCGGAGCGGTTGGGCGCGTGAGCCATGGCCGCTGAGGCTGCGTGTCCGGAGTCTGTGCTCCGCAACGGGAGAGGCCACAACAGTGAGAGGCATGCGTACAGCAAAAAAAAAAAAAAAAAAAAGTCTATAAAACATAGTTCATGTTAATGAAAAGAGTAAAAATAGAAAACTTAAAGTAGATGATAGACAACCAAAGTAACACTTATGACAACAATTAAAAATGGATTAAATTTCCCTATTAAAATTCAAAGACTGTCTGAATGGATCAAGAATACAATCAGATATGGGAATATATGTATATATATAACTGATTCATTTTGTTGTGAAGCTGAAACTAACATACCATTGTAAAGCAATTATACTCCAATAAAGATGTTAAAAAAAAAAAAAAGAATACAATCAAACTTCATGCTCTTTTAGAAGTGGTAAACCTAAAGCTGTGTGAACAAAATGGATTTAAAAATATATGTGTGTGTCTCTGTGTGTGTGTATAATGCCAAATGTAGAGTGGTTTATTATATGTATATTTAATTTTATATCATACAAGCATCACAGTCTTTCAAGTTCCTATTACAGTTTTTTAAGAATCAAACAACATTCAGGGTATTATTACTAATAGTTTGCTTAGTGCACAAATCATTAGGTACAGGTACTACAGCAACAACAAAATAAAATTAGATATTATCCATAAATATTTATTGATAAAAGATCAAAATGTTGGATGTGGCTAACACCTAACATGTGTTTACATGTAATAACAAGAGAGCAGATCAAATCAGGGCACAATATCCGACATGAGGGATCTGACAGGAGGAGAACAAGCATCCATTTTACCACATTTCTGAAACAATTTTAGCAAAATGTTAAAGATAAAATATTCTGTTTTTACCAGCATCCTGAATTTAGGAAGAGTATAAAACTTAATCATTTGTTTTCTTTTGCTCTTATAAGCTTTAAATAATATTTGAATAAAAGGAGCAAATTGTTTTAAAAAGAAAGTGTTGATTGTATGGTGTTCACTGTAGATAGTGTTGGTGTTTTCAAATAATAAGGATAAATAAATTCATTAAATCAAGATCAATTAGTTTTAGAAGGGTATATAATTTATTAGATTTACATAAGTATTTTCCACTTAGAGTTAATTAATGTCATTAATATTATAAAAAGGATGTCAAAAATTAATACAGTATCAAATATAAATTCATATTAATGTCAAGCTTAAATTAAAACATCTTATTGCTATTTTAATACATTTTATATTTGAGTCATTTTTGATACTATTTTCCGAGTTAATAAATGAAAGTTTCTTAGTAACCTATTCTTGAACTGAGGTTGCTTGTCCATCCATATTTGAAGTAACCTTTCTTCAATAATGGGAGGAACGCCATTCATCTTCCTCCCCAGTAAAGATTTACATAAAACCTTTTTTTTTTTTTTGCATTTTTTTCCCCTGTAACAGCTGTGCCTTCTCCTCAAATACCCCATAGGAATAGTTTTAGCATGGTAAGAACAAACATCCTGCTGTGTTGTATTACTTTCATATACTAATTACAACACAAGCTGCAAGATCTACTTGGTCTCACACTTTACAGGTGAAAAATAAAATAGGTTAAAAATAAACATTTTATATTCTTATTCTAAGGAAAAATGGTGGGGGCTGAGTCACTGGAGCTAAAATAAACAGAGTACTAGGAGAAGGGTCTTTTGAAGCTGTTATCCATTTCTAATACACTATGTTGCAGAGGAGTTTAGGAGAGAAAAGTTTTGTATAATAAATAGGCAAACGGAAACAGTTTTAGTTCTTAAAAGAGGTTTAAATGAAGAACAGAGATGATGATGGTAAAGCATAGTTTGTAACTGTAAGTCCTCAGGTGTGGAACATTTTCGAAGTAACTGCATATTAATTTGATAACGTTATCAGAATATTTAAATTTCATGCAAATATGATAAAGGAAATATTTTGCTTTCATAATAAAATGCCTTTACCTCCTTCAAATTACTACCATCATTTCATTTAAAGATATATTTAAAGTTCTCCCATATTATAATGCACAATAAATTATGTGATATTCATTCTACTAATTATCTGTTGTTTATGTCTAGGAAAATATGTTTATTACTTATGATTCATTATCTTCACTATACTTATTGGAATTATTAATTTTATATCTCTAGCTCTGTTTTGAAATTACCATTTTTTTCCTGAGAAGAAATTTTACCTGGGGTGACATATAAAAATATTTTTCATTTTTATTATTAGGACACTTCTCATATACTCATTAAATTGTAACAGAGTAATTATGTTTCCATTATTTTCTTGAAATTAGATGGTGGAAGAGGATGTGTTGTTATATTATAACATTCTTGATGTAAATCATGAATTATCTTTTATTAAGGACCAGGTATAAAATAATATTTTCAGACTTTGATACAGATTTGGAAATGATACAAATTGTAATCAGTAGAAAGAGCAGGATAATATAGTAGTAAACTTGCACATTTACAGTATAAAACATTGTCCATTCTAGATAAACATGATTCACTAGTAGTATTTTTGCACATAATCACTAATACATTTATGCATTTTATGCATTAGTTTACACAGTAATTTGTAAAAAGTTCTGTTGTAGATTTCTAAGATAGTTAAAAGGAAGCCTCTGAATGTGAGTTAAGTAATAATATACTATTGTCCATGACATCTTGAAAACAGTCAGCTGTCTAAAAAACTTATATATTGGTCCACTCCAGGAGAAAATGTAGGGGAAAAAATGAGATGAATAGGAATAATTATTTACACATATGAAAAGAAAATTTTCTTGGCAAAGACCATGGAATTTTATAAGGAGAATGCATGAAACTCAGGTCTATGAATAACATTAACCCATTTATCATCAGAAAGCATTGTAGATTTATGTTTTATTTCATAATCTTTTTGTTAGCTCTATTTTCTTTGTTTTATTTCTTCAGTAAAGTCTTTTTGATGATTTTTCATAAAATCACCCTGCTTTCTCTAAACTAGTGGGGAAAAGGAGGGAGACGTTTTTAATCATGGTTAAGTTTGGAAAGTAGAGGGAAGAATTAGCCCTAAAAATCAGAGATCAGAGTCATGAGGATGCTGAAGACCTGCTGGTGGGGACCACTGTTTCTCCACGAATTCTTTTTGCCAGTTCATTGAGAATATGTGAGGTGTGTGTGAGTGAGCATACTCATGATTTCTTCCCCTTCCTTCTTGAAGATTTGGTGACTGATCTGGACTCTAATCCTGGTCACAATATTTACTAAATTAAGGCACAATTTTAATTTTGTTTAAATTCACAATTTCATTCTTACCTCAAGACTGCTTGAAACATATAATGTATATTATTCTAATTTTACATATTAAAGGCTTTAGATTTTAATGCATAAGTAATTTTTATAAAATAATAAAGCACATTGAGATCTGATTGTCTTCAAGGCAATATGTTGGTCTATTTCCGGTCATTGCATTGATTGAAAAATATCCTACAGTTCATATTTCTTTAACTCCTACTGCTCTTTTAATCAAGCAATTTAAATAAGTACATTTTTATTACATCCAAGATGCTTAGAAAAGTAAATTTTAATATACGTGATTCAGAATAATTCTGTATGTAACCTTATAATTAATTGTGAAAATAATTTTAATTTAAGGATTAAATTTTAAATGAATGTCAAATTAACTCATCTATAACGTATGTGCCAGAACTTCCAGAGTATCGATTTCCAACAGAATTTATTATGTTTTGTAATTTAACCCCAAAAGGGATTTGCTTCCTCAAAATTCTTCGCAACAGCTCAGTGAGATTATTTTCGGAATAAATAGTAACTAGTCCTATTATTTATTCCAAATAAAAATTGCTTCTAGTGATTTGGCCAATGATTTTAGAAAAACGTAAAGATTACACTTCTAAAAGTGAATTAAGCTCCTGCATTAGTTTATAAAACACTGAGGAGTTTGGCATTACCAATTTAACCATTTCTACGCTACTAGAAATGTATTTAATTTCTTAATTATTTATTTTATAAACTAATTTCTATAAAAACAGTGCGAAATTTGGAGTTTTGAGGACTAAAATGGAATATTTTAACACGTGATCTGGGATCGTAGTATAAGTTGATGAATGAAAAATGAAGGGATAGAGGAGATTCATTTGTTCATCCAAGAATTATTTTTTTAGTATGGTCTATGAACAAGAATTTATACTAGTCTTTGGAGATGTATAGACTCCAGGCCTCAAGAAACTGGCAGTCTAATGAGTAGAAAGTAAACCAATAATTAAAATGAGTCATGGCAATAAATTTAAAGTATTTAAATCCATCATTAAAATAGAAAAACAACACCAAAATTTAGACAGACACTGCTTCCACAAAAACTCAAATAATTAGGTAAATACAGGATAAAATATACACCCGCTACAGGCCTTTAAAGAAAACAGAAAGCAAAATATAAATATGAATCTAAGGACTTCCCTGGTGGTGCAGTGGTTAAGAATCCACCTGCCAGTGCAGGGCACACGGGTTCGATCCCTAGTCCAGGAAGTTCCTACATGCTGTGGAGCAACTAAGCCCATGTGCCACAACTACTGAAGCCCACATGCCTAGAATCCGTGCTCCACAACAAGAGAAGCCACCACAATGAGAAACCTGCGCACCACAACAAGAGTAGCCGCCGCTCGCCACAACTAGAGAAAGTCTGCACACAGCAACGAAGACCCAACGCAGCCAAAAATAAATAAATAAGTAAATTAAGAAATATATACATGAATCTAGGTAGACTCTGAAGTAACTCTACTAAATGAAGTTTTTATTATTTGAGAAACAAAATTTATAATAAGCCGTAGTTGTATGTCATTAACATGTATAAATGAATCATTGAACTCTTAGGAAGGATTAACAATTTTAACATAGCTTTCTCAGTATTTCACTATTAAGTAGAAAAATAAATGAGATAGCTGAATTAAGTAATTATTAACGATTACATGGTAATTATATGTCCAAATTTTCACCTTCCAATGAAAAGATAAAGCTTTTTATAGTGTCCATTAAGCATTTACAGTAGATGGTTACATGAGTGACCTTAGAGAAATTCAGTAAACTAAAAATCAGAAACTCTGAAACAAAGCTTTTGGGAAACAAATGAAGATGAGCAATCAAATTAAACATTGAAAATCATGAGTTATAAAAGCAGTAAAACAATAAAATGAATAAGTCACTCCAAGGGCCAAGTCCTTGTAAAATAATGTAATTGTCAAATAATATTCAAAAGTCAAAGAAAAAGGAGATGACATGAGTACATATAATTTGAAGGTAGAATAGATATTATTATCGGAAAATACTGTGTGCAATTCTAAAACAAAACAAAACAAAAAATCAGGACATAATGTTTCCATGAGAAAAAGAAAAGGTCAAAAGGGTTAAAAATAGAAAACATAAGTTACCTAGTACAACTGAAAGAAAAATTTAAAGCTATCAAACTGTTATTCAAACTCTGAAATAATAGATTGATAATTTGAATTATCAAATTCAAACTGTTCAGACTCTGAAAAAGACTATTTCAGAGTTTCATTCATGAGCACTTTTATTTTTTCAGCTCCTCAGAAATAGCTTCCTTCCATACTTACAATATTATTACACTGAAAATAATCTTATTTAAAAAAACAGCATACAAAAACATTGGAATAAAATTAAAACAAAATGTACATTGATTTTGCAGAAAAAAGAATAAATAAAATTTTAATAAGAATTATAAAGAATTAAAAAATGTAAAAAAAAGCCAATTCATGTGGTTTAATTCAATATTGATACTATTTTTTTCGAATTACTGCATATAATCAAAGCTATTTCAACTTTAATAATTTTGAAAAATATTTTAAAGCTTAAAAGAATTTCTTTTGAAAAATAAAAAAGTGCATTTGCATAGATGTAAGTAAATGCTGTGTATGCCATAATAAATGTTAGCTAATCAGAAAGCTCAAAATAAAAAATGTAGCCGTTGAAGACGTAGCAGTTTCACACTACTAATAGAAAGTGGTGGCACTATATTTACAGTGAGGGAAATATTGATAAAATGTTAAACAATATCAACTTGCATAACAAGGTGGATAGTATAGTAATATGCTATTGCACTTTGTATGCATGTGTGTGAATGTGTTTACATCTGTGCGACGTTTTACTGAGTGGGTCATTTCCTATTGGCCCTCAAATGATGGCTAGGGTCAGATACTTTCTTGGGCTTACTAAGAGGAAAGAGAAAAAAAACAAACTCTGAAAATGCATCTCCGCTCAAAAATCTTCCCCTGCACCCTTCCCAGGAGAGGACCGGGAAGAAGAGAGAGCAGGAGGGACCAGGGCATTATGGGAAAGGTAGTGTTAGTGATGATAAGTGTTAGGGGTGAGAGGTAACTTACTTCCCTCTCAGCAGGGGAGGGGGTTTGAGTCCCACTTCACTCAAAACCAAATGAATGGGTAGCTCTAAGAAACTGTCTGGTAGATACTGAGAGTGGTTTTCTAGAAGGAGATGAGCATCTTCTTTCCCACTGAAACTCAGGCTTCTCTATTGCAACTGAAACAGTGAAATGTGGTGACAAAGTTTCTGCAAAAACTGGGCCTGTGTTTCTGGAGTTTGGAAGAAAGTATGAATTTTGAGGCTGAAGACAATATCTTGTGTGAGGTTCCTGAAGGTAGAGGCTTTTGAGAGTAGCCAGCAATAGGCTGGAAAAGATCTTTGGGATAGTATGCCTGAGATGAGGGCAGCAGACACCCATGCCAATCTCTGCAATTCTTGGAGAATAAAAAGGGTCTCATAAAGGAGTATAGAGCCCAGCGTAGGGGTAAGAGCTGTTTGTGCCCAGGGAAGTCATGCCCTGGACAGAGGCTAGGGTGCTGATCAGGGCCCAAAAGGGAGATGGGTTTTTCTCCCTCAGGTGTTTCTGTATGACTGGGAGCGAAGCTATTGATACAATCTACCTCAAGAAATCATACACATTGTAAACTCAGAAATCACACACCAGTGGAGGCCACCAGAATTACATAAGATATTAGAATCTTAAAATGTACTGAATACTGAGTTCAATTTTAATAAACAAAAGTAGGGAATTTAAGGGAAGAGATAGTTGAGAGAGAAGAATAAAACATACTGTTTCTGAAGATAGAAGCCATAAATCTAAAAGTCATTATGTTGATTATTGAATGAATTGTGACTCCTCAATAAGCAGGTTATGTATAGGTAGCATAATCGTATGTCTACATGTTCATGGAAAATGTTCTGGCAAGTTACAAACTAAATTGTTAATGGTGGCTGGTTATCTCTAGGAAGCAAGATTAAAGAAGGTGGTATTGTAAAGGAAAATGTATTTTCAGATTGTAAGACTGTTTTTTAGAGATTTTTAATAACAAAAAATATATTAATTTTACAATTGCAAATTAATTGAAAACAACTTTACAAATTCAATTGCATAACATTCAAAAAGAACATATGCCTATGAATGAAATGGAATAAGTTCCGTCCTGCTTTTCAGAAATAGTTGGGTTTCTTTACATTTAAGTAAGCACTAATGTAGTAGAAAGGGAATAATTCCACTAATTAAAACTGGTAGAGTATTAGCTAATACTTAAGCTAATACTTAAAAAGCTAACAGCTTCTATTATTTGTTAAGGACAAGAATTTTTGCTTATTATTGCCTTGTCATGAACAGCTACTTCTCAATTACATGTGATAATGAGAGACAAAAATTGCATGGGTAATTTAAAGCCACAATAATACCCTAATGTAATTTTAGATAGTATTTTCCATCTTTCCCTCTTTATAAGCTCTTGACAGTACTACTAGCAATTGCAGGTACTAACTGGTTCAGGTTTTATAGCTTCTCTGTCATCTTCCTCCCACACTTTGATGAACCTATTGGCTTGAAGTGAAATGATTGAAAAGTAGTCATAGACAGAAAAAAAAAAAAAAGGAGAAGAAGCAGGGAGACTCTGTGAATCCAGTACCATATAGTCAGGCTATGAAACCCAAAAGTTAAATGTAAAATATTAATTGTCCTGAATTTATGTGACTATTTCTCAAACATAATGGTATGCATATGTCAATAGCTCACGTTTTATTACTAAGGCGGTTCTCTAATTACAGCTTCTCAGATCTCTGTTGTCAATTATGGTATTAAGCTGCATGGGGATGTTTTAATGATGGCAAACTTGATAAATGGACACTTTTTATTGTTGTCTATTTCTTCCATCAGTTCGGTTATATCAATTCCAACCCATATAAAATCAACCATGGGTTGTTAAAATGGCTTTTTGAGTGAGTAACATATTCAGTGAAATGAAACTGTGTCACCATAATTGTCTCTTAGCACTAGGACAGTCTTTTCTAGTGGTGGCAGCTTCTCTCTCCGTCTGTCTCTTATTCTGTTGACTAACTAGGCTTAAAGATAAAGACTACCTCACCTACCCGCACTGGCTTCTCTTCATAACCTCTCAGTGCTCGCTTTTATTCCCTGTCCTTTCTCATTCTCTTTCAATCGTGTATTAGAAACATGAGTTGTGCTAGTTTTCATTTTCTTCACTTCTCCATAGGAATATAGTTAGGTTTCCCCCTTTGGCTCTCCTTGGAGCATATAAAAAGGCTACTCTTCTCCATTTATTAAGCTTTAAAAAAAATTCTAGCCAACTAATTCTTATTCAACTCTCCAGTAAGGTTTTGGTTCCCTTCACTGCAGCCAACTGCCATTTTCAAAGATTATACTCTTGTCAGGATTAACGCAAACATCTTACCTTTAGTTATTAATGGAACTAAAATTTAAAATATTGCTTTCCTCTTATTTCTTTTTCTGTTTTCAAAATCTCAACCCCGACCTGAATTCATTTCTTATCACTTCTGTCTGAATGATAGTATTGCTTTGGTTCAAGGGTCCAATATATTACATTAAAATACCCTTCTTTACCCAACTACCTTGGGCTTATAAAAGAGCAAGTCACTTCAAAAAATTATTGATATTTAAGGAATACCTCTCACCAGTTCTATAAATCGCAAAATAAAATATTCTGATAAATTCCAGTTTCCAGGAAGAGTCATCATCCTAACACTACAGTCCTTTTAAAATTTGTTTTGTTTTACTTTTAATGACCTCTCCTGACCACCTGATGTATGAAACAAAAAAGAGATAACTCTCCAGCAGCATATTTTGGCTAAATAAAAATTGTTGTAGCCAATATGTTGAAATGTACAGCCTGTGGATGTAAATAAAACACAATTTTATTTTTTAATTTTATTCAGTGAGGAAGCTTGTTTTTTCTCCCACTGGATGAAAATGTGTGCTGAATCTAGTGTGACAGACGGTTCTAGATTTATCTCAAGTTATAAAACATAGTCTCAATTTAGCGATTAGAAGCATTTAGTGTAAGATATTAATCAGTATTTCTAACTTCATTCAAAGCATGACAATAGCACTTTTACACACACAGAAAAAAAAATAACAGTCACACACAAAATAAAACCTCTTAAAAAATCTGTTGCCTCTCTAAACCTGATACATTTTTTATGCTCTTGCTTGAGGGGTTCCTGAGAATCTTGGCTCCGAATCTTTTTTCATTTTCTTTGTAATATTGATTTGCCGCCTTCTGTGGCAATTGTTGCTTCTTGGTGCCTAAGCTGAAATTCCAATTTTGACGTCCTCTTTCACTGACATTTTAATGGCTCAGAAGAATTCCTTCACCAGTGAGTGTGTACTGGTAATATCTCAAATATCAAGAGAAACTTTCTAAAATGCATAAAGATATAACTCACGTCAACTTAGCAGAAGAGTTAAGTGGCTTGTGCAAGACAATGTAAAACATTAATTCAGATATGCTAAATACTTCACAGGTTGTCCAAAGTTTTATTAGCCTCAGATTCAAAAGATGAAAACTACATACTTGGCATGAGAATAGTCTGTCAACAGGAACAAACCTATTCAGATGTTGGGAGAAATAAATCCAGATATATGGTTTCTGATATTTCAAATATTCAATGAAAATTTCTTAGGAAAATTAGTAGAGAGCTTGAGTATCTAAATTGAGCAAAGTGTCCTCAAAACAGTCACAAATTCTAGGTGAACTACACTGATTATAACGATACAAAACTCAACCAGCCTTCTTAACCTGAAGTTCAGAAAAAATATAAAACAAATAATACATCCCTAAGGTCAAAATAAAAAACAATGTAGATCTGTTGAAGATTAAACAAGGTTTGCCTTATAACAAAAATTTAGCAATCAAAAACTCAGAAGTTTACTAACAAAAGACTTTTTACCAAAGAACTACATAGATAAGTCCAATTGGACCCAGATATCTATTTTCAGACATAAAAATGAAGAGAGTAACAATTTTCCAATTGTTACTGAAGCTTCATAATGTTGACAGTTGATAATTTGGTATGTCAATATATCAATATGAGATTGAGAGATTTTTTTAATGAATGAGCTTGTTGTAGCTAGTATCTTTTGAGGTTGAAGAAAACAAAAGTTCCACTCAATAAGAGGTAGGACGGTGTGTGTTTTCAAATATAAAGAGAATCTCATGGAACCCAAGGGGAGAAAGTATGTTTAGGCTTTAAATGAATTGGAATTGAAGGACAGCAATTCTGGCCTGACCAAAGAGCTATATAACCACTCTAATTTCTGATTTTCTTTTCATATGTATGCCATTCTCTTCGCTCATCTGTTTTCTTTTTCCTTTGCACATGGACTACTATAATTACTGGGACCAGCATTAAACTATTGTGCCTCTGCTGAGAGTTTATACATTGGTCATTCATCTCTCTTGTAAACTATCTGCTAGGTTCACCCCAGCCCATTTGGTCCAATCTGCTGTTGACAAGGAGACACAGAGTTTTCTGATACTTACGGTTTCCCCTTCTAGAAATATGCCTATTATTGGCTTGATTTTGAATTGAGACGTAGTAGTGTTCTGTCAGTTGTCATGCTGTTAGATTTGAAGGATCTTAAAATTTATTCACTTTATGCAACAGTCCAAGGATAACAGTTTCACAAATGCACATTAAGGAATGGAACCAAAAGACTACTACTGGTTTTTACCAATATCCCTCTCTGTTCTTCTCTGGAATAGCTCTGGTTTTAAATAGTACGTTACCTCTCACTCAAGTAGAGTTGACAAAGAGAATTGCCCCAGTGCTGTCTGGACAAAAGAATTAGACTTTCTTTATCCTAAAAGTATTGTTCATGTAAAATAGTTTTTCTAGAACTAACTGAAGATATGAAAGAGCAGTCTTGATATGGTGTTGTATTTTTGCCCAAATCTAACACTTACGATTCTCCTCTTGGAGTTAAACTGATATGGAAATGAGAAACTGCATATTAGAGTCTTTACCACAATATCTGTCTCATAATAGGTATTCAGAAGATGTAATTTGAATTAATATGAATCTGTATAACCTTGGATATATTTCACCATCTCTTCAAACCTCAGTCTCTTAAATTATTTCTCCACATGCCCAATGCCAAGCATGTTCTGTCTTCTTGCTGTCAATATCTGTGTTTTTCCCTATAGGGTATGCTGGAATTTGCATACACAATTTAATTTAGCTTCAAACAATTCCTCTCTCTGGACTACATTGGAAAAAGCTGAACTACTGGGAGAATGACTAGGGAATTTATAAGTATTGGGTCACTGAGCCAAAACCTCTCCCATACTCTCTTGTGCCTACTTTCCTAGCACCATGAACTTTCACACAGTAGAGAACAACCTGTTTCCTGGGTTCATGGCTTTCTCCTCTGGCACTCCCCTTCACTCAGTTATTAATAATTGACACTTTAGGTTTTGCAACTCCCCAATAATATCCAAAGCATGGATTTGTGGCATTCATAAAAATTATATTTAAGAGAATTTTATCCACTTAGGTTTCATTAGATTCATTTGTGCCAATATGAAGACTGAGTTGCTGCTTCTAGGAACATATCTCCTCTCAAAGGGTTGACATATTGTTATAAACAAACCAAACATATCAGGCCATTAGGATTTTAGGCTTAACAGACCAGTATTTATTTATGATATTCTTGCCCTCTTCTGGGGGGAGTAAAGTTTCCATTATCCAGAAAGTCTTCAAGGAAATATATTTATTTACCTCTACACTCACTGATTCTGCCTGAGAATTCACACACACAGACCCACACAAACAAAACTACATTAATTGGTTCATTAATTCAACAAATATTTGAGTTCCTTGGAAGACTGAGGAAAGAGAAGACATGTAAACAAATCATGGCAAGACAGAATAATATGTGCTAGAATAGAGTTTGTACTTGACAATAACTGGGAGTATGATGGATAAAGAGAAAGGTTCTGTCCAAAAGCTTCTGACTTGAATATATAACAAGCAAGTTAGGTTATTCACAAGTATATAAGGATCTGCTTTTTTTAAAAAAATTATCTCTGCATGCTTTGGTAGCATTTGTATTTTTTTAACCTAGTTTGTTTGTTTGTTTATTTATTTATTTATTTATTTTTGGCTGCATTGGGTCTTCGTTGCTGTGCCCAGACTTTCTCTAGTTGCGGCGAGTGGGGGCTACTCTTTGTTGCAGTGCGCGGCCTTCTTATTGCAGTGGCTTCTCTTCTTGCGGAACACAGGCTCTAGGCACGCAGGCTTCAGCAGTTGTGGCACACGGGCTCAGTAGTTGTGGCTCGTGGGCTCTAGAGCACAGGCTCTTTAGTTGTGGCGCACGGGTTTAGTTGCTCCACGGCATGTGGGATCTTCCTGGACCAGGGATCAAACCCATGTCCCCTGCATTGGCAGGCAGATTCTTAACCACTGTGCCACCAGGGAAGTCCCAAGGATCTGCTTTAATTACTCCAAATCCCTGAGTAATAATCAATCATCAATTAAGTATTTATTATCTCCTGCATGCCTAGCATGGTTTTACAAACTACTGAAAATATAAAATAACTTTAAAGCATGATGTTTGTTCAAAAAAGTGTTTATATAGTCCAGCATATTTAGCAAATTACTCTATAGGTATATCAATTGAGAGCAAGTATTTCTGTAATTCAGCTGCCCTGGTTAAATTTCTTTGCTTAGGAAATGATTCCAGTAGGACCATAGTTTGATAATTCCAATTTGAACATACCAGTTATCTTACTGCCAGATATCTTGGCCATGCTACCCTTGTGAAATTGTCCCTTTAACCTCACAAATGCTTTTAAGCCAAAGAAAAACTGAAAGAGGGCCAATAATCCAACTAAAAATACTCTGGGAACCCTGGAGCAACCACTTACTTTGCCTGGAAAGGGCACAAAGGGTCTTGATCTGCTGAGGTCAGTAACTTTAAAAGATATTCCAGAAATTAAAAAAAAATACCTAGAATTTAAAATTGAGATGAGATACTTTGTCTGCTCTTAACAATCTATAATGACATTTTTCTTTGTAATGATAACACATGTTATTAATGCTAATATGTCTAAGTGCTGACAGTGACCAAAAACTGTTATAAATATTTTACATTCTAATTCTAATCCTCATATCTACCCTGTGAGTTCCGTACAATTCATATTATTATACCCATTGTAAAGATGGGATTTCTGAATCATGGGGAAGTTAAGTAACTTATCATGTATCACACTATAGTAGGTGATGGAGCCAAAGGTTATGACCTCAGGCTGCCTGCAACATTGTCAACCCAGTACTAACCTGCAAAACTAGCCAAATTAATATGATTCTTGTTACGGAAGGGCAATATAAGCACAAATTAGTAAGGACAGAGGAACAGAGTGGAATACACAGAAAGATATCAGTAGAATTTAGAGAAAGCTGAGTGAGAATTGCAGAACAAATGAGAGGAAAGACATTTCTGCCCCTTCACTAATCCTAGGGTATGTAGATTTGGAAATTTATATCAGAGACCCACAGTACTTTTTCTGTAGGAATAATGAAAGCAGTCATAGCAATATTGCCTACTAACTTTTGAGGGCTTACTGTATTCCAGACTCTGGGAATTAGCAGGTGTCCAAATATTTCAGCATCATGCTTTTGAAAGATCTGGTGGAAACTAGATTATAGAAAGGCCAGAATGAAGCAAGAAACACATGAAGACATTTTCATTATTAAGAGCAGAATGAATGATAGCATGGAGTAGGAGATAACAGTTGAAGTAGAGGGAAGTGAACAGACTTGAGAAATGGCTAGGAGATAAAATGGAAAATATTTGAATGGATTAGATACAGTTCCCCGTGAGAAAGAAAGAGAAAAGACAACCTTCCATGATTATGTCTTGAGTAGCTGTGTAGATGATGGTGCTGCTTCATGTTTTGGATATGTTAGTGTGAGGTTTTATGAGAAAGCTAAATGAGGAATCAAAAGACAATTGGTATGTGGATCCCAAGCTCAGAATCCTCTTCTGGATTACACATTTAAAATTCATCATTATTTAAATGGTATTTGACACCAAGAGAGTAGATCAGACCACCAAAGGAGAAGATGTGAAAAGAGTAAGAAGAGCACATATAATTTCACTTCATCTTTAAAGTAATCTACGAGGTAGATTTATTAAACCCATTTTGCAGTTAATAAACTGAAGCTCAGAGTTCAATGAGATAGTAAGTGATTAATCTGGGACTCAACCCCATATGTGTTTGATTCTAAAGCTTATACTTGCATCCATAAACTAGATTATAATCAAGTAGTTATATTTATGATTGTTAACTTATATAGTGTAACATGTATCTAGTTCTTTTGTGCTAAATAGTTTATAGTCGGTTACACTTGAATAAAAAACTCAGGTTTTATTATAGTTAAATATTTGAGATGAAAAGTTCTACCTATTTCAGTCAAATTACTTTAAAAGGCTTTATTTCATCTCTGTGTGCTGCACTCTGCGTATTGAGCACAAAATACAACCAATTCTCTGCTTAAATTAAAAAGAAAGAAAAACTCTTTATGGAGGTCATCACATAATTGGAAGAAATAGGTAACTTTTATAAAGTAATAGTGAACAAACTTGATAACAAGTGACCAAGATGGTCTTAATGTTCCCCTCAACGTGACTAAACTTTAGTGAGGTTTCTTCCTGATTCTAGGCCCCTAACCCACCTTCTCTTAAAGGATTTACATTGGAAAACTTGCAATTGTGAATTCTTTCTCTGCCCTTTTGAAATATTTGTCAATGTTTTCCCAGCCTTCTGCAAGTGTTACAACCCAGGAAATGTCTTTTTCAGGAAACCGAGAACCTTCTCTTTGCAATGTAAACATTGACAGAGAGAACACCCCATTTCCTAGTCTCTGTGGAAGGGTAGGAGCCTAACTTCCATGAATACTGATTAGCTGACATAGATGACCTAATCACAGTTAATACTTCTGCAAACTCAGAAATAACTCAATGTGCTTGCTGTACACATCCCAAATCCCATTGATCAACCTGCCTCCTCTCCCCAGTGCCTTCCAGTACTTTTCCATAGCTCTGGAAGATGTTCTGTGCCTTGTACTATGTTTAGCAGCATACTTGATCTCTACCCACTAGATGCATGTAGTACTCCCTCAGTTATGAAAACCAAAACTGTGTCCAGACATCACCAAGAGTCCCTTGGGGGGCAAAATTACCCTGTTTGAGAACAACTGGAATAGACTGAAATAACGTCTTTGTATGTAGTTATGTTTCCTCCAACTGTTTTGATTTCCGTATTGAACTTTTTGCATCCCCACAAAGCTTAACAGTCCTACAAATGATCTAATTTTATAAGTAGTATACAGACCCATGGCACACATACATGTGAAATGAAACAATTACATACTGAAGTTTATTAACCAGCCGGCACAGTCAAGAAAGCTAGAGCCCCCAGTTATTCCATTCACACATCACTGTGCTCATGAAATCAGGTGACTGGGTCAGTTGAATGTATTCACCAGCAGAGTATGAGTTGATTCGGTTGTTGGGCCCACAGAGTCAGAAATAGTCTCAAACTTGAGAACTTACCTGAAAATGTGTGTGTATGTTTGTAGAAATGAGTTTATAGTTGTCAAAACTCTTCAAATTTTTCTTTCATAGATATTTGCAATCACTTTTTTATAGTCACTTAGTTTTACTTTTGAGGTATTGAGGCTCAGCTCTTATCAGGTGTAGGCTTATCTTATTCCCTAAGGATGCTTTCTTTTAAATTAGACAGCTTAGTGTAGAGAGCTTCCTAAAAATGATTTAACTTTGCCTACCATCTTTGTTTACCAGGATGGCTTAGAAAAATCTCAATACCAAAAAGCTTTTCTCTGCTATTATTTCATCTTCTTGCCCAGAAATATTGGTTTAAAATTCAGTTACTCTTTATCAGATAAACAAAACTTAATATATCTACAAAAGAGTTTCTGTATTGCTTTAATAAACTTATGTAAATGTCCAACTGATGACAACGCTTCAGTCAAATTACAAATATGAAACATCAAATATTTGTAGTTAAAATTTTGCTAAAATTACTTTTAAAAGATTCCTTTTGCTAAGTGTAGTTTACAGTAATGTTTCACTCTGAATAGTAGCTTAAACTTTGTTGGAATTTAATGTTGATGTCAGTAAATTGGTTGTACTGCTGACTGTGAAACAGAATTGTTAATTATTATAAAAAAGGGGATGCAAATGCAAATAATATGGAAATGCTTGGTCTCAGCTAGCAGAACTAAAAATAATCTAACAACAAATAATACCACATCAGCAGCTCTTAGTTGTGGAGATCTTTGGCTTCCACTCCAAACGCAGTTTGAAATTTTTCATATGTCATTCATGAGATTTCCATGATTCATTTCCAGGACCAATACGGTCCTTTGCACTTAGGAAAATGATAAGCTATTATATTTTATTTTTCTGCTGTTTTGAGATACAAAACATATTTCCTGCTGGTTGTATATAAATGGTTTGTTATACTTTTTTGAAATAGAACAGTTAGAGATACATGAAAAGCATTTGGCAGAGTTGTGTGAGAGAGCCATACGTTATTTTTCAGGGCAAATGAAAATTTGTGTCTGCTGCACTGGACCCTTAAATCTCCATGTACCCAAGTAGGAACTATTTACTAGTCCTCTCCTACGTAATGGAAAATGAAGTATCCTTGAAACAAGATCATTTATAGAGAGCATGTTGTCTGTGCATG
The DNA here is from genome assembly GCF_011762595.2 of Tursiops truncatus. Taxonomy (NCBI): domain Eukaryota; kingdom Metazoa; phylum Chordata; class Mammalia; order Artiodactyla; family Delphinidae; genus Tursiops; species Tursiops truncatus. Next base: position 66,428,159 of record NC_047042.1, on the reverse strand, counting down.
TTCTGAAATGATTGACCTTAAATCCTGTTCATTAAGATGGTAGTAAAGAGATAGCTATATTTTTTATTATTGGGGATATGGAGAATGAATAAAATGAACAGCACATTTAATTGTCAGGATTAGGTTGCTCAACAATTCATGGAAGAAAAAATTTCATATGCCCAAAAAAATTAAAAACCATTCAACCTCTACGTAATCAAAGAAAGGCAAATTAAAATTTCTCACCTATCAAAGTTGAAAACATCATACTAAATGATGTGGAGAATGCGGAGAGACAGGCATTTTTGCTCCCTGTCAGCCTAGTCATCTATACAAGCTTCCTGACCTAGGGACACTATTTCAAATAAATAAATGTAGGCAACAATTTCTATAAAAAGATGCTTGAGGTAACAATATTAGTCACAGAATACTGAAATACATTTTTGTTTATTTTTTGATAGCATATTATTCAGCCATTTAAAGTCATGCATTCAAAGTATATTTAGTAACACATGAAAATGTTAATGTTTTAAGTGAAAAGCCTATGATTCCAAATTTTAAAAAGGAAATTCACTAATATTATATGAACAATAACAACAAAAGGAATTAAAAAAATAACATCTGAATGCTAGCAATGTTTATATTTGGTTAATATAAATAAGATAAGAGGTGGTTTTGGGCTCTTGTATATATTTTTTTAAATTTCCTAGAATTTAGAAAATGGATTTATTACTTTTAAAAGTTAGTAAATATTTGATAAGAAAATTAATTGTATGTTTGAGTGAAAGTCTATTTTGTACCAAGGAAAGTTACACAATTTCCAGGAGAGGTTTACACCTGGACTTTATAGGAGCTGATTTCAAAGTCTTTTGAGGATTGAAGGCTGGACTTCAATAGGAGTAATCTGCATTCTTTCCAAAGATAAACAAACAAAGTCAATAACTGCCTATTGGAATGTGTTCCAGTTTTCTTTTGTATTTTTAACGTCTCTTTAGGCATAAGGATGGGATCTTATGGTCTGTTACATTTCCATGTCTAAAGTTGATATACTGTTTTTATTTGAGCACATGTAAGTGCTGAGGAGCACAGCTCAAGCAGTTGAAAGTAGATGTGTTCTTATAACATTGTCACTCAATTATTCTGAACAATTTCTGGGTTGCGTCTTCATGAAAAAATTATGTTTAATGATCAATCATTGATAATTTGATAATCACTGATAATCACTGATAATCACTGATAATTTGATAATCACTGATAATCACTGATAATTTGATTAGCTCTTTTCTCCATATTGTTAAACAAGGAAATGGAAACCAACTGAGATAATCCGAAGAACTGGATTGTCAAATCAAATTTACCTGAATCACAGGTCTTACCTAGTATCAAGTTTTCCTAATAATTTCAAGAATATTTCCCATGCACAAAGCAGAGGAGATGTCCTGAACCCCTGGAGTAGCTCCCCAGACTCCATCTGGATCTGACATTTTCTGGAACAGATTAATGTATAAAGTTTATAAGGAGGGTTTATAGTCACTCTGTTTACATACAAATAACTATTGGGTTCATGCAACATTTACATTTTACACTCGGATAGTACATATAGTTAATATGACATTTTTCCAGAGAGCCTCTGCCCCATAAATCCACGGATTGCTGGTTTATCATAAGCAATCCTAGACAACAAGGAATATTCTGCAAAAATTCCATAGTTTAGAGGTCTCCTGCTAATAACACATTTTTAATTTGTATGCCACAAGGTCTGTTATTAACAAAGAAAACAGACTGGGTTACCTGCTTTTCTCATTCCCAAGACCCAACCACCCCTACCTACCCTGTAAAGGAAGTGAATGGACTGCAGATTTTGCTGCAAAAGTGAAAAAACTGTCTACCATTACATAATGGGAAAGGCCAGTTTTCCTTCTCAAAAGAATCAGTCAAATTATCCTCCCAGTCAGAAAATAATTTTACTGCCTTTTTCAATCAAAGCAAATGTTAATAGCATTCACTTTGCTACCATCTCATTTCTAAATGCACATTATAAAGATGCAAGTTTAAAGTCCTATATTTAATCATATTTACTGTTTTAATACCCAAAACTCATGTTAATCTGAATTCAATACGTTTTTGCAGCCAAACATTTCCCAAACTATAATTTAAAATGTGACTATCTTTTTTTTAATATTAATAGATGTTTTACTAAGTGCCTACGATGTCAGAAATGTACAGATGTATTATTATTATATTTTTATCTTAACAGCATCTCTAAGAGATAGGTATTACATCCTCATTTTTTAAAACATCTTTATTGGAGTATAATTGCTTTATAATGGTGTGTTAGTTTCTGCTTTACAACAATATGAATCAGTTATATATATACATATCTTAATAAAGCTACTTTAGAGCCTAGTCATCACAGCATCCTCGTGTTTAAAGATAATATCCAAAGTTTTGTAAATCCCCTTACCAATCATATTCTTAGGAGGTCTTGGAAAGCAAATAAGGATTAGATTTGATGTTCTTTTTGCTGGAATAGTGTATTAAAATTACTAACTGACTGTGATAGGAAATACTCATGAACTGATCAAACTAAAAGACCTATATTTTATGTATCTCTGAATTTGCCACCATCTGTCATACAACTTCTAAATTTTTATGTGCTCCATGAAGTAGAATAGTGCCTTTAGGGAATGTGTAGTAAGATAAAAAAAGACATAAAACTGTAACCTGGCTTTTTGGTATCTTATTTATAAAAGGCTTAGCCGACATACGTATATCAAGTTATCTTTCTGTTGTGCACTATGGAATTTTATACAACTCTGGGAAATGCATCACAGTAATTTTAAAGACAGATAAGAATAGGTCTTTTTTCGGTGAGATGAGAGAAAAGAGATTATGAAAGAGAAGGTAGGAAAAGGGAATGGTCAAGACCTCTCCAGCATAGGTGTTCCTTAGGTAGAGCAGTTTTAGAAAAGAATACATATGGAAGTTGATGTTAACCATCTGTCCACAACTGTGTACTCTGTGGTGTGACTTATAACTCCAATGATATAGTTTAAAGACTACTGTGTTAAAGTACTAGATTATCTAACAAAGTATTTTAAAATGTATCTGATTAGATAATCCATGACTGTCAGCCTCTAAACGAACATCTCTCTATTAGTTCTCCAGTAGGGACCAGAGCTTTGAGGGAGTTCTGATCTAACTCTGACGATCTACGATGAAGGGGTGAAAGACCAAAGAGTGTGGAAAAGTACCTGAAATGACAGTATATGGCCTAAATTACAAATTTACTCTCTATTCAGTCTTTTTTTAGAAGACTAAAGCTAACTGATACTCCAAAGTTTTTTGAGTAAAAATCATGAAGTTAAATCTCACAGCTCTTAATCTCAGTGTCTGATATCATACAACATAAAAGTGCCAGTATTGGAACCTTTGATTACTGTCCAATGTTCAATTAAACAATACCCAACAGGAATGTATAACACTTTTTTCATATACTCTATGGGCCATTTCTAGACATTATGGTATTTTTTCTTTGTCAGTAAGACTATTTAGGAATTACTCTTTCAGTTAAAATTTTTGTCCTGTTCCCTCTCTCTCCCAGAAAGAGCTTAAATCATTGGATGCATAAAAATCATTAACATGGGCCATTTTCTACTTTACAGTATAAAGATATGCCAAGACTAAAATATGAGCTCTGATACCTTTAATTTGAGAAAAGATTACATATTAAATTAAGTGATCTAGATTGTTGCCCACTAAAAACAATTTATACTGTATGTTATAAAAAATAAATTAAAAATTGTCTAAAAGAGGCAAATTCCCACTTTTCTATGCTACCACTCATTATTTTGTTTCAGATAAAACTTTGAAAGAAAAAAATTGCTTTCCACAATTTGGAAGGATTCTGCTATTTTCTCTACCAATAAAAACGGAAGGATGTTTGTGTTCAGAATGATAATCATTGAAAGGTACTGGCTTCTGCTCTCTTCAGATTAATCTTACAATAGTTATTTCCTTGAGCAGCCATCAAATACATAATATTAGCATAAAATCATAACTTTGCTTTTCACTTTTGCCAATATTAAGATTATGCTGGATTCATGGGCAGATTTACAGGCATCCATCCTATTAAATATATTTTAGGTGCTAAAAATTACTCATCAGCTTTTTATTAACTTTTATGTCATATATATTCAGACACATAGACACGTGGTCAAAATAGGCACTGCTTAATCTTACAGTAGCATGGGGAATTTAAATAGAATTTGTGTAATATTTGCAACTATTTAGAAATTGGCTTTAAGAGTAAAACATAATCTTGTAAAGAAAGGAAAAATATGGTCAGAGGATAAGAATTTAAATAAACATGACTTTGGGGATAAAAGGTTGATATGTGATTGAATTTGAGGGTAAACTAATTTATAGTGAGAAGGACCTATATATATTTATTTTATGCACATAATGAAAACAGGTACAAACATTTAGGAGCAGTCTTCTGAAATCTGAGAGTGTCTTAACCTTTCCTAAAACTAAGAAGTTGTTTTGTTTCCTTTCACATTTATACTTCAATAATAATAAAAGTATGATAGTAACTTCTTCCACGTTTGAATAATAGCATTATTGATATTAAATGCACTAGGTTATAATAAGAATTTTTGCAAAGAGGTACTAATTTGTTAAAAATCAATATTTTAAGTAAGTTGGAAAATATATCACATAGTCAGGAGATGTACTTGATTTAAACTATGCTGACTTTTTTCCTTCATCTGAGAAGACAAAGGAAAATATATGAAGGAATTAATTCACTTTTAAATTTAATAACATGTGTCTGGTGTCCACCAGGCACTCTTCTAGATCCTGGAGATACACTGGAGTACAAAATAGATAATGTTCACACCACGAGGTACTTATATTCCACTGGACACAAGTGATAATAAACATACAGGCAAATAAATAGGTAGTGAAATTTCAAGTAATGATAAATGCTATGACGAAAAATAATGCAAGGGAAGGAGAATAAAAAGGAGTGAAATGTTAATAGGGTGGTCAAGAAATGCCTCTCTGAGAAGCAGGTGTTTGAGCAAAGATCTAGAAGATGTGTTGGAGAAAGTCAGGCTACTATTTGGGAAGATTTGCAGAAAAGAAAACAGCAGAGGCCCTGTGAGTAAAAGCATGTCTGAGGGGTAGAAAGGTCATTGTAATTGAAGCATACAGAAAAAAAGAGAAAGAGGAAGAAAATGGGTGAGAATGGTGCTGAGGGTAAAGTATGCAGAGTATTACAAACCATACAAAGGGCTTTAAATTTGGAAAGAGATCCTAGAAAGATCTTACATTTTAAACCACTAAGGTAATCCCCAAATTAAAAAAAAAATTACAAGATAAAGTGCAATATCTGTTATAAAATAATTTTCACTTAATGTCCTACTCATTCATATGAGGTTGAATGGATTTTGTAGATTTTTGAACCAGATCCATAGATATTCAATATGTTCGGATACAATAAATAAATAAAATATAAAGAAAGTTCAGATAAAAATTAATTTAACTAAAACTGATATGATTTCATAAAAATGAATCAGTTGTTTTAAACAGACTCAACTAAGCAGAAAAAACACAACTGAAAGAACTTTAGGCTAAAAAGTGAGGTAAAAGTTCCATGAGGAGAGGGACCCATTCCAAAACACTTGCCCAACCTATTGAAAATGAGCACGAAGTTTAGAGAGAAAAATCAAATGGAATTAGGTATATGTAAATGTGATTCCCCATCAATTAAGAAATGGCAACTTACTGTGCTGAGTAAATGGTTGTTTTAAAAAGTGCCAAAATTTCTTAAGTAATAAATATTAGAAAATAAATGCACTTTGCAAACAATTAAAATGTAAATGAAAATTAATGGAGAGTTAGGAGGTGTTGAATGCAATACCAGATTGTGAGTGATAAATAGCAAATCTGTTGCTCCCAAAGCTATCGTCACTGAAAATGATTCCACTCAGTAAAAAAGTGAAAGAACAATTAATGATGTATTTTTTTTCTAGAATACAAAATGTAACTGCTGTTGATATTTTCATAGCAAATCCAACTGTAATACATATAAATTGTTTAGCAAAATTGACTTTCAACTGCTAGTAGAAACATGGACTGCAAAATGTCATATTGAGGACACACCTGAAGGATTCATGAACTAGTTTGCTGTCTGTAGTACCTGTTACTGCAATGTGATTATATTTTAGCAGTTATCTCAGATTACAGATTATTAACCCAATGAAATTTGAGAATATACTTTGCATAAAGGCTATTCTAGACTAAAATCTCTAACTACCATTTATTCATAATTATTTTATCAGAACATTGTTTAGTAATCAAGAAACAAAGTCAAGTTAATTGCCCTACTATGATAATTGGTTTTTCTCGCAGATGTCTTATGGAAGGAATTTTCTTACTTTCTGTATTCCATTTTTAATCCCAGTTTGTTGCTTTTATACATTTTGCTTAGTCTGTTGAACACCCAAATCCTTTAGAAGATAACTGCAAACAGGTAATAATAATCGACATTTATTAAGAAACCGAATGTGTGCTAATGCACTGTCCTAAATATATTGCCCAGGATTCTTATTAAATCCTCATAGCTATCATGTGAGTTGTAGTACTATCATTGTCTCCATTTAACACATAAGAAAACTGAGGTGAAGAGGACAAATAACTTGCCGATATCAGAAAAATCAGTGAGTATATGGCACAGGGTTTCAAACCTAGGTGTTCTGAGCTCCAGAGCCAAAACTTCTATTTGCTCTTCTAAGCTGCCTATCAGGGGAACAAGGCATGGAGACTGGGTGACAAGGCTGGTGGATGTTTGAGTCGCCGTCATGCCAGTGCAGAGGTTACTCTCCATAGGCACATAGCAATTTATGTGAGTAATGACCTAATTGCTTTGATGATGAATTAGCTAAGTCCTAAGCTCATTACAATATAATTATATTAAATTAATAAATTATAAAAATGAGTGCTGTCATAGAAAACCGCATATATTTTATTTGGGTCAAGGATATCACGGATCTTATTCCGACACATGGAGATTAAGCAATGAAGATTAAATGATTATTAGAATAGGTAAGATTAAGGAATGAAGATTAGGCTTAATTTTTTTTACTGTTTAGGTGGATTGTTACCTAAATAATAAATATTATGGACCCCGGGCTATTAGAGACAATAGTTTTTTAGTGCTCACAAGTGCTCCTTTTACAAATCCATCCATGATTAAGGGTTAATACATTTCTTGATTTTGAAAAATCTCTCTTTAGAAGTATTCTATAGAAAACAAGAAAGAACATCTTCACAAAATTAATATCCTTGAGAAATCCAAAACAGAGGTACTTACATGTTTAATGTTTAACTTAGTTTCAATTGAAGTACTTCTTATCACACAGCTGTTTACTATTAAGAAAGAGCTCTTATATCTGAGCCCATTCACTCTCTGGTATACAACTTTAATTCTATTATATTTAAACACCAGTTGTGTGGTGATTTTTGAAGAATGTTGAGTGTAAAGAACTACTTTACTATTAAATCTCTTACCATAAGACTGTAATACTTATTTCAGAAATAATAAAGTGTGTCAAATGACTAGAAGCCTGTGTGGTAGGTATCATTTAGTCAGATTCATCCCTTCCATATCTAACCATGTTGTTTACTTCTAAGCAAAAGACCAAGTGGTATATTAAGGGATAATATAATTATCATCATAATGTAAAATTATGTGGTATAATTTTTATTTTTATCTTATTATTATAACTTTGAGTTTTCAACTCTCACTATGAAGAGCAACCATTTTTAATATTCCCATTGTTCCACGTAAAATATTTTAATGAATGCTATCTCTTAATGCAGTACAAATTATAGCACTACAGATCACAAGCAGGGCAGTAAAAAAACGTGTTGAGGAGCAGGTTCAACTACAAATGTACATGTACAGTTTTCAGAAAATTAAAGCACACTAATGTTAACGTTAGCAAATGCAAGAGAGTTTTAGGTCTTATGCAGGAAACTACCCTGATGTATAGACAACTTCACTGTGTCAGATAAAAACGATTGCTGCATCACATGCTATGAAATAATGAAAGCAGGAAAAACATGGCCAGATTATAAAGCTTCTGAGCAAATTCAAATATATAGCAAAATTATATATTTGGCACATAGTAGGCACACAATAAATATTTGTTAAATGAATAAACATGGAAGGTGGAAACATATATAATTATTTTTCTCTCAGTCACTGCACACTCCAGGGAGCGAGGTCTACAGATTGACTCCCCAGAAACCTCAAAGGGGCCCTTTATTACGTTAGTGAATTTCTTGTGATACAGGATCTAATGGTCAACTTTGAAGACTCTTCAATCTAAATGGCTCAAGACACTGAGTGCATCATCTCTCAGAGACCAATTATCTTGATTAATGGGATTACTTGTAAACATCAGAACGCTGATGTACTCATTTTAAATGACACGTTTCATCACATAATCTTTGCATTCTTTCCCTGTAGGTAGATGTATACAGGAAACCAAATCATAAACTGAAGGCTGATGAGTGGTCCTTGAATTACAATAGGGAGAGCTGGAAGAAGCAACCGTTAAAGGCTTTGGTCTATGATAGTCTGATATGTCCATTTTCCAAGGAGGATTCTTCTTGCTTAGGGGACTGGCACTTGAGAACTACATCAATTAAAGCCTCCTCTTGTGGATATTACCACTAGAGTTTGCCACTACAAAGTTTTTTAAAGATTCAAATCACCATTCCCTTTCTGATTAACACATTTTTCATTAAATCTAGTGAGTAATATCAGGCCTGTTTGCCTAATCACCCAGCAAGTGGTTTTGTTCTGCTCTATTATCTCTTGTACCTACAACTTGAATTTAAAATATATCTCCACTGACTAAAACACATCTTGAGGAAACGCTTCTGATCCTTCTCAGATTACCACATCTATCTGAAAATTAGTACATTTCTACCACTGTGCCATGTGGAATCATTTGCTATATTTGCGTATACCTGTACCTACAGGTTTCTGCTTTTACTTATAAGGACCTAAGTATTATGGGAGGGAGAGGAATACACAATTTTTAAGATTCATTGACATCAAAAGTTCTTGCATCCCATCGACTTCTTTGGAATCCCAATAGCTAGCTATACAATACAAAGAAAATTCTCTCTCTGCCCAGCCACTGAAGAAGAAAGAGGGAAGAAACAGACGGAATTTTGATCACTGTTTAACAGATTGATCGTTATGTCTACTGTTCTCCTTGGCATAAGTATCGTCAATGTAGTAGCAATCATATTTGGTTAGGGGTTAGATTATTCAGAATGAGGTCTTTCCTATCTCTGTCAATTTTAATTGTGTAACATCGGGTGCATTACTTACTCTCATTTGTAAATGGGGTTACACAGTTATCAGAAGTTCTAATGCCTGTGCTTGTGGCATTGACATAATCCTATCAGTATTTATGACTAATTAAAGCAATGATTCTTTTTGTTTGTTTTGTTTTTGTTTGCTTTTTTCTCCCCTTCCAGTTTTACTGACATGCAGCACTATATGAGTTTAAGGTGTACAGCATAATGATTTACCTTACATACATCATGAAATGATGATCATGATAAGTTTAGTGAACATCCACCATTTCAAATAAAGTTAAAGAAATAGAAAAAAAATGTTCTTCCTTGTGATGAGAACCCTTAGGCTTTACTCTCTTCACAACTTGCATACATAACATACAGCAGTGTTCATTATATTAATCATGTGGTACATCACATCCTGGTACTTATTTATCATATAACTGGATGTTTGTACCTTTTGGTCATCTTCCTCCCCCCTCTCCTCCCAGGCCTCCGCCTCTGTTAAACATAAATCTGATCTCTTTTTCTGTGGGTTGGTTTGTTTGTTTTTGAAATGTAATTGACCGACAATACTGTGTTAGTTCCTGGTATACAACATAATGATTCAATATTTCTCTACATTTCAAAATGATCACCATGTTTAGTACCATTGTCACCATATAAAGATATACCATTGTCACCATATACCATTGTCACCATATAAAGATATTATATAATTATTGACTATATTCCCCACACTGTACATTTCATACCCGTGACTCATTTATTTTGTAACTTAAAGTTTGCACCACTTAATCTCCCTCACTTAGTTCTCTCCTCCAACCTCCTCCCCTCTGGCAATGATTTGTTTGTTCTCTGTATCTCTGAGTCTGTTTCTGTTTTGTTATGTTTGTTCTTTTTTTTTTTCAGATTCTACACATAAGTAAAATCATACAGTATTTGTCTTTCTCTGACTTATTTCACTTAGCATTATACTCTCTAGGTCCATCTGTATTGTCACAAATGGCAAGATATCATTCTTTTTAATGACCGAGTAATAGTCTATTATGTAAGTAATAGACCATACATATATATATAAAATCTTCTTTATCCATTCATCTATTGATGGACACTTAAGTTGCTTCCACATCTTGGCTATTGTATATAATGCTGCAATGAACATAAGGGTATCTATTCTAATTAGTGTTTTAGTTTTCTTTAGATAAATACCCAGGAGTGGAATTGTTGGAACATACAGTAGCTCTATTTTTAAGTTTTTGAAGAATCTCCATACTGTTTTCCATAGTGGATGCACAAATTCACATTCTCACCAGTAGTGCACAAAGGTTCTCTTTTCTTCACATCCTCACCAAAACTTATTTGTTGTCTTTTTGATAATAGCCATTCTGACAAGTGTGAGGTGATATGTCATTGTGGTTTTGATTTGCATTTCCCCGATGATTAGTGATGCTCAGCCTAACATCATGTGCCATCTGTATGTCTTTTTGGAAAAATGTCTATTTTTTAATCAGGTTGCTTGTTTTTTTGATGTTGAGTTGTACGAGTTCTTTGTATATTATGGATATTAACCCCTTACCGGATATATCATTTGCAAATATCTTCTCTCATTCAATAGGCAGCCTTTTTGATTCTGTTGAGAGTTTCCTTTGCTGTGCAAAAGCTTTTTAATTTGATGTAGTCCCATTTGTTTATTTTTGCTTTTGTTTCCCTTGCCTGAGAAGACATATTCAAAAAAAAATTCTAAGACTGATATCAAAGTGTATACGGTCCATGTTTGCTTCCAGAAGTTTTATGGTTTCAACTCTTACATTTTATGTCTTCGATCCATTTTGAGTTTGTTTTAATATGGTGTGAGAAAGTAGTCCAGTTTGATTCTTTTGCATGTAGTTGTCCAATTTTCCCAACACCATTTACTGAAGAGGCTGTCTCTCCCACATTTTATATTCTTGCCTCTTTTGTGGTAGATTCATTGCCCATATAAGTGTAGGTTCACTTATGCCCTAGGAGTGCCCTCTATGTGGGCTGCTTAGGTCTTCTTGCAGGTGGCTTGCTACTGAGGACACTCTGGTAGGCATGACTGGACCCCAGTCTGGTTGGTTACCAGAACCTACCTCGTGTGGAGGCTGCCAGCCACTGGTGGGCAGGGCTGAGTCCTTGCATGGCTGACTATAGAGCTCTGGGAGTTCCCAGGGGTAGTGTTGGCCCACTGTTGGGAGGAGTTTGGTCCTGGGGTGACTGGTTGCAGGATTGGGGGTCATGGAGTTAGTGTCAGCCTGCTGGTGGACAGGGCCAGTTCCTGACTGACATGGTTGGCTGCAGGGCCCAGGATGTCCCGGAACGGTTGACAGCCCACTGGTGGGTGAGGCCAGATCCCAGGGCAGCTGGCTGAGGAACCCAAGGTGTCCCAGGGTGGTTCCTGCTTGCTGGTTAGACCGGGTCTTTTTTTTTTTTTTTTTAAAGACATCATTTTATTTTATTTATTTATTTATTTATTTTTTGTGTGTGTGGGGAGAGCAGCACCATGCGACATGTGGGATGTTAGTTCCTCAACCAGGAATCAAACCCGCGCGCCCTGCATTGGAAGCGCAAAGTCTTAACCACTGGACCGCCAGGGAAATCCCTGGGCCAGGCTTTGACACAACTGGTTGTGGAGCTACAGTGGTCCTGGGGCTGGTGCCCACCCACTGGTGGGTTAGGCTGGGTCCTCAGCCTGTTGCTGGCCCATTGATAGGCAGGGCTGCTTCCTGGGCAGCTGAGGGCTCAGGGGTCCCTATGGCAGCTGGCTTGCTGGTGGATAGGGCTGTATTCTCATGCAGCTTGCTGTTTGGCCTGGGGCATCCTAGGACTGGTGCAGACAGGCTGGTGGGCAGGGCTGTTTCCCAGCACTAATAAGCTAGACGGGGGATTCCAAAATGGCCCTTTGCCAGCACCAGTGTTCTTATGGTGCAGTGAGCTCCCCAAAATAGCTATGCCACCATCTGTGTCCCCAGGTTGAGTCTTAATTGTCTCGTGCCTCTCTGAAAGGCTCTGCGAGATCAAGTGAGTCTGACCCAAGCTTCTTTCAAATTAATGCTCTGCCCTGGGTCTCGGAGTGAGATTTTTTGCACACACTTTAATAAGAGTGGAGTCTTTCTTTCCCACAGCCCTCTGGTTCTCTCAAAAGTAAGCCCTGTCGACCTTCAAAGCCAAACGTTCTGGGGGCTTGTCTTCTCGGTGCAGAACTCCTGGGCTGGGGAGCCTGATGTGGGGTTGAACCCCTCGTTCTTTGGAGAGGACCTCTGCAGTTGTAATTATCCTCCCATGTGTGGGTCTCTCACCCAGGAGTATGTGTTTTGACTATACCTCATCTCTGTCCCCAGTGAGGTTCCTCCTTTTTATCTTTAGTTGTAGATCTTTTCTGCTAGTCTTCAGGTCATTCTCATCAATAGGTGCTCTGTAAATAGTTGTAATTTTGGCGTGCCGTGGAAGGAGGTGAGCTCAGGGTCTTTCTACTTCTCCATCTTGGGCATGCCCTTAAAGCAGTGATTCTGGAAAAGGTAGTGAGTAGGTAGAACACAAACCAGAGGAAGAGAAAAATGTGTTAGATTCACAGTGTAGAAGAAGGAAACATATATTTTTGATAAACCCCTAACTGAGGAAGGCTGGGAAAGATTTCAGACTTTTTTCAAATGCTAGCACTTTCTAGAACTTTCTTAGGTCACAGAATTCACGATGTCTTTTATATCTGAGAGCTAAAGAAAATATATACAAGTGGATATCAGGAATTAGTATGAGACAGCAATTTGTGGTAAGCATTTGTCTCTTCATTTTTTTCCTATATTACACTTTTGCCTAAAGATTTCTGAATGCAGAAATGATTGCTTGATGTGAGATCATTTTATAACTCATGGGTTAAAATATGTGGTGGTATGATACAATCTATGAATAATGATTTGAAATCAAATTAATTTGGTTTAAAATTCCATTGAAAAGATTAATATTTTCCTTAAGGTGTTCCCATTTTTATGACAAATAACTGAATTTATATACATAAACAATTGCTTGGGAAATAGATAGGCATTAAGTTATGTCTCTGGCCAGAAAGAATTAGAAAACTTTCCTTTGTTACACTTATGACTGATTTCAAACAAGGAAGAGAGAGTCACATGTGAGGCAATGGGGAGTTCAAGCCTCAGAGCAAATATTTTCCAGTTTTGTTATAGCAAAGGTTAGTCATTAACATCTTTTGACCTCAGTATATGCATTTATAAAATGTAGAAGAATTAATGAGTACACACAGAAATGTGATAATTTTTAAGTTGTAATAATATTAATAATGTGTGTAAAGTGATGCTTGGAGAATAGACAACCAACATAGGAGGATAATTCTTTCTCTTCTTCCCCTCCACCACTCCTCCACCTTCTTTTCTTCTTCATCCTCCTTATTATTAGGAATGTCTATATTCGAAACTGGGAGTTTTGGTGAAAGGAAGAAATTAGTTAGACTCTAATACATGCCATAACACCTCTATACATGTGTCAACTTAATAGAAAATAGTGGCTCTAATTAAACTGAGTAGTCCCATCTAGAGAAATAATTTAAAAAAAAGAATAATGAAAAGTACATTGCATCATTGACCTATATGTATGAAAATATCATCTTTCTTCTCAAATTAGATCCTCTTTCTGACTGCCCACTTTCTGATAATGGCATAAAAATCTTTCTATCACCCAGGATTAAAGTTTCAGGTTTATATATATATTTTTTTTTTCCCCTTACTTGAGCACATTCAATCACATGCAAGCCTGCAAGAATTAATGTGAACTATAACTACTCTTTCATTTCAGATTCCACAGCTACTATTTAATTTCTAGCTCTCATTTTCTCTCGCTTAGACTTTTACAACAGCTTCCTAAATATGTTGTGCTTTAGTGAGCACTGGCATCCTTACTTCATATTCTTGGAGGAACAAACCAGAGCTGCACAAAATTTCAAATGATGGATTGATAACTGATGAAAAGATGAGACATAAAGATTGCTAAATACTTAATTAGGGATTTCTGTGTGCTAGAAATCGTCTTTTTTAATATTTGACAAAACTTGGAAGATATCTGGTAGTTTAGATTTCACCTAGCTAATATTTCCCAATAAATGTTTGGTAATAAAGTGTAATTTTATCAGTGTTCGGTGATGTCAAATATGTTAGTTTTATGATTGAGTGTCAAAGAGAAGTCGTAATAATGATCTATACATTCATTTAGGTTTTTAATTTTTATATCCACTCTGTCCTTAGGCTCTTGTTTTCCCTTGTCATCATTCACAACATATTCCAAGTTCTATTTATTTTAATGGTGTCACAAAGGTAGAAAGTGAAAAGATGTTACATTACTGGATGGCTGGATGAATAGATAATTGACAAATAAAGGTAAAACCACATGATATATTTTTCATTGCATGTCATAGATTTCAATAGCAGCAAGTGTTTATAGCTAAAATATTCACGTAATTCCAAAGAGTTTGAAATTATTCAGATATTTAGAATTTTAAATTTATATTCTATTCCAAAAATATTTGAGGTAGATGCAAAAAAATAACATCTACCGTAAGTTTTCAAAAAAAAATAAATTATGCACTGAATAGGAGTAATTTGATTAGCATCACCAGAGTGGCTACTTCAGTCAAACTTGTGTACTAGACTCACAGTAAAAACATCTACTATGTATTGAGTTCTTAGCTATAAAAATGAATACGAAAAAGTCTTTGCCCTCTAATTTTTATGGTGTAGTTCAGGAGACAGACAGATATAATAATTATAATGCAGTATATTAGCACATGTATTAGTGTTCACTATATAAGAAATAATTCAAAATCTCTGTGGCTTAAAAAATAAGAAACTATTTCTTGCATCTAGCCTTGGATTGGTTTAGCGGCACTGCTTCAGGCTTTGGAGCATCTGGGCCTGTCTCCAAACTATGGATTGGAATGAAATCTGTTTCATATTTCTCCCATTATTCTTTTACTAGTGGTCACTTGGGGCATATTCTTTTCACGGGGAATGACACTAGCAGAACAAGCCAACCTATGCAGGCACATTAAAAACCTTTGTTGGCTTCAAATCTGTCATATCCCATTGACCAGAGCAAATTGCATGGTTAAGCTCATGCAGCAGTGAATTCATACAAACCTCAAGAATGAAAGAGATTTGAGTAAATACCTGCCAAACAATAGCCCAATTCATCACAGCACTATTTGGAAATGAAACTCTTAAGTTAGCTGACAGTCTGAGACTGGACTTTTCTGTACAGTCAAATGGTAACTTTTGAATGCACCTGTCTTTCTTCCTCTCAAACCACCTCTCCTGCCTTGGTTTCTGCTTTAAATGACAAGAAGTAATAATAATCAGATGGGGCCCCTCTCTAGGACACTGATTAAGCTCCATTTATTGGTGTGCATTTTGGTAGACACTTGATGTGGCTCTCACTCACCTATACCTTACCCATTCCAGCCCAGCTACCATGTTGCCTCTGATACTCACGTATTTCTTATTACCTTAGAAAAATGATTCAGAACAAGCTAGCTAATAATGAGATAGGTCACCTTATTCATCCTCTCTCTCATCGTTCACTGAACTTGCTCATGGTTAAAGCTCAACAGATGGCTGATGTTAAGAATTTTGGGACTCCCCTGGTGGCGCAGTGGTTAAGAATCTGCCTGTCAATGCAGGCGACATGGGTTCGAACTTAGGTCCAGGAAGATCCCCCATGCCTCGGAGCAACTAAGCCCATGCACCAAAACTACTGAGCCTGCACTCTGCAGCCCGCAAGCCACAACTACTGAGCCTGTGTGCCACAATTACTGAAGCCCGCATGCCTAGAGCCTGTGCTCCACAACAAGAGAAGCCACCGCAATGAGAAGCCTGCACACTGCAACGAAGAGTAGCCCCTGCTCACAACTAGAGAAAGCCCACGTGCAGCAACCAGAAAATAAAATAAAAGTGTTCTCCTTAAAAAAAAAAAAAAGAATTTTGGATTTCATGTTAGAGGAGAAAGAGCTTTCACCCCTCCATTGGCAAATGCCTATATAAGTAAAACAACAAGACAAACAAAAATAACCACCAAAGTTAAACAGGCAAGGAAGATTTTATTCAAGACTGTTGCAACAAGGGAGAGAGATTGACCTCAACTCCACTTAAAAAAATGGCTGGGCTTCCCTGGTGGCGCAGTGGTTGAGGGTCTGCCTGACGATGCAGGGGACACAGGTTTGTGCCCGGTCCGGGAAGATCCCACATGCCGTGGAGTGGCTGGGCCCGTGAGTCATGGCTGCTGAGCCTGCACGTCCGGAGCCTGTGCTCCGCAACGGGAGAGGCCACAACAGTGAGAGGCCCGCATACCGCAAAAAAAAAAAAAAAATGTCTGTAGAGTCTTTAAGATCTGGGGTCTTAGGCCTTCTGTGTTTGCTTCCACAAAAGCAAACACAGATGGCGTCCAGGTCCTTAAAAAAGACAGTCTCTGGAATTTCTGAGTCTTAAAACTAGAAAGAGACTTTTATATTCATTTCAAAGGGGCAGAAAAAAATTTGCAATTAGAAGTTTTCTAAAGTAAATGCTCTAAGGAAAGGAAGGTCAGGGGCCTATAGTCAGGGGTTAAAAAAAAACCCTAAAATTTAGTCAAACTGAGGGCAATGTTAAAGACATTCTGGGCAAACCACAAGTTTGGATTTAGGGACTCCAGTACTAGGGTCTCAGGCGGAAGCCCAGCTCTAGAGCAGTACCTTTTTGACATTTGCTGTTTTTGCTCTTGAATACATCTTCTTCAAGGAACTTATGAGAAACAAGGTGACTATGACAAAATAAGATTTAGTTATGTCTGGGTGCTGGGGCTATATAATCATCTTCACACAAAAGCAAAACTAAACAAAACTCATCCTTTCTTGAATATTTTTCAAGTAGATGAGAGACATGAGCTCACTTCTGTTTCATATTATGTACAAAAATGATTACTGAGTAGTGTGGAGAACAGACACCCTGGAGGCAAGAAAATCCTTAGGAGGGAAAGAGAACTTTTACTAAAACAGTAAGAATTGTGGATGGAAAGAAAATGGCATTTTAAAAATGAAGAAACTAATAATATTAAGAAAGAGGCTGGTTTATTGCAATATGAAGGCTGTCAAGTTTTTAATGTGGGTGGCTAGGAGAAAGGTTGTTAATTCCTTTATATTCAGTAGCAATCAGTTATTTTGCAAAGATCTATTAATATTTGCTACCCAGAATGATATCTTAGGTGTGGCAGAGACTATTAGGGGTCACCAATTGAATAGGTCACTAATGCAGAAATTTCTACCATAGCATAATAAAGATAGTTTTTCTTTCTCTGCTAAGTTTTTTTCAGATGATGGGAAGATTACTTCCTCTTATAATACTGCTTTCTGTTAATAGGTGGGTTTAATTTTTAGATACTTAAATGTTATAATAAAATGAACTTTTCTATTCTTATGACAAAATTTCTATACCTCCTACTACCAGCCTAGATCTTCTTCTGTATATACTCCACTTTTAAAAAAAAATGAGACTCCTAAAACCAAATACATTACTTTAGAACTAGCTGAGGTTCCCCCCCCCTAAATTAAACTGCTGGTCTTAGCTTTAAGTCAACTATAATTCTTATACAATTTTTTACATATAACAGTTATGTCTTTTCTCCAGAAACCCGTAATGGTTGTGTGTTGTTGTTTTGTTTTTGTTGGCTTGTTTGTTTGTTTTTACCTATTAGTGTCAGTGAGTATTACTTTTTTCTGGGTTTGAAATGACTTAGCTGTGATTTCTTCTGAAGGTTTAGTTTAATGTTCTATATATGGAACTTTATATTTGCTTTAATTTCAATGGTTGGTTTGTTCCCTCATCCTCCTTTGTGGTATTCTGTTGGCCTAACTGGCATCTTTGATTCCATAAAAACTGCTCAAAACATTTTTAATTCCAGATTTTATTGTTTGGTTCATCTTCTTTACTAAATTTTCATCCTCTCTAGTAAGCCAAATGTAGATTGCCATTTCTCAAATTCCTTCACATTTTTCTTTAGGCAACTGATGACTTGAATTTATGACACTCTGCTTATTTACTAACAAACACAGATCCCGCGAGCTGTTCATATAAGTATATTTTCTGAGATTTTTAGATACATGTATTTTTTCCTCCTCCTCCTGTAAATGATTATAGAGTTTTTCGTTCTTTGGAGGTTTCTGACAGAGCTGCCTTTTACTAACTTATACACCTTGTCATTCACTCATTGCTAATTTGGACTGAGCACAAAATGCTAGGCATTGGCACAAAAAGATAGGAACAGACTTTATAGGAGTTCATATCTTAATAGGACACAAGAAGTTAAACATATATTAGCAAGGACATGTGGTAAATGTTATTACAATAGAGACACACAGAGGTTGAACAAAGGGGTCAACAAAGACTTCTCATCAGAGGAGGGCCTTGCCTGTGAAAAACAAGGAATTTGTCAGTTACTGGAAGAAAGAACTTTTCTGGCAAGCTAATTTGCACTTGCTAAGTGTTACCTTTTTCATGTAGCACGCTACAAACTTTTAAAACAATATTCTAAATATCTTGCTTCCTTGCTTCATACTTTGTCATAATGTCTCTGGCCCATTTCCCTGGTTGTCTATCTTCTTACAGTTAAACAAATAGTCATATGTTGTATATTTTGTTGAATTCATTCACCTTATTTTATATCACCTACCTCCAAATCTCATAAAAATTGCCTATTCTAACAAAGATACTCATGAAAGATGCTCCATTTGTTTTGAAGAAAGGAATCAACTTTAGTCTGATTATATTTTTGGACAGCATAATGGAAAGAAGGAAAGAAATTAGGAGAGTGACGTCAGCAAGATGGTGGAATAAGTATTTTCAGGGCTCGTGCCCCACAGAAACATTGATTTTGACAACCACCCATGGATGACAGTACCATTTTGGGAACCAGGGACTCTGGCAGAGAGGCCATAGCACTCTGTTGGAGCAAAAAAATCTGATAATAGATGCATTTAATAAGGTAAAAACAATTTCGCTTTACCCACATTACTCCTCCTCTATAGGGTGGCACAGCTCAGTGTGAAGAGAGACTCCCACAAATCTCTCCTCAAGAGAGATTTCTCCCACAGGGAAAAGTGAGGGTAGTGAGCAGTGGCTCCCCCAGCTATGCAGAGCACTGCCCTAGAGGCCCCCTTCTTTCTTGCCCCACCCAGAACATTGAGATCAGCATGGCTGAATAGTTCAGGAGTAGCTGGGAGCAGGAAAAGGGGTGGGAGTTCACAGCAGCTGGGGTGCAGAACTCAACAAAGGGCCTTGGTTTCTACCAAATGCCTTGTGGACTCCACTAAGAGGCCTTCCTATTAATCTCTTAGGACCCATCACCTGCAGACCACCCCCGCCTCAACTAGGCCACATGTGCCCCCAGCACTCCAAGGACCCCTCCCCTGTAGCCAGTACCCCAGCAGAAGGTACCTACAACCTCTGTAGAATCATGCATGAGCACATACAGATAGCTAGTTGACTCTGTTGGATTGGGGGAAGGCACATACCCTTAAACACTTCATGGCGGTGTCCAAGGAAAATAAATGGGAGGCTCTCAGCAGTCAGACTGGCTTTGTGGGATTGAGAGAAGGCATATGATCTCATATACCCCACGGGTACTGGGAATATATACAAAGGAAATGAAACAAGGATCTCAGAGATGCATGAGCTCCCACGTTCACTGCAGCATTGTTCAAAAGAGCCAAGACATGAAAACAACCCAAGTGCCTAAAACAGATGAACAAATTTTAAAATTGTGAGGTTATATGTATATAGAACACATATATACATATAATCTCATATTTTTTATTTGTTCATATATATATATACTAAATATATTTTATTTGTGTGTATATATATAAAATATTACACACACACACATATATAAAATGAATGTTATTCAGCCTTTTTTTTTTTTACATCTTGATTGGAGTATAATTGCTTTACAATGGTGTGTTACTTTCTGCTTTATAACAAAGTGAATCAGTTATACATATACATATGTTCCCATATCTCTTCCCTCTTGCGTCTCCTTCCCTCCCACCCTCCTGATCCCACTCCTCCAGGTGGTCACAAAGCACCGAGCTGATCTCCCTGTGCCATGCGGCTGCTTCCCACTAGCTATCTACCTTACATTTGGTAGTGTATATATGTCCATGCCTCTTTCTCGCTTTGGCACAGCTCATCCTTCCCCCTCCCCATATCCTCAAGTCCATTCTCCAGTAGGTCTGTGTCTTTATTCCTGTCTTACCCCTAGGTTCTTCATAAATTTTTATTTTTTTCTTAAATTCCATATATATGTGTTAGCATACGGTATTTGTCTTTCTCTTTCTGACTTACTTCACTCTGTATGACAGGCTTTAGGTCTATCCACCTCATTACAAATAGCTCAATTTCGTTTCTTTTTATGGCTGAGTAATATTCCATTGTATATATGTGCCACATCTTCTTTATCCATTCATCCAATGATGGACACTTAGGTTGTTTCCATCTCCGGGCTATTGTAAATAGAGCTGTAATGAACATTTTGGTACATGACTCTTTTTGAATTATGGTTTTCTCAGGGTATATGCCCAGTAGTGGGATTGCTGGGTCATATGGTCGTTCTATTTGTAGTTTTTTAAGGAACCTCCATACTGTTCTCCATAGTGGCTGTACCAATTCACATTCCCACCAGCAGTGCAAGAGGGTTCCCTTTTCTCCACACCCCCTCCAGCATTTATTGTTTCTAGATTTTTTGATGATGGCCATTCTGACTGGTGTGAGATGATATCTCATTGTAGTTTTGATTTGCATTTCTCTAATGATTAGTGATGTTGAGCATTCTTTCATGTGTTTGTTGGCAGTCTGTATATCTTCTTTGGAGAAATGTCTATTTAGGTCTTCTGCCCATTTTTGGATTGGGTTGTTTGTTTTTTTGTTATTGAGCTGCATGAGCTGCTTATAAATTTTGGAGATTAATCCTTTGTCAGTTGCTTCCTTTGCAAATATTTTCTCCCATAAAAAAGAAAAAAGAAAAAAAATTGCCTTTTGCAACAACGTGAATGAACTTGGAGAATATTTTGGTAAGTGAAATGAGGCAGCCACAGAAACACAAGTACTACATAATTTCATTACATGTGTAATCTGAAAACAGTGAACTGATAAAAGAAGAGCATAGAATTGGTAGTTGCCAGCAGCTGAAGCGTGGGGGTAGGAAGATGTTAACTGCAGGATACAGAGTTTCAGTTACAGTGAATGAGTAAGTTCTGGAGATCTAGTGTACAGCATGGCAACAATAGTTAATAATACTGTATTGTATACTTTAATTTTCAAAGAAAGTAAATCTTAAGTGTTCTTCCCACACACACACAAAATGGTAACCGTGAGGTGACCAATGTATTATGTATTTTATTTTTTTTTCGGTACACGGGCCTCTCACTGTTGTGGCCTCTCCCGTTGCGGAGCACAGGCTCCGGACGTGCAGGCTCAGTGGCCATGGCTCACGGGCCCAGTCGCTCCGCGGCATGTGGGATCCTCCCGGACCGGCGCACGAACCCGTGTCCCCTGCATCGGCAGGCGGACTCTCAACCACTGCGCCACCAGGGAAGCCCGTATTATGTATTTTTTAAAATAAATATTTCCAAAGAACTTGATTCTCCTCTTGAAAGTCTATGCTGAGGTACACATTTCTTTTAGTGTAGTCATTTCTTTATGGATGAATTATGTCTGTGAATCTGAGTCTACTTAACTGACTTGTTGACACACCACAATGAAAGAAAGGGATGCCAGTATATTAGAACTAAAAAGCTTGCCTTTGAATGTTCATGACAAAACAAAAGCCACAGGAAAGCAACATCAGCAGAACATACAAAAGAAGCAAAAAAGAATTGCCAATCATTCCATAACCTTAAGGAAATTTACTCATTGTAAATAAAATGAAAATTTGTCCTTAGAGCTGGCAGAAAAGAACAGTGCTCAAATTTGGTCCCCCAATGGAATGAATGCTTCTTCGACAGAGTAACAAATGAAAATTGGATCAGGGACACATTTTCAATGAAAAAGACACACTGCCAGATGGCTTCTTGGCAAAGGAAAGAGAAGAGTTGATTAAACTGTCATGTGATGACTTCAAATTCAGCAAAGTGCAGCTTAACAACTTCTTGTTGAGAAGGATAAAGGAGGACCTTCAGGTACAGGGTATGGTTTTGATATTGTTAAGGTTTAAGATTACTTTGCAGTTTCATTGATTTTCTGCAATGCTTTCAATAAGGAAAAACACAAAATGAATCTCAACCGAGAGCAAGATTTTCTGTTGAATAGAACTTGGGTTTCTCTAGAACTAATTCTTGGAAATCTTGATGCCAAACACTCCTTATAAAGCACAATTTTACTTTTCAAGAAAAAATATAGTGTGCATGTTTATTTACATACACTGCTATTTCAGCGTGAGTTAGGATTTGCTCCCCTTATCATACCAGATGAAAAATGGGGATACTATAAAACTTGTACCAACATGCAAACATGTCCCCTAAGGACTTATTTTCCTTGCTCGTCTGTCCCCTCTCTCCTTTCTTTTAACAAATCACTAATTTGCTTTCATAACTGTACTGGCCCATGTGCAGGAGTTGTCAATTAAAAGGTTTCCAACCCACCTAGCTTGGGCATGCCAACAGCAATATGCTATATCCTTGGATTCAGTGCTTGTTCCAGGGGTGGGCATATAACTCAAACAGAGCAGTCAACATCAATTTTGGAACTGGTATGGATGCTGGGAGAGGATCTCTTTCCCCCTGATGCTCCTGGATACTAAAAAACATGTTAGCCAATTGCTGCCACATAGTGAGAGGTTGCCTGAGAATAAAGCAAAAGGCAAAAAGCAGAGACAAAAATGGGAGGAAAAGAGAGACATAGTTCTGAGGGGACTGTATCCATGCCAGGCTCCTGGCTTTCTTAAAAGCACCTCTCGGGCTTCCCTGGTGACGCAGTGGTTGAGAGTCCGCCTGCCGATGCAGGGGACACGGGTTCGTGCCCCGGTCCGGGAGGATCCCGCATGCCATGGAGCGGCTGGGCCCGTGAGTCATGGCCACTGAGCCTGTGCGTCCGGAGCCTGTGCTCCGCGATGGGATAGGCCACATCAGTGAGAGGCCCACGTACCGCAAAAAAAAAAAAGCACCTCTCATCTTATAATTTTCAATTATACAAGTCACTAATATTTTTCTACGATTGGAATTTTGTCATTAAAAAAAAGAGTGTCTTGACTAATACACTAAGAATCTGTGTTTGGAAAGTGAATCACCTGCATATTTGTTTAAGAAAAAAGATATTTACATTGAACTAAGTAAACAGCCTTCCAGAACAATTTTTCTAAAAAAACAACATCCACACTTGTATGTGTGTATGTGTGTGGTCTGCAGAGTCTAAGATCTTTGAGGTAAGAGACTATATCACACAAATTTCTATCTCCGCATAGTCTAGGACTCATGACTCTTTTTTTTTAATAAATTTATTTTATTTTTGGCTGCGTCAGGTCTTCATTGCTGCGTGCAGGCTTTCTCTAGTTGCGGCGAGCAGGGGATACTCTTTGTTGCGGTGCGTGGGCTTCTCATTGTGGTGGCGTCTCTTGTTGCGGAGCATGGGCTTTAGGCATGCAGGCTTCAGCAGTTGTGGCACGTGGGCTCAGTAGTTGTGGCTCGCAGGCTGTAGAGCACAGGCTCAGTAGTTGTGATGCATGGGCTTAGTTGCTCCGCAGCATGTGGGATCTTCCCTGACCAGGGATCGAACCCATATCCCCTGCACTGGCAGGTGGATTCTTAACCACTGCGCCACCAAGGAAGTCCCTCATAAGACTTGTTGAATCTAATTGAATACTGGATTCCTTGCATAAAAAACTTTATATACAAACCTAGCAGGGAACACAGTTTGTATCTACTGAACTCATGAGTAAACTATTTCTTATCACACTGCTGTTTTTTTGCCTTAAGTTTGTGGGGTTTTTTTTTAATGTTTTCACGTTCTTGTCTGCCTCCATAATAATAGACACTGAAAAAATAGAAATTAGGTATTAGAGAGTGTCCACAAAACTTAAATTCTTCTATTTACATTCTTCTAGAGAAAATCCCATAATAACACAAATGAGCATGTTCATTCATAATTGTGATAATTCATGAACATTATCATAATACTGTGCTTTTACTTAGCATCCTCTGTACTACTTAAAACACATTTATTCGTACTTTTTCACTTTTCCTCTGTACCTTCTTTTTCAATGAACCTTCTGCTCTGTGAATAATATAAATGGTAGAAAACAACTTGGCTACAAAGTAATCAATAAACACCAATCAAATGAAAAATGCCCTTGCTGTTGTCGGGCTGGTATTCCCTGGAAGTATAAGCAATACATATTTTACTGAAGCTTTCATAGTGGAGATGGAGAGAAGATTTTCATTATTAACACTGAAATTTTCAATTAAGAAAGTTAAGCATCCTCTGTCAATTTTCAAGTCTCTGTTTTGAAGTCACAGAGCCTCTTCTCTCTCCTCTCCCTTTACAGGGCTTACTTACCCTAGTTTTTCAACTCATCTTTCTTGCCTCTTCTCTCTTTCTTATTTATACAGAACAGTTTATACCCACCAGTGGCCACCATCACTTCACTCATCTAAAGGATCAACGTGCCTTAAAACATACTTCTCAAAGCTTAACGGGCGTATGAATCACCTGGAAATCTTGTTAAAATGCAGATTCTGAATTAGTGGGTTTGGGGAGGAAAACAGATTTTCTAGTTCTAAAAGCTGAATGACACAGATGTTTTAAGCCTGGGAACCATCCCTTGGGTAGCAAGGGTTAGAAAATTGAGGATGATCACTGATTACCAAAAGTTGTTTCCTCCCTCTAACACAGGTCTGTGCAAGTATATTTTTATGAGACAAAATTTGCTCATCTATAAAATGGGAATAAGTACCCTCTCCTGCTACACAGTAATTGTGTAGTTCAAACAAGCTTTTGTTCTGGAAGAGTTTTGGAAACCATAAACAGTTACATAAATATAAGGGGTCATGATTTTTGAATTCTGTGTATGCCATCATTTAACAAATAATTATAGGTGATCTACTAGTGAAAGGTCCTGGGTTAGGTGATGAAGTTAAATCAGTGAACAAACAGTGCAGTTTCTCTCTTTATAAAATTTATAATCGGTAAGAGAGCAAAATATTATGATATTACAAATTGAATTATTTAACTACAAATACCTTCTAATAAGAAAAAGTGTATGAGAACACTTGATGGTTGTTTTAGATCAATCTAGGAGTGACATTTCACCTGATTTTAGACACAGGAGTAGTAATTAACTTAAAAAAGAGAAGAATAGTGAATATCCAGGCAGAAGGAACTAAACATGCAAACACTCTGCAATAGGAATCACATGGCTTGTTCACGGAACTATTTTTTTTTTTTTTAATATTCTGCCCTTCGTGATTTATGTTTCTTTCGCATTTATAATGATGATGTATTTTATAATTGATTGAATGATTTTATTTCTTTTTTTATGGAAGAGTAACTGTGAAGTTCTTCTACCTTCAAAATTGTAGAGTGGTTCTCAAATCTTAATTCATATGATCAGTTTATTGACTGTGTACAAGGGAACAACATGCAACCTACTTCCCCAGGTATCTTAACGGCAGATTCACTTTGTTGTGGTAATAACTCACTGTATTGGAAGAGTCTTTCTGAAACATCCTTTTATTTGGTTATAATTCTGAATTCTTAAATTCAGAGTTCTTAGAAGTTTATTTTAGGAACAATGGAAAGGAAACATGAGAAAGAGTTGGAAGAAAAAAAAAGTTTTATGGGGATAATTCATATGAAAGATAAAAGGGAGAGGAAGTAGGAGTGGGTAGGGAGCCTTCAGATCCAAGATGCGTTTGTAAGACCTGTGAAAGTAAAGATGAAAGGAAGGAGAATTTTGTAGTAAGGACAGCTCTGGGAAAGCCTCTGCTAGCCCAGTGGGAGGGATGATACAAATATTGCTCCTATACTGGGCAGAAATGGTGAGTCCTTGCAACATCACCTTGCTCAGAAAACAACTTGGCTACAAAGTAATCAATAACCACCAGTCAAATCATTGCCTGGGACTGTGAGTGGGTGTGTGGTAGCAGAGGGGGGTCTAGAAGGCATCTTTAGCTACAGGTTTTCAGCTAAGTGACCAGTGCAGAAGTTCCCTCTTGAAAAGAGATCTGAATGATAATGCTTCAGTGTCTACTTCACAATTTCAATCTCTCTCACCATTTGCTCTCTATTGTTTTTTCTCATCAAATGTGTGACTCTGGGTACATTTTGAACAGTGCCAAATTGTGTCTTTTTATTTATTACACTTTTTTCCCCCTCAGAATACCATCTGACTTCTCCCCTCTATTTATGATGCTTTCTCCCCCTGCCCCCCCAAGGTATTTTGTTTTCATTTGGAGCTTTTGTGTTTCTAGTCTTGCTTAAGAAAAATCTTACTTGCCCCCAAATTATATCATTTTCTGCTAATATTACTATTTACTAATTATTGAATTTTAAATCTTTGATTTATTGAAATTTATTATTTTATGATATAATTCATACTTGGTAGACAATATTTTGTTACTTCCAGATAGACAGCCAATTATACCACCACCATTTATTAAATAAACTACCTTCTCCCCATTCATTTAAAACAACACATTGTCACATAGTTTCTCCATGCTTCATTTAGATCCTTTTGTGAACTTTTATTTATAGACTTGTAAATTATTTCTACTCCAGTTTCATACTCTATTAATTAGTAACCTTACAGTAAGTGGTAAATACATTGTGTAGTAAGTTCCCACTCAATACTCATTTTAAAAAATGTGAGTGTGAAAGAATAAAAAAATTGGTAAATTCTTTTCACCCCCTAAAAATACTATAAAATTGGGCAAAATCAGCAAAAATCTTTCTGAAAACTACTAACAATCAATGGAAAAGGGCTTTATTTATGAAAAGCTGCCAAAACATTGAATAAGGTCCATGCGAGACAGTGGCTTTTTTCCATGGACCTGGTCTCATCCCACTCCCAGCTTGGTTAGTGTGGTGCTGACCATGTAAAGCAGAGGCTTCACTGCATGGGGAGTGCTGCCATGACCTGCAGGTTCAAAGCACAAGCTGTGAAGGGCGTTGTCAGTAAAGTAGCACATTCAGTAGGAAACAAATGAGAAAAGCCTTCAATTCTGCTATCTTTGGATTGTAGTCCCACGTGAGGCTATCAATGGACCTGCCACTTATTTTACCGGGGAACCGCAGGAATGAAAGAACATTATAAAAGTGAGACTAACTCTTAATTCACACCTGGTTTACTAGCAGGCTGTGTGCACATGCAGGGGAGACCCAAGGGGACATGGTTAAAAGCAAATGCCAAAAGAGACTTGAAAGCTGTCTGAACTTTACATACGCTCCTTAACTAAACACACATCTATCTGCAGAGGGTGGAAATCTTATGGGCTCATGGTGTTCAGCACAACCTCTAACCAATTATTGGCTGACCAGTGAGATATGTGGATACAGGAGCAACCCCAGGAAGTCAGGGGAGTTGAAAAAATCAAAAATGAGAAGAAAAATAACGGAGCAAAGACATCAACTACTGCAGCATCCAGAGCAGGTACAATACATGACCTAATATGTCCAGTTTTCAATGACAAACTATGAGGCATACAAAGGAACAGAATATGTGACTTACTCAAGAAATAAAGCAGTCAATAGAAAGTGTTCCTGAGAGAGTGCAGATGTTGAATGTAACAAAGACGTCAAAGAAGAAATTATAAATATGTTCAAGAATTAAAAGACATGCTTAAAGGTTAAAGAAACATATGTGGTCAATGAATCAACACTTAAGGGAATCTCAATAAGGAAACAGAAACTGTTTAAAAGGAACCAAATCGATATTCTAAAATTGAAAAGCACTATAACCAATATGAAAATAGATCGGTCCCACATCATATTTTAGATAGCAGAAGAGAGAATGCTCAAACTTGAAGATGAAACTATTTAATTTATCCAATCTAAAGACAGAAAGGAAAATATTTTTAAAAGAGGAATAGAGTTTCAAAAACCTATAGAATAACATGAAACATATCAACATATATGTCATAGGAGTCCCAGAAGTAAAGGAGAGAAAACTATTTTAATAATAGTGGCTCAAAATTTCCCAAGTTTGATGATATGTTTACAGAGTTTACAGAGTTTGATGATATGATACAGTTTACAGAGCCAAGAAGCTCAAAAAACTTCCCATGGAATGAAGAGAGATTTACATCTGGGCACATCATAGTCAAACTGCTAAAAGACAAATATAAAAAAAAAATTGAAAGCAGCAAGAGAAAAATGACTAATTATGTACAAGGAAACAACAATATGATTCATGGCTAGCTTCTCATCAGAAGCAATGGAATCCAGAGGGCAACAAGATGCCTTTTTCAAAGTGTTGAAAGAAAAAATGAAAACCTGTCAACCCAGAATGTATATGTGATAAAACTACCATCAAAACTAAAGGAGGGCTTCCCTGGTGGCGCAGTGGTTGAGAGTCTGCCTGCCGATGCAAGGGACATGGGTTTGTGCCCCGGTCCGGGAAGATCCCACATGCCACGGAGCGGCTGGGCCCGTGAGCCATGGCCGCTGAGCCTGAGCATCCGGAGCCTGTGCTCCGCAACGGGAGAGGCCACAACAGTGAGAGGCCCGCGTACCGCAAAAAAAAAAAAAAAAAAAAAAGGAAAATAAAGACATTCACAGATAAACAAAGATTAAGTGAATTCATTCCTAGCAGAAATGCCTTAAAATGTGTTAAAGGAAGTCTTTCAGTCTTAAAGTACATGACATCAGATGATAAATCTACAGAAAAACATAAAGAGCACTGTAGATGGCAAAAACATAGATAAATATAAATGACTGCAAATGTATTTTTTTCCATTTCCCCTTAAATAAAGAAAATATTGTTGCAAAGGCCAATGACTATAACACTATATCATTGAACTTATTACATACATAAATGAAATAAACATGAAAATATTAGTATCAAAGAAGGAAAAGAAATAGAATCATACTGGAGAAGTATTGCTATGTCTAGAATTAACAAAGTATTAGCCTGAAATTGACCATGATAAGTTAAAATTCATATTGTAATCTCTAGAGCAACCATTAAGAAAATAACTTTTAAAAAGTGCTAAAAAACAACAGAGAAATTAAAATGGTACAATAAAAAAATTTTAATAATCACAAAACAAGGTAGAAAAGTAAAAACAGAAGAACAAAAAAAGACGACACATTAAAAAAAATAGCGAAATGACAGAGGTTAATCCAATCAATAATAACATTGTGTATAGATTAAATACTAATCCAAAGATATTGTTAGATTGGATTAAAGAACAATACCCAATTATAGCCTGTCTACAAATATACACTACAAATTCATAAACACCAATAGATTAAAAGTAAAAAGATGGGGGCTTCCCTGGTGGCACAGTGGTTGAGAATCTGCCTGCCAACGCAGGGGACATGGGTTCGATCCCTGGTCTGGGAATATCCCACATGCCGCAGAGCAACTAAGCCCATATGCCATGACTACTGAGCCCACGTGCCACAACTGCTGAAGCCCGCATACCTAGAGCCCATGCTCCACAACAAGAGAAGCCACTGCAATGAGAAGCCCGCACACCGCAATGAAGAGTAGCCCCCACTCGCTGCAACTAGAGAAAGCCTGTGCACAGCAATGAAGACCCAACACAGCCAAAAATAAATAAATTTATTAAAAAAAATAAAGTAAAAGGATGGAAGAAGTTGCATCATGCAATCAGTAACCATACATTAAAGAGCTGAAATGGATAGATTAATATCAGAACAGACTATAAGACAAAAGATATTATTAGGGACAAAGAGGGACATTTCAAAATAATCAATGGATCGATATATCAGGAAAATATAATGCCACTAATATATATATGAACCTAACAACATGGAGCAAAATCTAAGAAAATTAAAAGCATACATAGGCCACTTAAAAATTTTAGGTAGAAATGTCAATACCCTCTATCAAAGATAGATTATTTTTGAAAACTAGATAGAAAATTAGTAAGATTATATAAGATTTAACTAACACTATTGGTTAATTTGACCTAATTGATGTTTATAGACTATTCTACCAGACAAGAAAATAGTACTCATTCTTTTCATGTATACATGCATTCTTCAGGATTAATTTTAGGTTAGCCTTAAACCAAAAGTCAGTAATTTTAAGGGATTGTCATTATTCAAAATATTGAGATAGAAATAAATAATAGAAAAATATTGAGAAACTCCCAAATACTTATAATCTCAGATCATATCTCTAAATAACACATACATTAAAAAAGAAATAATAAGGGAATTTTAAAAGTATTTTTAACTGAATGAAAATTAAAACATATGAAAATTTATGGGGACAGATAAATCGATTCTTGGAGGGAAGTATATGGTTTTAAAAAAGTAAAAAGGTCTTGAACATGTCATCTAACGTCCACCTTAAAATATTATGAAAAATAATTAAGCCAAAATTAGGCAGACGATAATAAAAATCAGACAGAAGTCAATCAAATGGAAACAGGAAAAAAGCAGAGAAAAATCAAGAAAACCAAAAGCTGATTCTTTGATATGATCAACAAAATTGAAAAATTGTAGCCAAACTGACCCCATTCCCTTAACTCTCTCCTTGTCCAAACTTTAGTCAGGCTCCTCTGAGCCTGTCAAAGGCTCCAAACATCATCCCTCTCTGCCACTGATGCTTCAGGCACCATTGGATCTGCTAGATCTTACGGCCTAAGTGGCAGAACAGCTTGTACAGTAGCCTGGACCTTTTGTAGAGCCTTCTGTTCTGGGCCCCACTCAAAACTAGCAGCTTTTCTGGTCACTCAGTAAAGGAGACAAAATAACATACCCAAATAGTAATACGTTGCCTCCAGAATCCAAAGAGGACACTAGACATTCTGGCACTTATTTTTTTTAATTTTTTTTTTTCAGTTGTAAGAGGGGTCAGATGTAACAACTTATTCTTCACTTTGGAAGGGTATCTCAGCCTACCCAATACCACCCAACCACCCAGTGGTATCATTGAGTAAGAAGAATTCACAAAAGATGAATTGAGGGTACATATAAGACAAGAGAGGTGTATCAAATTTAATCAGCAAAAAAAAAAAAAAAAAAAAATTATCAGCAGTAATGAGTTAAGTTCATATATTGAGATATTTTTCAGGTCAGCTAGTTGGTGGGAGGAGAAAAATCAAAGAAGAGGTAAAAGGCAGTACTTTAGAATACTTGGTGTTCTTCTAACCAAGGAAATGAGTGGAACGTCGAGTCTCAAAGGAATCAAAACAAGTTAAAGATTTGGGTCAAATCTGCAATGGGATTAAACTGCTCTTGCCTGCCACAGAAATGGAAATGCCTCCTTATGGTATTAATGTAGTGAGAAAGATAAATGAAATACACAAAATATTTTGAGCAGTGTGACTTTTTCTTTAAGTAAGTCTTTTGTTGTTGCTCAATATTTGATGTAGATCAATTCAAAGCTACTCTCACAAATGTAGAATAGAAGCTCAGACACCTCTTCTGCACACCTCCACCTTCCTACTGTGGAGCCGCTGATATACCTCCACAAAACTCCCCTTTTCCTCTTCCTTAGCTTTACCATTACTTTATGTCTTCGGATTATATTAGAATTTTTACCTTTTGTTAGACGAAAGCACCAAACATCAGTAAAAACTAGAGTTTAAAAAAAGCCTTCTTTTTTTTTTTTTTTTTTCCTGCGGTACGCGGGCCTCCCACTGTTGTGGCCTCTCCCGTTGCGGAGCACAGGCTCCAGAAGCGCAGGCCCAGCGGCCATGGCTCACGGGCCCAGCCGCTCCGCGGCATGTGGGACCTTCCCGGACCAGGGCATGAACCCGTGTCCCCTGCATCGGCAGGCGGACTCTCAACCACTGTGCCACCAGGGAAGCCCCCAGAAAAAGCCTTCTTTTTAACTAGAGTTAAAAAGTTGTCGACAATACCAAACATGTTTAATGAATTGAAGTGGTTCCTGAATTTAGAAGACATACGTTAATAAGAAAACCATTATAAATCAGTGAATTAGTATACTTTTCACCTTCTTAGGACAATTACATTTTAAGGAATGATTACTTAGAGGAAGGAGTTGATATACTGCTTGATTCTCAGGTGTTGGATCGTCAGGTAACAGGTGTAGCTGGGAGAATGCTTACCTATACATTATTTATCACTAGAGGCTATACTACCTTATGCCTCATGTGAGCAATACAGTATATAAATAATATGTATTTTTCCATTAATTTGATTCCTTCTCTGCAGTTTCCGTACTTTAAGGTTAATTGTGACAGATTCAAACTATAAAATAATATTAGAGGTAACTCACAATGTAGTGTTAGCTATAGAAATTTTCTAACATTTGAATTCCCTAAGCATGTGAGTTTTGGGGGAGCATTATTACTGCACATGAGTTTTACCTTTAGCTTCAAGTAAATTGGTTACATTGTGTATTTCACTGTAGCATTTTCTGTCTCCTTGCTTTCATTTAAGATGACACTTTGATCAAAGGTGACAAAACATGAAATTATGGCCAGCTGTAAAAATGTCACATGCCATTTCAAAGTCCTCCTGCAGTTGGAAAATTTCCTGATTATCTGGACCCACCAAGGGAATTAAAATTCAGTTCGCTTGACATTACAGCATGTTTTAACAAGAGCACAATTATATTCCTACCCTGTTCCAATATAGAGTTGCCTAGTCAGAACTGTCAGAGAAGCCCATGGGGGATAGGAACTGTCACCAAGCATCAGCTCACACAGGAGAGTAAAATGAAGTCAATGGTTTCTTCCTTTATAAAAATCAGTAATTATATTTTATTTGAAAATATGTGCTCCAACGCCCAGAGCAAAGCCCTGAGAATGTAAGAAAATCAGTCTATTTTCAAGCTTTATGGCGAAATCCTTTACATAATAAGAACTGTTAGCTGTTTTCTCCTCTGTAAAAAGAAAAAAATTCTAGGACATATGTAGCAACTGTCACAATCATGAAAAATAAGACATTTTGAAAATATGTCTGCAAAATTACCAGCTTTATTTTTATGGAGAGAGAAAAAATGTACTTCGTGGGCTTTAATTTTATCGAAAAATATTGATTGAACACCTACTTCATACCCAGCTATTTGCTAGGCTCTGGGGTACAAGAAATGCATAAATACATGTTCTGCCTTTGTCAAACTCACAGGCTAGCAGAGGAGACATAAATGCAAATAAAATTAATTCCCTAGTCAGAAGGAGAACAAAGATGAGAAATAATTATTACTCAAAGATGACAAGGCTGTCGCATAGCACGGGTTCAAAGTGCTTAGCCTAACACCAACTGCAAAAAACTTAAGTCTACAAAAAATAGACTTGTGAAATACACAATGTAACCAATTTACTTGAAGCTAAAGGTAAAACTCATGTGCAGTAGTAATGCTCCCCCAAAACTCACATGCTTAGGGAATTCAAATGTTAGAAAATTTCTATAGCTAACACTACATTGTGAATTACCTCTAATATTATTTTATAATTTGAATCTGTCACAATTAACCTTAAAGTATGGAAACTGCAGAGAAGGAATCAAATTAATGGAAAAATACATATTATTTATATACTGGATTGCTCACATGAGGCATAAGATAGTATAGCCTCTAGTGATAAATAATGTATAGGTAAGCATTCTCCCAGCTACACCTGTTACCTGACAATCCAACACCTGAGAATCAAGCAGTATATCAACTCCTTCCTCTATAGGTAGTTCTCACTGGGAAACTATCAAGGGTTAGTTTAGGAGAATGAAATATTTAGGATCACCACAAATGTTTATAATACTATATAACGTAATGGTAGGGAAGGAAGTTATCTGCTCTCAAACCTCCTAGGTTTGGTACACATTTAGTTGTGAAGTGTTAAAATATTTGCAACCTAGTTTAGTCTGTTTGGGCTGCTATAATAAAATACCAAAGACTGGGTAGCTTATAAACAATAGAAATGTATTGCTCTCAGTTCTGGAGGCTAGAAGGCTGAGATCAGGTGCCAGCATGGTTGGGTTGACTTCTTGAATCCTCATATGGCAGAAGGGAGCTTTGTGGGGTCTCTTTTATAAGAGCACAAGAGGCTTTGTTTTATTGGCACAGATAGCGAGAAGGTTGGTCTCAACTGGGTCACTTTCTTTCTCCATGTAAACCTCTGAGCCTCTCCACGTGGCCTCTTCAACAGGGTCATCGGACTTCTTACATGACACCCTAGGGCTCCAAGAGATGTAGGGGGAATCTGTCTGTCCTGCTAAAGGCTAAGCCAGAGCTGTCATGGTGTCACTACTACCGTGCTCTATTTGTTAAGGAAGTAGCGAGGTAACCCCAGATCCTTGATAGGAGAAGTGTCAATGTATGTGTACTCATCCTTAATCTTGCACAATACATTATCAGCAAAAAGGTTATATCTGAAACTTTAACAGTTACATTCTTTTCATTATCCTTCTGATTTAGAATATCTAAGCTTTCTTAATCAATGTTTAATCAGAATTTATAGTAGTCTTAAGACATTCTAAGTTACTCATGTTGAAATAACAAAAGCAGTCCTTTTTATTTTATGCTTGTAAACTATCAGATACACTTTAGTTTTATTTAAACTTCCTGCTTAACAAGGCTTACATATTTTGTTGTACTGTGTATTGTTATGTTGTGGGTTTTTGATATCACTGAGACTCAAATTCAGGTAGATTTGAACTGAAAAACCTTTTTCCACTGCTTGAGATTACAGAGTATTTTTTAAGTGATTTTGTGAAATAGATAATTTTTAATTTAATGGATGTGTAACAAAATATCTATCTAGATATTTTATTACTAAAACTCAAACTGAGAAGTAAAAGAGACTATGCTGATATTTGCAGATATGCAGATATTTCTCTGACAGAAGAGAACCTTGGAAGCAGCTGTAGCCAAAATCATATTTTCTCACATGAAAGGATGTGAAACCACCACAAATACTAATAGTATCTGAGAAAGAAGCCAGGTGATTACCAAGGCTAATCAGCATTTCTAAAAACTCAGATAAAGTTGAGACTGTAATAGGATTACATTTTCTGCTACTCAAGCCCTCAATGTTTGCATATGAAACTGGTAAGGTTTACAAATTGGGATAGCTCTAATGAGCCCAGATTTGTGCCAGTAACAGCTAGAAGCTAGAACTTTTCTTGATTTTTCTTTCTGCAAAGAAAAAATAGCAGGAAAAAAAAAAAAAAGCCTCCTTCAAAGTATTTGCTTTGAAATCTCATGATTAGATGAGACTCAATCTGATATCAAATCAGCGGAAGAGAGAAAAATCATTTCAGGTGCTAATTATAGGAAATTCAAAATACAGGGAGAATAGTAGAATACTTTACTTTTATTAAATTTACCTTTAAAAAAAACTCCAGTGTTGACTAAAGTCACATGAGGCAGAACCTAGGTAAAAGAAAATGTTTTCTCATAAAAAATAGAAAAGGATTTTACAAGATATTACATAAAAATATATACTATTGAATTAAGAATGCATACCTTGTAAAAGTATTAATATATTAACAGAATATTGGCAAAATAGAATAGCATGACATTCAGTATTATGGAGCCATTTCCTCATAGTTGACCAACTAAATTTCACTTGAGCAGAATCATTTACTATTTCTGAATGTTGAGCATCTAAATGCTAAGTCTGATTGCAAGAGAGTTGATTGATTTGACACGTCAAAATGGATCAACTTGACTGAGTGTGAGTCATTCTAACCAGTTCTTCAGTAACACATACGAATGGTTATTTATGCAAAAATAACCATTTCAGTATATTTTAACTCTTAAGTTAAAAAACCACACTCTCCCCCTCCCCTGCCCAGAGAATCAATTCTAAGCACATGAAAGAACTTTGGACTTTCCCTCTCCATTAAAGGAGCCACTAGCCACACGTGGCTATTTAAATTTAAACTTAAATGAATTAAAATGAAATAAAATTTGGTTTGTAATTCCTCAGCCATATTACTCCATTTCAAGTGCTCAACAGTCCCATGTGGCTCATGGATCCCATATTGGACAGCGTAGATACAGAACATTTCCATCATAGCAGGAAGTCCTATTGGACAGCATTGATCTAGAGAATTTCATTGGCTGAAATTAAGCTTTTGTGTATTATATTAGAGACTATCTAATTATTAAGTCTTATAAGAGCCTTCAAAGATATAATAATATTGAACAAAAGGTTGTTGATATTACCATATTATCAGTTTTAACTTTCTACAAATGGACAAATAAAAGATAAAAAAATAGATTTTCCCCCTAATTGGCTAAAAATAAAAACAGGCATAATTCTAAATAGTAGACTAGCATATGAAAATAAGCACAACATAATTAATAGTCAAATAAAATGAATGTATTCATGATGACTTTTTAAAAATCTGTAAAATGAACCAAACTTTAAAAATTGGCCCTCTTCATTCATAACTGGTGTGAATGTAAATTCAGCAAGAGATCAAATATTATCTTTTGTAGTTAAAAATATACATTTTTGACCCACCTGTATGAATCTATCCAATAGAAATTAAGGTCTTGCTATAGAAGGAAGCTTATTTAGAATAATTTCTAGTGCCAAAAACTTGGAAACAACATGAATGGACATCAATAAAGGCATAGTTGAATAACTTACAGTACGTTCACCATATAAAATTATAAAGTGATTTTTAAAAATATGTTAGATCTTCTACCTTTCATGTGCAGAGATCACAAAGTACACAAACATGACATACTTTAAAAAAAGTGAATGAAAAAACAAAGCCACA
Organism: Tursiops truncatus; assembly: GCF_011762595.2. Lineage (NCBI taxonomy): Eukaryota > Metazoa > Chordata > Mammalia > Artiodactyla > Delphinidae > Tursiops > Tursiops truncatus. Next base: position 66,390,858 of record NC_047042.1, on the reverse strand, counting down.
AGAATATGTAAAAGTGAAGAATAATGAGGAAAAAGAAGAATAATTATCAAATGTAAAACTAAAGTTAACTGTATTAATATACAACTTACATGAACATGAACAAAGTTGTGGAACGTTATATACTGTGCTTTTAATATCACTTGTGTCTGAGAATTAAGAAAGGGGTTTACAGGAAAGTTATCAATTTTGTCTTTACATATTCTTGCATTGTTTCTCTTCTTCCAAGAAGCATCCATCATTTTACAATTTAAAAATATTTAATTAAAAACAGTGCATTGTGAATCTCCTATAAATAAGCCCACTTAGTAAATTAGGGATACAGCAATAAATATTAATAGATTAGACTTAGATAGAACTTTGTAATTTATAAAGTACTTTCATATATATTTGATCCTTACAAGGACCTTGTCAGGGTGCTTATTAACTGAAAGTATATCCAGTTAATAAATGGTGGAGCCAGGAGCAGCATCCAAGTCTTCTGAATCTCTGTTTCATCTTCTTTCCACAGTATCACAGCTCCTCCAAAAAATATCCCCAAAGAAAAAATTTTACAGATGGAGAAATTAAGTCCTAAAAAAGCCCATATGTCAGGTCTTTCCAATTCTATTATTTTAGTACTTGTCTCCGGCACCATCCTCTCTTCTCCAACCAAAATCCTTTTTCAACATTTCTAAATAAAGCTGAGTTTGTAATTAGGATAAAAAGCATATGTGTGAAGAATTATAATATGTTTGTATCAGAGATGTATTTTTATGTATAAGATAATGTTTAAATGTTGGAAAAGTATTTTTAAGTGAAATACAGTGTTCCTTATTTTATTCATTTGCATCAAATAGTAGCCCCCTTGCTATTTGCTTAGTATTAACTGACAATTCTATAGATACCAAACAGAATAGACTGGTATTGTTAAAGCCGGGAGTGTCCTTAGACATCAAGTATTAGAGTAAAAAACAGCATCTCTTTTAAATAATAAAAATTAAAAGGGAAGTGGTAAAGCCAGGAAGGCAAAGGTACAGAAGGAAGTGGGGTAGCAAACAGAGTAGCATCATTTTTCACCTTCATTTTTCAGATAAGGAAAACTTGTCTATGAAAAGTGGATTTAACTTACAAATAATGTGATTTAAATGTATGAGGTCCTGTTTTGTTATAATAATGAGTAAACTGAGGTAGATATATGCAATATTTATCCAGAAGAAAAAAGTAACATTTTAAAATAGCAATGAGCAGACAGCAGTAGAAGCATATATAATCTCTCATACAGAATGAATCAATTCAAATGTCAGAAAGCTTTCATTGTGCATTACGCTAAGCTGTGAGGGTTATCTGACGTCTGTTTTCAGTATTGATAAATAATGTCATTTTTTAAGTTGGCCTCTTTGCAAAGAAAGGACACTGAACATGACCTGTTCTAAACTTCAGTTGGAAAGGACTGCAGAATAACGCCATGCACTTTCCATTCTTAAGCTGTCTTTTCGGTTCAGCCTTTGTCAGTTTGTTTTCATTGCACGTTCCTATTTGCTTTTAGTCTCCACAGTAACTAGGCATATTAGGGAGCTCAAACACTTATAAATATCATAAACCACATGCTCTCTTACCCACAGGATTTCTGAAAAACTTCCAGTGGGAAAAATGGGCTGGAATCCAGGGCCAAAATCCCTGAGCCCAAGTTGATGCAAATAGCAGAAAATAAAAGAACAGGGGAAAAAAGAAACAGAGGATGTTTGATTAGCAACTCTCAATGATTACTAAATGTAACACCTTTTTTTCCAGGTGATTGGAACCATTCAACACCCATTACATGAGTTTTGGTATAAACTTTTCTTCGAGTTATTTTGTCCTTACATTTATTTTCACAGATGAATATAACTCATGATAAGGCATTTTTAAAGCAATACATCTGTTGAAGTTGAATGTATAATGCCTCTTGAAAAATAAAAAGGAAGGAGTGGTGACCTCATGAATAAGAGGGGAAAAATAATTTGTCAAAAGTAACATCTGATTAGGGCTCAAAGAGTGGGAAAATAATTGAGATTTTCAAATGTTTATAGACAAACCAGTATGGGCTCTTCAACCATAAGAAGGAAACTTTTGTAGAGATGATTTACCTCCAGTTCCAAGGAACCCAATGTAATGTCCTGTGGAGCCATAATACTATCTACTATAGATTTCCAAATTCAGATGGGAACTCTGCAGACACCAGTAGACAAACGGAAAAGAAGTAGAAATATTCCTACAGATATTTAAATTATTTACAGATGTCATTTAAAAGGCAAGAGTGAAAGGTAAATTTTAATATCGCATGTGCTGCCCGTTTATGATAAAAACCCTGCAGAAAGTAGGCATAGAGGGAACTTTCCTCAACATAATAAAGGCCATATATGACAAACCCACAGCCAACATCGTTCTCAATGGTAAAAAACTGAAACCATTTCCACTAAGATCAGGAACAAGACAAGGTTGCCCACTCTCACCACTCTTATTCAACATCGTTTTGGAAGTTCTAGCCACAGCAATCAGAGGAGAAAAAGAAATAAAAGGAATCCAAATCGGAAAAGAAGAAGTAAAGCTGTCACTGTCTGCAGATGACATGATACTATTCATAGAGAATCCCAAAGATGCTACCAGAAAACTACTTGAGCTAATCAATGAATTTGGTAAAGTAGCAGGATACAAAATTAATGCACAGAAATCTCTGGCATTCCTATATACTAATGATGAAAAATCTGAAAATGAAATTAAGAAAACAATCCCATTTACCCTTGCAACAAAAAGAATAAAATATCTAGGAATAAACCTACCTAAGGAGACAAAATAGACAAATAGATGGAGAGATATACCATGTTCTTGGATTGGAAGAATCAACATTGTGAAAATGACTCTACTGCCCAAAGCAATCTACAGATTCAATACTATCCCTATCAAACTACCACTGGCATTTTTCACAGAACTACAACAAAAAATTTCACAATTTGTATGGAAACACAAAAGACCCCGAATAGCCAAAGCAATCTTGAGAACGAAAAATGGAGCTGGAGGAATCAGGCTCCCTGACTTCAGACTATACTACAAAGCTACAGTAATCAAGACAGTATGGTACTGGCACAAAAACAGAAAGATAGATCAATGGAACAGGATAGAAAGCCCAGAGATAAACCCACGCACATATGGTCACCTTATCTTTGATAAAGGAGGCAAGAATATACAGTGGAGAAAAGACAGCCTCTTCAATAAGTGGTGCTGGAAAAACTGGACAGGTACATGTAAAAGTATGAGATTAGAACACTCCCTAACACCATACACAAAAATAAGCTCAAAATGGATATAAAGATCTAAATGTAAGGACAGAAACTATCAAACTGTTAGAGGAAAACATAGGCACAACACTCTATGACATAAATCACAGCAAGATCCGTTTTGACCCACCTCCTAGAGAAATGGAAATAAGAACAAAAATAAACAAATGGGACCTAATGAAACTTCAAAGCTTTTGCACAGCAAAGAAAACCATAAACAAGACCAAAAGACAACCCTCAGAATGGGAGGAAATATTTGCAAATGAAGCAACTGACAAAGGATTAATCTCCAAAATTTACAAGCAGCTCATGCAGCTCAATAACAAAAAAACAAACAACCCAATCCAAAAATGGGCAGAAGACCTAAATAGACATTTCTCCAAAGAAGATATACAGATTTCCAACAAACACATGAAAGAATGCTCAACTTCATTAATCATTAGAGAAATGCAAATCAAAACTACAATGAGATATCATCTCACACCGGTCAGAATGGCCATCATCAAAAAATCTAGAAACAATAAATGCTGGAGAGGGTGTGGAGAAAAGGGAACCCTCTTGCACTGTTGGTGAGAGTGTAAATTGATACAGCCACTGTGGAGAACAGTATGGAGGTTTCTCAAAAAACTACAAATAGAACTACCATATGACCCAGCAATCCCACTACTGGGCATATACCCTGAGAAAACCATAATTCAAAAAGAGTCATGTACCAAAATGTTCATTGCCGCTCTATTTACAATAGCCAGGACATGGAAGCAACCTAAGTGTCCATCATCGGATGAATGGATAAAGAAAATGTGACACATATATACAATGGAATATTACTCAGCCATAAAAAGAAACGAAATTGAGTTATTTGTAGTGAGCTGGATGGACCTAGAGTCTGTCATACAGAGTGAAGTAAGTCAGAAAGAGAAAGACAAATACCGTATTATAACACATATATATGGAATCTAAGGAAAGAAAAATCTCATGAAGAACCCGGGGTAAGACAGGAATAAAGATACAGACCTACTAGAGAATGGACTTGAGGATATGGGGAGGGGGAAGGGTAAGCTGTGACAAAGTGAGAGAGTGGCATGGACATATATACACTACCAAACGTAAAATAGATAGCTAGTGGGAAGCAGCCGCATGGCACAGGGAGATCAGCTCTCGGTGCTTTGTGACCACCTAGAGGGGTGGGATAGGGAGGGTGGGAGGGAGCCGCAAGAGGGAGAAGATATGGGAATATATGTATATGTATAGCTTATTCACTTTGTTATAAAGCAGAAACTAACACATCATTGTAAAGCAATTATACTCCAATAAAGATGTTAAAAAAATATATATCTCATGTGCTGAATTCACTGCCAAATTTTTATTTCTATAAGCATGAGAGAGAAGTTTTGATGTTTTATAAAATTATACAAATATTATGCTAAAAGTTTGGTATCTACAGAATTATCAGTTAATACTAAGCAAATAGCAAGTACATTAGATACTTATTAAATCTGTGGAAAATGTTATCAACATCTTTGGTTTTAACAATAATAGGTGAAACAATCTACACTCTAATTTAAATATTCAGTGCAGTTCTGCAATAACTTATTAGTGCTTATCAACATAGATGTGAGGGTCCTTATATTCATTGTTCATTAAGTCTGGGCAATAGATTGTCACTACCTGATAGAATTTGTTCACTCCACTGCACAGGGTAGGGGAAACACAAGAGTCAACGTAGGTAACAGATACTTGTTTTATTGTGAGGCTTTAATTTATTTACATACCAGGTGATTGCAAACCATCTTATGAGGGAATGAGCAAAGTTTGAATTGCTTTCTTATTTCTTAATGCACTGATAATTCTACTGCAGATATGAATTAATTCAGTTTCTTTGATTCTATGCTCTAATTATGGAGGCAAGCTATATACATATGAGTAAAATAACAATCCGATGCACAATATTTGAACATGCTATAGATTGGAATTGACAGTTATTGATAAAGTCTGTTAATTTATTCCAATTATTCAATTTTCCCTTAGCATAATCATAATATTTAAAAATATATTTTATAGTTAGGTTTATTATTTGATTATTTCCTACACCCTTTATTGTTCCAAGATGACAGAGGCTTTTGTTTTTCTTATTTACTTGCCTGGTAATAATATATATTCAAGGAATATTTATTGAATGAATGAAAGAAGAGAAATATGAATGTGTTCTAGAATAGCAAGAGAAGATGCAACACTTGAAAAAAAAAGGAGAAAATGAAATTTGTTTTAGCTGCAGTGATGTTTGAAGAGTAAAGGTGGGAATGCTCATGGTGTGTTCAGAAGACCGTGATGAGATCAACCTGACTTGAGCAGAGGTTTTTAGAAGAAAGCATAAGGAGAGAGGGTTAAGAATTAATATGGAGCCAGATTACCAAGGGCTTTGAAAGTCAATTTAAATAACTGATTGTGCTCTGTAGAATTAAGAGTAGAAGTGACATAGGGACCAACAGATACTTATCTCCCAGTTTTGGTGAAATTATAACTAACTGTATATTACTGCTCATGAAACAGAAGGGGAAAATAACCTTTGTACATAATTTTCACCTTATATTAAGTCCTCCGGCTAACTGTGGAGTGAAAAATCCAGATTCATAAAAGGTCAAAACCTTGAACAGATTTCCAATATCTTGTAGCAGTAAAGGCAAAATGTCTGTTAAAGAAAAGAAAAAGAAAGAGATGCATCATTAATATTCTCATAGTATTCCATGGTTTACAAAATAATTATAGAAGTAGAATGAATCTCTAGGTGGAGTTCAGAAACCTCTATAGGCATTAAAAGTGGGTTAAGGAAGCTGGGGCAAACCAGGTTAGGGATGGTTGTGACCTGGAGACAAGGCATTCAGGGAGAGTCTCAGCAGCATAGGGGCAAAGGATAGAACCTGACATTTACTGAAGGACTGCTGTGTGCAAAGGACTTTAGATACACAACCTCAGTTAACGGGTATTTGATGAGCTCTAAGCAAGTAGGAACTATGTTACAAGGGGATCTGGTAGAGTAATGGAGACTCATACACTTCTACAAGGTCAAGATCTGAAAGATGGAAGTAGGTGTCAAGCACATGGTGTGAGAGAGGACCACAATAAAGCACTCAATAGAAAATGGCAGGGCTTCCCTGGTGGCGCAGTGGTTGAGAGTCCGCCTGCCGATGCAGGGGACACGGGTTCGTGCCCCGGTCCAGGAAGATCCCACATGCCGCGGAGCGGCTGGGCCCGTGAGCCATGGCCGCTGAGCCTGCGCGTCCGGAGCCTGTGCTCCGCAACGGGAGAGGCCACACCAGTGAGAGGCCCGCGTACCGCAAAAAAAAAAAAAAAAAAGAGAGATAACCACTTATAACGGTTTAATACAGTTTGTAATGAGTTTCAAGACTGATTTTGTTTTCTTTTTATCTAGCAGGACTTTTGTTCCGTGAATTTTGTCCAATGTTCACAGCTCAGAACTAAAGTCCTTCAGTGCTCATTTTACATTCTAAAATGAACCATAAAGGAAATGCCACCATTTAGGGCTCAGTATTTTCCTTTAGGGCATACAGATTAAAACTTTAGGCACGGAAAGTTAAAGTGACTCACCCAGGACCACACTTAAACTAAATAGGATATGTCGATTTAAACCTAGACAATCTGGCTCCAGAGCTGGTTCTCTTAACCACCATGACTGTTGTTTCCATGGAAGGTCCATGCATGTCTTCAGTGTTTATTCCTAATGGACTCATTTGAGAATATAACTTTATAGTATGTCCATATCTGTGTATACATTTTACTTCTAATTACCATGTAGTAACATGTGGTACTGAAGTACCATGGTTTATTCAGAAATTCCTTCATTAATGGAGTTTCGGATAGTTTCTAGTATTTTGCTATTGCAAACCATACACCAATGAACATCATTGCACACATAGCTTTGCTTTGGAATCCTAAGAAGTGCTAATTTAGAAGTTATAAGTATATTAAATCTTGATAGTTTCTGTCAAATGGACTTGCAAATATATGCATCAAATTGTACTCTTTTAATAGTGTATGAAAATACCAGATTTCGTACTCTTACCAGCATTGTTCATGATCATTTACTTTTTTCTTTAATATGATCAGTTAAAAATTGAATCTCATTAAAAAATTATTACCCATGCACTTTTTAATATTAAGGATAGATTTTAAGGATTTTTTTAAATATTTGCAATTTGTGTTTTTCTTTTGTATATATTTTTTTCTAATTGAAACATTTTCCATTGGTAGCTTATATTTTCCTGATTAGTTTATGGAAATTTCTTACATATTAAGGATGTTGATCCTCTGTTATATATTGTAAATATTTATTCTATTTGTATCATTTACGACCTTTATTTATGGTGCTTTTGGTTATCTAGAACCTTTAAATTTTATGCAGTTACAGCCATCATTGATTATAGAAGCTGTGGGTAAAATTAAGACATACTAAACTGGAGAACTATATTCTTTTTTTTTTTTAATTTTTATTGGAGTATAGCTGATTTACAATGTTGTGTTAATTTCAGGTGTACAAGTGAATTAGTTATACATATATATAGTCTTTTTTTTTTTAAGAGTCTTTTCCCATATAGGCCATTACAAAGTATTGAGTAGAGTTCCCCGTGCTATACAGCAGTAGAACTGTATTCTTAACAGCATTTTGTTTAAAGGGAGGCCATTGCTAGCCAGCTCTAGCAGAATTTTGATAGAGATGCAAACCTACTTGAAGTTGATAAGATTAGAGCTTTATAAAATGAGTCTACTTTTGTCAGGATTTTACTGCACTTTTGTCCTCTGACACGTGCAGATGAAGAATCTCTTAGGATTCTAATAGCAAGCAACTAGAGAACTCTGCAAAATTAAGATAACTGGTTCTTAATGGAGAACTTTGGGATGGAAAAGAATTAATGAATGAGAAAGTGGAGCAGATAAGCAGTATAAGAAAATAATGCCTGTGCTTTGGATGATATTAGACAAGGGCTTTTAAATTTAGACGCTGGTCAAAGTATCTACTTGGATTTGTTGGTAAGGCAACTGAGTCTTTAAGGCATAAGTGTGAAAACTAATGCTTTAAAACAGGGGTCCCCAACCCCCCCCCGAAAAAAAGCGAAGCTTCATCTGCCTCTCCCCATTGCTCCCCATTGCTCCCCATTGCTTGCATTACCACCTGAACCATCGGCACCCCACCCCCGTCCGTAGAAAATTTGTCTTCCAACAAACCGGTCCCTGCTGCCAAAAAGGTTGGCAGTTGCTGCTTTAAAACATTATGCATGTGCAGGGTGCACAAAGATAAAGTTCACATATGTCTTTGATAATATCAACTTGTGTTAAATACTATATGTATGTTTTGGTTACTGCTTGCTGTCCTCCTCTTCAAAATGTACTAGGCTATTGCACATTTTCACTTCCAGATACATTTTAGATGGTTTGACAAGTTTCATAAAAGTCCTGTAGGGATTTATAGAGTAATTGAAGGAGAAATGACATTTTTACAATAGTGAGTTCTCCCTTACAGGAATGTGTTCTCTTTCAGTTCATTGAGGTCTTCTTTTACGACTTTCAGGAAAGCTCTATAGTTTTTCTTTTTCATTTAGACATGACCATGTTTTTGGTTATTTGTGAGTTCTAAAGTGGTTCTTGCGTGTGTGCTACACTTTTTAAATACTTCTTTCATTTTCTATTTGATAAAAATGGCACATAGGTAGAAAATTTTGTGTTAATTTTTAATTTGGCCACTTGTTTATTTTAGATGTCTAAAAATGGGAAATTAATTTTCTTGTTTTTTCATTATAATTAAAATGTTTGAAAACAATTGCAATTTTGAATTCTGCATCCCAGTATTCATATCTTATCTAGTAAGGTTCCATTTTATTTCTAGCTTGTCAATTTTTTTAATTATATAAGTGTTGAATTATCATTGTTAATGTATTGTATTCTATTCACTTATTTTCTTTCACTTATATGCCTGGCAAGTTGATGCTGGTAGTTGATGGGAGGTTTCAAATCCTTTCAAGACTTTTTCCATGTTGGCTTCTCCACAGGACAGCTTGATTGCCCTCATGATATGATGGCCAGCTTTCCCCAGATTACATGATCAAAGGTCATGGCAGAAGCCAAGATGGCCTCTTGCTCTAGCCCTGGAAATCATAAACTGTCACTTCTGCTACAGTCTGTTTGCTTGAATCAGTAAATCTACTCACATTGAAGGGGAGGAAAATTAGGCTTCAACTTTCAAAGAGTGTCAGAGAATTTGTGGGCATATTTTAAAGCCAGCATATTATACCCCTATAAAGTACAATATATATATTGTTGCACAATTAATTTTTATGAATGGTATAGCCTGTGTATTCTTCTGCTACATTTTATTCAATGTTTTGTGATCCATCATCTATCTATCTCACTATATTTCTATCTACCCATCCATCCAACCAACCATCTGTCTATTGTTTTAGTATTTTTATATAAAATTTCTGTGTACTTTCATTTTATGAATATATATTAATATTCATTTTCCTGCTGAGGAACTTTAGTTCAAGAATTTTATTATTAACCTCAAACAATGGTGTTATAAATGCTTACATATATCTTCTTAGGCAACTATGTGAGATTTTTTTGATAGGATATATATCTAGGAGAGAGATTTCTGAGTAACTGTTTTAAAATTCCATCTTTACAGATATAGTCAAATTTCTCTCCTCAAGCAGCGTATTAGAGGACTCATTGCTTTACATTGTCACACATTTGATATCTCGTCTTTCAATTTTGTCAATCTTAAAGTATGTTACTATAGTTTTCACTTGAGCATCTTTGATTGCTAAGGAGGTGGATCATATTTCAAATGTTAATTTACCAGTTTGGATTTTCTCTTCTGAGAGTTGGCTTTTTTTCTTTTGCCCATTTTTCTAATGGTTTGTTACTTTTTATATTTATTTGAGGAAATTACTTATATTTTGTTATACAAACACTTTTCCCTTATGGAGTTGAAACTGATACTTTTAGTTCTGACTTTATGAGTAAATAGATCTCACAGTCAAAAGAGAAACAAACACTTTTCCCTCAAGATTAAAAAACAAAACAACAAACAGGGTTAATCTGTATAGTTCTGGTCCCAAAATAAATGAAACCTTTAACATTTACCCTAACCTACTGACTAGCTAGTAAAAGCAAGTTTATTCCTCATTTTTGCAATATTGCTATTTGAAGCTATGTCACGATTTTTGTGGTTAGGGTAATCATGAAAAAACCTTACTTTCCGGTTGGCCTTGCATACAACATCACTGCTGAATACACTTATAATTAATTAGGTTACCTATAGATTTTTTTAGACTATCTACACAGTCATATCATCTATGAGTAATCTTTATATGTTTTCTCTCTTGTTTGTTTTATTTTTCATGACTTGCAGTACAATGTTGAATTATGATGAAAGTGGACATTGCTATCTAATTCTCAATTTTAGGAGGAAGGCTTTCAACATCTAACTATTAAGCTTGTTTTTGCTGCTTTTTTTTTTGTATATACACTTTAATAACTTAGATTGCTATTGTAGTTTTGGCTGATTGAGAAATTTTCAATCATTAGATTTTTTTTGCATTCATATAGGATCATATGATTTTTCTCATTTATTTTATTAATGTTATAAATTACATGGTTTGATTTCTTTCATCAGTTTGGTAATTTTCTTATATATAGATCTTGTATATATTTTGTTAGATTTATACCTAAGTATTTCATTCTGTTTGGGTCCTAATATAAATGGTATTGTGCCCATTCTAATTTGTAGTATGCTATTAAAAATTTTTGAAACAGTTTTTTTTTTGTTTTTTTTTTTTGCGGTACCGGGCCTCTCACTGTTGTGGCCTCTCCCGTTGCGGAGCACAGGCTCCGGACACGCAGGCTCAGCGGCCATGGCTCATGGGCCCACTTGCTCCGCAGCATGTGGGATCTTCCCAGACCGGGACACGAACCCGTGTCCCCTGCATCGGCAGGCGGACTCTCAACCACTGCGCCACCAGGGAAGCCCTGAAACAGTTTTAAATCTACAGAAAAATTGTGAAGATACTACAGAGAATGCCCACATACCCTATACACAGTCTCCTCCATTGTTATTACTTTATATTATAGAATGGTAAGTGTGAAATAATCAATGAAACAATATCGATATATTATTATTGACTAAATCCATACTTAATTTGAATTCCCTTAATTTTTACCTATTTTCTTTCTGTAACAGGATATTGTATTACATTTAGATTCCTCTTGGTTGTGACAATTTCTCCGAATTTTCTTGTTTTTGATGACCTTTGCATTTTGGGGAGTACTGGTCAGTTATTCTGCAGAGTGTCCCTCAAGATTTGTTAGTTACTTTTTACATGATTAGACTCTGGTTGTGCATTTTGGGGAGAAAGTCCAGAAAGGAAAAATGCCATTCTCATTACATCATATCAAGGATACATTATCAGCATGGCTTAAAACTGAGGTCGTTTGGCGGGTGTTTCTATTGTAAAGTTACTTCCCTCCACTTTTTCATAGTGCTGTCTTTGGAAGGGGGTCACTATGTACAGACCACACATAATGAGTGGGAAGTGACACTTCACCTCCTTGAGAGCAGAGTATTGACAAAACTTAGAGTTTTTTGCATAGAAAATTTGCCTATTTGTCCTCATTTATTTAATTCAGTCATTTGTTTGTATCAACATAAGACATAGATATTTATTTATACTGTGGCATATAATTCAACTCTGCTTTATTTATTTTGTTGTTCAAAGTGTTCCAGCTTTGGCAATTGGGAAATCTTTCAGTTAGCTCCTGTATTCCTTTGACATACCCCCATCAGTGTGTATGTACTACTTCGGGGGAGAGGAGGCATATCTATATTTTCTGGCACTATACGATACACCAGGCTCATCTTGTGTACTTCCTGCCCCAGTCCTAGAATCAGCCTTTTTTTCCAAGAGGTGCTGGTTCCCTTTATTGGAGAATGGCATTAGAAACCACAAGATGGGCAGTAGATGTGCCCGTTGCTTCTGGGCCCACTCAGCTGACAGAACAAGGAAATATATGCATGGATACTACTAACCCATGTATTTATACATGCATATAACTATTTCTATATGTAACCATCTGTATCTATGTTAAGTCATGAGTTCATACTGATGTCACCAAACCTTATCCATTACCACATAGAACATTCCTTTGTTTATCTGTAACTGCTTGTTACTTCAACACTGAGAAACCTGGCTCTCACTATCCACCATCCATTTACTTAATTGTTCAATTCCAGTATAAATATTATTGGTTTTAACCTTGTTAACCCATATCCCCTGGACACAAATTTATCAAGGAGAGTATAGTGCTATGCAAAGTTTCTTTGCCTTTAGTCTTACAGACTAATTTACAAAGTTACTAAGGTTAGCACCCTTTTCCCCCATTGGCAGTGATATTGTTTGATGCATTTATAATGCATTCATATGATTTTTATGTATATATTTCCATTTCTGTACCAAAATTCTCCATCTGTGTTTTCATATTCTGACTATATTAAACATAATCTTGTGTTTTGTAAGATAATCTCCTTTATGCTTCTCCTGTGGTCCTTCTTTTATTTTCTGTTTGTTGTTGTTTTTACTCAAATTTTGTCCTGTTATATACTTGGCGACTTTTGTTTATAAGTTAAACGTTACAAGTGAAATGTTTTAGAGATCATTTGAGCTTCTGGATAATGTTATCTTTCTCCAGAGAGGATTTACTTTTTCTCTGGCAGGCAGATGACAAACCTAATTAATATAATCAGCACTTGAAATTATAACAGCTGGTCTTTATTCTCTGGTTTATTTTCAGTTCAACTTTAATCGTTATTTTGTAGCCCTTTAGGTTCCCAAACCTCAGTTATTTACAAGAACTTTTCCTCATTGGCAAGTCCTGACTTCCACACCCCCCTGCCACCCGCCCTTAACCGCATGAGACTATGGGAAGTTCTGCTCAAGTTTTCAACTACTTCTCAGTTACAGCTTTTAATATCACCAATCAACATGCTGGAAAAGCAGCACCCAATGTCATTTTTACCTCTTTTGACTTCCAGTTTCTCCTAAATAGTGGCTAAAAAAATTCATATTGCTTAAGCAGCTTTTGGATGGTCTCAAGAAGATGGTTTTTAAATATTTTTGAAGATTATTGCATATGACTGTCCCATCCATCATTCCTAGAATAGCAAGCACTCACTCCCACTCCTTCCTGTATCTCTACCCTAACATCTGGGATGAATTTTCTTCTTCCAGAATCTTTTAAAAACAATAAAACAGGGCTTCCCTGGTGGCGCAGTGGTTAAGAATATGCCTGCCAATGTAGGAGACATGGGTTCGAGCCCTGGTCCAGGAAGATCCCACATGCCGCGGAGCAACTAAGCCCGTGAGCCACAAGTACTGAGCCCACGTGCCACAACTATTGAAGCCCACGCACCTAGAGCCCGTGCTCCACAACAAGAGAAGCCACCACAATGAGAAGCCCGCACACCGCAATGAAGAGTAGCCCCCACTCGCCACAACTAGAGAAAGCCCGAGCACAGCAATGAAGACCCAACACAGCCAAAATAAATAAATAAAATAAATAAATTTATAAAAAGAACAATAAAACAGACCCAAAATGGAGTTGCTTAGGCTAAGCCCTATGTCACCAAACTGAGACTTAATTACAGTTTGGACTCTCCCAGAAATGGAATCTTAAACCAGACAATCAGGAATCGTCTGATCAGCACTAGTGAGGTAATCTGCTTGATAGATCCCTGCCATCCCCTATAGAAAAGTAACCTTGCAATAACCAACCCACTTTTTTGTCCAGTATTAACTACCTTGTTCCTGCTTCCTCCTGCCTATAAAAGTCTTTCATTTTGTAGAGCTACTCAATTACTTTCCATCTGCTAGATCAGGTGCTGCTTAATTCATGAATCATTGAATAAAGCCAATAAGATCTTTAAAATTTACTCAGTTGAATTTTTCTTTAAACATACTTCTGTACTGAATGTTTAGATCTTTGGGCTTCTAGATTCATGGGTGGCTGCATCTACTATTGGATTCTCTGCCTTAGGTCTCTACCTAGGTTTATTTTCAAACTTCTTGCTCCATAAAGATGAGAAAATCTGAGATCCAGTTCACCAGGTTTAGCAAATGCCATCAGGAAAAAAATTGATTCATTTTTCTCCATACCTCTCTAACTCCAGTCTTTACTAGATTAAGTAGCTTGTCATTTCTTCAACGCTTTGAAGAAGATATTTTTCTTACTCCTTTACCAGTAGCCATATTACATTAATGAAAACAAAATGCTTCTCAAATCTTATCTCATTATTTTACATTGTTTTTCCTTTTCTTTTCATTATGGAAAAAGTCTTAAGTTTGTCTGCTGTTTCACTGAATCATGTTTTAAAATGTTTTGAAATTTTAAATCTGTATTCTCTGTTTCTCATTTTGGTTTTAACTTCTTTTTAAAATTCCACTCAATTTTTCCTTATTTCAATGGTTCCTAATCGGGACTTTTGATAAATTGTATAGATGCAGTTTCTTCTTGAATATTATTGAGAACAGATTTACACATTTTCTAAAATTCCTTTTGTTCTTCTAGTTCTATTTCATAAGATAATCTTAGAGAGTTTACACAAAGGTTTATTTCTATTTAAGTATGTTTTCTTATGTTTAGTGAAGCTTTTAAAATTATGTTTTAAAGAGAGTTTTCTTCTTTTTCAGTAGAAAACTTAGATAATTTCTATCTGGTTGCTTCTATTCCTGTTTTGATATGTTCAAATAGTTCAGTCCTAACAAAACAAAGTAGACATGCTTAGCTTGGCCATAACATTACATTGCTAATTTAGAAACACAGAAGTTTGTTGGGAATAGAGTGGAAGCCAATATTAGCTTGGCTTCTGTGTCAATTAATTTTGCATTTTGTGTGGTAGCATGGAATTAGTGTTTCCATCCACGTCAAAATAAGCTTGTACAAGCACTGCCACAGAATCCAAATTCAGTGCAACTGCCTTGGTCTGGTGTGCTTCCCAAAAGTGACTGAGGGAAATGTTTGTATTGCACATGCCCCATAACTTGTCTCTGATTCTAGCATTTATTAATTGATAAGGTTTCTAAGTAAAGCTCTTCCAGGTTTTCTCCCATTTACTTTCATGTGGTATATTCCTTTGTATTACCAAGGAGCCAAAGTAGTGTGTCTCCTTTCTCGCATTTGGTTATGCCCATATTGTTTGTGGGAGAAATTAATCAGAATCCCAAATCTGTGGATATTACTTTGATATTCTTTTGAATTTATTAAAATCTAATTTTAATGAGATTTTTGTTTCGAAGTAGGGGCAGTGAAATTAGAGAAGTGTGTTCAGGTGTTATCTGCGAGTATACAAAATATTTTATTTTAAACATTGTTTTTGTCTAAACTGATGACTTAACATATCAAAGTAACATAGGATATTGCTTTTTGAAGGAAATTAGATGTCATCAATTCCATCTTTATGAACATAGTTGTTTTTTAAATTCTTATTGAAAGAACTCTTTTAAACATATATGTATATGCACATATATACAATCATGTAGTATTATTTACATACATTAAAATAAATATAGGGCTTCCCTGGTGGCACAGTGGTTGAGAGTCCGCCTGCCGATGCAGGGGACGTGGGTTCGTGCCCCGTTCCGGGAAGATCCCGCATGATGAGGAGCGGCTGGGCCCGTGAGCCATGGCCGCTGAGCCTGCGCGTCCGGAGCCTGTGCTCCGCAACGGGAGAGGCCACAACAGTGAGAGGCCCGCGTATTGCAAATAAATAAATAAATAAATAAAAGCAAAACAAATTGATAAGTTATTTATAATATTTTTAAACATTCTGAGATTTACTATTTTAAATATGTTTGCAATTCAGATGCATGGTGACTTGTTTAAATACTTGATAGTCTCTACCTAAATCCACAGGAGCAGTTATTTGATTGGCTATCTGCCCCTGAATTTGTCTAATCTTCACAACTGATGCATTCAAGTTGTTCTTTTACTATTTTCCAGCAGACTCTGGAGTCTGTCTTGTATAATTGCCAAGGGAACTTGGAGAACTAATTTCCAATTTGCCTTCCTGCTGTCTACTGTTGATTGTGTGCCCCAAATAGGCTGTGTTCCTTTTTTATGTTTCACCATCATCTAATAGAGAAGAATTTTAGTGAGGCATGCAAACCTCCTGCTAAAAAATCAATTTAGATGTTTGTTAACAATGTGTATTCCAGAGTCTCTACTATACTTATTGAAGCAGAATATTTTGGGAAATAGTGCAGAAAACTAAGTATTTACCAAGTTCACTGGGTGATAATTGTGCACAGTGAAGTTGATATCCACTGCCACCATGATTCAGAGCAAGTCTTGGAATTAGACAGATGTGGGGTGCAAGGAAATTGCTATTTACTATATGTAGGATTGTGGAAATGGACTTAACATGTGTGGCTCATTTTACATATCTGAAGTACAGTATAGTATAGAATGTAGTACAGACTAGATATGAAAATATAGTAAAGTATTACTTATAAATCTTTTAGTACAATTCTTAGAACCAATTACATTTCATCAAATATGCCATCAATTTAAAGATGTAAGATTATTTTATGTATAGTAGGAAGAAGAGGAATTACACTATGACATGATACTCAGTAATCACTTAGACATTTTATTTTGTATTTATTGAAAGAGTTATTTTAAACATGTATGTACATATATCTAATCATATAGCATTATCTGCATACATGAAAATAAAACATAAGCAAAATGAATTGATGGAGGCATGTCTAAAACTTCTAAACATTCTGAGATTGACTCAATACCTTTGAAATTCATAAGTCCATCTTCTGTTCTACCAGCATCATGATACAAACATTACTGAAAAGAATGGTCAACTGTTGGCTCAGGGTGTTTATTTTTCCAGCCAGTGACTTATTTTTCTAGTTTGGGTGCTAGAAATAAAATAATTTTATCAGAAGTTATCAACAAAAGATTTTCAAATTATACCATGACTAACATTCTTTCTCCAAATTGGTCCCAAGATGATTTTTGATTTAACAGTTAAGTGAATGCAATTGTCTAGTCAAACTTTCATGAGTAACAACCATGTTTACTCAAAGACAATTGACAAACGTGTCACAACTGACATGAGGCTGAGAGTGACTGAAAGATTTAGTAGTCAACCCAAATACAGAGATATTACAATATGGGGGAATTGTGCATTATTATTTGAAAAAAAGAATTAGGGAAGGACAGTAGTATGTGCTCAAGAAAAATGGTAAGCACGTAGTAGCTGCCATTGTTTTTGGGGTTTTTTTTTTGCGGTACACGGGCCGCTCACTGTTGTGGCCTCTCCCGTTGCGGAGCACAGGCTCCAGACGCGCCGGCTCAGCGGCCATGGCTCACGGGCCCAGCCGCTCCGCGGCATGTGGGATCTTCCCGGACCGGGGCACGAACCCATGTCCCCTGCATCGGCAGGCGGACTCTCAACCACTGCGCCACCAGGGAAGCCCATAAGTGGTTATCTCTTAAAAGAAGTGTCAGATTAGAAGTTGACATTAAGAAGACTTCTAACTGTTATTTTCTTTAATCTGTTGTCTTTGGACTTTATAAGTATATATAATCAAGTGTGAAATTTATATAGATTTTTTAATAAAGGAAGAAAACAAATCATAAACAATTAGCACGAAGTACACAAGATGGACTCTATGACCGCAGCGAGATTTTGTTTTGTTTTGCCATACTACTTTTTTTTCGTCCATAGACTATGGCTTGGCTGTTAAGGGATGAAGTTTATTGTACTATATGGCTCCTGGATGCATTCAGATGCTTAGTTCATTCTGTTGCACAATGATTTTTAAAAGAAGGACCTCAAAGTCCATTTCAAGCTCATCTAATATGCCAAATAAATATTGGTTAACTTACCATTTCTCTAGTCTACAGAATTTAACATTTAGAGTTAAATTATTTTTTCTAAAGAAAAAGGGTTTATGACTTTGTATATGTTTGGAAAGTCCAATTAAAAAGATTGTTGGCTAGTTGCTTCTTATGTTTATAAAGGCTCAGCAATAAAATCTAATTTTTTTTTAAAGAAACTCTGAAGGACTAACAACTAGCTCTATTTGTGCTCATTTAAAAGACTTTTTTTTTTTTTTACAAATATAGACACTTCTATATTTTAAACACTCAATTCTCTGATAAAGCATGACCAATATGTGAATTATCAAATTGCACTCTATAGATATGTACTAGGAACTTATTTTATAGGACTAGTGGACCAGAAATATAAAACACTTCCTATTATAAGCTGAATATTGTTACATGTTTAAGTTAAAATTTTAACCTGCCTCATGAAAAGTAATATCTACCATTTTTATCCGCCTTGTAAACATGTATATGATCAACTTAAGAGTTTTTATTAACATCTAGTAAGATATCACTACATTTAAAATTGCTTTTAGGGAATTCCTTGGTGGTGCACTGGTTAGGACTCCATGCTATCACTGCGATGGATGGCCCCGGGTTCAATCCCTGATCCGGGAACTAAGATCCCAGAAGCCATGTGGCATGGCCCAAGATAAAATGAAAAAAAATAAATTGCTTTTAAACAAATTAAAGTTATAGCAGAGATTATCAACGTAAACACATATTTTATGTTGTACATATTAACACATTTTACAAAGCCTAATATGTGGTCTTTTTGGAGGAAAAAACATATTAAAATGTTTTGTTTTATGCAGTATTTTCGTAAGGAAAGTGGAGTAAAATCCTAAGATGTCAGAGAGCAGTTTAATAAAAGCATTTGAAACTTGAAAACTGGAAATTAATGAAGGTTAAAAATTAATGACATAAAAATATACTAAGACATTATAATCTTCATGAAATATTTACCTAATTGATGATGGTTAGACATGATTAATAAAATTAAATTAAGCTAACCATATTAGAGTATTTTGTTTTTAATTAAAATAAATGAATATGAATGTGTACAGATGATGCTAAAATATTTAATCACTTTTCTTTTTATGTGAATGCATTGAATACTATGTTCTTTATACATCTAATCTTTCCGTCATGTAATGTATATTTGAGAATATATTATTCACATTCAGTTCTAACTACCACTTTAACTCTGTTCACCCATAAGCTTCATGAAGGCAGAAGTTTTGTCTTAATAATTTTATACACTATAAAAAGATCACCACGATGAGTCTAGTTACCATCTAACTATCATATACAAAGTTATGACAATATTATTATTGTTTTCTTTTTTTAACATCTTTATTGGAGTATAATTGCTTTACAATGGTATGTTTCTGCTTTACAAGAAAATGAATCAGTTATATGTATACATATGTTCCCATATGTCTTCCCTCTTGCGTCTCCCTCCCTCCCACCCTCCTGATCCCACCCCTCCAGGCGGTCACAAAGTACCGAGCTAATCTCCCTGTGCTATGCGGCTGCTTCCCATTACCTATCTACCATACACTGGTAGTGTATATATGTCCATGCCTCTCTCTCGCTTTGTCACAGCTTACCCTTCCCCCTCCCCATATCCTCAAGTCCATTCTCCAGTACGTCTGTGTCTTTATTCCTGTCTTACCCCTAGGTTCTTCATGACACTTTTTTTTCTTAAATTCCATGTATATGTGTTAGCATATGGTATTTGTCTCTCTGACTTACTTCACTCTGTATGACAGGCCTTAGGTCTATCCACCTCATTACAAATAGCTCAATTTCGTTTCTTTTTATGGCTGAGTAATATTCCATTGTATATATGTGCCACATCTTCTTTATCCATTCATCCAATGATGGACACTTAGGTTGTTTCCATCTCTGGGCTATTGTAAATAGAGCTGCAATAAACATTTTGGTACATGACTCTTTTTGAATTATGGTTTTCTTAGGGTATATGCCCAGTAGTGGGATTGCTGGGTCGTATGGTAGTTCTATTTGTAGTTTTCTGAGAAACCTCCATACTGTTCTCCATAGTGGCTGTATCAATTTACACTCCCACCAACAGTGCAAGAGGGTTCCCTTTTCTCCACACCCTCTCCAGCATTTATTGTTTCTAGATTTTTTGATGATGGCCATTCTGACTGGTGTGAGATGATATCTCATTGTAGTTTCGATTTGCATTTCTCTAATGATTAGTGATGTTGAGCATTCTTTCATGTGTTTGTTGGCAGTCTGTATATCTTCTTTGGAGAAATGTCTATTTAGGTCTTCTGCCCATTTTTGGATTGGGTTGTTTGTTTTTTTGTTATTAAGCTGTATGAGCTGCTTGTAAATTTTGGAGATTAATCCTTTGTCAGTTGCTTCACTTGCAAATATTTTCCCCCATTCTGAGGGTTGTCTTTTGGTCTTGTTTATGGTTTTCATTGCTGTGTAAAAGCTTTGAAGTTTCATTAGGTCCCATTTGTTTATTTTTGTTTTTATTTCCATTTCTCTAGGAGGTGGGTCAAAAAGTATCTTGCTGTGATTTATGTTATAGAGTGTTGTGCCTCTGTTTTCCTCTAAGAGTTTGATAGTTTCTGGCCTTACATTTAGGTCTTTAATCCATTTTGAGCTTATTTTTGTGTATGGTGTTAGGGAGTGATCTGATCTTATACTTTTACATGTACCTGTCCAGTTTTCCCAGCACCACTTATTGAAGAGGCTGTCCTTTCTCCACGGTACATTTGTGCCTCCTTTATCAAAGATAAGGTGACCATATGGGTGTGGGTTTATCTCTGGGCTTTCTATCCTGTTCCATTGATCTATCTTTTTGTTTTTGTGCCAGTACCATACTGTCTTGATTACTGTAGCTTTGTAGTATAGTCTGAAGTCATGGAGCCTGATTCCTCCAGCTCCGTTTTTCGTTCTCAAGATTGCTTTGGCTATTCGGGGTCTTTTGTATTTCCATACAAATTGTGAAATTTTTTGTTGTAGTTCTGTGAAAAATGCCACTGGTAGTTTGATAGGGATCGCATTGAATCTGTAGATTGCTTTGCGTAGTAGAGTCATTTTCACAATGTTGATTCTTCCAATCCAAGAACATGGTACATCTCTCCATCTATTTGTATCATCTTTAATTTCTTTCATCAGTGTCTTATAATTTTCTGCATGCAGGTCTTTTGTCTCCTTGGGTAGGTTTATTCCTAGATATTTTATTCTTTTTGTTGCAATGGTAAATGGGAGTGTTTTCTTGATTTCACTTTCAGATTTTTCATCATTAATGTTTAGGAATGCCAGAGATTTCTGTGCATTAATTTTGTATCCTGCTACTTTACCAAATTCATTGATTAGCTCGAGTAGTTTTCTGGTAGCATCTTTGGGATTCTCTATGTATAGTATCATGTCATCTGCAAACAGTGACAGCTTTACTTCTTCTTTTCTGATTTGGATACCTTTTATTTCCTTTTCTTCTCTGATTGCTGTGGCTAATACTTCCAGAACGATGTTGAATAACAGTGGTGAGAGTGGGCAACCTTGTCTTGTTCCTGATCTTAGTAGAAATGCTTTCAGTTTTTCACCATTGAGGACGATGTTGGCTGTGGGTTTGTCATATATGGCCTTTATTATGTTGAGGAAAGTTCCCTCTATGCCTACTTTCTGCAGGGTTTTTATCATAATGGGTGATGAATTTTGTTGATAGCTTTCTCTGCATCTATTGAGATGATCATATGGTTCTTCTCCTTCGATTTGTTAATATGGTGTATCACATTGATTGCTTTGCATATATTGAAGAATCCTTGCATTCCTGGAATAAACCCCACTTGATCATGGTGTATGATCCGTTTAATGTGCTGTTGAATTCTGTTAGCTAGTATTTTGTTGAGGATTTTTGCATCTATGTTCATCAGTGATATTGGCCTCTAGTTTTCTTTCTTTGTGACATCCTTGTCTGGTTAGGTATCAGTGTTCCTCCCTCTGCTATATTTTGGAAGAGTTTGAGAAGGATAGGTGTTAGCTCTTCTCTAAATGTTCAATAGAATTCGCCTGTGAAGCCATCTGGTCCCGGGGTTTTGTTTGTTGGAAGATTTTTAATCACAGTTTCAATGTCAGTTTTTGTGATTGGTCTGTTCATATTTTCTGTTTCTTCCTGATTCAGTCTTGGCAGGTTGTGCATTTCTAAGAATTTGTCCATTTCTTCCAGGTTGTCCATTTTATTGGCATAGAGTTGCTTGTAGTAATCTCTCATGATCTTTTGTATTTCTCCAGTGTCAGTTGTTACTCCTTTTTCATTTCTAATTCTGTTGATTTGAGTCTTCTCCCTTTTTTTCTTGATGAGTCTGGCTAGTGGTTTATCTATTTTGTTTATCTTCTCAAAGAACCAGCTTTTAGTTTTATTGATCTTTGCTATCGTTTCTTTCATTTCTTTTTCATTGATTTCTGATCTGATTATTATGATTTCTTTCCTTCTGCTAATTTTGGGGTTTTTTTGTTCTTCTTTCTCTAATTGCTTGAGGTGCAAGGTTAGGTTGTTTATTCGAGATGTTTCCTGCTTCTTAAGGTGGGCTTGTATTGCTATAAACTACCCTCTTAGAGCTGCTTTTGCTGCATCCCATAGGTTTTGGGTCATCGTGTCTCCATTGTCATTTGTTTGTAGGTATTTTTTGATTTCCTCTTTGATTTCTTCAGTAATCACTTCATTATTAAGTAGGGTATTGTTTAGCCTCCATGTGTTTGCATTTTTTACAGATCTTTTCCTGTAATTGATATCTAGTCTCATAGCGTTGTTGTCAGAAATGATACTTGATACAATTGCAATTTTCTTAAATTTACCAAGGCTTGATTTGTGACCAAGATATGATCTATTCTGGAGAATGTTCCATGAGCATGTGAAAAAAATGTGTATTCTGTTGTTTTTGGATGGAATGTCCTATAAATATCAATTAAGTCCATCTTGTTTAATGTATCATTTAAAGCTTTTGTCTCCTTATTTATTTTCATTTTGTATGATCAGTCCATTGGTGGAAGTGGGGTGTTAAAATCCCCTACTATGAATGTGTTACTGTCGAGTTCCCCTTTTATGGCTGTTAGTATTTGCCTTATGTATTGAGGTGCTCCTATGTTGGGTGCATAAATATTTACAATTGTTATACCTTCTTCTTGGATGATCCCTTGATCATGATGTAGTGTCCTTCTTTGTCTCTTCTAATAGTCTTTATTTTAAGTCTATTTTGTCTGATATGAGAATTGCTACTCCACCTTTCCTTTGGTTTCCATTTGCATGGAATATCTTTTTCCATCCCCTTACTTTCAGTCTGTATGTGTCTCTAGGTCTGAAGTGGGCCTCTTGTAGACAGCAAATAAATGGGTCTTGTTTTTGTATCCATTCAGCCAAACTGTGTCTTTTGGTGGGAGCATTTAGTCCATTTACATTTAAGGTAATTATCAATATATATGTTTCTATTCCCATTTTCTTAATTGTTTTGGGTTCGTTATTGTAGGTCTTTTCCTTCTCTTGTGTTTCTTGCCTAGAGAAGTTCCTTTAGCAGTTGTTGTAGAGCTGGTTTGGTGGTGCTGAACTCTCTCAGCTTTTGCTTGTCTGTTAAGGTTTTAATTTCTCCATCAAATCTGAATGAGATCCTTGCTGGGTAGAGTAATCTTGGTTGCAGGTTTTTCTCCTTCATCACTTTAAATATGTCCTGCCACTCCTTTCTGGCTTGCAGAGTTTCTGCTGAAAGATCAGTTGTTAACCTTATGGGGATTCCCTTGTGTGTTATTTGTTGTTTTTCCCTTGCTGCTTTTAATGTTTTCTTTGTATTTAATTTTTAACAGTTTGATTAATATGTGTCTTGGCGTATTTCTCCTTGGATTTATCCTGTATGGGACTCTCTGTGCTTCTTGGACTTGATTAACTATTTCCTTTCCCATATTAGGGAAGTTTTCAACTATAGTCTCTTCAAAGATTTTCTCACTCCCTTTCTTTTTCTCTTCTTCTTCTGGAACCCCTATAATTCGAATGTTGGTGCATTTAATGTTGTCCCAGAGGTCTCTTACACTGTCCTCGGCTCTTTTCATTCTTATTTCTTTATTCTGCTCTACAGTAGTTATTTCCACTATTTTATCTTCCAGGTCACTTATCCGTTCTTCTGCCTCAGTTATTCTGCTATTGATCCCATCTAGAGTATTTTTCATTTCATTTATTGTGTTGTTCATCGTTGTTTGTTTCTTTCATCTTTAGTTCTTCTAGGTCCTTGTTAAATGTTTCTTGCATTCTGTCTATTCTATTTCCAAGATTTTGGATCATCTTTACTATCATTATTCTGAATTCTTTTTCAGGTAGACTGCGTATTTCCTCTTCATTTGTTAGGTCTGGTGGGTTTTTATATCGCTCCTTCATCTGCTGTGTGTTTTTCTGTCTTCTCATTTTGCTTATCTTACTGTGTTTGGGGTCTCCCTTTTGCAGGCTGCAGGTGTGTAGTCTCCGTTGTTTTTGGTGTCTGTCCCCAGTGGCTAAGGTCAGTTCAGTGGGTGGTGTAGGCTTCCTAGTGGAGGGGACTAGTGCCTGTGTTGTGGTGGATGAGGCTGGATCTTGTCTTTCTGGTGGGCAGGTCCACGTCTGGTGGTGTGTTTTGGGGTGTCTGTGGACTTATTATGATTTTAGGCTGCCTCTCTGCTAATGCGTGGGGTTGTGTTCCTGTCTTGCTAGTTGTTTGGCATAGGGTGTCCAGTTCTGTAGCTTGCTGGTTGTTGAGTGAAGCTGGGTGCTCGTGTTGAGATGGAGATTTCTGGGAGATTTTCGCCATTTCATATTATGTGGAGCTGGGAGGTCTCTTGTGGACCTGTGTCCTGAAGTTGGCTCTCCCACCTCAGAGGAACAGCACTGACTTCTGACTGCAGCACCTAGAGCCTTTCATCCACATGGCTCAGAATAAAAGGGAGAAAAAGTAGAAAGAAAGAACTAATAGAAGTAGGAAGAAAGAAAGCAAGTAAAGGAGGGAGGGAGGGAGGGAGGAATGAGGGAAGGAAGGAAAAAAAGGAAGATAAAGTAAAATAAAATAAAGTAAGATAAAATATAATAAGTTATTAAAATAAAAGATTATTAAGAGAAAAAGAAAAAAAAAAAAACAACGGACAGATAGAACCGTAAGACAAATGGTGGAAGCAAAGCCATACAGACATAATCTCACACAGAAGCATACACATACACACTCACAAAAAGAGGAAAAGGGGAAAAAATCAGAAGTCTTGCTCTCAAAGTCCACCTCCTCAATTAGGGATGATTCGTTGCCAAAGGAGGGAAGGAAGGAAAGAAAGAATGAAGATAAAGTAAAATAAAATAAGGTTTTTAAAATAAATGTAATTATTAAGAAAAAAAATTTTAAAAATAAAACAAAAAAGGACAGATAGAACCTTCGGAGAAATGGTGGAACCAAAGCTATATAGACAAAATCTCACAGAGAAGCATACACATACCCACTCACAAAAAGAGGAAAGGGGGAAAAAATCAGAAATCTTGCTTTCAAAGTCCACCTCCTTAATTTGGGATGATTCGTTGTCTATTCATGTATTCTACAGATGCAGGGTACATCAAGTTGATTGTGGAGCTTTAATGTGGTGCTTCTGAGGCTGCTGGGAGAGATTTTCTTTTCTCTTCTTTGTTCTCGCAGCTCCTAGGGACTCAGCCTTGGATTTGGCCCCGCCTCTGTGTGTAGGTTGCCGGAAGGCATCTGTTTTTCGCTCAGACAGGACGGGGTTAAAGGAGGTGCTGATTCGGGGGCTCTGGCTCACTCAGTCTGGAGGGAGGGAGGGAGGGAGCGCTGAGTGCAGGGCGAGCCTGCGGCAGCAGAGGCCAACGTGACGTTGCACCAGCCTGAGGCCCGCCGTGCGTTCTCCCAGTGAAGTCGTCCCTGGATCATGGGACCCTGGCAGTGGCGGGCTGCACAGGCTCCCCAGACGGGGGTGTGGATGGTGGCTTGTGCTCGCACACAGGCTTCTTGGTGGCGGCAGCAGCAGCCTTAGGGTACGACAGTATTATTGAGTGTTGAGTGTATTCCCAATGCTTTACATTACATCCCTGTGATTTCTTTATTTTATATCTGTAAGTTTATATGCCATAATCCCCTTCACCTATTTTGCCCATATCCTTACCTCCTCTCCCCTCTGGCAACCACCACTTTGTTCTCTGTGTCTATGACTATTTCTGTTTTATTATGTTAGTTTGTTTTGTTCTTCAGATTCCACATATATGTGAAATCATATGGTATTTGTCTTTATCTGACTTGTGTCACTTAATATAATGGCATCAAGGCTCATCCATGTTGTTACAAATGGCAATATTTCATTCTTTTTATGACTGAGTAGTATTCCATTGATATACCATATCTTCTTTATCCATTCATCTATCAATGGGCAACTAAGTTTCTTTCATAATTTGACTACTGTAAATTATGCTGCAGTGAACATCAGTGTGCATATGCACCTTTCGTGTTTTCATTGTTTTCAGCTAAACACAGAAGTAGAATTACTGAATAGAATGGTGGTTCTATTTTTTTTTTGAAAAATCTCCATACTGTTTTCCATAGTTGCTGCATCAATTCACATTCTCACCAACAGTGCACAAGGGTTCCCTTTTCTCCATATCCTCACTAATGCTTATTTGTTGTTTTTTTGATAACAGCCATGCTGATAGGTATGAGTTGATATCTCATTGTGGTTTTGATTTGCATTTCCCTGATGATTCATGATGTTGAGCATCTTTCATGCTTCCGTTGGCCATCTGTATGACCAACCTTTTTCTTTGGAAAAATGTCTATTCAGGTCCTTTGGCTATTTTTTTTTCATTTGTTATTTTTAATAAAATACTGAAACTTGCAAATTAATTTTTTACAAAGTTGAAAGATCAAGCTAAACAAACAAGGATCAAGCTAAACAATTGGAGAGAAACACTATCAACATTATTCAGTTCTTTTAGCTTTAAGAACTGTTTTTTTTTTTGCCATCAGTTTGACTAGAGAGATTAAGAATAAGACTGATCTATTAAGACATACTATTATATTTACTGAAAATGTTGACAAATAATCACATATATCCTTTTTATGAGGACTCGGGGGCATAATTTCTGTAAGGCAATGATATCAAGAAAACATGTACTTCTAGTTTTCTGGTGTGCTCTAATAAGATTATAAATAATTATGTTGACTCTGTTCTGATCGAGTGGAAAATCTAAATTAAGGTTTTGGCCTCTTAATTAAGGAAAATTTGAAATACATGTAAGATAAACTGAATAGTCCATGATACTCTTCCACTTATCTATCATCAAACTTCAATAATACTCCAGTCTTTAGTTTTTGTTTCATCGAAATTACCTCCTTCTCCCCATACTTACCATTATAATCACAGTTATTTTATGTAAAATTTACATACCTTAAACTGCACAAATATTAACTATACAATTTAAATTTTTTTTCAGCTTTATTGAGGTAAAGTTGAAAACACTATATATTTAAGGTGTACAGTGTGATTGGTTTCCTATAAATATACACTGAGAAATGATCACCACAATCACACTAATTAGCATTCATTACCTCATAGTTTTTTTTTATGTCACCTTTTTTTTCATCTCCCCCCCGCCCCCCGACAAGCACCTGTTTATTCTCTGGCTCTATGAGTCTGTTTCTATTTTGTTATGTTTGTTCATTTGTTTTGTTTTTCAGATTCCACATATAAGAGAAAACATACAGTATTTGTCTTTCTCTGACTTATTTCACTTAGCATAATACTCTGTAGGTCCATCCATGTTGTCACAAATGGCAAGATTTCATTCATTTTTTTACTACTAATACTCCAAAGTGTGTGTGTGTGTGTGTGTGTGTGTGTGGTGTGTGTATATATATATATATATATACACCATACACACATACACTGTATCTATTCATCTATGGATGGACACAGGTTTTTTTTTTCCCCATATTTTGGCTATTATAACTAAAGATGCAGTGAACATAGGGATACATGTATATTTTCAAATTAGTGATTTTGTTTTCTTCAGAAAAGTTCCCAGAAGTGGAATTGTTGGATCATGTGATGATTTTAATTTTTTGAGGAATCTTCATACTGCTTTCCACGGTTGCTATACCAATTTACGTTCCCACCAACAGTACATGAGGGTTCCCTGTTCTCCACATCCTTGCCAATATTTGTCATTTTTTGCCTCTTTTTTGTCTTTTTTTTTTTTTGTGGTATGCGGGCCTCTCACTGTTGTGACCTCTCCCATTGCGGAGCACAGGCTCCGGACGCGCAGGCCCAGCGGCCATGGCTCACGGGCCCAGCCGCTTAGTGGCGTGTGGGATCTTCCTGGACTGGGGCACGAACCCGTGTCCCTTGCATCGGCAGGCGGACTCTCAACCACTGCGCCACCAGGGAAGCCCCATTTTTTGTCTTTTTGATGTCAGCCATTCTGTCAGGTAAAAGGTGGTATCGCATTGTGGAGTTGATTTGCATTTCCATGATTATTAGTGATGTTGATCATCTCTTCATGTGTCTGTTGGCAATCTGTATGTCTTCTTTGAAAAAAATGTCTATTCAGGTCCTCTGTCCATTTTTTAATTGGATTGTTTGTATTTTTAATGTTGAGTTGTATGAGTTTGTATATTTTGGATATTAACCCCTTATTGGGCATATCATTTGCAAATATCTTCTCTCATTCAGTAGGTGGCCGTATTGTTTTATTTATAGTTTTTTCTTCACTGTGCAAAAGTATTTTAGTTTTATGTAGTCCATTAGTTTATTTTTGCTTTTGTTTCAATTGCCTGAGGGAAAGTATCAAAAAAAAATACTGCTAAGACTGATGTCAAAGACCTTACTGCCTGTTTTCTTCTAGGAGCTTTATGGTTTCAGGTCTTACATTTAGGTCTTTAAACCCATCTTGAGTTTATTTTGTATATGGTATGAGAAAGTAGTCCAGTTGGATTCCTTTACATGTAGCTACCCAGTTTTCCCTGCACCATTTATTGAACAGGCGATATTTTCCCCATTGTGTATTCTTTCCTCCTTTGTAGTAGATTAATTGCCCTTATAAGTGTGGGTTCATTCCTGGGCTCTCTATTCTGTTCCATTGACCTTATGTCTGCTTTTGTGCCAGAATCATATCATTTTGATGACGGTAGCTTTGTATTATAGATTGAAATCTGGGAGCGTGATACCTCCCACTTTGTTCTTCTTTCTCAAGATTATTTTGGCTATTTGAGTTTTTTTAGTGTGTGTTTCCCCTCACTCTTTGGGGAGAACCTCTACAACTATATCCTCCCACTTGTGGGTCACCCACCCTGGTATACAGGCCTTGACTATTCTGCATCTCTGCCCCTCCTACACAACTCATTGTAGTTTTGTCTTTATATCTTTAGTTGTGGAAAATCTTTTCTGCTAGTCTTTGGGTCATTCTCACAAATGTTCTGTAGATAGTTGTAATTTTGGTATGTGCATGGGAGGAAGGAAGCTCAGGGTCTTCCTACTCTACCATCTTGGCCATCCAGCTATTAATTATACAATTTCATCATAATCCTGTAACCCAGAGCTTATCATGATAAAGAACATTTTCATTTCCTTTCCCAGTACATTGCATTATGTCTTACATTTAATGACTGAACATGTCCTTATGGCATATAAACCTGTTTTACTTGCTTCTTCCCTCACCCACTTTCTTAGTTCTCCTTCACCCAGATGTCACCTACTTATTTTTACATATATATATATATATATATACACACACACACACACATATATATATATTTATTTATTTATTTATTTTTTGGAGAAAAGTATATAAATAAATTAAAGGGGGATTTTAATGGGTTATTCCCAATTGGATTTAAGTTGATATATCTTTAAAGAAAAAAAATTTCTAAAACTACTGTAAAAGTTCTGCAACATAAATGAATATGCAGGAGGAATGAGGGCACATATTTTTCCAGGAAAGCTGTTAAGAATTTATCAAATTATGATGTAAAAGCATATTATTACCTTCAAAATAAATTTAATCTTAATTGAAAAGTAGTCAGACCTAATTTAATGACATTGAAAACAAATTATGTTCTTTATGTAATTAGCGTATGTTGGAACCATTTACTCTCATTTTTAGTTGTTTACACTTTGATCTCAAAATCTATACTTAGCATAATAGGCTACATCCTTTCATAACAAGGCTGTTGCTTATGATTAGTTAATGTCTTCTAACTAAGGTAATGGATTACTTTGGTTCATTAATTTTAAAGACTATAAAATTTCAACATGTTCTCTTCATAACTTTAAAATATCTATATCAGAATAACAATTACTTCTTAAAATTTGGTTCCATATAATATTTGCTTAATTGATTAATAATAATAATGAAAACCAAAATAACATTTACCTATATCATAATTTCTATGTATCAAGCTCTATTCTAATTGCTTCAAATATATAACATTAAATCCTTGTAATAGCTTGGTCAGGTATATGCAACTATTATCACCATTTTGTGGTTGAGAAACTTACCTATCCAGCCTGGAAGTTAAACATTTAATCTCTGGAAACTGATGGGATGGTGTTGAGCCTCAGCACCAATACTTACTGGCCATGTGACCTTAGTCAAGAAATTTTATTGTCCATATAGTCAAAAGTAGTACATGACCCGTCTCTCTCTCTCTCTCTCTCTCTCTCTCTCTCTCTCTGGTGTCTCTTTCTCCAGGGATTCTCCATATAGCTTGGTTTTTGTTCTATGTCAGAGATATACATAAGCTTCACAATACAATCTATGTTTGCTTGTTATCAATATTTGGCATCATTGATATGCATCTATCATTGCCTAACCTCCCTAATGAAGTTTTGTATTATTTTTATTTTTTTAATTTTTATTTAATATCTTTATTGGGGTATAATTGCTTTACAATGGTGTTAGTTTCTGATTTACAACAAAGTGAATCAGTTATACATATACATATGGTCCCATATCTCTTCCCTCTTGCGTCTCCCTCCCTCCCACCCTCCCTATCCCACCCCTCCAGGCGGTCACAAAGCACCGAGCTGATATCCCTGTGCTATGCAGCTGCTTCCCACTAGCTGTCTACCTTACGTTTGGTAGTGTATATATGTCCATGCCTCTCTCTTGCTTTGTCACAGCTTACCCTTCCCCATCCCCATATCCTTAAGTCCGTTCTCCAGTAGGTCTGTGTCTTTATTCCTGTCTTACCCCTAGATACTTCATGACATTTTTTTTATTTTAAATTCCATATATATGTGTTAGCATACGGTATTTGTCTTTCTCTTTCTGACTTACTTCACTCTGTATGACAGACTCTAGGTCTATCCACCTCATTACAAATAGCTCAATTTCGTTTCTTTTTATGGCTGAGCAATATTCCATTGTATATATGTGCCACATCTTCTTTATCCATTCATCTGATGATGGGCACTTAGGTCATCTCCATCTCCGGGCTTTTGTAAATAGAGCTGCAATGAACGTTTTGGTACATGACTCTTTTTGAATTATGGTTTTCTTAGGGTATATGCCCAGTAGTGGGATTGTTGGGTCATATGGTCGTTCTATTTGTAGTTTTCTGAGGAACCTCCATACTGTTCTCCACAGTGGCTGTGCCAATTCACATTCCCACCAGCAGTGCAGGAGTGTTCCTTTTTCTCCACACCCCCTACAGCATTTATTGTTTCTAGATTTTTTTTTGATGGCCATTCTGACTGGTGTGAGATGATATCTCATTGTAGTTTTGATTTGCATTTCTCTAATGATTAATGATGTTGAGCATTCTTTCATGTGTTTGTTGGCAGTCTATATATCTTCTTTGGAGAAATGTCTATTTAGGTCTTCTGCCCATTTTTGGATTGGGTTGTTTGTTTTTGAGCTGCATGAGCTGCTTGTAAATTTTGGAGATGAATCCTTTGTCAGTTGCTTCACTTGCAAATATTTCCTCCCATTCTGAGGGTTGTCTTTTGGTCTTGTTTATGGTTTCCTTTGCTGTGCAAAAGCTTTGAAGTTTCACTAGGTCCCATTTGCTTATTTTTGTTTTTATTTCCATTTCTCTAGGAGGTGGGTCATAAAGGATCTTGCTGTGATTTATGTCATAGAGTCTTGTGCCTATGTTTTCCTCTAAGAGTTTGATAGTTTCTGGCCTTACATTTAGGTCTTTAATCCATTTTGAGCTTCCTTCTGTGTATGGTGTTAGCGAGTGATCTAATCTCATACTTTTACATGTACCTGTCCAGTTTTCCCAGCACCACTTATTGAAGAGGCTATCCTTTCTCCACTGTACATTCCTGCCTCCTTTATCAAAGATAAGCTGACCATATGTGCGTGGGTTTATCTCTGGGCTTTTTATCCTGTTCCATTGATCTATCTTTCTGTCTTTGTGCCAGTACCATACTATCTTGATTACTGTAGCTTTGTAGTATAGTCTGAAGTCAGGGAGCCTGATTCCTCCAGCTCCGTTTTTCGTTCTCAAGATTGCTTTGGCTATTTCGGGTCTTTTGTATTTCCATACAAATTGTGAAATTTTTTGTTGTAGTTCTGTGAAAAATGCCACTGGTAGTTTGATAGGGATTGCATTGAATCTGTAGATTGCTTTGGGTAGTAGAGTCATTTTCACAATGTTGATTCTTCCAATCCAAGAACATGGTATATCTCTCCATCTATTTGTATCATCTTTAATTTCTTTCATCAGTGTCTTATAATTTTCTGCATACAGGTCTTTTGTCTCCTTAGGTAGGTTCATTCCTAGATATTTTATTCTTTTTGTTGCAATGGTAAATGGGAGTGTTTTCTTGATTTCACTTTCAGATTTTTGATCATTAGTATATAGGAATGCCAGAGATTTCTGTGCATTAATTTTGTATCCTGCTACTTTACCGAATTCATTGATTAGCTCAAGTAGTTTTCTGGTAGCATCTTTAGGATTCTCTATGTATAGTATCATGTCATCTGCAAACAGTGACAGCTTTACTTCTTCTTTTCCAATTTGGATTCCTTTTATTTCCTTTTCTTCTCTGATTGCTGTGGCTAAAAGTTCCAAAACTATGTTGAATAAGAGTGGTGAGAGTGGGCAACCTTGTCCTGTTCCTGATCTTAGTGGAAATGCTTTCAGTTTTTCACCATTGAGGATGATGTTGGCTGTAGGTTTGTCATATATGGCCTTTCTTATGTTGAGAAAAGTTCCCTCTCTGCCTACTTTCTGCAGGGTTTTTATCATAAATGGGTGTTGAATTTTGTCGAAAGCTTTCTCTGCATCTATTGAGATGATCATATGGTTTTTCTCCTTCAATTTGTTAATATGGCGTATCACGTTGATTGATTTGCGTATATTGAAGAATCCTTGCATTCCTGGAATAAACCCCACTTGATCATGGTGTATGATCCTTTTAAAGTGCTGTTGGAATCTGTTTGCTAGTATTTTGTTGAGGATTTTTGTATCTGTTTTCATCAGTGATATTGGCCTGTAGTTTTCTTTCTTTGTGACATCCTTGTCTGGTTTTGGTATCAAGGTGATGGTGGCCTTGTAGAAGGAATTTGGGAGTGTTCCTCCCTGTGCTATATTTTGGAAGAGTTTGAGAAGGATAGGTGTTAGCTCTTCTCTAAATGTTTGATAGAATTCGCCTGTGAAGCCATCTGGTCCTGGGCTTTTGTTTGTTGGAAGATTTTTAATCACAGTTGCAATGTCAGTGCTTGTGATTGGTCTGTTCATATTTTCTATTTCTTCCTGATTCAGTCTTGGCAGATGTGCATTTCTAAGAATTTGTCCATTTCTTCTAGGTTGTCCATTTTATTGGCATAGAGTTGCTTGTAGTAATCTCTCATGATCTTTTGTATTTCTGCAGTTACTTCTCCTTTTTCATTTCTAATTCTATTGATTTGAGTCTTCTCCCTTTTTTTCTTGATGAGTCTGGCTAGTGGTTTATCTATTTTGTTTATCTTCTCAAAGAACCAGCTTTTAGTTTTATTGATCTTTGCTATTGTTTCCTTCATTTCTTTTTCATTTATTTCTGATCTGATTTTTATGATTTCTTCCCTTCTGCTAACTTTGGGGGTTTTTTTGTTCTTCTTTAATTGCTTGAGGTGCAAGGTTAGGTTGTTTATTCGAGATGTTTCCTGTTTCTTAAGGTGGGCTTGTATTGCTATAAACTACCCTCTTAGAACTGCTTTTGCGGCATCCCATAGGTTTTGGGTCGTTGTGTCTCCATTGTCATTTGTTTCTAGGTATTTTTTTATTTCCTCTTTGATTTCTTCAGTGATCACTTCATTATTAAGTAGGGTATTGTTTAGCCTCCATGTGTTTGTATTTTTTACAGATATTTTCCTGTAATTGATATCTAGTCTCTTTGCATTATGGTCGGAAAAGATATTTGATACAATTTCAATTTTCTTAAATTTACCAAGGCTTGATTTGTGACCAAGATATGATCTATCCTGGAGAATGTTTCATGAGCACTTGAGAAAAATGTATTCTGTTGTTTTTGGATGGAGTATACGATAAATATCAAATAAGTCCATCTTGTTTAATGTATCATTTAAAGCTTGTGTTTCCTTATTTATTTTCATTGTGGATGATCTGTCCAGGGGTGAAAGTGGGGTGTTAAAGTCTCCTACTATGAATGTGTTACTGTCGATTTCCTTTTTTATGGCTGTTAGTATTTGCCTCATGTATTGAGGTGCTCCTATGTTGGGTGCATATTTACAATTGTTATATCTTCTTGGATCGATCCCTCGACCATTATGTAGTGTTCTTCTTTGTCTCTTCTAATAGTCTTTATTTTAAAGCCTATTTTGTCTGATATGAGAATTGTTACTCCAGCTTTCTTTTGATTTCCATTTGCATGGAATATCTTTTTCCATCCCCTTACTTTCAGTCTGTATGTATCTCTAGGTCTGAAGTGGGTCTCTTGTAGACAGCAAATATATGGGTCTTGTTTTTGTATCCATTCAGCCAAACTGTGTCTTTTGGTGGGAGCATTTAGTCCATTTACATTTAAGGTAATTATCGATATGTATGTTCCTATTCCCATTTTCTAAATTGTTTTGGGTTCGTTATTATAGGTCTTTTCCTTCTCTTGTGTGTCTTGCCTAGAGAAGTTCCTTTAGCATTTGTTGTAAAGCTGGTTTGGTGGTGCTGAACTCTCTCAGCTTTTGCTTGTCTGTAAAGGTTTTAATTTCTCCATCAAATCTGAATGAGATCCTTGCTGGGTAGAGTAATCTTGGTTGCAGGTTTTTCTCCTTCATCACTTTCAGTATGTCCTGCCACTCCCTTCTGGCTTGTAGGGTTTCTGCTGAGAGATCAGCCGTTAACCTTATGGGGATTCCCTTGTGTGTTATTTGTTGTTTTTCCCTTGCTGCTTTTAAAATGCTTTCTTTGTATTTAATTTTTGACAGTTTGATTAATATGTGTCTTGGTGTATTTCTCCTTGGATTTATCCTGTATGGGACTCTCTGTGCTTCCTGGACTTGATTAACTATTTCCTTTCCCATATTAGGAAGTTTTCAACTATAATCTCTTGAAAGATTTTATCAGTCCCTTTCTTTTTCTCTTCTTCTTCTGGAACCCCTATAATTTGAATGTTGGTTTGTTTCATTTTGTCCCAGAGGTCTTTGAGACTGTCTTCAGTTCTTTTCATTCTTTTTTCTTTATTCTGCTCTGCAGTAGTTACTTCCACTATTTTATCTTCCAGGTCACTTCTCCGTTCTTCTGCCTCAGTTATTCTGCTATTGATCCCATCTAGTGTATTTTTAATTTCATTTATTGTGCTGTTCATCGTTGTTTGTTTCATCTTTAGTTCTTCTAGGTCCCTGTTAAATGTTGTTTGCATTTTGTCTATTTTATTTCCAAGATTTTGGATCGTCTTTACTATCATTATTCTGAATTCTTTTTAAGGTAGACTGCCTATTTCCTCTTGATTTGTTAGGTCTGGTGGGTGTTTATCTTGCTCCTTCATCTGCTGTGTCTTTTTCTGTCTTCTTATTTTGCTTATCTTACTGTGTTTCGGGTCTCCCTTTTGCAGGCTGCAGGTTTGTAGTTCCTGTTGTTTTTGGTGTCTGTTCCCAGTAGCTAAGGTTGGCTCAGTGGTTTGTGTAGGCTTTCTGGTGGAGGGGACTAGCCTGTGTTCTGGTGGATGAGGCTGGATCTTTTCTCTCTGGTGGGCAGGTCCACATCTGGTGGTGTGTTTTGGGGTGTCTGTGGCCTTATTATGATTCTATGCAGCCTCTCTGATAATGGGTGGGGTTGTGTTCCTGTTTTGCTAGTTGTTTGGCATAGGGTGTCCAGCACTGTAGCTTGCTGGTCATTGAGTGAAGCTGGGTGCCTGTGTTGAGATGGAGATTTCTGGGAGATTTTTGCCATTTGATACTATGTGGAGCTGGGAGGTGTCCTGTGGACCAGTGTCCTGAAGTTGGCTCTCGCACCTCAGAGGCACAGCACTGACTCCTGGCAGCAGCACCAAGAGCCTTTCATCCACACAGCTGAGAATAAAAGGGAGATAAAATAGAAAGAATTAGTAGAAATAGGAAGAAAGAAAGAAAGAAAGGAGGGAAGGAAAGAAGGAAGGAAGGAACAAAGAAAGGAAAGAAGGAAAGAAGAAATAAAGAAAGGAGGGAGGGATGGATTGAGGGAGGGAGGGACAGTGGGAGGAAGCAAGGAAGGAGGGAAAGAAGGAAAAAAGAAAGAAGATAAAGTAAAATAAAATATAATAAAGTTATTAAAAAATAATTATTAAGAAAACAAAGAAAAAAACGGACAAATGGTGGAAGCAAAGCTATACAGACAAAATCTCACACAGAAGCATAGACATACACACTCACAAAAAGAGGAAAAGGGGAAAAAATCAGAAATTTTGGGATGATTCATTGTCTAAAGGAGGGAAGGAAGGAAGGAAAGAAAAAAAAGAAAAAAGATAAAGTAATATGAGAAAGTTATTAAAATTAAAATTAATTATTAAGAAAAAAATTAAAACAAAAAACAAAAAAACACGGACTGATAGAACCCTAGGGAAAATCTCACATACAGGCATACACATACACACTCACAAAAAGAAGAAAAGGGGAAAAAATCATAAATCTTGCTCTTAAAGTCCACCTCCTCAATTTGGGATGATTCGTTGTTTATTCAGGTATTCCACTTCCACAGATGCAGCGTACATCAAGTTGACTGTGGAGCTTTAATCCGCTGCTTCTGAGGCTGCTGGGAGAGATTTCCCTTTCTTTTCTTTGTTCTCACAGCTCCCAGGGGCTCAGCTCTGGATTTGGCCCCGCCTCTGTGTGTAGGTCGCCGGAGGGCGTCTGTTTTTCGCTCAGACAGGACGGGGTTAAAGGAGGTGCTGATTCGGGGGCTCTGGCTCACTCAGACCAGGGGGGAAGGAGGGGTGTGAAGTGCGGGGTGAGCCTGCGGCGGCAGAGGCTGGCATGACGTTGCACCAGCCTGAGGCCCGCCTTGGGTTCTCCCAGGGAAGTTGTTCCTGGATCCCGGGAACCTGGCAGTGCCAGGCTGCACAGGCTCCCCGGAAGAGTGGTGTGGATAGTGATCTGTGCTCGCACACAGGCCCCTTGGTGGCAGCAGGAGCAGCCTTAGCGTCTCATGCCCGTTTCTGGGGTCCGTGCTCTTAGCTGCGGCTCACGCCCGTCTCTGGAGTTCCTTTAAGCAGCGGTCTTAATCCCCTCTCCTCGCACACCAGGAAACAAAGAGGAAAGAAAAAGTCTCTTGCCTCTTCGGCAGCTCCAGACCTTTTCCCGGACTCCCTCCTGGCTAGCCGTGTTGCACTAACCCCTTCAGGCTGTGTTCCTGCAGCCAACCCCAGTCCTCTTCCTGCGCTCCAATCAAAGCCCCAGCCTCAGCTCGCAGCCCCACCCTCCCCGGCGGGTGAGCAGACAAGCCTCTCGGGCTGGCGAGTGCCAGTTGGCACCGATCCTCTGTGCGGGAATCTCCCCGCTTTGCCCTCCACACCCCTGTTGCTGTGTTCTTCTCCGCGGCTCCGAAGCTACCCCCTCCGCCACCCACAGTCTCCGCCCGTGAAGGGGTTTCCTAGTGTGTGGAAACCTTTCCTCCTTCACAGCTCCCTCCCACTGGTGCAGGTCCTGTCCCTATTTTTTTGTGTCTGTTTTTTTGTTTTTTCCTTTTGCCCTACCCAGGTACGTGGGGAGTTTCTTGCCTTTTGGGAGTTCTGAGGTCTTCTGCCAGCATTCAGTAGGTGTTCTGTAGGAGTTGTTCCACATGTAGATGTATTTCCGGTCTATCTGTGGGGAGGAAGGTGATCTCCGCATCTTACTCTTCTGCCATCTTCCCCTCCGGCCTCTTGGCTATTTTTTAATTGGATTGTTTATTTGATATTGAGTTGTACGAGTTCTTTATTCTGGAAGTTAATCACTTATCAGACATATTTGCAGATATTTTTTACCATTTGGTAGGTTGTCTTTTAGTTTTGTTGAAGCATTTTAGTTTCCTTCACTGAGCAGAATCATTTTAGTTGATGTTGTCCCACTTGTTTGTTTTTGCTTTTGTTTCCCTTGTCTTTGGAGTCAGATTCACAAAAACATCGCTAAGCCCAATGTCAAGGAGGTTATTGCTTATGTTTTCTTCTAGGATTTTTATGGTTTCAGTCCTTATATAAAATGTTTAATTCATTTTGAGTTGATTTTTGCATATGGTGTATGAAAATGGTCTAGTTTTATTCTTTTACATGTAGCTGTCCAGTTTTCTCAACACCATTTACTGAAGAGACTGTCTTTTTCCCATTGGATGTTTTTGGCACCTTTGACAATATGAGTGTCGGTTAATTTCTGGGATCTCTCTTGTGTTCCATTGATCTGTGTGTATGTTTTTGTGCCAGTACCATACTGTTTTGACTACTGTAGCTAGTAGTGTAGTATAGTTTGAAATCAGGGAGTGTCACACCTACGGCTTTGTTCTTCTTTCTCAAGATTGTCTTGGCTATTCCAGGTCTTTTGTGGTGCCATAAAAATTTTAGGATTATTCTAGTTCTGTGAAAAATGCTACAGATATTTTCATAGGGGTTGCATTGAATCTATAGACAGTTTCAGACAGTATGGAAATTTTAACAATATTAATTGTTCCTATTTATGAAGATGAGCTATCATTCCATTTATTGTGTGGTCTTCAATTTCTTTCATCAATGTCTTATAGTCTTCAGAGTATAGGACTTCCATCTCTTGGTTAAATTTATTCCTAACCTTTTTTTTTTTTTTTTGGATTCATTTGTAAATTGGAGTTTTAAAAAAATTTCTCTTTCTGCTAGTTCATTGTTAATGTATACAAATGCAATAGATTTCTGTATACTGACTTTGTATCCTGCAACTTTACTGTATTGGTTTACTAGTTTTAATAGTCTGTTAGAGTGTTTAGGGTTTTCTAGATAAAGTATTATGTGATCGATCTGCAAATAGTGGCAGTTTTACTTCGTCCTTTCCACTTTGGATCTCTTTTATTTCCTTTTTTTTGCCTGATTTCTATGACTAGGTTTTCCAATACTATCTTGAATAGCAGTGGTGAGAGTGGGCACCCTTGTCTCCTTCCTGATCCTAGAGGTTAAAATTTTCACTTTTCACTATTGATATAATCTTAGCTGTGAGCTTGTCATATATAGCCTTTATCATGTTGAGGTATGTACCCTCGTGGTAATACCCTCTTTGGTGAGCGTTTTTATCATAAATGGATGTTGAATTTTGTCAAATGCTTTTTCTATTTCTCTTGAAAATATGTGATTTTATCCTTCATTTTGTTAATGTGGTGCATCACATTTATTGATTTACAGATATTGGACTATCTTTACATCTCTGGAATAAGTTCCATTTGATCATGGTGTTTGATGCTGTTAATGTGCTGTTGAATTTAGTTTGCTAATATTTCGTTGAGGATTTTTGCATCTACGTTCATTAGGGATATTGTCCTCTAATTTTCTTTTCTTTTCTTTTAGTATCCTTATCTTGTTATGGCTTTGTAAATGAATTTGGAAGCATTTCCTCCTCTTCTATTTTTGAAAGAGTTTGAGAAGGATTGGTATCAGTTCTTTAAATGTTGAGTAGATTTCAATAGTGAATGCTTATGGTCCTGGACTTGTGTTAGGAGATTTTTGATTACTGATTCAATCTCCTCAGTAGTAACTGATGTGTTCAGATTTTCTATTTTCTCATGATTCAGTCTTAATAGGTTGTATATTTCCAGAAATTCATCCGTTTCTTCTAGGTTGTCCAGTTTTGGAGTACAATTATTTATAGTAGTCTCTCATGATTGCGTTGTAGTGCTGTCTCTTTCATTTCCAATTTTGTATATTTGATTCCTCTCTTTTTTTCATGTTGAGTCTAGCTAAAGGTTTGTCTATTTTGTTTATCGTGTTAAAAAAACACCTCTTAGTTTCATTGATCTTTTCTAGTGTCCTTTTAGTCTTTAGTTCATTTATTACTGCTCTGATTTTTATTATTTCCTTCCTTCTGCTAACTTCGGGCTTAGTTCTTTTTTTTCTAGTTCCTTGAGATGTAAAGTTAACAAGATGTCTCTTCTGATAGAACTTATGTTAATAGGGATGATAGACAATAAACATGAAAAGAAAACAAGAACAAATATCAAATGGCGGGTTTCAGTTGGAGCACAGGGAGAGGACTGGGGTTGGCGGCTTGAACATAGCCTGAAGGGTTTAGTGCGCCACGGCTAGCCGGGAGGGAGACCGGGGAAAAGTCTGCACCTGCCGAAGAGGCAAGAGACTTTTTCCTCCCTCTGTTTCCTGGTGTGCGAGGAGAGGGGATTAAGAGCGCTGCTTAAAGGAGCTCCAGAGATGGGCGCGAGCCGCGGCTAAAAGCGCGGACCCCAGAGACAGGCACAAGCCACAGCTAAAAGCACGGACCCCAGAGACGGGCACAAGCAACAGCTAACAGCGCGGACCCCAGAGACGGGCACAAGCCACAGCTAAAAGCGCGGACCCCAGAGACGGGCGCGAGCCGCAGCTAAAAGCGTGGACCCCAGAGACTGGTGGGAGACGCTAAGGCTGCTGCTGCCGCCACCAAGGGGCCTGTGTGCAAACACAGGTCACTATCCACACCTCTTTTCTGTGGAGCCTGTGCAGCCCGCCACTGCCAGGTTCCCGGGATCCAGGGACAACTTCCCCGGGAGAACGCACGGCGGGCCTCAGGCTGGTGCAACATCACGTCGGCCTCTGCCACCACAGGCCCACCCCGCACGCAGTGCCGCTCCCTCCCCCACGGCCTGAGTGTGCCAGAGCCCCCGAATCAGTGGCTCCTTTAACCCCGTCCTGTCTGAGCAAAAAAAAACCAGATGCCCTCCAGCGACGTACACCCAGAGGCAGGGCCAAATCCAAAGCTGAACCCCTGGGAGCTGTGAGAACAAAGAAGAGAAAGGGAAATCTCTCCCAGCAGCCTCAGAAACAGCAGATTAAAGCTCCACAATCAACTTGATGTACCCTGCATCTGTGGAATACATGAATAGACAACGAGTCATCCCAAATTGAGGAGGTGGGCTTCGAGAGCAAGATCTATGATTTTTCTTCCCTTTTCCTCTTTTTGTGAATGTGTATGTGTATGCTTCTGTGTGAGATCTTGTCTGTATAGTTTTCCTTCCACCATTTGTCCTAGGGTTCTATCCGTCCATGGTTTAAAATTTTTTTCTTAATAATTAATTTTAATAACTTCTTTATTATACTTTTCTTCCTCCCTCCCTTTCTTCCCTCCTTTAGACAATGAATCATCCCAAATTGAGGAGGTGGTCTCTGAGAGCAAGATTTATGATTTTTCCCTCTTTACCTCTTTTTGTGAGGGTGTATGTGTATGCTTCTGTGTAAGATTTTGTCTGTATAGCTTTGCTTCCAACATTTGTCCTAAGGTTCTATCCGTCCCTTTTTTTTCTAAATAAGTATTTTTTAATTCAATAATTTTATTATACTTTATTTTACTGTATCTTCTTTCTTTTTTCCTTCTTTCCCTCCTTCCTTCCTCCCTCCCTCCTTTCTTTCCTTCTTGCCTGCCTTCTTTCTTTCTTCCTTCCTTTCTTCCTTCCTTCCTTCCCTCCTTTCTTCCTTTCTTTCTCCACACTTCTGCTAATTCTCTCTACTTTTTCTCCCTTTTATTCTGAACCGTGTGGATGACAGGCTCTTGGTGCTCCAGCCAGGAGTCGGGCTCTGCCTCTGAGGTAGGAGAGCCAACTTCAGGACACTGGTCAACAAGAGAACTCCCAGCTCCACATAATATCAAACGGCGAAAATCTCCCAGAGATCTCCATCTCAGCACCAGCACCCAGCTTCACTCAACGACCAGCAAGCTACAGTGCTGGACAACCTATGCCAAACCACTAGCAAAACAGGAACACAACCCCACCCGTTAGCAGAGAGGCTGCCTAAAATCGTAATAAGGCCACAGACACACCAAAACACACCACCAGACGTGAACCTGCCCACCAGAAAGACAAGATCCAGCCTCATCCACCAGAACACAGGCACTAGTCCCCTCCACCAGGAAGCCTACACAACCCACTGAACCAACCTTAGCTACTGGACACAGACATCAAAAACAACAGGAACTACGAACGTGCAGCCTGCAAAAAGGAGATCCCAAACACATTAAGATAAGCAAAATGAGAAAACAGAGAAACACACAGCAGATAAAGGAGCAAGATAAAAATGCAGCAGACCTAACAAATGAAGAGAAAATAGGCAGTCTACCCGAAAAAGAATTCAGAATAATGATAGTAAGGATGATCCGAAATCTTGGAAATAGAATGGACAAAATGCAAGAAACAGTTAACAAGGACCTAGAAGAAATAAAGATGAAACAAGCAATGATGAACAACACAATAAATGAAATTAAAAGTACTCTAGATGGGATCAATAGCAGAATAACTGAGGCAGAAGAATGGATAAGTGACCTGGAAGATAAATAGTGGAAATAACTACTGCAGAG
Source organism: Tursiops truncatus (assembly GCF_011762595.2). Classification (NCBI taxonomy): domain Eukaryota; kingdom Metazoa; phylum Chordata; class Mammalia; order Artiodactyla; family Delphinidae; genus Tursiops; species Tursiops truncatus. The sequence continues at coordinate 66,347,643 of NC_047042.1, read as the reverse complement.
CAGAATACAGAAAAAAGAATGAAAAGAACTGAGGACAGTCTCAGAGACCTCTGGGACAACATGAAACGCACCAACATTCGAATTATAGGGGTTCCAGAAGAAGAAGAGAAAAAGAAAGGGAGAAAATCTTTGAAGAGATTATAGTTGAAAACTTCCCTAATATGGGAAAGGAAATAGTTAATCAAGTCCAGGAAGCACAGAGTCCCATACAGGATAAATCCAAGGAGAAATACGCCAAGACACATATTAATCAAACTGTTAAAAATTAAATACAAAGAAAGCATATTAAAAGCAGCAAGGGAAAAACAACAAATAACACAGAAGGGAATCCCCGTAAGGTTAACAGCTGATCTCTCAGCAGAAACCCTACAAGCCAGAAGGGAGTGGCAGGACATACTGAAGTGATGAAGGAGAAAAACCTGCAACCAAGATTACTCTACCCAGCAAGGATCTCATTCAGATTTGATGGAGAAATTAAAACCTTTACAGACAAGCAAAAGCTGAGAGAGTTCAGCACCACCAAACCAGCTTTACGACAAATGCTAAAGGAACTTCTCTAGACAAGACACACAAGAGAAGGAAAAGACCTATAATAACGAACCCAAAACAATTTAGAAAATGGGAATAGGAACATACATATCGATAATTACCTTAAATGTAAATGGACTAAATGCTCCCACCAAAAGACACAGTTTGGCTGAATGGATACAAAAATAAGACCCATATATTTGCTGTCTATAAGAGACCCACTTCAGACCTAGAGATACATACAGACTGAAAGTAAGGGGATGGAAAAAGATATTCCATGCAAATGGAAATCAAAAGAAAGCTGGAGTAACAATTCTCATATCAGACAAAATAAGCTTTAAAATAAAGACTATTAGAAGAGACAAAGAAGGACACTACATCATGATCAAGGGATCGATCCAAGAAGATATAACAATTGTAAATATTTATGCACCCAACGTAGGAGCACCTCAATACATAAGGCAAATACTAACAGCCATAAAAGGGGAAATAGACAGTAACACATTCATAGTAGGGGACTTGAACACCCCACTTTCACCCCTGGACAGATCATCCACAATAAAAATAAATAAGGAAACACAAGCTTTAAATGATACATTAAACAAGATGGACTTAATTGATATTTATAGGACACTCCATCCAAAAACAACAGAATACACATTTTTCTCAAGTGCTCATGGAACATTCTCCAGGAAAGATCATATCTTGGGTCACAAATCAAGCCTTGGTAAATTTAAGAAAATTGAAATTGTTTCAAGTATCTTTTCTGACCACAATGCCATGAGACTAGATATCAATTACAGGAAAATATCTGTAAAAAATACAAAGACACGGAGGCTAAGCAATACCCTACTTAATAAAGAAGTGATCACTGAAGAAATCAAAGAGGAAATAAAAAAATACCTAGAAACAAATGACAGTGGAGACACAACGACCCAAAACCTATGGGATGCAGCAAAAGCAGTTCTAAGGGGGAAGTTTATAGCAATACAAGCTCACCTTAAGAAGCAGGAAACATCTCGAATAAACAACCTAACCTTGCACCACAAGCAATTAGAGAAAGAAGAACAAAAAGCCCCAAAGCTAGCAGAAGGAAAGAAATCATAAAAATCATATCAGAAATCAATGAAAAAGAAATGAAGGAAACAATAGCAAAGATCAATAAAACTAAAAGCTGGTTCTTTGAGAAGATAAACAAAATAGATAAACCACTAGCCAGACTCATCAAGAAAAAAAGGGAGAAGACTCAAATCAATAGAATTAGAAATGAAAAAGGAGAAGTAACAACTGACACTGCAGAAATACAAAAGATCATGAGAGATTACTACAAGCAACTCTATGCCAATAAAATGGACAACCTGGAAGAAATGGACAAATTCTTAGAAATGCACAACCTGCCAAGACTGAATCACGAAGAAATAGAAAATATGAACAGACCTATCACAAGCACTGACATTGAAACGGTGATTAAAAATCTTCCAACAAACAAAAGCCCAGACCAGATGGCTTCACAGGCGAAAACTATCAAACATTTAGAGAAGAGCTAACACCTATCCTTCTCAAACTCTTCCAAAATATAGCAGAGGGAGGAACACTCCCAAATTCATTCTACGAGGCCACCATCACCTTGATACCACAACCAGACAAGGATGTCACAAAGAAAGAAAACTACAGGCCAATATCACTGATGAACATAGATGCAAAAATCCTCAACAAAATAGTAGCCAACAGAATCCAAAAGCACATTAAAAGGATCATACACCATGATCAAGTGGGGTTTATTCCAGGAATGCAAGGATTCTTCAGTATACGCAAATCTTTCAATGTGATAAACCATATTAACAAATTGAAGGAGAAAAACCATATTATCATCTCAATAAATGCAGAGAAAGCTTTTGACAAAATTCAACACCCATTTATGATAAAAACCCTGCAGAAAAGCATAGAGTGAACTTTCCTCAACATAATAAAGGCCATATATGACAAGCCCACAGCCAACATCATCCTCAGTGGTGAAAAACTGAAAGCATTTCCACTAAGATCAGGAACAAGACAAGGTTGCCCACTCTCACCACTGTTATTCAACATAGATTCGGAAGTTTTAGCCACAGCAATCAGAGAAGAAAAGGAAATAAAAGGAATCCAAATTGGAAAAGAAGAAGTAAAGCTGTCACTGTTTGCAGATGACATGATACTATACATAGAGAATCCTAAAGATGCTACCAGAAAACTACTCGAGCTAATCAATGAATTTGGTAAAGTAGCAGGATACAAAATTAATGCACAGAAATCTCTGGCATTCCTATATACTAATGATGAAAAATCTGAAAGTGAAATCAAGAAAACACTCCCATTTACCACTGCAAAAAAAAGAATAAAATATATAGGAATAAACCTACCTAAGGAGACAGAAAACGTGTATGCAGAAAATTATAAGACACTGATGAAAGAAATTAAAGATGATACAAATAGATGGAGAGATATACCATGTTCTTGGATTAGAAGAATCAACATTGTGAAAATGACTCTCCTACCCAAAGCAATCTATAGATTCAATGCAATCCCTATCAAACTACCACTGGTATTTTTCACAGAACTAGAACAAAAAATTTCACAATTTGTATGGAAACACAAAAGACCCCAAATAGCCAAAGCAATCTTGAGAATGAAAAACGGAGCTGGAGGAATCAGGCTCCCTGACTTCAGACTATACTACAAAGCTACAGTAATCAAGACAGTACGGTACTGGCACAAAAACAGAAAGATACATCAATGGAACAGGATAGAAAGCCCAGAGATAAACCCATGCACATATGGACACCTTATCTTTGATAAAGGTGGCAGGAATGCACAGTGGAGAAAGGACAGCCTGTTCATTAAGTGGTGCTGGGAAAAGTAGACAGATACATGTAAAAGTATGAAATTAGATCACTACCTAACACCATACACAAAAATAAGCTCAAAATGGATTAAAGACCTAAATGTAAGGCCAGAAACTATCAAACTCTTAGAGGAAAACATAGGCACAAGACTCTATGACATAAATCACAGCAAGATCCTTTCTGACCCACCTCCTAGAGAAATGGAAATAAAAAGAAAAATAAACAAATGGGACCTAGTGAAACTTCAAAGCTTTTGCACAGCAAAGGAAACCATAAACAAGATCAAAAGACAACCCTCAGAATGGGAGGAAATATTTGCAAGTGAAGCAACTGACAAAGGATTAATCTCCAAAATTTACAAGCACTCATGCAGCTCAATAACAAAAAACCAAACAACCCAATCCAAAAATGGGCAGAAGACCTAAATAGACATTTTTCCAAAGAAGATATACAGATTGCCAACAAACACATGAAAGAATGCTCAACATCACTAATCATTAGAGAAATGCAAATCAAAACTACAGTGAGATATCATCTCACACCAGTCAGAATGGCCATCAAAAAAAAAATCTAGAAACAATAAATGCTGGAGAGGGTGTGGAGAAAAGGGAGCACTCTTGCACTGCTGGTGGGAATGTGAATTGGTTCAGCCACTATGGAGAACAGTATGGAGGTTCCTTAAAAAACTACAAATAGAACGACCATGTGACCCAGCAATCCCACTACTGGGCATATACCCTGAGAAAACCATAATTCAAAAAGAGTCATGTACCAAAATGTTCATTGCAGCTCTATTTACTATAGCCCGAAGATGGAAACAACCTAAGTGCCCATCATCGGATGAATGGGTAAAGAAGATGTGGCACATATATACAATGGAATATTACTCAGCCATAAAAAGAAATGAAATTGAGCTATTTGTAATGAGGTGGATAGACCTAGAGTCTGTCATACAGAGTGAAGTAAGTCAGACAGAAAAAGACAAATACCGTATGCTAACACATATATATGGAATTTAAGAAGAAAAAAAAGTGTCATGAAGAACCTAGGGGTAAGACAGGAATAAAGACACAGACCTACTGGAGAACGGACTTGAGGATATGGGGAGGGGGAAGGGTGAGCTGTGACAGGGCGAGAGAGAGTCATGGACATATACACACTACCAAACGTAAGGTGGATAGCTAGTGGAAAGCAGCCGCATGGCACAGGGATATCGGCTTGGTGCTTTGTGAGCGCCTGGAGGGGTGGGATAGGGAGGGTGGGAGGGAGGGAGACGCAAGAGGGAAGAGATATGGGAACATATGTATATGTATAAGTGATTCACTTTGTTATAAAGCAGAAACTAACACACCGTTGTAAAGCAATTATACCCCAATAAAGATGTTAAAATAGAAAAATCAAATAGCAGTTGATAAGGACTCTGCAGAAAATTTCAGCTAGTTAATGCGAAAGGATAATTTAAAGGGGAGGTAGCGAGTCAGGGAATATCTCTCTAAATGAATCACAAGAATAATTAACCATATGAAAATCAACATAAAAAATTCCTAACAGATGAACAGTTGGCGCAAAAACCCTAAGGTGAGATCTAACTTTGAGAAACGGAAATAGCAGCTATGTTGCTAAAGCAGGTAAGAGAGGAAATGGCATGCATGGCTCCAGGGAGGTAGGCAAAGGTTATTATCACATAAAACTTGATCTATCAAGGAAAATAATTTGCATTTTACTCTAAGTAACCCATTGGAAACCCATTGGAAATTAACAGATCACCACTGTTCTTACGAGAAAGGCAAAATTCCTTAAAAATATTTGATATTTTATGCCTGTTAGAATGCATTGTATTATTCCATCTTACCGTCTCCTTTTGTATCATACTCTTCCTTGCTTTGGGTTCTACAGCATAGCTGGCTATCTTTCAGTCCATTCAATTTCCATGATTCCTCAGACCAAAAGGCATTTGACCATGCTGCTTCTTTCACCTGAGATAACTGAAGTTATAAATAAATGAGTGGATTGTTTTTAGACATTGTAAGAAACCAACTCATACCCAGACTTCTGAAATAATAAAACAACTGGAAAGGGGGAAAACAGGAGACTTCCTCCCAACCTCACTTCTTGCTTCAACATTAAAGTCAGTGCCTGTTCCACCAGAACCACTTTCCATCTCTCAGTCTCAATATTTATTATGTATTTGTAGATCCGACATTTCTCTGTAAAGCAACACAGTCTGAAACAGAAGGGAATCTGTGACGGTACATTTTATTCTGAGTTAAGTCATGTAAAGTAAAAACAAGATGAGCATACAGAGCTGTACACTCCAGAGAGAACTGTGTTTCCATGCAAAAGAAGACATACAGATTCCTTTAAATTATGACAGGAACCAGGAATGAAAAATACATAATTCTCACCTCAGGCAAACAGAGCTGCATTCTATAAACGCCTAATATAAAGTAGGGCCTATGTAAGAGTTATCTAAATAATTTAACTTAAAAGTAAAGTAAAGATACATGGAAGTACAGAACATAGACATCCTGTCAGCAGCTTCTTGGTCAGAACAGATCTCTACTGCTTCTAGGCTATACAGACTTGGGAGGTGAGGGTGTGTGTAGGGCTGGGCGGCCTATAAAATATTCCACAACTAAGCATAGAGCCATTTTCTTAAAATAAGCAGAAGTAAACCTATAAAAATATTTATGACAGGAAAGAATATGACGTGTAAAACTATATCAATTTTGAGTTTTCAGAATATTTTAAAAATTCATGAAATAAAATATTAAAAATGAAATTTAAAAGAGTATTATATATATGCAACAATGCTAAGAAATTAAAGATGAAAACAGAAAAAATATTTTCATGAGTTAAGAAAGAACAGAATGAACCAACACAAAGTCAAATCAGCAATTTGGGAAACAGACTGAAAATATCTTTAAAATATGATAACTATGAAAGACATAATGGATATGAAAAGCTGATAACATATAGAAAATATACAGAGAATATAGTTTCACATCATGGGTAAACTACATTTCTGAAAAATAAGCTTGAATAAATAAAATAGAAAAATAAAGAAAAAACAAAAGAAATATTCAAAAATATTCCCACTGTGTGTGTCTGTGTTTAACTAACCTACTGACTGTAAGAATTCACTATATTCTAGGCTCTAATAATGCAAAAATAACATGAGTTTGACATATTCTGGAAAAGTTTTACATTTTGATAATAAAGAAAATAAGATAATAAATTCTCATGCATAAAAACATAACCATTTTTAGGGAATGTAAAGTAATTCTGGTTTATTACATTTTCATAACCTACCATCAATGTGTAAAGACAGTCTAAAGAGATTTTTTAATATGCAAAATAACACAACATTTAAAAATGATCTTTGTTACCTGGTCCCAAAAATTCCCTAACTGAAAACATTAACTCTAAAACAGAGAAGTCTGGATTTATAGAATGGCATAAGCCTGATTCTATCTCTCATCATCTCTGTGATGGCTATTCGTTATATTTAAAATTAAGTTTAGATCACTCATTCATTCAGTATATTTTTTGAGCACGAATTAGGCCAAGGACTATGCTAGGCAGCAGAATAATGACAAAAATAATGAGCAACATGGTAACAAAAGTGCAAAAGAAAAAGACCAATATTGAATCTTACAGGATGATTACATAAAGTTAATGATACAAGTCTAGAAACACAGATCTTACTGCAAAGAAGGAAACTGTGGAGCAAGAGAGTATTAAGCTAAATTTATCCTAGATTAAGAGGAGTCATAAATAATGAAATTGTTCTTGAATATGGAAATTTTGAAAATCATAAATTTAATCGTGTATTATTTAAAGCTATAGTATAAACTCAATCATTTAAGACAAGAGCAAAAAAGCAAAGATATACCTATATAATAAATACTATAATTAAAATAATTTTAAATATCATGAAAAATAATACATAAAAGACACACTAGATATTAACATACATTAAAAAAATTACCCATTAAGAGAAAACATGTATTTTATTTGCAGAAAAAGCAATAAACTGTAAGAATATATTATTTTTTTGAGAAATAACTAAAGCACAAAATTAAATAAAAATGTAAAAATGGAATGATATGTGAAATAATTTCGAATATGGAGAATTTTAAGAGTTTTTGTATATGATGCCTATGAGAATGGGTATAGGTAAATAATATCCCTAAACAGCTATCCTTGTTGGTACTATAGGTGATTTTACAATTTGTAATTTCTATATTTCCATTTTTTTCTTAAAAAGTATATACTTTAAGATTAGTTTAGGAGTCGAAATTTTTATGAAAAAGCAAACAAATATCTCTGGCTTATTTATTATTTTGTTTGAGCAGAATATTTCTCATCTGTCTTGCTTAATTAACTAGTCAAGTCAGTACTTTGTTATTTCAGCAAAGATGAATAAATTTAGGAATTAATGGCTATGCACAGGGAATATTCTTAGATATCATGACCTTGATTTTAATGTGTCTCTAGAAATGCTGGATATTAAATGAGCTGGAACTTGTTTATTTTTCATCGTTTGAAGAAATATTTATTCTTACCTGATATACTTGCCCCCAAAGCTCTTGAGATTTTTTGTTCTACTTTCCTAGCAAATGACAACTTTGAAGTGTCTATTTCATTTGAAAAGTAGTGCATACATTTCAAATGTTTAAATACGACAGGAATAAACATCATTATGATTCCATTATGATTCCATTTATGATTCATAAATGATAAAATGGTTATTTTAATCATTTTTTTATGAGGCCACTTTAACCAGTCATCAGCTCCCCCATTATCCTCTAATTCCTGCGTTCAGACAGCAGAATTTTCCATTTTTGCAGAGCGTTCTCTTGCCCCATGGCATTTCTGATAATTCATCACCCAGAACTAATTACTTAAAAATCCTTTATACATTTTCCATTTGCTAAGTTCCACCTTAAAGTCTGCATTACCAGAGAATTATTTTTGCTTCTCTTCCCTCTCTGCACAAAGCCTTCCTGGCCCCTCTCCCCTCCATTTATTCCTGAGATCTTTTAATTCCTCTTCTCCATTTAATGTTGAGAGGTTAAGTTTAGCCCCCCTTTTTCTCCACAGACATGCATGTCCCAACTCATGCCAGAGCTCAGCAAAGCAAAAAGGGTTTCTAATGAACAGGACTCTCCTGAATTTTATGGCATTTTATTAAGCATGAATTTTGATTCCTCTCCCGAAACACAAGTATTTCTTCCTAAAATATAACATACTCCCCTGAAAGGGAGTTCAGTGAATTAAGATTTCTCTGTCCTCTTCCGCCACTATAATAGAGCCCAGTAATGCTTAAAATGTGGTTCCTGGCCTAGTGTCAGCGTCACCTGTGACCATGATAAAAATTCAGATTCTTGGGCCCTAATCCAAACCTACTGAATCAGAAATTCTAGGGGTTTCCCCATTGATTCTGATGCCTGCAAAAGTTAACAAGCAATGAAAATAATCTGCAGCCACACAGAAAAATCGTAACATGTATGGACTCAAAATATACTTCTATGTGACTGGGTCATATTAAGAATGGCAGCACAGGGTTGGGAACGGAGGTGGAGAGGTGGGGAGGCACCGGTACATTCAAGGTTGAGTTCTGGTCACGCTGCCCTGAACTTGCCTCATCCCCTGCTTCACTCTTTAATAGCCCTCTTGAGCCTGTTTGTCCTACTCCACTTTCTTCTTCCTCCATCACACAGTTCACTTTAACTCATTGCTGGATGCCTACATACCTGACCTGGATTCAAATCTACCTGAAACTTCTGTGCTTTCCACAGGCAGGGCTCACCCTACTCCCAGGTGAGACTGACCAACTGCTCCAGTTCTCTCCCAGGTGAGACTGACCAACTGCTCCAGTTCTCTATGTATCATTTTCCTAGTTTCCCACTTCTATAGCCTTAAACCACCTGGTAACAATTTTTATGGTGTTTCACTGAATGCCTGAGGTCATCAGTAATTCTCTCCACCCTGTCTGGATTGGAACGCCAACATCTTCTGGCACTGAATAACCTGCTGCATCTCTGAGCTATTTCTAGCCCTACAGCAGCCAGTCTTTGTTAGAGCTTGCTGAGTTTTTTGCTCTGTGCATGCACAGGCCAGCCTTTGGCCAAATGCCTGAAGGTAAACCCCTGCCCCGCCGCACCAGACCTCTTATGCCTTCCTCTGCTCAGCAGCCTTTCCTCGTGTACTCTGCTCCACAATCACCTCGGAAGCTTCAAACTTTGATCTGTACCACCTCAGCTTAGCAACGCTGTTCTCTTCTTAGGCTCTACCTCCACACTGTCCTGTCAGAGTTCCCCCAGAGAGAAAGGCAACACAAACATGAGGCTTAAACTGTATGTCTCACTTCTCTTGAGGATTCATCATCCTTTGCTGTCTGTTGTCAAACGCCCAGTATGGGAACATAGTCAAGTGCCAGTTAACCCATCAAGGCTGAAAGAGAAGTTCTGAGTCTTGTTTTGAATTTTTTTTTTTTTTCAAGCTGTAATCTTTCATGTCTGTCTTTCATTCTGACTATATTTAGCAATCCATAACTTGCTAATTGTAAACGTTTTGGAATTTTTTTGTAGACTAGACTCCCTAAGAAGAAGAGCCTGAGCTAGAAACTTGGTGAAAGTGATGTACGGAGGGGAGGGCTCTCAGGAGAAGGGGCGAGAGGGAAGCAGGATGCGGAAGGAGAGCAAGTCAGGAAAGGTGTGGTTTTGCCCGGAGCACTGCCTTTCGCCTGACCCCACAGGAAGCTCTGGAACACGAACTAAAGCAGAGTCATTCTCCACCGTGAGGCAAGCGGGCCAGTTTTATGTACCCTCATTTCAATCAGTTGTTGACTGATGGCTCTCCTGGGCAGTGCTGGTGGGTGCTTTTGGGGTGGGAATGTATAACTTCCCGGATAGGTTTGCTCCTATTTAGCTGAGGGAAATCCTCTGATACAGGGGTTAACTTGGGCCTTTGGCAGTGAACGTTCGTCCTGCTGGTGAAGAGAACGTGAGCAGACAAAGAAAAAAAGAAAGAAGAGGAGAGGAGAGGAGAGAAGAGGAAAGGAAAGGTAAGAAAAAGAGAAGGGAAGGGAAGAGAAGGAAAAAAAAGAAAAAAAACATCCACTAAATTCTTGTAAACCAAATAAATAATTTGGGGGATATAGTGAGTATAAATAGCACTAGCGACTTTTGTTTTGTTTTTTTGCGTTATGCGGGCCTCTCACTGTTGTGGCCTCTCCCATTGCGGAGCACAGGCTCCAGACGCGCAGGCTCAGCGGCCATGGCTCACGGGCCTAGCTGCTCCGCGGCATGTGGGATCTTCCCGGACCAGGGCACGAACCTGTGTCCCCTGCATTGGCAGGCGGACTCTCAAGCGCTACGCCACCAGGTAAGCCCAGCATTAGCTACTTTTTAAAAGAAACCTTTTCAGGGCTTCCCTGGTGGCGCAGTGGTTAAGAATCCGCCTGCCAATGCAGGGGACACGGGTCTGAGCCCTGGTCCTGGAAGATCCCACATGCTGTGGAGCAACTAAGCCCGTGTGCCACAGCTACTGAGCCTGTGCTCTAGAGTCCACAAGCCACAGCTACTGAGCCCGCACGCCACAACTACTGAAGCCCATGCAGCTAGAGCCCGTGCTCTGCAACAAGAGAAGCCACTGCAATGAAAAGCCCACGTACCACAGTGAAGACCCAACGCAGCCAAAAATAAATAAATTTATATTTAAAAAAACCCCAAATACTTTATTTGAATGTCTAAAATAATATTTAATGTCAGTTTTATTAAATATTAGAGAAAGTTTTATATTTCTACTTAAACTGAAAAAGTTTTGCTTTTAATAATATCCAATTCTGAGGTGAAAATCTCTCAGAAAAAAACTAACATTGATTCCTTAAAATTAGGAATTCAGATTTTTACAAGGAGAACAGACTAATCAATGTTTTTTTATATGAAAACATGTATTCCCTTTGTTAAAAAAAAAAAAAAAGACATGATCTCCAGAGAATTTCTAAAGTCATTGTTTGTCTTTCTGCAAGCGGTATATAAATTCCTTCCTGTTGGGTTTGCCATTATGATTAGCATCATTGTTGGCGATATTTGCCGTCATCTGCTTACTTTTTTCTCATGTATTTGGAATGCTTATGAGTAAAAGTCTTTTTAAATATAATTTGTTAAAGAATATTTTGAAAAATCCCAAAATCAAATTTTCATACTTAACATAATTATTGAAAATACTTATTCAAAATGTTTATTCTAGCTGATGTTTACTATTTATTGAGCATTCACCAGGTTGCATGCAATGCCTTTTCTGTATTTTTTCCCCTTTCCCAAAGAAATGGAAGTCATTTAATTCAAGAATTCTTACCAAAGATGTATGAATTTATGCACACTTACGATCTTCTGAGGATGATCTATAACACCTGTTTTCAACTAAATTGAAGGAAATACCCTGTATAATGCATGTTCTGTCAGAAAAGCAATATGGGAAATGAAAGCTAACATTTCATGAGGCTGCTACGTCACTTCATATTGAAAGGTAGGTCAATCAATCAATCTTTGAAAAAATTACTGGTACTCATTTTATGTGAAATACTTCACTACATGTTTAAAGGGAAATATAATATGGAAACCTACTTCCCAAAGTTTTTGCATTATAATTGGTGGCATCCTAGCATGATAGGAGCCAAAAAGAACAAAAAGAAATGCTTCCCCTGTATACCTGTGGTACTTGTCAGATAGTCTTAGGATATAGGTAGAGGGATGCTTCACAGAGGTAAAAAGACATCAATCTATTAAATGATGAGAGAAAAAAGCTGTAAAATAAGTTTCACAAATTAAGTAAATCTTTACACACCTATAACCTTGAAAATATAACTTCAGGAGTTTTCAGAGCAGAATGCTGCAAACCTTCTAAGAGGATTCATAATGTTAGCCCTGTAGCCTGAGACTTACATTAAAAGGCTTCTGTGAACATTAATCCACTTCCCAATGAGTAGTCTTGACAGATTCAAGAATAAAAATCAAGGATTGGTCAATTGTCATTCTCACTCCTTCCCTGGCAATTCATTTGGCATTGTGCAGACCTATCCAGAGAGCTTAGCATGAAACACTGTGAAGAGTGCTTGAAATTGAAACCTTTGAAATTTCAGAGGACTTAAATGAAGTTGAGTTAGCCTGGCCTCATTTTCCTGGTCAGTAAAGGCTTTTCAGACAGTAAAAACCTACATTTTAGCAGTGTATTCTACATAAATAAAAGAATCTTCACATAAGACATCTATTTTAATTAAAGTTGGAAAACGGAGTGCTTGAAAAACAAAACTATCTCTTTTCTCAGCTTTCTGGTCTGGAGGTACTTTCCTGAATTTAAAATCAGAAATGTTTAAGTGGTAACAACAACACATTGGCAGACTTCTCCATCCTTCTGAAATACCAGAGTCATTTACATTTGATGTGCTCTAGTATTTTTAGTGCTCAATCCACCTTCTGAGTAGCCGGAGTGTCTTTCTAAGAATTCTGCCGGAAATCAAAAATGTCACCATTTGTAATCTGTATTATGTTTTAGGCAGCTAACAACTGAGAACTTTGTCTTCACCTGATGATTTGGAGTAGACTCTGTCAGGGGGACAATGACAAGTCAAGAGAATGAACTGGAACTGGAACTAAGAACTAAGAATCTGGGAAAGGAGAAAACAGGGATGGTGCTCAGTCAGCATCCTTATTAGAGAATATTAGTTAATCCTACTAGCCTAGAAAAGCAAAATCAATGTACAAATCCAAAGGCAAGGAGAGGGTACGAAAAATGCAGATACAGCCGGAGCCCAGATCTCTGAAACAGAAGGGCAGTGAGATGGTTGTGAAGCAAGGCTGACCCAGAAAAGCTACTGCAAGTGTGACTGGAGTGGCCTGCTTACTATTCTTTGCTGTTGAGACATGCAGCAAGTTTCAAAGGGTCAGGCTGCCTCAAAGGTATGAAGTCAGGATATAGAGCTAATAGGCAAGTTGGAAATCTATGAAATTAGATAATGCAGTAAAGGCTTCAACTGTGATATATATATCCTAATGAGAAAAATTCACATTTATTGTAGTGCCTGGTATAGGACTAGATTCCAGAGCATTTTGTCATTGTTAAAATCCTTGCTTGTCAAACTTTCTTCATTATATATTGACCTCATTTTGTTAGTTAAGAGTTAAGTTTTTAACTTAAAAATAAGTAGAATTATTTAGTATGCCCTACACTAAAGCTACTTTCCATGATCTTCCATAATATCCGTTATCATAGCAGTCATATCTGCTGTGATGTGACTGACCACTTGGATATGGTACCTATATTGCCATCTACTGGAAACTATTTCAAATTACATACGGAAACACCAGACCACAGAGAATGCTGCTATAAAAGAGTTCAGTTCTTTACACAGTGACATAATGGTGAAATTTCTGGTAGACAACATGGTAAAAATAAGCACTATGTGGTAACTCTGCTTTCAGTTCTTAATGAATACAAACAGCCTGTGTGAATTTCTTCACTCAATGTGCCGACGTGATTTTGTACAATCAATACCTCATCACCTGATGGTTCTAAATGTTCTGTTTTTGACACACAGGGATGCTTCAAAGTTTTATTAATAAAGTAAAAGACTGGACTTCCCTGGTGGCACAGTGTTTAAGAATCCGCCTGCCAATCCGCCAGCAAGTGCAATCCCTGGTCCAGAAGATCCCACATGCCGTGCAGCAGCTAAGGCCATGTGCCACAACTACTGAGCCTACGCTCTAGAGCCCGTGAGCCACAACTACTGAGCCCGCGTGCTACAACTACTGAAGCCTGTACACCTAGAGCCCGTGCTCCACAACAAGAGAAGCCACTGCACTGAGAAGCCCGCGCACCACAACGAAGAGTAGCTCCCGCTCGCCGCAACTAGAGAAAGCCTGTGCGCAGCAACGAAGACCCAACGCAGCCAAAAAATAAATAATAAATACATTTTTTTGAAAAAGTAAAAGGGGCTGCCCTGGTGGCGCAGTGGTTGAGAGTCCGCCTGCCGATGCAGGGGACACGGGTTCGTGCCCCGGTCCGGGGAGATCCCACATGCCGCGGAGTGGCTGGGCCCGTGAGCCATGGCCACTGAGCCTGCGCGTCCGGAGCCTGTGCTCCGCAACGGGAAAGGCCACAAAAGTGAGAGGACTGCGTACCGCCACAAGTTTGAATTTATTCCATAAGGAAAATTATGAATACTTCTTAAATTCATGTTTTATTCTAAACACTGGTATTCTGATGTGTCTTCTCATAATGTTTATACTCAAAGGAAATAGAAACTTAATGCCTTTCCTTTGTATAATTTAAGGTAAAAAACAGTATAATTTAAAAGTAAATTTAAAAAGTATAATTTAAGGTAAATAGCATAAATATTTGAAAAACATGTACAATGTAATATTATGCATAAAAATGTAGACTTTAAAATTCATTTTGTTGTATTTTAACAAATTGGGCCCAGAAAGACATGGTGATTAAAATCACAACTATGTTATGGTAACATTTAGCATGAGAATACCAAGCCTGGGAAAGAATATGATTTAATTTAATCTTAACCACACAGTGACTTTTTACAGGGTTCAATTTTCATTAAATTTTTTTAAATAAGATCTTGAGGATCTGGAAAGTATTTAAGCAAATCAAATTAAATATTTTTTGGTACCAATAATGTATGATATACAATTTTCTACAAAAGAAGTATGATTTCTTGTTATTATAAAAATACGTTGATTCCACATAAAATGTATCAAAATTTACTCCAGTATTATATTAGACTTTGTTTTATATAATAAAGTACCATCATCAGAAAACTTAATATATTGGAAATTTTGCATTCTTCTTCATGGAAATTGTTAAGAAAGCAAATTGCTCAATATCTACTATCTATCCATAACTGTAAATATTACAGAAGTGATTTGTACTCACAACAATGCTACATATGTCTCTGTCTTCTGATCTTTGAATTATGCTTCTTAAAATATATTGCATCAGTCTTGAAGAATTATATGATGGCAAAGATCCTTGAAAGTGTATCTGATTCCTCCTGTTGGCTTCAGCTGGAAATGCATGAAAGTCATACAAGATGGGTGAGTCTTATTATTCAACAACTACACAGTAGCAGAAACCACAAATTCCCTTCCAAATAAGTTCATTCTTAAATTCAAAGACCTTTTCTATCAAAACAGTCCTTAATATATGTGACTGGGTTCATGCTGCTGTAGGTTAAATTTATTTCCTCCACGGAAACAGAGAATGACATGACATTGTATATTTAGGATATTATCAGTGAGTTCCCCGGAATGACATCTCGTCACAAGAACCCTTGCTAAAAATCTCTTTCATGTCAAAATTAATGTTCAAATATTAATTATATGATTATAATTATATGCTAGTCTCAGCTTTCTCTTTTAAGGAATAAATCTGGTTACTTAGTCGCATAGATCCCATCTTGCATTACAAGTTTGTTGTTTTGAAGCTTAAGGGAAGAGTTTCAGTATCCTGTTTTAGCTTCAACATTCTGAGAAACAAATTATGAGTTCTTCACCTGGATTTCAGTTATTGATTTTCCCTGGTATTTTGGATTCAATTCTTTCTACAGTGAGACAACAAGAGACTCATTTCCCTACGATATTTACCCTTGGCCATACATTGGTTAGTATTACAGAGAAATGCTAAAGAGTATAATATCCAGCCAAAAAGTTCAACTTGGAGAGAAAAAGGCTGGAATTCTAAAGACTCCATTTGCCTTCCCTAAAGTCATGAAGAAAGGCAATGACAGCATCTTATAAGTATTTCCCACTGCCATAGAACACTGATCCTGCATAGAGGTCTGGGTTTATAACTGAAATACCTCTATTTTAGGATAGAGCATCAAGCTTAACGACATAGTTCAACTGAACTGAATCATCATCAGATTTGTGACATCTTCTAGAGATGTCCAATCAAATCTGTCACTGGTACTTGTGCCTGCACCATTTTTTTGTAGTCTTCTTGATTTCCTATTTCATTATTTCAGTCTAAGAAAAACAATTTACCTTCCCTAACCAAATCAGCCCGGCCTGGCATTTAGAAACTCATTCCAAATGATCTCTTTAAAGAGACCAATGTCATACAGTTTGTAACAAGTTCTTTTTTGTTTTATTTTCTCCCCTTCTATTCCCTTTGGTTTCACTGTATCTACTCCAAAATGCAAAAGTGCTTAGAAAAAATACATCTGGACTATATAGGAGGTCATCCAATTAGAATAATAGATAGCTCACTCACTAAAACATTTACCCAACTGAAGGATGCATCTAATCAGCAGGTCTTTCAATAACATATGCTGCACTGTGCTAGGGGTTACAAGTTCACAGATAAACGTGTTCTATTAAAAGAAGTATATATTTTGGAGGACAGTTTTGCCTGAAACATATACATGTATTTGGTCCTTTGAATTAATATCTTCTTAAAATACAAAATGCCTTATTTTGTGTCTAGCATATTTTAATCAGCATTATGTTTATACGCTCCATCTGTGTTGTATGTGTAGCTGAGGTTTGCTGATTTTCAATGCAATAGATGGTTTCATGAAATAATTATATCACAATCATTTATCCATTTCATTCTTGATAGCCATTTATGCTACTTACAGGTTTTAGCAATTTTAAATAACACTGCTATGAATATTTTGTGACAAGTCTTGTTGCACATGTGTACCCACCTATGTTGGAAGCAGAAAGGAATTTCAAAATCCTGGAAAATATCTACCTTTAAAGTTAATAGATTATATCAAATGGTTTTCCAAAGTGTTTATACAAAAATTTACTTCCATCAGCAGTGTATGAGAGATACTGTTGCTTTATTTTTTAAATTTTTTTTTCCATATTGAAGTTTCTTTTTAGTTTTATTATTTATTTTTTTGGTGAGGTATAGTTGTTTTACAATGTGGTGTTAGTTTCTACTGTACAGCAAAGTGAAGTAGAGTTCCCTGTGCTACCTGTCAATCTCAATCTCCCAGTTCATCCCACCACCCCCCGGTTTCCCCCTTTGGTGTCCATACATTTGTTCTCTACATCTGTGTCTCTATTTCTGCCTTGCAAACCAGTTCATCTGTACCATTTTTCTAGATTCTACATATATGCGTTAATATACGATATTTGCTTTTCTCTTTCTGACTTCATTCTGTATGAAAGTGTCTAGGTCCATCCACGTCTCTACAAATAACCCAATTTCGTTCCTTTTTATGGCTGAGTAATATTCCATTGTAATGGAATATTATGTATGTACCACATCTTCTTTATCCGTCTGTCGATGGGCGTTTAGGTTGCTTCCATGACCTGGCTATTGTAAATAGTGCTGCAGTGAACACTGGGGTGCATACTGTTGCTTTAAATTCTTGTAAAAACTTGGTATTGCCAATCTTTGTAGCCCTTCAGGAGGGTGTTTAGTGGTATGCTGTAGTAGTTTTGATTTGCATTCTCCAATGATTAATGAGATTGCACACTTCTTGTATTTTCATTGGCCATTTTGATATATCGTGTTTTGTGCAGTGCCTGTTCAAGTCTCTTGCCCATTTTCTTTTGGATTCTGTGTTTCTCTGTATTCTGGATATGAGTCTTTTCTAGATTACATGGATTGCAAATGTTTTCATTAATTTTCCTTTCTCTCTTTATGGTAACTTCTGATACATAATTTTAACTTAGTCCAATTTCTCAATCATTTTTATTATTAATGCTTTTAGAAGTCCTGTTTAAAAATATTTCTCTACCCAAGATCATAAAAGTGCTCTTTTATGTTTTCCAAAATCTTTCATGTTTGTGCCTCCCAAAGTCTGTAGTGCACCAGCAATTGAAGAAAGGTCAAGTTATTTTTTTTCCCCATAGGGATATCCACTTGGCATTGTCCCATTTTTTGAAATGAAAATCTTTCCCCACCAGTCTACAGCACCACCCTTGTACCATATAAAATTGCATATATTCATGAGGCTGCTCTGATATATCTGTTCTGTTTCATTGATTTATTTATCTTAGCCAGTACTTTCTTAATTATTCTTGCTTTATAATTAAGCATATATATCTGATAAGAGAATACCCTTTGCATTTCCAAACCAGTATCATTTTACCAATGTTCACATAATAATAACCTGCTGGCATTTTTACTGGGATTACATTGAATTTACGAATCAATTTGAGGGAATGTAAAAACATCTTTAAATTATTAAATCTCTTCATTCTTGGACATGATACTTAACAATATTTCTAGTGCTGTGAGAACTTTTCACAGGATTTATTGCAATGTATTTAAAATACTTTGATGCTATTGCAAAGGCTATATATACATGCATAAAATTTTACTTCTACTTTTTGACACAGTATCCAACAACTTTGTCAAATTTGCACATTAATTATAATAATGAATATGTGTATTCTCCCTTCCTTTTCCATTCTTTTACCTTTTAAAAAATTGCCTTATTGCACTGGCTATGATTTCAGGTATAATGCATAATAGAAGTGTTAAGAGAGGATATCTTTGTTTTAGCCTTAATCTTGGAGAGAAAGTATTCAGTAGTTCACTATCAAATACAAAGTTTCCTTGATGTTTTCTGTGCCTACCCATGATCAAATTAAGGAAGTTTCTTCTAGTCCTAATTTTTTAGAAGCTTTTTTTTTTAAATCATATATAGATGTTTAATTTTACCAAATATTTTCTGTACTAATTTAGTAGATTATATATTTGTCCTTTATTTTGTTAATATGAAAAATTAAATTGGTTGATTATTAAAGGTTAAGCCCACCTTTCCTTCCTGGAATAAACCTAATTTGATCATGATATGTCATCCTTTTTATATAATACTGAATTGGATATGCTTTTATTTTGCTTATAATTTTTGAATCTATGTTTAAAGTAAAGTTGATCTACATTTTACCTTCCTTGTAATGTCATTGTTGGGTTTAGTTTCAAAGAGTATCCTTACCTCATAAAAAGATATGAAAAGATCTCTATGTCATGGGAGTGTTATTTCTTTCTTAACCATTTGGTAGAACTAGTGAAACCAAGAAGGACTGTAGATTTATTTTTTGAAAAAAATTATATATTCAATCACTTTAAAATTATAAGATTAGGTAGATTTACCATTTTTCTTTTTTTGCTGTGTCTGGTTTATATGCATTGTTTTCTTGCCTAATATCTCTCTCTTCTCCTTTGTTTCTATTTTCGTATATGATAGACGACTCGACTATTGCCCTTAGGTTTTTAACTTTCTCTTCTGCGCAGCCCATCATTTTGCGTCTCTGGGCTTTCTTCTAGCTATATTCTCCTGACACTTCTTCCAATTCATTAACCCTTCTTCAACTGTAACGAACATGAAATTACATTAATCTATTTAGAACGTAATTTTAATTGTTTTATTTTTTAGTTCAATAGCTTCAATTTGTTTTCTAATGTATTTTCTGTATGTATGTATATAACGCACACACTTAATTCTTATACATGCTCTGCTAAAGATCTAATTTTGTGCTTTATTTCCTTAAATATATTAAGAATAGTGATTGCATAGTTTGTGTCTGACAACTCCATTAAATGGATTCCCTGTGGATCCTTTTTTATAGTCTGTTTTCTTCTTCTCCTCCTCCTTCTCCTCTTCCTCCCCTTTCCCCACCCCTTCCTCCTACCTCTTCCTCCCCTACCTCTTCCTCCTCTGCTTCTTCTTCTTCTTCTTCCGTCCTTTCTTTATGGCTGCCTTGGGTCTTCATTGCTGTGTGCGGGCTTTCTCTAGTTGCAGCGAGCGGGGGCTACTCTTCGGTGTGGTGCATGGGCTTCTCATTGTGGTGGCTTCTCTTGTTTCAGAGCAAGGGCTCTAGGTGCGCGGACTTCAGTAGTTGTGGCTCGTGGGCTCTAGAGTGGAGGTTCAGTAGTCGTGGGGCACAGGCTTAGTTGCTCTGCGGCATGTGGGATCTTCCTGGACCAGGGCTCGAACCCGTGTCCCCTGCATTGGCAGGCAGATTCTTAACCACTGCACCAGAAGGGAAGTCCCTTTCCTCTTCTTCTAATTTTGTTTTTACTTTAAAATTTTTCTTCCTTCATGTGCCTGTATTGTTTTGATTTCACAAAATAAAGAAATAAATGGAAACCTAGGAAGATATTCTATTCCAGTAAAGAAAGTTTATACTTGCTACTGGCAAGTGAGCAGGGACACAGCAATTCAAAGCACCTTGATCTAATGTCAGGATTGAGAAGGTATACTGAAATAGCTTTAAATGCCAATCTCTCCCACATTTACCCTTACTTAAAATATATGGGAATTCACCAGTATTATTCTTCTTTGATGCTCTGTGAATACCAAGTTTTGTCTCTGAGTCATAGGAGGTTGTAGAAACTCTTGTTCTTATTCTGGTTTTGAGATGTATCTTCAGAAATCAGCCCCCTCAAATATGAGGCTTACCTCTCTGGATTTCTTTCTTCTCCCAGACCTGGACTCCATGATTCTTCACTGCCTTGATAGCTCTGCAATGTCTTCCAGGTGAGTTTTAGTATATTTTTACCTAAGACTGAAAATGGTCTAATTTTCTAGACTGCCATTACCCTAAGGCTGAATATATTTTTAAATAGATAAAATTAATAGAGGTAGTAAGAAAACAAATGCAAAACAAAAAATTCCCCATAAAATTATACTCTTAGAAAATAGAGTACCATTTTCTCTGTGACATGACTTACGCTCTCCTTAAAAAAAGTATTTTGTCAGTGTTCCTATACCTCAAAATTAACTTTAAAAAATTTCTAATTGGAGCTGTTTTCTAGAACTGGTTCCAGCTTGCATTTTTCAGTAAATTCTTTGTGGGAGAGGAGTTCAGAGAGGAGCTCTCTGAATTCACTTCTATTTAATGGATTTGTCAGATTCACTGACTCTTCACTCTTCCTTCTGGAAGATACTCTGACTGATACACACAGTATGCTGATTACTCATGGTTAGTAGGCTCTTCTAAATGTGCTTCTGTGTTTCTGCCCACATTTGTCAGGTTGAAAAGCTTGTTTGTATCATAAACTGCTGAAGTTTGAGGAACATAAAGGTTACTTTTTATTGTTTACTCAGAAGTGTTCCTAAGCATTTTTCTGTATCTGGGTTCACTGTCTTTGTTTCCTTATAAATAAGGAGAATGGAAGCAATCTTGAGCAAATGCTTGTTATGCCTCACCTTTTTTTTTTTTTTTTAAAGTAAAGCACCTGCTCTGTCTCTAGCCACTGGTGTCCTGGATTTCTTTTTTTAAATTAATTAATTTATTTTTTGGCTGTGTTGGGTCTTCGTTTCTGTGCGAGGGCTTTCTCTAGTTGCGGCAAGCGGGGGCCACTCTTCATCACGTTACGTGGGCCTCTCACTATTGCGGCCTCTCTTGTTGCGGAGCACAGGCTCCAGACGCACAGGCTCAGTAGTTGTGGCTCACGGGCCTAGCTATTCCGTGGCATGTGGGATCTTCCCAGACCAGGGCTCGAACCCGTGTCCCCTGCATTGGCAGGCAGATTCTCAACCACTGTGCCACCAAGGAAGCCCTATGCCTCACCTTTAAGTAGTAATATGATTGATTTATTCCTTTTATAATTTGGGGGTAAACTGAAGAGCTAACATTACAAGCATGTGAGCACGTGCATGCACACACATGCTTTATTCTCTAGTGTCATCTGTTTTTTCTACGAACCTAAAAAAAAAAGTGGATGCCACTTCTGTGTTCCTGACGTCCAAAGAACATATTTTTAGAACATATACTTTCTCTTTCTATGTATTTTACTATCCTGCGTACATCTGTATGAACTTAAATATTTTTCCAAAACAACTAACATACGCAGCATTTAGAAAGACAATTTGAAAAATTTTACACATAGATATATGAACTTGTAACAACTCTTTAAAACCTGTCTTGCCAATTTTTTCTTTATATCACCTCACTAAAACAGTGTTTAAAAGTATGATTCAAAACAGGTGACTCGCAATTTTCCTGAAGACTCAAAGCCCACATGATAGTTAAAAAGCTTTCTACCTTATCCATTTAATCATTTAAGTTCTACTCTTGAGAAACCCACTGTGTAATTTTATGTAGTATAAAGTTAACGTGTTTGGTGAGATTCAGTGAAGCTATATTAACGGTAAGTCAAACTTCAGAATCAGGTACCTCATTTTCATCAAGCATTATGTGGATGATGGTCTTCTTTCTCCCTGTAAAATGTGTGTTACATTTTCATTAACCATAAAAATACACTAAAAACTCATAATTATGGCAGTAATGATGACGTTTAAATAGTGCTAAGAAGTTTAAAAGTATAAAACCTCTCAAGACTTATATAATATGCAAAATAAATTATTATGCCACTTCACTTAGTGAATATTAAGTAAGCTTCTTTAGCTACTTGTGCCATCAGTTTATTTCACTCAGCTGAATAGTCTACTAATATTTTCATTAAATATTTATATGAACAATCAAACACTGTAAATGAAGAGCATATCCCTTGACATTCAAGATGGTTTCCAGGCTGATAGCAGCAGTTTGTTATGTAGGTGTTATGTAGGTGGGGCTCATTTGCTATGGCTTAGAATTATGTTTTCCATTAGCTTTGAGTATCATATGTCTGACCTTAGAATAAAGGCTATTCATCATGTCTTCTAATTTCTAAATTTTATTTCTTCATTTAGAAAGTACTGACGATAGAAAATTAAGTGCATTTAAAAGTCGGGGTTATGTTTACTAATTCAGCCAAGGAAACTGATGAACACAGCTCATTTTTTAAAGCATTGGAAAATATACTCTTTGCTGTTATATGTTTAATACCATCCTGTTCATCTCACTTAATTTATATTTCCATTAAGTAAAGGTGAATCTAATATTTGACTTCAGCTTTATATGTGATTTTTCAACTTATGAATGCATGATAGCACAGTGACTGAAATTTAATTGTCACATTTAATTTTAAATCCTGCAAGGGTAGTCACATGCTAAGTCTGTACGTTTCTCCTCCTGAAATACTTGTCTTACTTTCATGGCTATTTGAGATCACTGGAAGTTAATATCAAAATAATCCTGTACGTTATCTAGATTATAAATCTAGAAATTAGATTCATATCACAAATTTCAAATAAATACAAAACTTCTTGGGTTGCCACTTTAAATGCTTGGAAGAAGTTACAACTAAAACTTAAAAAGGTAAAAATTATTAGCTTCAACATCTTACGGAAAAACCTGAACAAACTTTTTGGCCACCCCGATACAAACAGGGATGTACAAAAAAAGTTTTATTTGAAGCAAATTAAATATGACTTATTTGCATCTTTTGTGATTAATGGGAAATTTAATTTAGATTATTATAGGGCTAATCCATACGCAGCTCGGGGCCATGTGAAGGCACTGAACGTCCTTCACATCAGTACTCTGTTTGCTGATATGGAACACCGTCCATAACTGCACAGCTTCTATAGTCTGATTGTTCCACTATTTCTATGATATATTTGGGTGTAGGGCATATATTTGATAAGAACAAAAACCCTGATGTCTACCATCAAGCCTCTCAGTCACAGTAAATAGGCAATATCCTCCAACTTCTCCGGGATATTGCAAGAGCCTGACTTATTATAGACCATAGACCTTAGACCAAGCCTGCTCTTCCCTATAATAATGTTTCCAATTCCCACCTCTTAGTCACTAATTCATCATGTTCCATATATTTCTTGAGAACACAGCATAATGTCCTCAATCAGTTTTGTCTTATAATAGTTCGAGTGACCGCCTAATTCGTCATCCAAACCAGAGCATTTTGGGGGTAAGAGGTATTAATAATCATGAGAAGGCAACAAATACAGCTGGCTGTCTTAGATTAGGCTCCCCAGAAGCAGATTCTGGTTGATATTAAAGTGATTTCTTAGGATGTATTCCCAGGAAAACCTGGTAGAGGAGTGGGGAAGCAGAGCTGTGATGGGAAAGAGGCCTAGCAAGAATGCTGCATCAGTGAAGTCCCGTGGTAGTGCACTTACCAGATGAAGTACAAGACATCCAGTTACAGTGGATTTTAAATTAAACAATAATTAATTTTTTATGGTATAAGTGTGTTCCAAACATTGCGTGGGACATACTTATACCAAAAAACAACTCCTTGCTGGCTGTCCTGTTTTTTATTTGCTAAATTTGGCAAACCTACCCAAGAGGTCTTGGGAGAGTGAAAGAATATGGATCACACCTGGGAGGGCCACGGGACAAGAAAGTATATTTAAACCTCCATATCCATCAGTCACTGGTGGAGCACAGCTCTGGACGAATATAAATTCCCAGGCAATTGCATCTTTCTGGGTACTCAGGCAAAGGAGATCGATCATAGGAGTCTGAGGGCAGAATTTCCACAAAGAGACACAAGTGCTAGCTGTTGGCACAGAAGCCACACTGGGAGCTTCCATTTGCAAAGATGGGAAAAAAGAGATCTGAGGGGGTATGGGCAGAGCACTGACAGCATCATATTATCCCAGGAAAACTGACATGTGTGGTCGTCCTGACAATAGCTAGTGGCCTATGCTTAGGGCTTGAAAGCGCTCCTGAGACTAAGAAGAAACACTTTTTTGGAATTGGATGGTAATAGGGCTCTTCCAGAACACTGGAAGAAATAGTATACCCTCCCAAACATCCACAATTTTACATCTCAATGAATTACCATGCCATCAAAATTAACTGGGACATATACTCTCCATTTTGTAGATAATGCAAGTGAATTTATTCCCTAAAGATTATTTTAATTTAACAGAAATTAAAAGGTCATGAAATGAAGCTTCTTGCTTTATTTTCGGACAAATTTAGCCATTTATGATAGATTATCATCCTATAAGTAGAACTAACATGCACATTACTTAAACACTACCTGAAGATTAATTGGAGCTTCATGTGGTAGGGAAGGCAATGGCTCCCCCAAATAAGAGTAAAAAAACTCAGAGTATGAGACATAACTTGGAATAACCTTCCATTTCTTTTCAGGTTCTTCTGGTAATTCCATATCCTGAACTTAATGTATAGGCCTCCTAGGTAATTAGGTTGCTAATTACTATTGGAGTTTCCTCCGACCCTAAGGAATTGTACAGTTAAATTTATTCTACAAGTTAACTACAGTTTTCTGACTCCTTGGAGGTGAGTCAAGAAGTAAGATAATGAAAATTTGCTTCCAGGTTCAGAAGAAGGCCTTCTCCTATAATATATAATGCCTGATTATTCAACATAAAAACATCACTCATGGGCTTCCCTGGTGGCGCAGTGGTTGAGAGCCCGCCTGCTGATGCAGGGGACATGGGTTCGTGTCCCGGTCCGGGAAGATCCCACATGCCGCGGAGCGGCTGGGCCCGTGAGCCATGGCCGCTGAGCCTGTGCATCCGGAGCTTGTGCTCCGCAACGGGAGAGGCCACAACAGTGAGAGGCCCACGTACCGCAAAAAAAATAAAACATCACTCTTTTACATAGATAATTTACAGTTTCTATCCTACCACTGAACTTGGCTATCAATTAGCTTGTTGAATCTGTTAATGCATGCATGTAAATATGCATGTAGTGTATAATGGTACATGGAATAGTAAGTGGTACGATAATTAGATTGATATCCTTGAGACACTGCCTAATAGAACTACCTAACCCATCAGGATGCATATTTCTTTTAGGAAATATGAAAGGTAACTTTCAGTCCAGAGCTCTAATTAGGGTATATACTTTCTGGGGAGCCAGAATGTATAGATCCTCCTCTCTTCATAGCCATGAGACCAAAGGTATGTTTGTCATTGTAGGATACTGAATGTTCTTACAGAGAAAAAGTATGTGATGAGTGGTTCCTTGAGGAGAAAAAACCCAAAAAAACAAAATAAACCCTCCGCAACCCATGATTTATTTGATTATATCCACGTTTTTTAGCTTAGCCTGCAAGATCCATCTTGACCTGGCTCCCGCCTTTTCCTGACCTCACGTTCCAGTGGTCCCTTTTTAAACACACACCATTACAGCATACCCCAAATTAACATTATATCTTCCCTTTGCTAAAACTGCTCCATCTCACTGGAATGTGCTCACTACATCCCTGCCTCACCTCCCCTGGCTAACAGCTACTTATCCTTTAATACTCCATTCAGGAAACACACTTCAGGAAGTCTTCTCTGTTCTTTCCCAGACTTGGTTAGGTATTTCATCTATTCTCCCATAATGTATAGTGCATATACTATCTTCACAACCTGAGGCATTGGTGTACTTTACCTACGTATGCATCCCTTTCCCTGAAGAGGAAAATATTTGAGCAGAAGATGAGATCCAACTTTCTCTGCATTCTCTAAATTTAGCAGAATATCCAGGACACATAGGAGGGTTTCAATAATAGTTTATGGAATGGATGAATGAATGAATTAATCGCATACTCTGGCTTACTACTGAAGCTGAGAATAAATAACCATGAGCTGAGGATAAGAAAATGTCAAGCCTTCAGTTTAAATACAGCTCTATTTCATTCTAAGTTGATTCTTAAATAAGGCTATAATGCAGATAATTGTTAGCTGGTAGATCTACGGTATAAAGTATTAATATCATCGTTAAATTAAAACATGAAATTCACTATAGAGATTTTTTATCGGTCTACCATTAAAAAAGAGAATATTATATACAACTTTTTACATCCTATTTTAATCATTTTTCATATTCATACATATTAAACATATGCATATACATACGAAAGCAAATGAATGATTATAGTAATATTACTATGAGAATAAAATAATCATTCATGTCTACTTGTCTCCATCACCTTATGTCTTAAGAGCTAAAGGAGACAGGATTAACTTAACTTCTTTAATTTAAGATTTAAAGGAGACAATTGATTAGCTCTGTTAAAATCAATTAACTATGATATTTAGAATGTCAGAGTAAATTCAAACACTCTGATCTTACGTTTTTCAAATCCCATGAGAAGAAAATTTCATTCAGTCTAATCAGAAAAAGTAGAGGTTGCCTAAGACCAATAAACTTAGATCTGGATTCTAGGAATCAAGGACTGCACGCCTGTCATCAAAGCATTAGACTATTATTCTCTCTTACTATTTAATTAGAAACTGGTAATTGTCATTTTGCACATAAATTCTTTGAGGCACATTAGATGATACTCTAACATTTAAATAATGCGTTTTATCTTTAACATAATTTATAGACATGAATTAAGTAATCTTCCAAAGAGGCTATTTGAAAATTTTATCTCCCTTGAAAGTGATTATGGTTAAAATTTCCACTTAGTGGCATTGTATATAATTGTGCAACCATTACACTTCACAGCTAAACTAATCCATCATTTTTTCCCCCAGTTACCATTTACTCTGATACTAAATGAGATAAGCATTAGATACTTACATAGTAATTTTATCAGGAACCTGGACCAGTGGACAGTTTTATCCTTCATATCTAGTTCTTGTGCTTCTGGGGGAATTCCCAGTGATGCCGTTCTATTCCTTGAAAATAAAGTAGACAATGGTCTTTAATACCATTCTTTAACAGGAAAAAATGTTCACCGTTAACAATATCACATGGGTACCATATTATTAATGAAATGAAAGGAAGAACTGCGTTATATGTTATCTTTTCAGTTGCACTGGATGAACAGAGACACAGGCAAAATGCAAATAATGGGGATTTATTATGAGGGTATACTGGAAAATAGTAAAGAAGAAGAAACATTTTTGTGAGCGTCACATTAAAAATTCCCTCA
The DNA here is from genome assembly GCF_011762595.2 of Tursiops truncatus. Classification (NCBI taxonomy): domain Eukaryota; kingdom Metazoa; phylum Chordata; class Mammalia; order Artiodactyla; family Delphinidae; genus Tursiops; species Tursiops truncatus. Next base: position 66,319,483 of record NC_047042.1, on the reverse strand, counting down.
AAGAAAGATACAAGTGGCTTTTTTTGTACTCTTGTCATATCCCTACACTAAGCCATAGGCTACTAGCTCTTTGATCAGTCAGCTGGTTATAGACCAATCAAATGTTGGCCAGAAAGGCAGGGTAGCATGGTACAAAGTATGGCAATCTTTGTATAAAGATTTTCTCACCAGAGAGCTGAATAACCATCAAATCTTTAGCAAATGTCCAAAGGGGACAAAATAAGTAACAGGCATCTGAGGTTTATCAGAAGAAAGGCAATACAACTATCAGTGAAGATGAAACTTCAGAGTTTTTCCAGTACAAAAATCATAATTTATGGAACACTATGTAAGATGTGCATTACATATATCAATTATTTTATTTAATCATCATAACAACACTGGAAGGTAGATATTGCTAATCTCATATTACAGATAAGACCCCCAAATTTAAGGAACTTGATCAAGTTCACACAACTAGTATTAGAACTAGAATATCAACTGAGGTTTGGCCGATATTAAATCTAATTCTTTCCTCAATGGTACCATACTGACTTTCACAGGAATTATTATAATATCAACTAATGGTTATGGGTTGAACCTCATGCTGATTAGTCATATGCAACAATCTCTCATTCTTATTAACTTGGAGCATATTAAAGTGGGATATATTCTTCTCCTATTTGGGAGAGGGTGGAACAAAGTTTACACATTCATGGATATGAAAGAAATAATTATTTTTCTTTGGCTCAGAACTAATGGGAGGCAAGTCAGGTGCACTCAGCAAAGACAAGATCATTAGAAACAGAGTCGAGGAATACCTTGTCCTTTGTCCTCTGTCTCCCAGGCTGGTGCTTCTTTTTTTTTTTTTTTTTTTGCAGTACGCGGGCCTCTCACTGCACAGAGTCCACCTGCTGATGCAGGTCCGTGCCCCGGTCAGGGAAGATCCCACATGCCGCGCAGCGGCTGGGCCCGTGAGCCATGGCCGCTGAGCCTGCGCGTCCGGAGCCTGTGCTCCGCAACGGGAGAGGCCACAACAGTGAGAGGCCAGCGTACCGCAAAAAAAAAAAAAAAAAAAAAAGAGGTTGCAGCAAATCTAGTCCTTTTACGAAATCTTGCCTTTTCAGCCTATGGAATTCTGCTTAAAATGTGTTTTGCCGGGGAGGCTTCCGGGAAGATGGCGGAAGAGTAAGACGCGGAGATCACCTTCCTCCCCACAGATACACCTGAAATACATCTGCACGTGGAACAACTCCTACAGAACACCTACTGAACGCTGGCAGAAGACCTCAGACCTCCCAAAAGGCAAGAAACCCCCCCACGTACCTGGGTAGGGCGAAATAAAAAAGAATAAACAGAGACAAAAGAATAGGGACGGGACCTGCACCAGTGGGAGGGAGCTGTGAAGGAGGAAAAGTTTGCACACACGCAGAAGCCCCTTCGCGGGCGGAGAGTGCGGGTGGCGGAGGGGGGAGCTTCGAAGCCGCGGAGGAGTGCACAGCAACGGGTGCGGAGGGCAAAGCGGGGAGATTCCCGCACAGAGGATCAGGGCCGACCAGCACTCACCAGCCCGAGAGGCTTGTCTGCTCACCCGCCGGGGCGGGCGCGTCTGGGAGTTAAGGGTAGGGCTTCGATCGGATAGCCGGGAGAGGACTGGGGTTGGCGGCGTGAACACAGCCTTCAGGGGATTAGTGCGCCACGGCTAGCCGTGAGGGAGTCCGGGGAAAAGTCTGGACCTGCCAAAGAGGCAAGAGACTTTTTCTTACCTCTTTGTTTCCTGGTGTGCAAAGAGAGGGGATTAAGAGCGCTGCTTAAAGGAGCTCCAGAGACGGGCGCGAGCCGCGGCTAAAAGCGCAGACCCCAGAGACGGGCATGAGACGCTAAGGCTGCTGCTGCCGCCAGCAAGAAGCCTGTTTGCGAGCACAGGTCACTATCCACACCCCCTTTCCGGGGAGCCTGTGCAGGCTGCCACTGCCAGGTTCCCGGGATCCAGGGACAACTCCCCGGGAGAATACACGGCGCGTCTTACGTTGGTGCAACGTCACGCTGGCCTCTGCTGCCGCAGGCCCGCCCCACACTCCGAGCCCCTCCCTCCCCATAGCCAGAGTGAGCCAGAGCCCCCGAATCAGCGGCTCCTTTAACCCCGTCCTGTCTGAGCAATGAAGAGACGCCCTCCGGCGACCTACACGCAGAGGCGGGGCCAAATCCAAAGCTGAACCCCGGCAGCTGTGCGAACAAAGAAGAGAAAGGGAAATCTCTTCCAGCAGCCTCAGGTGCAGCGGATTAAATCTCCACAATCAACATGATGTACCCTGCATCTGTGGAATACCTGAATAGAAAACGAATCATCCCAAATTGAGGAGGTGGACTTTGAGAGCAAGATTTATGATTTTTTCCCCTTTTCCTCTTTTTGTGAGTGTGTGTGTGCTTCTGTGTGAGATTTTGTCTGTATAGCTTTGCTTCCACCATTTGTCCTAGGGTTCTATCCGTCCATTTTTAAAAAAAAATTTTTTCTTAATAATTATTTTTTATTTTAATACTTTATTTTACTTTATCTTCTTTCTTTCTTTCTTTCTTTCTTTCTTTCTTTCTTTCTTTCTTTCTTTCCTTCTTTCCTTCCTTCCTTCCCTCCTTTAGAAAACGAATCATCCCAAATTGAGGAGGTAGATTTTGAGAGCAAGATTTATGATTTTTTTCCCCTTTTCCTCTTTTTGTGAGTATGTGTATGCTTCTGTGTGAGATTTTGTCTGTATAGCTTTGCATCCACCATTTGTCCTAGGGTTCTATCTGTCCGTTTTTTGTTTAATTATTTTCTCTTAATTTTTTATTTTAATAACTTTATTGTATTTTATCTTTATTTTATTTACTTTATCTCCTTTCTTTTCTTCCTTCCTTCCCTCCTTCCTACCTTCCTCCCTCCCTCCCTTCTTTCTTTCTGTCTTTCTTTCTCTCTCTCTCTCTTCCTACTTCTACTAATTTTTTCTTTCTACTTTTTCTCCCTTTTATTCTGAGCCGTGTGGATGAAAGGCTCTTGGTGCAGCAGCCAGGAGTCAGTGCTGTGCCTCTGAGAAGGGAGAGCCAACTTCAGGACACTGGTCCACAAGAGACCTCCCAGCTCCACATAATATGAAATGGCGAAAATCTCCCAGAGATCTCCATCTCAACACAAGCACCCAACTTCACTCAACGACCAGCAAGCTACAGTGCTGGACATCCTATGCCAAACAACTAGCAAGACAGAAACACAACCCCACCCATTAGCAGAGAGGCTGCCTAAAATCATAATAAGTCCACAGACACCCCAAAACAGACCACCAGATGTGGACCTGCCCACCAGAAAGACAAGATCCAGCCTCATCCACCAGAACACAGGCACTAGTCCCCTCCACCAGGAAACCTACACAAACCACTGAACCAACCTTAGCCACTGGGGACAGACACCAAAAACAACAGGAACTACGAACCTGCAGCCTGCAAAAAGGAGATCCCAAACACAGTAAGATAAGCAAAATGAGAAGACAGAGAAACACACAGCAGATGAAGGAGCAAGGCAGAAACCCACCAGACCTAACCAATGAAGAGGAATAGGCAGTCTACCTGAAAAAGAATTCAGAATAATGATAGTAAAGATGATCCAAAATCTTGGAAATAGAATAGACAAAATGCAAGAAACATTTAACAAGGACCTAGAAGAACTAAAGATGAAACAAACAATGATGAACAACACAATAAATGAAATGAAAAATACTCTAGATGGGATCAATAGCAGAATAACTGAGGCAGAAGAACGGATAAGTGACCTGGAAGATAAAATAGTGGAAATAACTACTGCAGAGCAGAATAAAGAAAAAAGAATGAAAAGAACTGAGGACAGTCTCAGAGACCTCTGGGACAACATCAAACGCACCGACATTTGAATTATAGGGGTTCCAGAAGAAGAAGAGAAAAAGAAAGGGACTGATAAAATCTTTGAAGAGATTATAGTTGAAAACTTCCCTAATATGGGAAATAGTTAATCAAGTCCAGGAAGCACAGAGAGTCCCATACAGGATAAATCCAAGGAGAAATACTCAAGACACATATTAATCAAACTGTAAAAAATTAAATACAAAGAAAACATATTAAAAGCAGCAAGGGAAAAACAACAAATAACACATAAGGGAATCCCCATAAGGTTAACAGCTGATCTCTCAGCAGAAACTCTGCAAGCCATAAGGGACTGGCAGGATATATTTAAAGTGATGAAGGAGAAAAACCTGCAACCAAGATTACTCTACCCAGCAAGGATCTCATTCAGATTTGATGGAGAAATTAAAACCTTTACAGACAAGCAAAAGCTGAGAGAGTTCAGCACCACCAAACCAGCTCTACAACAACTGCTAAAGGAACTTCTCTAGACAAGAAACACAAGAGAAGGAAAAGACCTACAATAACGAACCCAAAACAATTAAGAAATTGGGAATAGGAACATCAATGTATTTGGTAAAGTAGCAGGATACAAAATTAATGCACAGAAATCTCTGGCATTCCTATACACTAATGATCAAAAATCTGAAAATGAAATCAAGAAAACACTCCCATTTACCACTGCAACAAAAAGAATAAAATATCTAGGAATAAACCTACCTAAGGAGACAAAAGACCCATATGCAGAAAATTATAAGACACTGATGAAAGAAATTAAATAGATGGAGAGATATACCATGTTCTTGGATTGGAAGAATCAACATTGTGAAAATGACTCTACTACCCAAAGCAATCTACAGATTCAATGCAATCCCTATCAAACTACCGCTGGCATTTTTCACAGAACTAGAACAAAAAAATTCACAATTTATATGGAAACACAAAAGACCCTGAATAGCCAAAGCAATCTTGAGAACGAAAACTGGAGCTGGAGGAATCAGGCTCCCTGACTTCAGACTATACTACATAGCTACAGTAATCAAGACAGTATGGTACATAGCTACAGTAATCAAGACAGTATGGCACAGAAACAGAAAGATAGATCAATGGAACAGGATAGAAAGCCCAGAGATAAACCCACGCACATATGGTCACCTTATCTTTGATAAAGGAGGCAGGAATGTACAGTGGAGAAAGAACAGCCTCTTCAATAAGTGGTGCTGGGAAAACTGGACAGGTACATATAATAGTATGAGATTAGATCACTCCCTAACACCATACACAGAAATAAGCTCAAAATGGATTAAAGACCTAAATGTAAGGCCAGAAACTATCAAACTCTTAGAGGAAAACATAGGCAGAACAGTCTATGACATGAATCACAGCAAGATCCGTTTTGACCCACCTCCTAGAGAAATGGAAATAAAAACAAAAATAAACAAATGGGACCTAATGAAACTTCAAAGCTTTTGCACAGCAAAGGAAACCATAAACAAGACCAAAAGACAACCCTCAGAATGGAAGAAAATATTTGCAAATGAAGCAACTGACAAAGGATTAATCTCCAAAATTTACAAGCAGCTCATGCAGCTCAATAACAAAAAACCAAACAACCCAATCCAAAAATGGGCAGAAGACCTAAATAGACATTTCACCAAAGAAGATATACAGACTGCCAACAAACACATGAAAGAATGCTCAACATCATTAATCATTAGAGAAATGCAAATCAAAACTACAATGAGATATCATCTCACACCAGTCAGAATGGCCATCATCAAAAAATCTAGAAACAATAAATGCTGGAGAGGGTGTGGAGAAAAGGGAACACTCTTGCACTGTTGTCGGGAATGTAAATTGATACAGCCACTGTGGAGAACAGTATGGAGGTTCCTTAAAAAACTACAAATAGAACGACCATATGACCCAGCAGTCCCACTACTGGGCATATACCCTGAGAAAACCATAATTCAAAAAGAGTCATGTACCAAAATGTTCATTGCAGCTCTATTTACAATAGCCTGGAGATGGAAATAACCTAAGTGTCCATCATCGGATGAATGGATAAAGAAGATGTGGCACATATATACAATGGAATATTACTCAGCCATAAAAATAAATGAAATTGAGCTATTTGTAATGAGGTGGATAGACCTAGAGTCTGTCATACAGAGTGAAGTAAGTCAGAAAGAGAAAGACAAATACCGTATGCTAACACATATATATGGATTTTAAGAAAAAAAAATGTCAGGAAGAACCTAGTGGTAAGACAGGAATAAAGACACAGACCTACTAGAGAATGGACTTGAGGATATGGGGAGGGGGAAGGGTAAGCTGTGACAAAGCGAGAGAGAGGCATGGACATATACACACTACCAAACGTAAGGTTGATAGCTAGTGGGAAGCAGCCACATGGCACAGGGATATCGGCTCGGTACTTTGTGACCGCCTGGAGGGGTGGGATAGGGAGGGTGGGAGGGAGGGAGACGCAAGAGGGAAGAGGTATGGGAACATATGTATATGTATAACTGATTCACTTTGTTATAAAGCAGAAACTAACACACCATTGTAAAGTAATTATCCTCCAATAAAAGATGTAAAAAAAAAAAATGTGTTTTGCCCGGCTTCCCTGGTGGCGCAGTGGTTGAGGGTACGCCTGCCAATGCAGGGGACTCGGGTTCCTGCCCCGGTCCGAGAAGATCCCACATGCCGCGGAGCGGCTGGGCCCGTGAGCGATGGCCGCTGAGCCTGCGCGTCCGGAGCCTGTGTTCCGCAACGGGACAGGCCACAACAGTGAGAGGCCTGCGTACCACAAAAAAAAAAAAAAAAAAAAAAAAAATATGTGTTTTGCCTTATGAGTAATGTAATTTCAGCTACTGCTTACATCTGTATAAGGCACTTTACTTCTATGATACTAAAAAGCAGTGTTAGTCACTCTAGACTTCCAAGCTATGACCTCTCTAAGATCCCTCTGGCTAATACCAATGAACATATTCCATACTCTGAATCTCTTTTCCTCCCTTCCTCCCCTAGAAAATATAATTGCTATTTTAAAAAACCACAAAGTGGTAAAAATAATTTATTCATTTCCAAAAAGGAACTTAAATGCAAATACGATCTCTTTTGCAAAAGCTAAGGGGTCAAATGAATAAGATATTCTATCAAAACCTCAACTATTAAACATTACAGAGGGTAGTCTACTTATTCAATAACATTGCATGACTAGATGGCCATCACAGGTATTTCTTCTGCTTCCATATCATGCAGAAAAAGGGAAACTTTGAGATCATGATGTATTCTTGGTCCCAACAGACAACAGTGGCGTAAGTCCTCTTGTGATCTAGTTGCCACAGGGTTTCTTTCATCTCTCTCTTGAGAGCTCTAAGGCACACTAGCTTCTTTTAAAAATTGAGGTAAAATAGTATGTAACATTGTATAAGTTTCAGGTGTACATTATAATTCAACATCTGTACACCTTATAAAGTGATCACCATTAAAGGTCTAAAGTTACCATGAATCCTCATATGCTTGACCCCCTTCACTCTTTTTGCCAACCCCACACCTCTTTGTCATCTGGTAAACATGAATTGTTCTCTGTAGCTAAGAGTTTGGTTTGGTCATTTTGGATTTTTTAATATTCTACATATGAGTGAAATCATAAGGTATATGTCTTTCTCTGCCCAACTTATTTCATTTAGCATAATACCCTCAAGGTCCATTCATGTTGTCAAAAATGGTAAGATTTTACTACTTTTTTATGGCTGAATAGTATTCTACTGTGTGTGTGTGTGCAGGCTTATCTCTCCTGCATGGGATCTAAGGGTTGGAGTGCCTGATGTGGGGCATAAATTCATCACTCTTAGGAAAAAGTTCTGTATTTTTGAGCTCCCTCCCAACTGTGGATTCCTCATCTGGGGTGGGAGTTTTTGGCAAGACTGTGTCTCTGCCTGTACTACCATCTCAATGCTCCCCTTTTCTCCTTTGTTGTGGAGGCTTTGTTCATCAAGTTTTCAGGTCTTTTCAGAGGAAACTACTCCATATGTGGTTGTAGATCTGTTAGTCCATGGTAGGAGGTGAATTCAGGATCTCCCTAAACCACCATCTTAAACCACTGTCTAAGACATGCTAGCTTCTTATCTTTAGACTTCCCTTTCATTCTCCTTTCTCTTTCATCCCAGACACGGCAGTAATTTTAACCTTAGGGGCAGAAAAACCTGATGCTGACTGTTCAAAAAAATCTAATCCTTTTGCCATATGGAATAGTTGAAAATATCAAGAAAAGAAGCTTCCATCTGTTTACATCTCAAAATATTATCCTCACATACTTACTCAAATTGATCTCTTTTCAGCAGATATCTTTGCCTGCTGGAGACAAAAATGTCAAAGAAATTGGGAACATTTGACATCACCTTATACAGTAGATCCTTTTTAAAATCATGGTTCAAATCTTTTAAAGCACTATAGAAAGTACATAGTGCAGTTCCTAAGACATAGTAAATATTCAATTAATATAATATTAATGAATATGTAATTAATATTTACATATTCTTTTTTATTATTGTAAGTCTAGGTTTACAATTATTTTGAGTAGGATCTGCCATCAGGGGAATGTGACCCAACTTCAAACTCCACTTACTTCCCAAGGTACCCCAGCACCAATATTACCAGTCTCTTAAGCTGAACTTTAAATTTCCTCACACATTTATTCATACAGTCATTCATTCAAGAAATATTCAGTGAGGTGGCAAACTCTGCAAAAATAGAAAGAATAAAATGTTACTGTGCTATTAATAATTAACACAGCCCTACATTCATAAGATTACAGTCCATTGACAGAGAGAGGTGTTAACCAAATAATTATCCAAGTGTGAAACTGCTATTATAATATGTGTTAGGAAGGAAAATTACAAGAGACTATATTTTTAAGGAAGTCAGGGAAGGCTGAGCTGTTTGACCTAAGACCCCCCCCCCCCAAATATCTCAGTCTCCTTCTTCAGATACCAACTAGATAAAAAGGGAGGAAATAATTCTCTAGGCAGTAAGCATGATATATACAAAGGCCCTGGGGTGGAAAAGAACATGCCCAGAACTATGGATTGTAAGGTAGAACAACGACAAGAGAGGAGCACAGTGCAATATAAGGCTGGGGAGTTAGATATGGGTGACAGCACCCAGGCTCTTGGGATGTAACATGGACTTAGCTTGAGATTCACAGTACAATTGAAGACTGAAAACAAAATGGGGATCGAACAAATGAAAGTGGGTTTACCTGGGAAATGGCACTTTTCACTTGCACTGAAGAGATACAAAGAGCTGAGATGTCAGCTTGCAAGAGAACAGAATGGTAGCAAGGAAAAATGGTAGAGTCTAGAAATATTTAGGAAATGAAGTCAAGAGCAGTGCTAATAGATTTCATATGAGAGAGTGCATGAGAAGGAGGTGTTAAGGATGATGAACAGATTTCTAGTCTGGGATCTGAGTTTCAGGGAATAGGTTGGGAAGAAGTGTTTTTAAACAAGAGAATGATGTAGGCAGTGCCTTTCCATTCTTAACTTGTTTTACTCATGTGTGTAAAATAGCTACTACTCTGATGGCAGGTGGCCCATAATTCTATTTTTATAATTATTCCTCAACTAGAAAAAGTACAAAGCTTAGTTTGATTTTGCTTCCTCTCTATGCCCCATATGATTATTTTATTCTACAGAAGTAATCTAATCCGCTTAACAAAATCATATAATGTTAGCAACTTAAAGGATCTTATGAGACTTCTCATGCCATTTTGAAAGAAGTAAAAAGTGAAATAATTACACAAATATTAGTAAAATCTATACCAGCTTTTTTTTTCTTTGGCTCACATCGAAAGCAAAGTATCTGATCTATCAGTACTTTGGAACACATGGATTACTGGAACATGTGGCAACAGTAGAAATTCACCATTATCCCCAAGCTTTTAATGGTTTTTTCTTTTTTTTTTTTTTTTGCGGTACGCGGGCCTCTCACTGTTGTGGCCTCTCGCGTTGCGGAGCACAGGCTCCGGACGCGCCGGCTCAGCGGCCATGGCTCACGGGCCCAGCCGCTCCGCGGCATGTGGGATCTTCCCGGACCGGGGCACGAACCCGTGTCCCCTGCATCGGCAGGCGGACTCTCAACCACTGTGCCACCAGGGAAGCCCCTTTAATGGTATTTTTATGGACTGGATTTCTATCAGTATTTTATTCCAATTCAATCTCACACCCTGTAAAGGAGCGAACTGAATTTAAAGTCATTGCTTACATTCAGCGTCATAGCATGTCCAGAATAAAGTTTCATTATGGCCCCACGTCCAATATCATAAACCCATATAAAAATATGTCTCATTTCAGAGTAATAAAGATGTCTTTTACTAGAAAATGGTGAGCGTGATTCTTTCAGAAATATGTTAATAATTAAAGAGCGAGTCTGTTTTGAAGATCAGTAAATATGTATTCCATACGAAATCTTAACTTTACAAAAGTGTAATCCATGTTAAACCCCATCTCCAAGTTTCACCAAGCATACGTTCTTGCTTTACAAGTATATATATGACACTTAAATTACATGTTTATCATTTTCACTGAGGATATTTGACATTTATAGGTTGTGGTAAAAACAAATTAAGTAATTCTGCTGCCTTAAAAAAGACACACCCGCTACAAAAGCCGGATGTTCTTTGCTTTCAAAGGAGAATAGTTTTGGTTTCCGAATGTGAGGAGTTTTTACTTATTTTCTCTTACATACATAAAAATAAAAGGAATTGTAGACATTGATAGGCATTGTTTACTAAATTTTTGTAAATAGGCTACATTAGTTCTTGGCTGATAGTAATTTAAGAGACAAGTCATTCAGTGACTTAAATGAAATAAAATAATTAAAGCAGGTCTTTTACTGGCACAAGCTGTATTGTTATCCTCAGGTTGTTCTGCTGAAGCAGATTTTTTTTTTTTTTTTTTTTTTGCGGTACGTGGGCCTCTCACTGTTGTGGCCTCTCCCGTTGCGGAGCACAGCCTCCAGACGCGCAGGCTCAGTGGCCATGGCTCACGGGCCCAGCCGCTCCGCGGCATGTGGGATCTTCCCGGACCGGGGCACGAACCCGCATTGGCAGGCGGACTCTCAACCACTGCGCCACCAGGGAAGCCCAAGCAGATTTATTTTGTATTGTGGTTTATGACCAAAGTTAGAGGTGTCTCTGAAAGAACAAATTTAACTACGCCTGTCACCCAACCTGGGTTCTTTTGCACCTTTTCAAGGGCATTACAATAGAGTTGTGTGTGAACGTGATTGCCTTTGGGAAAGCCTAGGCCTAGATTTTCTCTTTAAATGATAGACCAAAAAGGATAGCTTGAATGTCAGGTTTCCACATTCTCTTTAGGAAAGGAAGGTGTGAATTCGATCCCACAGAAACTTCTAAAAATCACATTTAAGCTACGGTATGGTAGAATGCTCGCTACAGATTCAGGCTCTGAATTTTAAGATAAGTATCCTTGCAGAGTATCTGCAAGTGTTGTGCGTTCCAGTAAATAATCCAAGCTTAAATGGGAGAGGGGATTCCTCTGTTACAAATTATGTTTCTAATTTTGAATTTTTTAATAATCATTCTGTAAATCAGAGAAGCCCTAAGCGATACCCTGTCTTTAATACATCATTAGGACTATACATTGTGACAGTATTATTTTATATCCACCTATCAGACTCTATCCTATCATGATCTAAAGCCATTTAACTGGGGAAATAAAAACAAAATGGGAATTAGTCAGGAAGAGTCTCAGTTTTACTGCAAGATGGCATTGTTTGTGACTCAGGGCAAGAAAATTTGAAAAAGCATTGCTGCATCCAATGCAGTGAAGGTGCTGGGAACCTTGTCTCCTAATTCCACCATTTCCACTGCCATCTCGTTCCTTTCAAGTTGTACATTTTACCAGAAGTGCAGTTCACGCTATTTTTGTTGGTACCAAAGGCCCTTTTGTTTTGTTTAACCACAGCCCTTCATTTACTCAATAAACATATTAATTATTTTTATATGTACTTGAAAAAAAGAAACATTTGACATCTAGAAGAGGTAGGCTTAATTTTAGCTTTCACTCTTATATCTCCGTAATATGTCTTGCTACTTAAATACTGTAGGATCCCTTTGCCCTGCACAGAATGTGAATAAAGATGTCTCAGGTTTAGTATAAGAATTAAATGAGACAACAGAATATATTATAAAACCTTATAAATCTAAAAAAAGGGAGAGGGCTTTTCCTATACTTAGCAAAACTTTAAAATATGAAAAATATCTCAAATGGCTTTTCATTTAAAAACAACATAAACTGCCTAAAAATTAGCAATAATGAAAATATTACATTTAATAGCTTATATGACACAACTAAAGCAGTACTTGGAGAAATACTTAATAGCCTAACCATTTACATTACTAAACAGAAAAAAATATAATGAATATCCAACCTAATAAGTTAAAGAGCAATAAGAAAAGGAGAAAAAGTTTATTGAAAGAAGTAATAAATGGCAAATATTGAACTGAAAAATAGAAATTAGTTATCTAAGAGATGAGTATATATGGAAAATAAAGAACAAAACAGATAAATCATTATCTAATTTTAAAAAAGGAAAAAGACAAATACACCAAACATAAAGACACGAATTTTCACAGAAGATGACGTTAAAGAATTATAAATTACTTTGCTCATCTCTGTAGAAATTAATTTGCAAATGTAGGTAAATAACCTAAGATAATCAAGATAGCATAAAAAATTGAAACCTACAGATTACCATAGAAGAAATAGAGAAACTTGTCAAAGAAAACTTCTCACCTCCCGTCTCCAGACACAAAAACACATTCAAGTTAAAGCATTAATCATAAATAGATTCTTCAGGAAAGTCACGGAATTCTATCAATTATTTAAGTAATGCAAAACTATGTTATTTGCATTGCTCAAGAGAATCTTTAACGAATGTAAACATAGGTAAAAGATAAGCAAAAAAGAGGCAATTTCCCTAAATGCTAAATTAAATATTAGCAAACAGAATACAAGAACAAAATAATAATCCATTATTAATTAGAGTCTTACTAGATTCTGGTATAATTCAATACTGAAGGACTATAATAATATAATCTGCATAGTAATATAGATTCAAATATAAAATACTTATAATCACTTCTCAAATGTTAAAAGACATTTTAACATTTTTAAAAGAAAAATTTAACATCCACATTTGCCTTAAATAGTACATATAATACGTTTAAAATCATAGATATTTATTTGACATTAGAAAATATAGATATGTTTAAACACATATTTAGATATAAATCTAGAACTTATAGTATTAATGTGGATATAGATTTTAATGTGCAACCCTGTGTTCCTGTTAAATTTAGAAACGGTGCAAGGATATTCACTATTACCACTCTTGTTTAACATTGTTTTGGACATAACAGCTTATGTGATTAGACAAAAGAGAGAAATGAGGTAAGAAACAGGTGAAACTATCATTATATACCCAAAACAATATTGTGTGCCTGGAAAACTGAAGTAAATCGACTGAAAAACTGTTTTTAAAATATATTCATTTTCAATGGAGGGATTAAGCATAGAGAGATATATTTTTAAAGTAATGTTCAAGATTCACATAGAATAAATTTTAAAACTCTCTTGTGGGACATAAAAATAAAATTTGAATCGATTAAAAAGCAATATGCTGCTTCTGGCTAGAAAGGCTCAAGAAGATAAAATGTTAAATTTCCTAAATTAATATTTAAAACATAATCTGTTACCAATAAAAACAGCAATGTAATTTTTCTTGAAAAAGTGAATTCTAAAGTTCCTACACATAAACTTTAAAAATAACACAAGAAAGAAAAAGAAGAAAAAGATCAGTAAACTTCTGGAAATCCTATTAATCTGGTGCAAGATTAGACAGAGAAACCACAAAAGAGGAGAAAATAAAGAGTCTTAAATTAGAATCTCATACATGTATGTAGGACTTTAGCATAAAACATCAGTGATTTTTTATTATGGGTGAAAATAATGAATTGTTCAATGATGGCATTGGGAAAAATCCATGCATCTTGAGAATATACAAAGCTACTATCTATAGCTTACACTAGAATTAATTCTTGATGGGTTCAAGATTTAAATATTAAAAATAAACTGCAGCAGTATAAGAAGGTACAATTTCAGCATGAAGAAGACCTTCCTAAATTTTATACAAAAAATGGAAGCCATGAAAAGAAAAGGTATGTAAATTACAATAAAGCAGTCTCCTTGACAATATATGTCATTACAGAATCAAAAGCAAACATCAAAGAGAAGCAAAGCAAAAACAGCAAAAAAGCAACATCACTTAACAACATCTGATAACAAAGGTATGGTTCCCCTCAGATTTCCCTCAAGTTCATTAAAAAAAAAATACCAGAAATTGGTAATTTGTAAAGGGCAACACAGTGGCAGTTCACACAAAAAAAGAAAATATATATGAATAATAAAAAAGTTAATCTTGTCTTTTATTCCAATATCATAGTGGTCTACTGCCCTTTGAAAACTCACAGATACTGAATAAATTACAATAAGCATATTTTAAGATGCATTTCTAAGTTCATAGTAAGTTAAGGAAAATCCCAAAGAACCTATTTAGATGAACAGAGATATTAAATTGAAGAAATAAGCAAATACTAAAGAAAGGACAGATATCCAAATCAGGAAACTAGAGCATTAAAAATTAAGATGCTAATTCTCAAAGCTCTAGTTAAAGGGCTATACATGTATGGGAAAAAGGAAACTAATCTTGGACAAGGAGAATTGAGAGAAAGCCCAAGTCCTCTAGCAGTACTGTCCAATAGGACTTTCTTTGTGGAAGCGTTCTATAGTTGTGCTCACCAATATAGTAGCCACTAGCCATGTGAGGGTGAACTTGAAATATGCCTCGTGAAACCAAGGATATAATGTTTAATTTTATTTAAGTTTAATTCATTTAAATTTAAATTTAAAACGCCACACATAGCTAGCACATAAGTTATTGGACAGCACAGCTAAGGAGCCTCAACATTAGCAAAAGATGGGGCTACAAAAAGGTTTCTTCCTGTGTAAAATAACTTATATTCTTAAAAAATATCAGACACATTTATTTAGAAATAGGTAAATATTTCTTGAAATAGTCCCAAAATGTGTAAATAATTTTAAAATGTTGAAAAATCTGATTATGTGAACAACTTCTGTTTATCAAAAACACCATAAAGAGTAAAAAAGAAAATATACATAATGAAAAAACAATTTTACCTCAATTACATAACTTTTATAAATAAATTTAAAATATGCAACCCAATAGAAACAAAAGTATATATATTAATAGGTGTATCCTAGAAGGGACAACTAAAGGAACAATACATGAAAAAAGTTTAACAATGACAATTTTTGGTAAGCATGGAAATAAAGATCACTCTCACTAACTGCTGATCTGTTGATAATACGATATCTTTACATAGACACACACACATACACGCAAGACGTTGCAAAACAACAAAGTACGTAGTAACAGGCAAATAGACTGAAAAGGATTTCTTACTTATAAAAATAATTGTAAATACATTGGAAATGTCCTGATTAAGCATTCTGTTCTCATATCCACAATTAAGTTCTATAATGTAAGTAGATTAAACATAAATCAAGAGCAAAGGTCACTAAATGAAAATGATACTAACAAAAAAGAAACAAAATTGTATGCACGATATGATTAAGAGTTCAAACATAACATTTGTGTTTTACCATCCATAAAAACTGAACTATACTACCAACTACTTGAATCCTATTTTATCAAATTATTAACAGACTTGGCCTCATTTGTTCAAAGACTAAATTATTAAGATAATAATTAAACATGAAATTGAATTATTTGTATATATCCTTTCTATAGTGAAAAAAGTGTGTTAATTCCTACTTTAGAAATTGAAGGTCCACTGAAGCTCAGTTCTTACAAAGAAAGTACTTTTTCATCAATAAATAAATCTGATAAAAATATTTGCAAATCTATGCAGAGAGACAGCAGGTTCATTAACAAAAGGTTATGAAGGTTCTTAAACTTACTCCCAAACATAATTTCTTTTGAACACTGAACAAAAAAATAAACATATGAAAATCATGGAAAAATCGGTACTTCTGAAATGCTGAGTCCATAATTCTTCCTGAATGACCAAGAACTTGTTCAAATAAAGTAGTTTTTATACTGTTTTAGCATCCTTTTCAAATCTCTATTGCTATTGGAAACTTTAGGTTTACATCAATTCTCTAATACTTTTAAGTCTGAATAAATTAAATACCCAGACATAAAAATATGACTATGAATATGCTCACATATATACACACAGTTCTCAAAGAGCTTAGCATTTAATACATTTTAGAAATATTTCCAATGATATTTTGTTTTTTGCTCTAAATTTGCCTTTGTCTGTAGCATTTTAAAAACATTTCTCAAATATGACATTTCCAGCAGCAGTTAATTTTCTTTTTACTTATATAGTGCATATGTACCAAACAGGTGCCCAACTTCCTGACATTCATCTCATGTACACTTCATAGATGTCCTTATTTGCAAATGGTCACTATGAGGTTTCTTTATTTAGCATTATATTTCATGAAAGATTAAATCCTTCTACTGAAGCTACTGCTCTAAAGTTTGATTAGTGACCTCTTCACATTACAGCAGTAATTTCAGGTCATATAATGGTTAGAAAAAGCTCTTCCTTTATAGCCAACTCACTATTGTACGTAGAGTTTTGGTGTCTACAGCAGGCAGATGAAGCCACTGACTTGCATTAAGGAAGTGTACCTTAATTAGAAGTATTCCAATGTATCTTTGTTTTACTTGCCATCTTAGAAAAATTCTATAATTTATACTCAGTTCTTCTAGAAACAGCTTGGCTCACTGACAATTCTCCCTTCTTGTGGTATTGCTATTTCTGGCCCATCATTCCTTAATTTTCTATTTGACCTCCTCCTTCTCTACCTGACCTCTGAATTTTGCAGTTTCAGTGCTTAGTTTTAAGTCTTTTTTCTGTTTTTAATCTGAAACGCTTCCCTACAAATTAATAAATTGATTTACAAATGTTGACTAAAGACCTTCTGTGAGCTATATATGATCTCATTGAGTCTTGCTGTTTATAACTAATTATGTTTATTTTCATATTTTAGTTTAGCATTTCCCTTTGAATTTCATTCTTGTAGATCTCTACCTAAATAATATCTCCACTTTAAAAACTGATAGATATCTTATTCTCAGTATATCAAGCTGACATTCAAATCAAACAAAATATATTGATAAAACAACCAAAAAAATAGAGAATTTATAGGAATAAGTTCAAGCTCACTCTTAATTAGAGAATGCAAATTAAAACAACATCGAAATACCATTTCTCAGCCAACAGACTGACAATAATTTTAAAACATGACAATATTTTCTCTTCATGAGGCTGAGGAGAAACAGGCACATTCATTCACTGCTACTGAAAATGGAAATCAATACGAACTTCAGAGAAAAATTTTGGCAATACACAACAAAACTTCATGTGTGCTTTCTTTTTGATCCAGAAATTACAATTCTAGATATCTACTGTGAAGATTCACCTCTAACAATATAAAAATACATAAGCACAAAGTTATTCATTGCAGTACTGTTCATAACTGCAAAATATTGGAAACCTAACCTATGGTAAAGCCTCACAAGTCTGCAGCACATGGGGGAAGACCCAACCAGCGATCAGCAGACTCCCTGATTTGAGGAGATAAAGGTGAGAGTCTGGGGAGACCAAAGTAGGTAGGGTTGACAGCACAGAATGCTAGTGAAAAAGGACTCCCCAGAGAGAGGAATCTAGAGGTCCACAGATAAGCCCCCATAATACTCATCAACATGTGTGTGTGAGGAAACTCCCCAAAGCCAGGGAAAGAATCACCCAGAAGACTAGAAGTAAGCATGTTAGCACTCACATGGGGCCAAAAATAGTGCCTGTTCCCACTGACCTAACTGGAAAACCTCATGATTCATGGAGTACTTAGAAGGCTTGCCGCAATTGTGGTGAATAATTAGTGATAAACTGAGCACTGCTCTGTTTCCACCTAACAAATCTTAAAAGGAAGATCTGAAAGGATTCGTCTATTCCCAGGTAATTTATCTGCATCCCAGAATAGAGCTCAACGATATTTATAGGAGTTGTAGGAGTAGAAAAACCTCTTCCTCTACTCATCTTAGGTTCTCCAGCTGGGGTCCTGTAAATTAGACTGGCCAAAGACAGATTAGCAAAAGAAAAACAAACAGGCATATATTAACATGCATGGGATGCATGTTAACACATGGGAATACACAAGATGAGCAACTCAAAGGTTTGGTTAAAACTTGGGCTTATATAGCATCTTAGCAGAAGAACAATACATTTTTTAGAGAAGTGACAACAAAGGAAAAAACAAAGGAAAAAAGACCTTGGGTCTCTAAGGTTGACAAATTGTGGGAAGGCGAATATCTAGGAAACTAATGATAGATAAATCCAGTTAGTAAAGTTTGTTATATAAATTCCTCTGGTGCTGTCACTAAGCTGATAAAGGTCTGAAGTTGTCTCCAGTGATTAACTTTTGTCCTTCCTGGTAGAGAGGGGAAGAGGGCATCTTTGTAAATGTATGTTCTGCTATTAGGCAAATAGGGGAGGACAGAGAGATTTCTTGTATCTCTTTCTTCTCAATTGCCTTCGGCTTAAAATTATCCTTATGCCAAAATGAAATATTTCGGAGTGGCATACTCTGTCCCCCTACACAACACAAAAATATTCAGCACTGAATAAGTTGGGGTGTTTCATATCAGAGGGTAGCAGCTCTGCCAAAAATTGGGGCTGGCCAACCATAGAGAAGAGTCTAGTTTCAAGGTTTCTTCTTAAGCCATTTGTCTCATTTTATTGATTGAATTGTGTCCGTCAATAAGATATATTGAAATCCAGATCCCTAAATCTGTGAATGTGACCTTCTTTTGAAACAGGGTCTCTACAGATATAATCAAGTTAAAATGGAGGGTAATATTGGATTAGGGTGGGCTCAAATCCAATGACAGATGTTTTCATAAGAGGGAAATTTGGACACAGATTCATTGGGAAAAGGCCATGGTGAAGACAAAAGCAAAGATTGGAGTGATGAGTCTCTAAACCAAGAAACACCAAGGATCCCTGGCAACCACGAGAAGCTAGGAGAGAGGCATGGAATAGATTATCTCTGAGAAATTCTGGGAGGAATCAACACTGCTGACATCTAAATTTTGCACTTTTAGCATCCAGAACTGTGAAAGAATAAATCTCTGTTGTTTTAAGCCACATGGCTTTTGCTACCTAGTTAAGACAGCCCTAGGAAAGTAACAATTAGAAAGTGTCAAATTCTGGAAGCGTTCACTGGCCCTTTTTTTAAAAGACCATGCTAGTAAATTTTGCCTAAACAGAGAAGATGTGCAGTTAATTTGTAGGGTACTGAATTGCTCTTCATATTGGAAACAAGAAGCTTACAAAGCTGAGACTCTTCAAAGAGAGATGAATTGTGAAGTTATCCAATGATTAGATATGGCTGCTGAGTAACTTGGAAGTTCTGTGCTGTTCTGTGCTGTGCTATAGTTGCTACCCATACTCATGACCCTTGGGGTTTTGGTCACAAATTGCATATTGTTACGTACTCATTCTCAACTGGGTGGTTCTATGGGAAGGTGAAGGAAGTTAACAAGGGTCTGGTAGGGATAAAGAATAATGGTAAAGGATCTGTTCAGCAGGAGACAAAATGGAGATTAAAAGTAAGAACTGAGTTACAGACGATATGAAATAGCACTTTTCCCTAAAAAAAAAAAATCCCTGGAGGTCTGAGGAAGAAAACTGGGCTCCCACAGCATATTAAATAATGGTAGAATGAAATTTAATTAAATAGTAATTGGACTTAAAGATCATGACTCCATCAACATGGAGTCAAATGGGAGTCTGTAGAGTTGATAATTGAATTTCTTAAGTGTCTTTTGCTGTCAACGCCCTTCCTGAATAAATTGGTTTTAACCTAGTTTTATTTTTTCAATTTTATTATACTATTTGGTTTCTATCATGTCTAATGGGGGTCATTCTGTATTTTGATAATTTTGCTTAGCTATGCTATGTTGATTTTGTATTTAGCTCTCAGAGTAAAATATCATCTAATTTGCCCAATTTCTAAATAATCAAGCCTACTTTATCTTACATTTCTTTTTTCCATCCATTTGCCCCACTCTGGCAATAACCAATCTATTTTATGTTTCTATGAGTTTGTTTTGTTTGTTTTTCAGATTCAACATATAAGTGAGATCGTACAGTATTTTTCTTTCTCTGACTTATTTCATGTAGTATAATGCCTTTGAAGTCCATCCATGGTGTTGCAAATGGCAGGATTCCCTTCTTTTTATGGTTGAATAATATTCCATTGTATGTGTGTACACACACACACATACACGCACACGCACACACCACATTTTCTTTATCTAGGCATCCATTGGTAGGCACTTAGGTTATTTCCATGTCTTGTCTATTGTAAATAATGCTGCAATGAATATGGGGGTTCAGATATCTCTTCAAGATAGTGATTTCATTTCCTTCAGATATATACCTAAGAGTGGAATAGCTGGTTCATATGGTAGCTCTATTATTAATATTTTGAAGGACCTCCATCCTGTTTTCCACAGTGGCTGCACCAATTTACATTCTCAAGGACTGCTTTATCTTTTGTTCTATATATTAACATAGATGTTATAGCATTTTAGGGTTCATTAACATGTCAGTGTACATACATTTACTTATTCCTTACAAAAATACTTGAGTTTTTAGTGAGGTTTTTGTCTTCCTCTTATACATTTAAAAAAAAGGGAGATTCAGAGAATGATCTTCTGTTTTCACAATGCTGGAATGTGGCAAAATTAGAATTCAAACTCATGTTTATTGGCTCCAATTTCCATGGTCTTTCAACACACTATTTCTTGAAAAATTTACTCATGAGTTTCACTTACTAGGATATAGTTAATATTGTTAAGTTGGCTAGCCAATGATGTTTTTGAACCATGAAATTCTCTCACTCTGTAGATGAAAAAAAGAGCAAAGAAAAAATGTGTTTTTCTAACTTGAAATAAGGTAATCCCTAAGCATATAAAAGAGTATTTCAGAGGAATTAGTGGTTATACTAATCAAAATAATTCCCCACAAAGACCATCTCAAATTTCCCAATGAAAGACAGTGAAAACCTAAATTTCAAGAATAAATTATCCTTGAATTTACAATTTTTATACTTCTGAGTTGTTATACATTTTGACAGATATTTCATTAGTGTTGAGAACATACATCAAGTGTGCAAATTTGACTTTAAAGAATAAACAGAAGGAAGAAATGTCTTTGTGTTGGAAAGTTATATTTACTTATAAGAAGACAAGGAAGTAAATGCAATGTTTCTCTAATTCTTGATCCATTTATTATTAAAACAGTAACTTACATGTCTGAATGTCTGATTTCACAGACATTACAATTATTTTGAATTATACAAGCCTACAGGGTGCCTTGATTAAATCAAGATGTCTTTCAGCATAGGACAATGTGCCACTGATTTTTGACCTTCTAATGTTCTGAACTGTCAGAAATTTTAAAAATGACCTTTATGCTGTAATTCATTTGCCATTTTGTGGCAATTTCATATTTTCTTAGCTTATGAGGGTCATATACCCAATGCAAATTTCTACGAGAATAAGGGAGTCATTTAAAAAATCATAATATTTTTCAGGCTGAATGAAGGCAGCTTTATATATTGAACTAAATCTGAAATGTCAATTTAGTTGTTTTTTTTTTAAATATTGGAGTATTTGAAATATGTGGAAACTTTAAAAATATTTAATAAGAAAGAGATGCATTTCAAAGTTTTGTGTCCACTGTATAAATGAACATGAGGCTAAGTTATTTTTTCCCCAGCAAAATAATACTTTCATTAGTTTAAACAATATTACCACACACAACTTCTTAGAGAAAACCAGATGAAGTAAAGTGAGGCTGTGTTGTAGATATTTTGATTGTTCTGTGGTATACAGAATTGGTTTAACTACCATTCTCTTCCACAAATAGTTCACAAAACAGAGCACATGACTTAAAAATTCAGGCATTTCACTTATTTGGCAATAAAACTAATTGAAATGCAGTAGTAATTATTTTTATTTTATAAAATAATGTGCAAGATAATAATGTGTATTTGAAAAAGAAATTCCACATTGCCATAACAATGTAATAAAAGTGGTTAAAGTTGGGGGCAGCTACATGTAAAAGAATGAAATTAGAACACTCCTTAACACCATACACAAAAATAAACTCAAAATGCATTAAAGACCTGAATGTAAGGCCAGACACTATAAAACTCTTAGAGGAAAACAGGCAGAACACTCTTTGACATAAGTTGCAGCAAGATCTTTTTTGCCCCACCTCCCAGAGAAATGGAAATAAAAACAAAAATAAACAAATGGGACCTAATAAAACTTAAAATCTTTTGCACAGCAAAGGAGACCATAAACAAGATGAAAAGACAACCCTCAGAATGGGAGAAACTATTTGCAAATGAAGCAACTGACAGAGGATTAATCTCCAAAATACACAAGCAGCTCATGCAGCTCAATATCAAAGAAACAAACAACCCAATCCAAAAATGGGCAGAAGACCTAAATAGACATTTCTCCAAAGAAGGTATACCAATTGTCAACAAACACATGATAGGATGCTCAACATCAGTAACCATTAGAGAAATGCAAATCAAAACTACAATGGGGTATCACCTCATACTGTTTTGTAGAAATCTACAAACAATAAATGCTGGAGAGGGTGTGGAGAAAAGGAAACCCTCTTGTACTGTTGGTGAGAATGTAAACTGATACAGCCACTATGGAGAACAGTATGGAGGTTCCTTAAAAAACTAAAAATAGAACTACCATATGACCCAGCCATCCCACTACTGGGCATATACCCAGAGAAAAATCATAATTCAAAAAGACACATGCACCCCAATGTTCATTGCAGCACTATATACAATAGCCAGGACATGGAAGCAACCTAAATGTCCATCAACCGAGGAATGGATAAAGAAGATGTGGTACATATATACAATGGAATATTACTCAGCCATAAAAAGGAATGAAACTGGGTCATTTACAGAGACGTGGATGGACCTAGAGAGTGTCCTACAGAGCGAAGTAAGTCAGAAAGAGAAAAACAAATATTGTACATTAACACATATATTTAGAATCTAGAAAAATGGTATAGATAATCTTATTTGCAAAGCAGAAATAGAGACACAGATGTAGAGAACAAACGTATGGAGACCAAGGCAGGTAAGGGGGGGAGTGGGATGAAGTGGGAGATTGGGATTGACAGATATACACTATTAATACTACATATAAAATAGATAACTAATGAGAACCTACTGTATAGCTCAGGGAACTCTACTCAGTGCTCTGTGGTGACCTAAATGGAAAGGAAATACAAAAAAGAGGGGATATATGTATACATATAGCTGATTTATTTTGCTGTACAGTAGAAACTAACACATCACTGGAAAGCAGCTATAATCCAATAAAAATTAATTTAAAAAAACCCAAAGTGGTTAAAGGTGGCCTTCTGGACAATTATGATGTTAAACACCCTTGATTAATTCTTCTTTAAATAAGGAAACATAAGCTCTGTAAAACTAGTCCCTTAAAATCATATCAAATATGAGCTCATTTCGGAAATAATAAAAACAAGAGAGAATGAGGAGTCAGGTATGCAAGCTGTGAAGCATTTTTTTCCCCAAATTGTGATTATATTCAAAATTGAGAAGAGAGAATGAAAACATATTACAAACTCAAACATGTGGCCTAATCCTAGGCATCATTTCTCCCATCTCAATTCTTTGCTTTCTTCTGAAATCCACTTGTGTTCTAAATCTATCTGACAGATCAAAGAAGCAAACAAAAATTAAGAAGAAAAAAGAAAGAAAAAAGGAAGGAAGGGACGAAGGGAGGGATAAAAAGAAGTGGAAAGGAAAGAAAAGAGAAGAAAAGGGGGAAAATGTATATTTTTTGTTTGTTTTTTGCTTTTATTTTTGTTTTTTTATTTATTTTTAAAATTTTTATTGGAGTATAGTTGCTTTACAATGTTGTGTTAGTTTCTGCTGTACAGCAAAGTGAATCAGCTATATGTATACATATATTCCCACTTTTTTAGATTTCCTTCTCATTTAGGTCACCACAGAGCACTGAGTAGAGTTCCCTGTGCTATACAGTAGGTTCTCATTGGTTACCTGTTTTATACATAGTAGTGTATATATGTCAATCCCGATATCCCAGTTCATCCTGCCCTCCCTTCCCGCCTTGGTGTCCATAAGTTTGTTCTCTACATCTGTGTCTCTATTTCTGCTTTGCAAAGAAGTACATCTGTACCCCAAAAAATGTACATTTCTAACTATTGGACAAACACAAATGCCCGTGGCATCTGGGACCTTTTGTATACACTTAGCTAACTTACAGAAGAGACTTTATAAAGAAATTTAATAGATTTTCATTTTATAGAAGTTTAATGAGTCTTAGCATTAAAACAGAGTTTGTTCTCAACCAGAAGGGTAGTGAAACGGCTTCTCTCTGTTCATTTGTTCTCTATTTAGCAGGGTTTTTTTAGGGCTTCTTTTACCACATATGGAGAGTTCAGTTAGGCAATGAGCTTTGGGACCCATGTCTTCTGATGGGCCTATTCCTATGTGCAAATGCAGACAGCACATGAGATTTCAAAAAGTCGCTCTAGCATAGGTACCGGAAAATACCATCTAATAAATTGCTGCCTTGCCCCATTTCAGCTCAACCTTAACTCCCTTAACCTCCCTGGCTCTTCATTTCCATTGGATTTGAATACAGAATTATATAGCCCTTCCTGGCCTCTAATAAGTTCCTCAATTGGAACTTAGTGTCCTTATTGCTCTATGGTAATATGCCAGCCCTTCTAAAAACATTTTTTTAAAAGGCTTCTATCTCTTGACAAGCCTTTGCTATCTCATCTGCACTCTTCTAGCTATATGTGCTCTCTGGTTTCATCACTCTTTTCAGGTCCAGTGTTGTTCAAATTGGCAAAGTTCTTTGAGAACAGAATACTCCAGAAAATTCACAGCTTAAGTTCAAGCAGTAAGAAAGGGATAGGCTAAGTAGAAATTGAGAGTGCTGGTTTGTCACTTCTTTCTACTGACCCTCTGCTTCCCCACTGTCTTCATTTGCTGTCTGGCCTCAGAGGGAAGGATTTTCAAGACATTTTCCTTATCCTTCTTCTTTATGAAAGTTCGTCCTCAGCTGGTTAGTTGTCATTTTAGAAGTTAACTGACAATTTAATGCTCAAAAGTCTTACTTTGCTTAATTAAAATACTTCCTACCATCATCAACAATGTTAGCTGCATTATAGCAGTTGATCACCCTGGTATGTAAAGATTTAATTATTTAAAATTTAACCATCAACTCAGGACGATGACTATTTAGAAGACCAGGACCTTCTTAGAAACACATATATCGCACCACGGAAGCACCTCCTCTACTTATCCTGAGGGCTGGACTTTCTAATTTTGCTTTAACAGACTTTTACCAATTTTTCAGACTTTCACAAATGTGGAGAAAGGTATACAGGTGTATGGACCTCTCCGACACTAAAAACATATTGGGAATTGGCTGGAAGTCAGAGTTATGCTCAGACACAAACTACTAAGGTTCAGTCTTATTTTGCATCTTTTAAAATCAGGAGGAAGACACTCATATTTTCTTCTTCAACTTTGAATTTCACATTCCTTTGAAAGAGAAAATGCTTGGATCTTTGAGACTGATAAAAGATATCCAGAGTATGTCTATAAGCTCTCTTAGGTCAGGAGCCATAACAACATAATTCAGTACTGGAGCCCCAAACATACCTCGAGTACATGCATATGGTAGATGCCAACTATGTGTTTGTTGAGTTAATTGTCAAATGTAATATCAAATGATGATGACAATGTGGTTGAAAGTGGATTATTGATTTAGAATAACTAGGCTAAAAAAAAGACTCCAGAATATACAGGATATTCCCTAACAAGAAGCACAGGTAGGGGGTTGACAAGAACTTACCTCATTAATTATTAATTAAATAGCTGTAATAATTTAGACAGTATAGTACTAGCACAAGGTCAAACAAATTCAACAATGGAACTGAATAGAAATCTCAGCAACAATCTACATATTTGGAAACTGTATTTATGTAGAAGTGGCATTGAATAACAATTCCCTTGGGATTTCCTGGGTGTGACGAGCATTTTTTGTTCTAATAAGGCAATGCTTGGTGGACTCCAGGATGGAGGCTGGTCACCAGAAAGATTAAGCTATGATTAGAAGCTTGGAACTTTCAGCTCCATCCCCTAACTTCCAGGGAGAGGATAGGGGCTAAAAATTGAGTTAATGATGAATCATGCCAGTATGAAGAAACCTCCATAAACATCCCAAAGGTAGGGGTTTCAGGGAACTTCTGGGTTGGTGAGGTCATGGAGGTGCTGAGAGAGAAGCATGCTCAGATAGAGTATGGAAATTTCATGCCCCTTCCCACATTCTTTGTCCTATGTATCTCTTTCATCTGGCTATTCCTGAGTTACATATTTTTCTAACAAACTGGTAATCTAGTAAGTAAACTGTTTTCCTGAGTTCTGTGAGCTGCTCCAGACAATCAGCTGAACCCAAGGAGGGAGTTGTGGGCACCTCTGATTTATATCCAGAAGCACAGGCAACAGGTACTTGCAATTCGCAGCTGAGGTGGAGGGTGGAGCGCTTCTGGGACTGAGACTTTAAGCTATGGGGTCTTATGTTATCTCCAGGTAGACAGGGTCAGAATTGAGTTAAATTGTAAGACACCCAGCTGGTATGGCAGAGAATTGGTTAGTGTAGGAAAAACCCACATACATTTGGTAATCAGAAGTGTCAAAGGTGAAGTGCTCTGTGGGAGTAGTAAAGGAGAAACACACAGGAAGAGTATAGTTTTTTCTTAACAGATCTGTTCTTTGAAATTTGTTTAGATAGCTCTATGATATATTATGTAAAGAATCTGATGATCAGCATATGCATTAAATGCTATAAATTTTCCTGTAAGCACTGCTCTTGCTGCATCCCACAAATTTTGATAATTTGAAATTGACAACTGATGAATAATTTGACAATTTTAAAACATTGTATTTTCACTTTCATTTAGTTCAAAGTTTTAAAAAACATTCTATTGAGATTTCTTTGTTATCCCTGTATGTGTTGTTTAATATACAATATTTTGGAATTTTCCAGCTATCTTTTGTCACTGATTTTTTTAATCTGTAATAAAGGTTTTTCTAAAAAATTTTATTGTAGTTGATTTACAATGCTGTGTTAGTTTCAGGTATACAGCAAAATTAATCACTTATACATATACATATATCCACTCTTTTTTAGATTCCTTTTCCCATATAGGTCATTACAAAGTATTGAGTAGAGTTCCCTGTGCTACAAAGTAGGTCCTTATTAGTTACCTATTTTATATATAGTAGTGTGTATATGTCAATCACAATCTCCCAGTTTATCCTTCCCCCACTTCTACCCCTGTGACCGTAAGTTTAGCTTCTATATCTGTGACTCTATTTCCGTTTTGTAAATAAGTTCATTTCATTTACACGAACATGAATGGACCTAGAGATTGTCATACTGAGTAAAGTAAGCCAGACAGAGAACGACAAGTATCCTATGATATCATTTATATGTGGAATCTGTCATTGATTTTTAATTCCATGTTGATATGAGAACAAACCTTAAGTGATTTCTATTCTTTAAAATTTTTAAGGTGTGATTTATGGCCCAGAACATGGTCTATCTTGGTGAATGTTCCATGTGAGCTCAAACATCATGTGTATTCTGCTGTTGTTTGATGAAGTCTTTGATAGATATCAATTATATCTAGTTAATTGATGGTATAGAATTCAGCTATGTCCATACTGATTTTCTGCCTGTTGGATCTGTTCATTTCTGACAGAGGAATATTGAAGTCTTCAACTGTAACAGCGGATTCATCTATTTCTCCTTGTAGTCCTATCAGTTTTTTGCTTCGTGTATTTTAATGTTCTATTGTTAGGTGCATATTTATTAAGGATTGTTATGTCTTCTTGTTGTATTGACCTCTTTATCATCATGTAATCCTCTCTTTATCTCTGATAACTTTCTTTGCTCTGAAGTCTGCTTTGTCTGAAATTAATACAACCACTCACTCTTTTGATTAGAGTTTGCATGACATACTTTTCATCATCCCTTTACCTTTAATCTAATGTGTCTTAATATTTAAAGTGGGTTTCTTGTAGACAAGATATATTGTGGTCTTGTTATTTTATCAACTTTGACTATCTGTCTAATTGGTGTATTTAGACCATTGACATTTAAGTGATTATTGATACGGTTGGATAGCTATCTACCATATTTGTTACTGTTTTCCACTTCTTGCCCTTGTTTCTACTTTTGTCTTCTACATTTTGTCTGCCTTTTGTAGTTTTAATTGAGCATTTCATACAATTCCATTTTCTCTCCTTTTGTTGAATAGCAATTATACTTTAAAAACAAACTTTTTTAAAACAACTGACGTGCTTCTTCTTTATGCTGATGTTTACCCCTTGTGCCTGTTTCCTTCTGTGTTTTGTGATCTCTGATTATGAGCATGTCTTTTCTTGCTCTCACTCTGTGGAAATCCTAAGGGACTAAAAGTGAGATGCTTTAAACTACAGAAGATTCATGTTTGCTTCTGCTATGATTCAAGAGGTTTTGGTAATGACTTGAGGCTTCTTGAATCTCCTGCTTATGCTTCTGCACACTCTGATAAACTCTCATATAGTAGCATTTAATCCCACGTTTGGCATGGTTATCTATACCTTGGACTAACTCAGCTTTCAGGTTAACTTATTCTTAGCACAGCTTCCTACTCAAGCTTCAACTTATAGCTGTGTTGATTGCTTATTTGGGCCCTTGAATATGTTCCTTATTTCTTGAAACCCAACAATGTATTTATATGCAAGATTTAATTGTTTTGTAGGAGGAGGACTCTTCAGAGTGTCTTATCTATCACCCTGCTGGTAACTGACATGTATCATTTTCTTTTTAATTCTATGAAATTTCAAATGTTAATTTGTTCAGTCAAAAGGATTACATACATCTCACTCAAATTTTCTTTTAACTTGATGAGAATATATTACCATCAGCATTTTAAATTTGTAACTCCTAAATTAGTTCAAATCCCTGTGACTGAGAATGTATTATTTAAAATGTGTCATACTGGTGACTTAGGTCATTGTTCAATCACAAAAAATAAGATAAGAAAATAGTAAAATAAGTACAACCTTCCTAATAATGACTTTTAACATGTAGCCAATCTACAAGAAAAAAAAAGCAATTATCTTTCTATGTTGGGTGTTTGGCACCATAAATATACAACCTATTTTGCTACAATTATAGTATCTTCTTCAAAAAACAAGACTTCTTATAAACTTACATGATTTAATATTTGCTTAGTTATATTTCTATTCCTTTTTATTATGCACTTCCTGGATATTAACAGAATTTGCAAACACCAGAGTCTTGAGTATCACTATCAATTTGCATTAACAAAAAACTCTTCTTCATACTATCTATAATTATTTCATGCCTCATAAATCCAACTTGGCGTTTTGCTAACTAGAAAGTCCTAGACTACATCAAAGCTGTAGTGTCTTCAAATCTCCAGAGGTGGGGCTCAGGAATGAGCATTACTAAATCCAGGATTAAGCTCCTCAGATGATATGAGCCATATTATAAAGTACTGTTCTTTGCAATATGAAGAAATTTGTTGTCATAATGATTAAATAACTAGATTTTACAAGACTAATGACTGAGCATTGTTTCAAAGAAACAGAACTAATGAATGATTTAAAAAAATCTTTGTACCTGCATTTCCTTTTATTCTCATTCTTTTTCCAGGCCAGGTCTTCCAAAAGTCTTGTTTTTAACCATGTAGGAATTAAATTTTCCTTAAGAAGGAGGACTATAAAATCAACCAGTCTAGAAAGGAAGTCTGTTTTAATCCCCAACTGGAGTATAAAGATACGCCATTGCCTCTGTATTTATTAATGTTTTGTTTTTCTCACACAGAAATCCTGGTGTGTGACATCAAAGAATCAGGATCTTTCTGGCCCCTGATTACTTACTGGACCTCTCAATACTCTGCTTAGGTACCTCCAGCCTCACACTTTATCCCTGTTCCTATCTTACTTTCCGTGGCAGAGCCTCTAGGTGCCTACCAGGTATCCATTTACATCTTCTTTGATAAAATAATACTTTTATTCAGGAGAGTAAGTTCATAAAATTTCCAGCAAATGTTTCATCTTTTAACATTGGTTTTCACAGACTATTTTATGGTTGGGTAAAAAGTTATAGCTTATCCACAAATTCCCCATATCATATAGCCAACAATTTATCCAATCACTATATATATGTATATTGTATATGTACATATGTACACATATATATGTGCATGTATACACATACATATATACCCATAGATATTGAATTATTAAACGTTTTTATTATCTTCTTGTAGAAATTAGCAGTGCCATAAAATAGAAACCATAACATAATAATTCATTTGAAAAGTGAGTGATCTTTCTTTTCTTCAATCTTTCTTCAGATCCCACTATATATTAATAGAGAATTTATTCTTCTGTATCCACAAACTATCTCTTCTTAATTTAAATAAAAACTGTATAAAAATAAATGCTATAATCATAGCACCACTGTTAATGATTTATAGCAAATGCTATATTAAATTATGCTCAGAAAGAATCTTTGGAAGGGTTCCTTCAATCACATATTGCTCATTAAAAGGAGCCAAATGCATCCAAGTGTGACTTTTGGCTAAGCTGTTAATAAGAAGGCAGTTCAATATGAGTTAATTACAGTTATGATATCTTTTATAAACAATTATGATAACTTTAGCACTCCATCATCATTAAGATGTAAACAGTTCTCATAGACTGGTTTGAATTATAATTATATCAAGCCAATGAATTCAATTTTTAGCCGATCAAACACTCATCTGAGAGATTAAGGAAGTAGAGTTTCTTTCTGCCTGCCTTTCAGCTCTGTGCAGGCTACCCTTGGGAGATCACATAGGGATGGTCACAGTCACCCACCATTCCCCCCCTCTTCCCCACAGAAACAAAAAATGATAACATTAAAATAACAGCTTTATTTCCCCTATGAACTATCATAAAGAACAAAGGAAGAAGAATGTACTAACTTTCATATTTGGTGACTCAGACGTACAGACCCCAAGCTTAAATATGAGGATCACAATAGTAGCATGCTGAATCAAGTCACTAAGCGGGACAGAGTTCTCCCACAGCTTAAAGGTTTATGCATGCAGTAACAAACAATAAACGCTTACTGAAAGGATGCATGATTGAAACAATATAAATCCGACAACAACATTTAAGGAACCATACTATACTTTCAGTTAGAATTCTGGATTCAAAACAGGAATGTAAAGAGAAGCCTCAAAGAATCAAATCCAATATTCATGATATTGAACTGAGTTAATAAAATGTCTTAAGAATGCTAGACTTCATTTTTCAGTCTCTCATAGAAACGTTTCAACTTTTTAAAGATATCTTTTCCATCAGTCTGACAAACCTTTGCAACTATGACACTGTTTTCTCTTTACTGTCATCCAAGTTTGCCCCGAACACATCAAATATTCATAACTAAGGGCAATTCTGATGGCTATTGCTTAAAAATCAGGGGTAATGTGATAAAAATTGTGACTTTTATATGTCCCTTCAGGATTGATCCAAAGAAGACACAGTATTATATATACATCTTTCAAGACTTAGTTGAAAGCTGACATCCTATATTGTGGAAAATTAAAACTTTTAGATAGAAAGTGAGCATATCTGACTTAAATAGCACAAAGCAATATACCAAAATAATGAGAAGATGTTTCTAGGCACTCTTAAATGTAGATACTTGATATTTGCCCCATCTGAGATGAAGAGTTCTGCTGACTGGGCCATATTTGCTTACTTTGATCTTATTCAAAATCTGTTTGACATCTGACACATTTATAAGGAACAAAAGTTTGTAAGCATTGTATCTATTGGTACAGATGAGTGGAATACAGAAAACATAGAGATTATAAATTAAGAAAGAAAAGTGAGTGCAAATGCTTTGGTATCTTTGTAGTAGCACAATCTTGAGGACAAACTTCCTTATAATCAAGCAGGATCAAGAAGAATGAACTGTTCCTGCCAGAAACTGGATCCCAGATTACAAGGAAGTAATGCATTGATGGTTACTAAACTGGCACTTTCAACACATTCAGCCGTGGTTCTTTGCAATGCCAATGCACATCTCTGCTCCCTCACACAATACCACTGATGACTCCATAATAGCAACAACTTTTTGAATCAGCCATATGCATACATATATCCCCATATCCCCTCCATCTTAAGCCTCCCTCCCACCCTCCCTATCTCACCTCTCTAGGTCAACACAAAGCACCA
The DNA here is from genome assembly GCF_011762595.2 of Tursiops truncatus. Classification (NCBI taxonomy): domain Eukaryota; kingdom Metazoa; phylum Chordata; class Mammalia; order Artiodactyla; family Delphinidae; genus Tursiops; species Tursiops truncatus. The sequence goes on along the minus strand of NC_047042.1, from coordinate 66,286,967 downwards.
AGCTGATCTCCCTGTGCTATGCACCTGCTTCCCACTAGCTAACTATTTTACATTCGGTAGTGTGTGTATGTTGATGCTACTCTCACTTCGCCCCAGCTTCCCCTTCCTACCCCGTGTCTTCAAGTCCCTTTTCTATGTCTACATCTTTATTCCTGCCCTGCAACTAGGTTCATCAGTACCTTTTTTTTTTTTTTTTTTGGATTCCATATATACGTGTTAGCACACGGTATTTGTTTTTCTCTTTCTGACTTACTTCACTCTGTATGACAGACTCTAGGTCCATCCACCTCACTACAAATAACTCAATTTCATTTCTTTTTATGGCTGAGTAACATTCCATTGTTTATATGTGCCTCATCTTCTTTATCCATTCATCTGTCGATGGACACTTAGGTTGGTTCCATGTCCTGGCTAGTGTAAATAGTGCTGGAATGAACATTGTGGTACATGTCTCTTTTTGAATTATGGTTTTCTCAGGGTATATGCCCATTAGTGGGATTGCTGGGTCATATGGTAGTTCGTTTTTTTTATTTAATGAGGAGAGCTTGTTAACTCATTGAGCAATGAAACCAGAATTATTGTGTCTACTTTACTTTTAGAGAGGCGAACTTTTACCTGTTTGCAGGCATGTCTTCTCTTGCTTCCTTCCTTTCTTCTTTCCTTTCTCTCATTCTTAATAATAATGGCTATTGAGCATCTTCTATATCCCAGATGATATGCTATACACTACGTGGTTAAACAGGTCCCTGTCTGCATAGAGCTTAATTCTAGTGGAAGAAGGTTGATAACAAACTAATGAATTTATCATGTTTTGGATGATGGTGGGTGCTATGATGAAATTTAAGGCAGGATGAAGGGATCAGACAGTATTCTTGGCTGGGGGAAAGCAGACACTATTTTATATATAGTGGTCAGGAAAGGCCTGACAGGATGATATCTGAGCAATGACCTGACAAAGAAGAAATGATGAGACACATGGTTCTCTGGAGGAAGAACATCCAAAGCAAAGAGAACAACAGATGCAAAGAGTCAAGAGAATGCTTAGTTTATTCAACTTTCAAGTGTAACAAAGGTTTACAAGGGTGACACTGGGAGGGGAAAATTCAAAGAGATGATAGACAGAAAATTTCTTTGCTATTTCCCTGTGGCAGCTGGGGTGGAATTTTTCTAGGCTGCATTTCATAATATATGCCTTTGTGGCTCCTGGCTTTCTCATGGCAATTCAAATCCTGCTTCCTGTACTTCTCTAATCAGTGGTCAGGATTATTATCCATGTGGTTGTATAAAGAGCCTTATACTCCTTATCTAAAGTCCATATCTGGTTCCAATTTCCCTATGGGCATCCTGGCTTTACATCTAATCAGTGTTCTTACTTGGCTTTTCTGCTCCATTTCAAACACTTGTGGATTTTCCCATTCTTGATTTCAAGCCTAGCTATGCATCTAATTTATTCAGCTATATTCTATATGTTTGAGGCATGAAGGTGAACTCCTTGTGGTAATACATTCCACCATATTTACCTAAAAATAATTATTTCCTTCATGTCAGCTGACCAGTGGGTCTAATTGTTTGACAGAGTTTACTATCGTCATAAAAATATATTTTTAAAGAATCAAATTCTCATATCTAAACTTTATTCAGGAGTTTATAGAAAACACAGATACTTGGTAAATCCATAGTTTAAGCTTACAGAAGCTGTCTCTTGAGCACTGGTTCTTTTTTCTTGCCAAATTCCATAAAATGTGAAAATTTATATAATATAGACCAATATAGTATGAGCAAGATGGGAAATGTTTGACAGCCAGATGTCCCAACTTTTTAGCTAAGATGTAAGATATATTTGATCATGTCAATAAATATGTAAAACAGGTTACCATGTATCAATATAAGCAATTTTAAATATGAAATATAAGAATTAATTAAAAAGAAACTAAACCAAATTTGTGCCACCATTCCAGTACTGAAAATTCAATGTTTTATTTTCTGTTGGAAATATAATAGTTATAACTACATTTTCAAAGTTCACACTATAGGGAAAAAGGTGACTAAATCAATGAAGCTCAGCCTGTGCCCTCCTAATTCATTGAATTAAATGCCTCCACCAGACTCTACAGAAAATGAAACCTAATTTCATCAGAAACATTTACAGATCCATCTAGCTAATTCACTTAATAGTGAAAACTGAATTGTACCTCATGGTATTGGAGGAATGTAAATTTGGGGATTACTAAAGAAACAAAAACGTTCAGAAGTAATAAGTATTGACTTGCTGTCAGGTGGCAATCACAGAAATGGCTGGTAAACAATATACTAAGTGGTTGTAGAAACACTGTGCTATTAACTGCCTTTTCAGGGTGACATGAGAAAGCGATAACAAGCTAAAATCATGCTTTTATTTGGCGACACAAAAGCTGATTTATCCAACATCCATCCATCCAAATTTCTAATTATTCAAGATGTAGTCTTCTTAATGACAAAATCCTGACCTGCCATTTAGCTACTAACCTTAGGAAAATTATTTAATGTGTCTCTCGGTTTCCTCAACTATTAAATACAGATAAGGACAGTGCTCCTTCATAAGCTATTTACAGGGAACACATAAGTATCAATAAATATATTTAAGGTGCTGAAACCAGTGTCTGATACATAGTAAGAGTTATAAAAGTGCTACCTATTACTATATTTATTGCTTTATGTGGTATGGACTGGATTGGGGGGGCATTATTACTACCTATATAGGCATTGTATGATAAAGATGATGGGGGACTTCTCAGGCCAGGCCAGGTATCGTTACCTGAAAACTGTATACAAAGAAAGACTTGAGAAGATCACAGACCAGAGATAGGAGCTCATTGAAAGACTGAGAGTTAATAATAAGATTACAGAATACCTCCTCTCTCCCATACCTTATCACCATATCAACAGGTTCTAGTATAATTACAGTGGATTACAGCTGAAAGAGCTGCAAAATGCAAACACTATCTGTGGAAAAGTATTTATAAAAACCCGAAGTTAAGAAGAGAGACAAAAACAAGCACACTAGAACAAGTTGGCATATCTGGCAACTATGACAATAGCAAATACTAAATACAGACAAACATCTAACCAGATTAACATAAATCTTCACACCAGAGGCTTATTTATCTCAGTTCTTTGTTACCCAAAACAACTTGTGCAACTTTCAACAAAAAATTGCAAGAATTTTTTTTTGCCAAAAGACAAGAAAAAAGCATGGACTGTAGGAAAACAAATATCATGAGTAGATTCAGATATGACACAAATGTTGAGGTTATCAGATAAGGAATGTAGAATAACCATGATAAATATATTAAGGGTTCTAAATGAAAAAAATAAATAATATGCAGTAATATATGGGTAATGTAAGTAGAGGTATGGAAATTTGAATTTAGAATCAAAAGAAAAACAAAACAATTTTTTTTACTGAAAACAAAACAACTTTAAAAACCATGACACAGAAATAAAGAATGTCTTTAGTGGGTTCATTAGTAGACTTGAAGTGGTTGAGGAAAGAATCAGTGAGTTGAAGATATAGCAATAGAAATTTGTAAAGTTGAAATGTAAGTAGAGAAAAGGATGAAGAAAAAAATCCAAGAACTTTGGGGGCAAGTTAAAAAGATGAATTAAACAAAAATTTGCAAAACCAGAAGGAAAAAGAACATACAGAGCAGAAGAAATATTTGAAGTAGCAATGACTGAGACCTTTCTAAAATTAATCGTGGACAATAAACTACAGATAAAGGAAGACCAGAGACAGCAAGAAGATAAATGGCAAAAAAAAAAAAAAACAAAAAGAACAACCCAACCTAGACCTATCATATTAAAAGAGCAGAACACCAAAGAGTAAGAGATTACTTTGAAAGAAGTTGGGGGGGGGGGGAGAGGGATTACTTATAGAGGAATAAGTTTAAGAATTACAGCAGGCTTCTCTGAAAAAAATGCAAGCATAAAAGAGGGGGTGCGATATTTAAAGTGTTGAAAGAAAAATCATCAATTTATAATTCTCTATCGAGCAAAGCTATCCTTAAAGGTGAAGGAGAAATAAAGACTCTCAGACAAACAAAAGCAGAGAATGTATCACCAGCAGGCCTTCCCTGAAAGAAATCTTCAAAGAAGTTATTCAGAGACAAGGAAAACACAGGTCAGAAACTCAGATCTACATAAAGAAAAGGAGAACATTGGGAAAGGAATAAATAGAAGTAAAACAATTTTTTTTCTTATTCCCAAGTTTTTTGAGGTATAATTAACATATAATGCTGTGTAAGTTTAAGGTGTACAATGCAATGACTTAATATGTATATATATTACAAAAGGATTACCACAATAAGGTTAGTTAATACATGAATCATCTCACATAGTTACCTTTGTGTGTGTGTGTGTGGGGGGGGGGGGGTGCGTGTGTGTGGTGCGTGTGTGTGTGTGTGTGTGTGTGTGTGTGGTGAGAACTTTTAAGATATACTCTCTTCTCTTAGCAACTTTCAAGTAGACAATACATTATTGTTAACTATAGTCATCATGCTGTACATTGTATCCCCATGACTTGGGGGATAACTGAAAGTTTGTATCCTTTGACCACCTTCATCCATTTCCCCATCCGGCATGCCCTGGAAACCACTAATATACTCTCCGTTTCTATGAGTTTGGTTTTGTTATATTCCACATATAAGTGAGAACATACAGTATTTGTCCTTCTCTGTCTTATTTCACTTAGTATAATGCCCTCAAGATACATCCATGTTGCTGCAAGTGGCAGGATTTCCTTCTTTTTTATGGCTGAATAATATTCCATTGTGTGTGTATGTATACCACATTTCCTTCATCCACTCATCCATCTATGGACACTTAAGTTGTTTCTACATCTTGGCTATTGTAAATAATGCTGAAATGAGCATAGAGGTGCAGATATCTCTTTGAGATAGTGATATTCTTCCCTTCAAATATCTACCCAGAAGTGGAATTGCTGGATTATATGGTAGTTCTAGTTTTAATTTTTTGAGGAATCTCCATACTGTTTTCCATAGTACCAATTTACATTCCCACCCACAGTACACAAAATTCCTTTATCTCAACATCTTCACCAGCACTTGTATCTCTTCTCTTTTTGATGACAGCCATCCTAACATGTTTGAGGTAGTATCTCACTGTGGTTTTAATTTGCATTTCCTTGATTGTTAGGGTTGTAGGGCATCTTTTCATGTCCCTGTTGGCCATTTGTATATCCTCTTTGGGAAAATGTCTGTTCAGGTTCCTTACCCAATTTTAAGTCAGATCATTATTATCTTCTGCTATTGAATTATATGAGTTCCTTATATATTTTGGATACTTACTGCTTATCAGATATACAGTTTGCAAATATGTTCTGGAATTTTATAGGCTGCCTTTTCATTTTTCGGATCATTTCTTTTGCTGTACACTTTTTAGTTTGATGTATTCCTGCTTGTTGATTTTTGCTTTTGTTGCTTGTGCTTTTGGTGTCAGATCCGAAAAATCATTGCCAAGACCAATGTGTGACAAGAAGCTTTGCCCCTTATTTTTTTTTTCTAGTAGTTTAACAGTCCCAGGTCTTACATTTAAGTCTGTATTCCATTTCTAGTTAATTTCTGTGAGTAATGTTAAGACAGGAGTCCTATTTTTTTTATTCTTAATTGATCCAAAAGTTAACTTGTTTAAAGTAATAATGGTAACAAGGTATTGAGTGATTTTAGCACAGGTAAGTAAAATGAATGACAGTAAAGTCATAAGGGATAGGAGCAAGGAATTGAGAATATTTGGTTATAAGACACCTGAACCATAGGGTAAAGGATAATGTGCTTTGAAAGAAGACTTATGTTAATCAAGAAAGTATACTGTAAACTCTAGGGAAACCAATTAAATATTTGTAAAACATGTACATTTGATGAGCTAAGAGAAGAAACAAAATAGGAACATATAATATGCTTAATTAAAATGAGAGAAATTAGAAAAAGAAGCCTCTGACAAGAATTAATTTAAAAATTACATAGTTAATATTAACGCAAACATACCAATATCAGTTTAAATGGAAATGTTCTAAATACACCAGTTAAAAGATAAAGAGTTTCAGAGTGGATAAAAAGACAAAACCCAACTATTTGCTATTTAAAATAAAACTATTTTGAATTAAACATTCTGATAAGCTAAATGTAAAGAAAGTTGTAAGGAGTTACCAAGCTAAGACCAATCAAAATAAAGCTGGAAGAGCAATATTAGTTTTAGACAAAATAAATTCAGAACAAATAAGAGTTATCAGGGGTAAAAAGGACATTACAAAATGATAAAGGGGTCAATTCTCCAAGAAGGCACAACATTCCTAAAAGGGTATGCACCTAACAATAGAGCATCAAAATACGTGAGACAAACACTGATAGAACTAAAACAAGATATAGGTAAATGCACTATTATAGTTGGAAATTAAAATGCTCTCCTAGTCAGTAACTGAGGGGTCAAGTAGGTAGAAGATCAATAAAGAGAAAGTCACTATCAATCATCTTGGTCTAATTGCTAATCTTAGAATATTCTCTGTTATTCTCTTCAATAACAGCTGAATATTCATTATTCTCAAGTTCACATGGAACACTCACGAAGAAAGACAACATTCTAGACCATAAAACATACCTTAACAAATAGAAGGAATAGAAAACATACAAAGTACATTCTCCAACCACAATGGAATTAAGAAATCAATAGCAAAAACAGCTGGAAAATCACCAAATATTTGGAAATTAAATGGTACATTTTTAGTAACACATGGATCAAATAAGATGCCTCAGGAGGAATTAAAACAAATTTTGAACTAAATGAAAATAAAAATATAACATCAAAATTACTATCATACTTAAAAATAGTGCAGTGCCTAAAGGAAAATGTATAACATTTAGTGTATATAATACAAAAGAAAGATCTAAAATCAATAACCCAGTCTTCCAATTTAAAAGACCAGAAAAAGATGATCAATTTAACTCTAAAGCAAGCAGAGGAAAAAAATAATTAAAATTAGAGCACTAAGCATGAAATTGAAAACACGGAAACAATAGAGAAAAATCAACAAAACTAAAAGGTAGTTCTTTGAAAAGAACCACAAACTTTATAGACCTCTAGCAAGGTTAACAAATATAAAAAGAAATAAGACATAAATTATTAGTACCATAACTGAAAGAGGGTCATTACTGCTAATTCCCTGGATTTAAATGGTAATAAAAAATATATGAACAGCTTTATGTCCACAAATTTGATAATTTAGATAAAATGGACCAATTATTTGGAAGAGACAAAGTACCAAAACACACACAAAAGTAAATTACTTGAGTAATTCTATATATTGTAAAGAAGTTAAATCATAACCAATAGCTTTCCTAACCAATAAATCACCAGACTAAGATGATTTCACTGGTAAATTCTAGCAAACAGTTAAGGAAAAAAATGGCACCAACTCTCTAAAATCTCTTCCAGAAAAAGAGGCAGTGAGACAACTTATCTCTTCCTACTCCATAGCACAGGGATCTGTACTCAGTGCTCTGTGGTGACCTGAATGGGAAGGAAATCCAAAAAAGAGGGCGTATATGTATACGTATAGCTGGTTCACTTTGCTTACAGTAGAAACTAAACACAACATTGTAAAGCACTAGACTCCAATAAAAAACTTTAAAAAAAAGAAAACTTTTCTCTTTCTCTGAGAACAGCATTGCCCCAATACCAAAACAGATTAAGATACTGTAAGAAAGGAAAACTACAGAACAATGTCTCTTATGAACATTGACCAAAATATCCTAAAATATATCAACAAATTGAGTTCAAAATGTATAAAAAGTGCCATACACCGTGACCAAGTGAAAACTTATTCCAGATATGCAAGACTGGCTCGATATTCGAGAATTAATCAATGTAATCATATTATCATATCAGTGGAGTCACAAAAGCATTTAGCAAAATCCAAAGTCCATTCATGATAAAAACTCACATCAAACTAGGAATCAAGGGGAAATTCTTCAATTTCACAAAGAACGTCTACATGAAACCTACAGCTAATATATTAAATCATGCAAAACTGGACACTTTCTTCCTAAAATCAGGAACAAACAAGGATGTTCTTTCTCTCCAGTCCCATTAAGCATTGTACTGGAAGTAAATAAAACACAATACAAAATAAAGAAATCAGAAGACAAGAAAGATCAATAAAAGATGTACAGATTAGAAAGGAAGAAATAAAACTGTCTCTATTTACAGATAATATGATCGTCTATATAGAAAATTTCACAGAATTGACCCCTTTCCCCCCAAAGAAAACCCCTCAGAACTAAAACAGCAAGTATATCAAAGTTTCAGATTACAGGGTAATACATAGAAGTCAATGGTTTCCCTATACCAGTCATGAACTGGAATTCTGAATGTTAAAAAACACTCTTTCAATAGCATCTTATAAAATGAAATACTTAGGCATAAATCTCACAAAATATGTGTAGGGTTTATATGCAGAAAACTTCAAAACACTGAATAAAAAACAAAGAAGACACAGATAAATGAAGAGATATTCTGTGCTCATGGACTGAAGCTGCAGTATTTTTAACGTGTCAGTTCTTCTGAAATTGATCTCTACATTCAACACAATTTGGGAAGAGGGAAGGAGGGAAAGACAAACTAGGGGTATGGAATTAACAGACACAAACTACCATACACAAAACAGATAAGCAGCAAGGATTTACTAAATAGCACAAGGAATTATACACAATATCTTGTCATAACCTATAATGGAATATAATCTTCACAAAAACTGAATCACTATGCTATCTACCTGAAACTAACACGATATTGTAAATCAACTATACTTCAATTTAAAAATAGGAACAAAAAGAAAAAAATAATGTGGAAAAGGGAGGGGGTTCATTATGATCCCCTCCTGAAAGTAGTATGTATCACTCTGACCATATTTCTTAGGCCAGCCCTCAATCATATAGCCCTGGTTAACTGCAAAGGAGTCTGGAGAATGTAATCTATCTCTGTTCCCAGAAAGAAAAGGAGTACATGAAAAATGATGAACTCTAGGGATCTCTTCCACATATATGACTCATTGCTAAGAAATCACGATTGGATCAGATTACAAGGACAAAGACATTGTCTCTAAAAGGATTCTCTTAATAAACAGAAATATTTGCTGTAAGTACTACTGGACCCTTGGAATTCACGAAGAACCAAACTGAAATGAAGGGGATATGAGGAAAAATAAATTTAATTAAAGGAAGGGGAAGGTAATCAAGGTAATCCTGGGGATTAGGATGACAGTGGACTAGCAGGCCTGGTTTCAAAAGATAGAACACTGGAGCAAAAAGAAGGTTGGCCAAGAATGGAATCCTCATAGAAGACAAACATCACTTACTCCCATACTTTCCAGAGGCTCGCTGTAAACAAACGTTTATTAATGCAGAAGCTCCTCTAGAGATGAGTGTCTTACTCTTTATAGACTGTAATTTCCTGTGTTCTGTTACATTCACACCACTCAAAAATGTTCTGAGTTATTTTCCAATATCAGGTATACTTCCCCCAAGCATCAAAATTCCAATAAAGGCATAAATTTGTTTTTAAAAAAATCTGAGCAAGTTATTTTCTAGATATCAACAAATGGATTCTAAAGTTTATATGGAAAGATAACATACCTAGAATAGCCAATACAGTACTGTGGGAGATGCACAGAGCTGGACTCACTACACCCAGTTTTAAGAGTTATTATAAGACAACAGTAATCAAGATAGCATAGTATTAACAAAAGAATATACCCATAGATTAACAGATTCTGGTAGGCAGGTAATAAAAGATGTGTAACTTGACCCCACTGAATTTCAGGAGGGTGAATCACACAAATTAAAGCAAATGCTCTGGGTGTGCCTTCCATTGTAAGCTGACCAAAATCCAGTTTTGAAGTAGGAAAATGTGAATAATAAATAAGGAATAAATTGAAAGAAGAGTGGTTGGTGTTTATAGGTATTGTGCATCTATTAGCACCTGTCAATTTTTTTCTTTTTCAAATTTATCTATAACTTTACCAATCCTTTTTTTCCCTACCACTGAGGAAGGTGTATCACCTTAGGACTAATAGTTGTACCTGATCCAGCCACCAGTCTTCTCTACAGTTGCTACTACAGTTTTCTTCTTTTCTCTCCCCTCACTCCTTTACCTATGGGCACAACAGGAGTTTGTGGAGGGTGGATTACCATGTAGTCCTTGCAGTCAAAGGAATATAGTATTAAACCCCTGTTTCACGTCTAGCTAAACATCAATTGTCAGGCAGGTGTTTAACATGTGTGGATCAATATCAATTTTTCTATCTTCTCCTTAGCCTACAAACACATTCAAGTACATTCTAACATAACCTTCCTTTTCTCTCTTTATCCCTCCTGAAGCTACCAGTGCGAACAATTTTCAAAGACATGGCAAACTGCCTGCATATATTGTATTTCCTCTCCACTTCTTCATCCTCAAATCCCTGTGGATAGCATTCACTCCTGCTGGTCCCTCACATTATTTAAAAAAAAAAAAAAAAGTGATTAGTTACTTTCTATTTTCAAATACAAAGGCCTTCAGCTTGAGTTGTATTTACTCTGAGATAGTTTTGCTAATTTTGTTTTAATAAACAACTTCATTCCCTAAATCCCTGAGTGAAAGAATGTCATTAGTTCTCCCTGAATAAAACATATACTAAAACAGATTCAATCTGTCCATCTGACCCCATTTGATTAAAGTACCTTGACACAAACTATGATTCTTTAAGAAAAATACAAACATCTTGATTTAAAAGAATTTCTGGGTTATATATTCAATTAGTTATTCTAGTGGAATTAGGCTTAAGGCTTAAGATGCCTTCTCTTCTTACTGACTCAGCATGTTGTTTCATTTTTAGATATAAACACAGTAATGCAAAGTACACTAGAACCGCTCTACTTGAGGATGAGGCTGATACTAAAATTATTTAACTATTTCCTTTGAAGCAGAAGTGAACACCAATAAAAACTATTTTTAAATAATCTTAATGGTAATGTCACATTTATGAGAATCACTCTTTTTCAATGAACTACAAAAAGAGACAAAGGCAAGTGAAAGTCAATGGGGATAGAGGTAATTTTTTAATTTTCGAAGGTGATAATATTAAATCGTATCCAAAGTGAGATTTTAGCATTGATCATATTCAAGGGATTTTTGTCAACAAAAGTGATGAAATAAGAGAAAACATCTCGTTAAAATATCCAGCTTCGGGCTTCCCTGGTGGCGCAGTGATTGAGAGTCCGCCTGCCGATGCAGGGGACACGGGTTCGTGCCCCGGTCCGGGAAGATCCCACATGCCGCGGAGCAGCCGGGCCCGTGAGCAATGGCCGCTGAGCTTGCGCGTCCGGAGCCTGTGCTCCGCAGCAGGAGAGGCCACAGCGGTGGGAGGCCCGCGTAACCACAAAAAAAAAAAAAAAAAAAAAAAAAATTCCAGCTTCACGTATGGTAAGGAATTGTCAACAACCATGTTAAAATTTATTCTCTCCATGGTTTTTTTTTCCTGGTATTCGAATATTAAGCCTTTTAAAATTAACTGCAGCATTTACATTATACAATTCAAGGTCAAATGTAAAAGTGACCAATCTCTTTGGACAAATTTTTGAACTTGTTTTGTATGCCCAACAAAAAAAGTGTTGAAATAAATCATCATAATTATTATGGTGCCAGTTATAATTGTTGTTACAAGCAGAGCAACTTGTGACAAAGGCAACTAGCTCTTGCTGCAAGTTACCTGTGTGCCATTCACAACAGAAACTTTCCTTATATTATCCATGGACCCCTCTCACCATCCCTGTGTGGAAGCTATTAACTCCACTGAGAGAAGAGAAAATTGCTTGACTTGCCCCAAGTCAAATATCCAGTATTGGCAGCTTTGAATTCGAACGAGGCTGGTGCAACTTCAGTCAATAGGTATACAATACATTCATTTGCTAAGGAAAGGGGAAATCTGGGGGTTACCTTGTGTGACAAGAAAATAAAGAATTCACACTTTTACTCTTCCTCTGCTAAGGAGAATTCAGACTACCTGTTCAATTTCTGTCTCTTCATTGTTTAGAATCGGGGTGATGATTGGGAAAATTGAGATGCAAAAAATCAACATTAGTTATTTTATATTTTAAAGTATGGAAAGCCACTGGTGCGTCTGGTGCCCAAAAGGGAACAGGGAGGAGGAGTGAAGGGAAGATTTCACTCAGGCTGAGTAGATAAAGAATTTTCTGGGATTTTAACAAAAGATGAGAAGGCTCGGGCTTCCCTGGTGGCGCAGTGGTTGAGAGTCCGCCTGCCGATACAGGGGACGCGGGTTCGTGCCCCGGTCCGGGAAGATCCCACATGCCGCGGAGCGGCTGGGCCCGTGAGCCATGGCTGCTGAGCCTGCGCGTCCGGAGCCTGTGCTCCGCAATGGGAGAGGCCACAGCAGTGAGAGGCCAGCTTACCAAAAAAAAAAAAAAAAAAAAAAAAAAAAAAAAAAAAAAAAAAGATGAGAAGGCTCAGAAAAGTTACTGTAAGACTCCAAGAGAAAAGAAGGAAATAGAACCTTTAAGAACTCTTTCTTTGCATTAGAAAAATAATCCCCCTTTGTTGTTTTCTTGAGACTGCATTTAAGATCTAAATGTTTTAAGATTACTTTTAGACACAGGCAGCACATTTCTTAACATACAACACTGGGTAAAGAATAGGTCATGTGGAGACTTGGCTTTATTTTGATTACAGTAGACATCTAACTAGCATTGAGATGGAACTTCACATGTGAAAATACCTTTCCCTCTCTTTGTATTACAACCAATGCCTCTGGCAACTGGTATAGGGCACTGCGCCTGAAATGACCTACTCCCCAATGGCTACCTCCCCTAGCTCTTCTCCTGAAATCTGGAGACCAACTGTTTTGTGGGTGGGGGGTTCGAGAGAGAATTTCTAGTCATCAAATTCTTCTCCAAGCGTTAGAAATTTTATCTAAGAGGTCAGATGTCTGGCAACAGATGACAGTAGCCTTAGAGAAAAATGTGAAAGTTTCATGTCAGCCAAGCAGAAGATACAGAAGCAGCCCTTTTTGAGAACTTTTACAGTTCCACTTCTTATGTACCAGACAGGAAAATTGGGGGGAAGATGCTTTAACCTGGAGTCTTGAAGTATAATGGGACTCTGCCCTTGGAAATTGTTGTTTATGGAGAAATTTCATTGATGCAATCTAGTTAAAAACCAACTGAGATGATCAAAGTGAGCAGCTGAGATTGCTGATAAGACTTGGTATATGAACATGGGAGATAATTTATCTAGGCTGGTGAAGTACTGTACTACATGCATTTGCCGTTGCAGCCTGTTCAGAGCAACACACAGGATCCTCAAGGACTCAGCATATGTGATATATCAATACTTGCTCCACCTGTGCTAAGCAACCTGAAGGACCACTGAACCTTCTTCTGAGCCCTGCACCTTCTGACATCAACTAACCTCTTACCAGAATCTGCTGTAGCAAGCTCACTGAGGGACATTATTCACTCTGCACTACAGAATCATGTTCAAGCTGGCCAAATGCAATGATACACTAACAAGCAAAGACAGATATCCTACTAGGTTTGGGAGGAATACTTCCACTGCTTTCTCCCTTTTTTCCTTTTTCTCCTTTTCTACTCTTTTCTCCTTTCTCTCTTTTATTGCCAAACCTTTTGAACAAGTTGTCTGTTCACTATCACTGCATTTAACCTCCTGCTTGCTCTTCAATGTTCTTCAATTCATCTTTCATCATAAATGCTTTGCTGAGTTAGCTCTTCCTAATTTCACACAAGAGTTCCAAGTTGCTAAGTTAAATATCATTTTCTATTTTCAACTCCTCTTTCTTATACTGATTTCTGAAGACAACATTTATTCATGTGTTCATTCAGTTTATTCTACTAATACTTTTAAACACCTACCTTCAAGAAACTGTATTCTAAGCAATGGGAGTAAAGAAATGATCAATAAAGACAAGGTTGATATTCTTGAGAAGCATATATTTTCATGTGGGAGACAGATATTAGACAAATAATCATAAAATTATGTTTAATTAAAACCCAAGTTACATCCTGTAAGGAAATGACATTCAGTTCTTTTACAAGAGGCTGGTCTATATTGAGACTTGAGGTCAACTTTCCTGAAATAGTTAGTCTTGAGCTGAGATCTGAAGAGTGAATAGAACTTTACCTAAAGAGGTAAGGGGATGGGCACACTGAGCAAAGGATTAGTGGCAAGGGCATATTTTCCTGTACACTTACCCTCAGGAAACGGGGGTGGGATGTAAATGAAATGATTAAGAGGGAAAATGAGAAACATGGTTATAATTTACGTTGGCATTAGGTTTTAATTTTGTGCCCCTAACATGAGCAGGTAAGTATTCTTACCCTCCATTTTAGAGATGAGGAAACTGAGTCACAGAAGTTTCATAAATTGAGTTCACAGAGGGTTCACAGGAGCAGTACCCTGATTAGAAGCCTCATTTCTGAAGCTCAATGAGATGTGTAAAGACAAAATAAACTGGTAAGTAAAATGAGCGGAGAGACAGAATCTCTTTAATGCCTTGGCAGCTGCACTCCTAGTTGGCTGGAAAGGTGTTTCTCCACGGTAGAGTATCCAAGGACAAATCTACAGCACCCACTGGGAAAACCTGAGGAAATCCATCCCCACCTTATTTGGGATTAGGGTTTTCTGAGAACGGTGTAGTTTCAAGTTAGCTCATTGCCTTTAAGAACTTAGATTCTGCCAAACGCAGAAAGCATACAAGCCTGTAAAGAGAATGAATCTCTGACCAGATTCCTCTGGCACAGAGATTCCTCCCTACTATCCGTTTGTTTCCTTGAGAGAGTCTGTGTTTTTCCTCTGTTCCTTTTGTCCTGCTTGGCATTCAATTTTGGTTTTTCAACAAGATACTATCTTCTATATCCTTCCTTTATTATCACGTACCCAGCCCATAGGTAAACCCTTTCTCTGCTGCTCTCACCCCAATCTAGGCTCCTGGAGCACCACATCTTTGTAAGTACAGATCAGACAATGTTAATTTATATGCCACTTCTTTTCACAAAGATATTGAGGCTGGAATCATCCATGTTATTGACTATTTTAATAGTGCTTGGTAAAATAGAACTAACATAGCTTTAAGTATAAGACTATGAGGAAAGGTAGAAGTGGAAGAAAACATTAAAATCCTGAAAAGATTGCTGGATGACCAGGGTTGAAATTAATCACTTGTCCAGTTAACAGTGATCTAACTGCTCTAGTTCTCACAAATGTGAGAGAACATGAACTGCAAATTCATGGGCCAGACTATGATGAGATGAAGGAGGAATTAGAGGCCACCTGTCACTTGATGAAATAGTTTGTCTGAAGAATCCACGGCACAGCAAAGAAGAGTTGCCTTGGGAATGGAGCACTAATTTGGAATGTGGCAGGTTTCACAAGAAATGTTCGCGTTGATACTGAAGGAGTCATAATAAGCAGCTCCTCAGAGAACATACAGTTTATGAAAATGTTACAATCTGCAAGTGCCATCCGACCCCCATCCTCACTAATCACCCTAACCTTTCTGTCACCAAGTGCTTCACATCCGCCGATCCTACAGCACACACATTCGTAAGAGGGTGTCACATGTCATCTCACCAGCGTGATCCAAAAGAGTCTGAAAATCATGACGGTTCTATCAAGTTGACAGTATATTTTTTCAGAGTGTAGAGAGACAAAAGAATAGATTAACTCCCTTGGTAACTCTTACCTAATAATTTAGATTTTCTTCCTTAAAATTGAAAAAGCTCTAAATACTATTATACAATGTTCTATTGCTCTACAGTAATGTCTAAGCTATAGAAAGAAGATTTTACATTAGGGAGAGTAATGTTGTTTGTGCCCTAATGGGTATAGTGTACTAGGTACTTCTGTATTAATTCCGTTTTTATTCTATTATTTCTATATCCTAAAGGTGCACAACTGCCAGTATTGTTTCAGATTATACATGCCTTAAGGGCAAGAGGAGTGCCAGTAAATATAAAATTAAAATGGTTGAAATGAATTTTAAAGGGGCTGTAGCCAATAACTTATTTATCAAGATAGATCCCCAAATGGTTTCTAATAACCAAATAAAAGAAATAAATTATACCACTTGACAAGTTTATTGCTTTCACTGACCACCCCACCACCACTCATTACCTCCTTGCCACATGTTGTTTTTCTCATAATTGGATTGGTTAGTTATATAAACTGACTTAAGAGGATTAAAAACTCACCTATCTACTGCTCAGGACTTGAGTTCAGCTGTAAATTCATCTATATTTGGACTTATTTTCACTTGAAGTCTTGTTCTTCAAAGAATTAAATCTGAGAGAACTGATAGTAAAATGCAGGTTTTACTCTTCTGGGTCCCATGGGGTGTGTGTGTGTGTGTGTGTGTGTGTGTGTGTGTGTGTTTGCATGTGTGTGCAGGTGGGGTAGGAGAAGAAAGTAAAAAACAAGTTTAAAATATTCTGTAACTGAATTTTGAAAATTAATTATTGAATATAAGAGAGAATTTTTTAGAAGATTTTGATAGCTTACTATACTAGAAGGGGCTATACTCAGCCACACCTTGTCGCTCAGATTACAGGGAAGTTCCGTGGCTTGCTGGTTGAATCACCCAACTTAGAGAACTCACTAATCCCAGGAGTTTAAAGTTTCTTTAAATGTGATCCCATAATATTTGAATCTATACCTATGCATTGCTTTGAAAGTGTAGAAATATGGTCATTTCTAGAGCATAAGCATTTCATGATTTAGATACCAAAGTCAAATTCCATAATCTAATCATAATATTCCTTTAGATGATCTGCATTTAAATGTGAATCAAAATAACTAAAACATAATTTTTGTGTTAAACTACTGTGTGGTAGACAAAAATTAATGAATAGACATGGTTATTTCTGAAGAATGTCTAAAGCGAGGGGGGAAAGTGTTATTTAATTGGCTCATTTTATTCACTTTGGGTTTTTCCCTCTATCATGAATAAATCTGAAATATCAACTAGCATTTCTCCCATAGTAGCAGGTGAGCCCCCAGAGTACTATTAAGTCAATAAGTATAGTTGTGTGATTCCAAACTTAGAAGCAAGATAATTTCGTTCAGAATATTGGCTTTGAGACAGATTAAATTTTACTTAAATGCTTTAGCGGTGTGTTATCATTTTCAGAAACAACCATTAAAGATATTTTTTTAGTCCTTCATAATTTAAACCGTCATTCTTAAATGACTCATTTTTGCTGCTGTCTTGAATGGATCCATGGCAATAGCTGGTTGCATGGACATTTGCCATTGGTTCAGGGTACCCTGCATGTAAACAAAAGTCCTGTGTGGGGGAGGCTCCTTCAATCTAGGAGGCAAAACCTCTTCCCACACAGAAGTCAAATTGAGATACTTATATGCCTCAATTCACTGGAATTTTGGATTCAAGCACCTGCTCCGGAGCTTTAATTTGAAGCCAGTGACATGAAGAAGGGAGAGTCACACAGCATCCATTCTGGGACAGATAGTGACAGTGGCAGTGGAATCCTCTTTGCTGTAAGAATGGAGCAGTTCTAACGCAGAGGCTTTGGTGGTATCAGTGGCATTGTTAGCATAGGGTGTGGTGTATGAATCCAGCTGCAAGATCAATCCTGGGGTATAATCAAATTGGAAATTGTTCCTTGCTGATTAGCCTGAAATCCTAACTCTCCAGCTCCCCAGAGATTCCTGTGACCATCTACAGAATTCTTTTCATAACTTTTTAAAAAACCATGATCTACAGTTGATTTCTGTTCTTGAAATTAAAAGTCCTGCCCAATATATCTGTGACTGAATAAGGGAGGGGGAGAGGGAGAAAGAGAGAGACAGAGAGAGAATGAATGAGAGAAGGAGAATAAAGGTACATTATTAGAGATATTACTAAGCTATTTGCTGCTTTTATTTTATTTTTTTGAGGTACGCGGGCCTCTCACTGTTGTGGCCTCTCCCATTGCGGAGCACAGGCTCTGGACACACAGGCTCAGCGGCCATGGCTCACGGGCCCAGCTGCTCCGCAGCATGTGGGATCTTCCCAGACCGGGGCCCAAACCCATGTCGCCTGCATCGGCAGGCAGACTCTCAACCACTGCGCCACCAGGGAAGCCCTGCTGCTTTTATTTTTCGCATGACACCAAAAAAATTTTAAAAGTTGTATTGCAGACTGTGACTTTGGGCAAGGCTACTCATGTCTGTCAGTGACAGCCCTGGGGAATCCATACACATTATATAAGGGCTGAGGAGATAATTAACTCCGTGCCTCTGAAACATGTAACTGAGAAAACATTATTGCAATTTTATCCTTTTTTCTAGCTCTTATTTTGCTTGTTCAATAATGAAAAATAAACTCTGCAAAATACACTTACTTATACAAAATTTAAACAGACTTTACTTTGAAAGCATTGGAAAGAAAACTATAAAGAGCACCTGATTTAGAAGACAACGCACACAAACACACATGCACGCACATGCACATGCACACACAGGAACTCTAGGGAGGCCACTATACTGATACTTATGTAAATAAAGTGGTTAGCATTAAGCACTCCCTGTGACCTTTAACTACTTAAGGCTACCCCCATCAGAACTCCTAATCGAAAATATACAATATGAAGAATTCAGAAGACTCTAGATCCAGTTAAAATAATATAAACTAGCATAGTTTTACCAAGGGATTGTTAAGAATCCATGAAATCTGGGAAATATCCCAGAGTCCAAACTAGAGAGTCTGAGTTTGAAACATTTATTGAAAGTATAATATTCTCAGCTAGCGTGCAAATAGGACCTACACAGACGATTCAGCTAAAGCGTTTGATCATGGTATTCTTGGGATACAATCCCTGAAAACCTTTGCTCTTGGATTTTCTTTGTCATAAGCAGAAGACATTTTGGGAGATGACAGTAAGACATGGCTTCTCTTAAACAAGTGAGTGAGAGCAGGAGAACAAGAAAGAAGTCACAGTCTTATGGAACCTAGCCTTGGGACAAATATCCCACCATGTCCCCTGTATGCTATTGGTTATAATTGAGTCCCTAGGTCCAGCCTACTCTCAAGGAGTGGGATTATACAAGATAGTGAGTATCAGGAGATGAAGATGATTGGGGGTCATCTTAGAGACATCCTGCCATATTGCCTTATAAAACTTGTTGAAAATTCAATGAGCTAATATATGTAAAGTGCTTAGAATAGTACTCAGGAAAAGTAGTTCTAAGTATTGGTTTTATTATTATTTGTGATTAAAGCTGACCATAAGGCAATAGGGAAAGATAGAGCCTGTTGGAACTGAAGAATGCATGTACCACTTAAAATACTTAGGTCCATATGTTATTTAAAAAACACTCTCTCCAGTGAAAGATACCAATATAGTTTTTCAATACTGGAGGTGCCAGTTTATGACTCGCAGCCAAGGCAATGAAACCTTTTAGTGAAGCGAGGATATTTCCTAAATTCTAAAAAAAAACACCTTTGGTTATTTTAACCTTTTTATTTTGAAATGACTTTAAATTTTTAGATACGTTGCAAAAATAGTAAAAGGACCCCAGATCATAATAATGGATATATGTTTTATACATTTGTCCAAACTCTTGGTGAATGAACGCCAAGAGTGAACCCTAATGTAAACTCTGGACTTTTGGTGATTATGATGTAGCAGCGTAGATTCATCAGTTGCAACAAATGTACATTCTGGTGGAGGATGCTGATAATGGGGTGGAGGTGGGCTATTCATGTGTGGAGGCAGGGCTTATAGGAGAAGTTTCTGTACTGCCTTCTCCACAATTTTGGTGTGAACCTAAAACTGCTCTAGAAAATAAAGTCTTTCCAAAAAAAAGAACTTCAGCATGCCCTTCTTCCGCATTTCACCATTTGCTTTCTCTCTGTATGTTTGTGTATATAAAAATATACCTGTCTGTATAAATATATATGTGTACATATATATTATTTAATATATTCTTCTCTACCTCTTAATAAATTTAAAACATGATGATCCCATTATTCCTTAATATCAATACTTCAGTGTGCATATTCCCAAAATAATTTTTCTTACACAAGAGCAGTATAGTATTCAAAATCATAAAATTAACACTGACATATTAGATTATCATCTAATTCATACAACTCACTCAGTTTTGTCAGTTATTCCAGTAAGGTCATTTATGTACCCAGAATCACATCACATTTAGTTGTAATGTCTCTTTAATCTCCTTAAAATTGGAACAGCTTCTCAGTCTTTCCTTGTGTTTCATGACTTTGACATTTTTATTGAATACTGGACAGTAATTTTGTAGAAAGTTCCTCATTTGGGGTTTACCTGATTTTCCCTGTGAATAGATTGTTCCTTATTTAAAAAAAATTTGGGGGGGGAGAGGAAGACCAAAGATGTGTTATTTTCTCCTCAGGGCATCATAACAGAGGGCACATGATGTTGCTATGTTTCATTATTGGTGATATTAAATTTTTATCACTTGGTTAATATCATATTTGCCAACAATCAAAAACATGCCTTTACTGGACTTCACTTCATCTCTGACTCCTTCTTTAGGGTTAAGCCCAGAGAACTGTTACCTTCTCACACTCTGAACCAACTGATAATTATGATGCTGTGCTAGATAAATGCTGATAACCTAACCACCAGCATGATATTTTAGATAATGTAATTGAGGACTTCTCTTTGGGGGTTCCCACAACCAAACACAGGTTCAGTGATTTTCTAGAATGATTCATAGGGCTTAAAAGCAGTTGTACTCATAGCTATACAGCTTATTACAGCAATCAGCAAGGGAAAAAGACATAAAAGACATATTAGGTGAAATCTAGAGGAATACATGTGCAGGCTTCCTAAGTTCTCCTTCCAGCGGCAAAGCATAGCAGTACTTATACAGTGTTTCTGCCCAGGTAAGGCCACTTAAAACTCCAAAATTATTATTGTGGTTTGGTAATAAAACCACACTTTGCCTTTATGACCAGCCACAATCACTGAAATCCCAAACTTTCAGATGGAAAGTAGATGCTTACCATTAATCGCATTGTTTATATATACAGTCTAGAGAGGCTGGACAACAGAATTCCCTGACTCAGGCACACAAAGCAACCTATCACCCAGGGAAAATTTCAAAAGCCAGCCAAGGGTCAGCCCTGCAAGCAGGCTCTTCTAATAAACAGCACTTCCATGTTAACTTTTTCCTGCATACCTGCTAAGGTGCAAGATGTTTAAAAAAATGACCCTCCCATAACATTACACTCCTACAGATCTGTAGTATACCAGATATGAAAAAGATAATAACATAGTCTTCAGATTATTAATATTTACATGATGTTGACCTTCAATTTTCTTAGGTAAAAGCCTTTAAAATTAATGTATTGAAGAGAACAATAAAACCAGATACTTCCTTCAGGAAAATGTATCATGGCCAAATGGAAGAACATAAAATGACTCTTGGTCATACAACTCAATAGCTAAAAAAACAAACAATCTGATTAAAAAACGGGCAAAGGATCTGAACAGACATTTTTCCAAAGACATACCGATGGCCGACATGTACATAAAAAGGTTCTCAACATCACGAATATTCAGGAAAATGCAAATCAAAACCACAATGAGATATCACCTCACAACTGTTCGAATGGCTATTATCAAAAAGACAAGAAATAACAAGTGTTAGCCTGGATGTTGGTGGGAATGTAAATTGGTGGAGCCACTATGGAAAACATTACGGAGGTTTCTCAAAAATTTAAAAATAGAACTACCATATGATCCAGTAATTCTACTTCTAGACGTTTCCAAAGAAAATGAAAACAGTGATTCGAAAAGATACATGCACCCCAATGTTCATGGCAGCACCGTTTTCAATTGCCAAGATATGGAAACAACCTAAGTGTCCATGGACGGATGAATGGTTAAAGAAAACGTGAAATATATATATATATATAAAATTATTCAGCCATAAAAAGGAAATCCTGACATCTGTGACAATACAGATGGGCCCTGAGGGTAGTATGCTAAGTGAAATACATCAAAGAAAGGTAAATAGCATATGATTGTACCTATATGTGGAATATAAACAAACAAACAAATCCATAGATACGGACAACAAATTGGTGGTTGCCAGAGGCAGGGGGGTGGGGTGTTGATGAAATGGGGGAGGTTGGTTAAAAGGTACAAACTTCCAGTCATAAAATAAGTTCTGGGGATTTAATGTACAGTATGGTGACTATACCTAAAAATATCATATTGTACATATGAAAGTTGCTAAGAGAGTAGATCTGAAAAGTTCTCACCACAAGAAAACAGAAAACTATGTGTTGTCATGGATGTTAACTAGATCTATCATGGTGATCATTTCCCAATATATACATATATTGAATCATTATGTTGTACACCTGAAACTAATACAATGTTATATTCAGTTATATCTCAATTAAAAATGACTTGATTATTTATAATAAAGCAAATGTTTACTAAGGTTTTACTTTGTGCCAGGCCCTGAATTAAGGCCGTTATATCATTTATTTTGTTTAATCCCTATACAATCCTATAATTCAGTTACTATAATGCTCCCTATTTTATAATTGGGAATCTGAGGCTTAAGGAAATTAACTCATAGGCCTATAGTAACCCAGCTGGAAAGGGTAGAGGAAGCAAGGCAGTATGACTCCAGATACTGAGCATATAACCTTTAGAGAACACTGCCTCATTTGTTCGAATTAATAACGCAAATATATTCTTTTTTTTTTTTTTTTTCTTTTTGAGGTACTCGGGCCTCTCAGTGTTGTGGCCTCTCCCTTTGCGGAGCACAGGCTCCGGACGCGCAGGCTCAGCGGCCATGGCTCATGGGCCCAGCCACTCCGCAGCATGTGGGATCTTCCCGGACCGGGGCACAAACCCATGTCCCCTGCATTGGCAGGGGAACTCTCAACTACCGCACCACCAGGGAAGCCCGCAAATATATTCTTTTATAGCCCAATTCTTATTATCTTTTCTTCCCCATTTATATATATTTTTTCAATCTTTACTTGAATCTGGGAATATGAACTATTCCACATGACAAGTTCTGAGACTGAGAAACATTATGTGCCATCAGTTATATAGTTTTCAAAGAAAAATAAGTATGCACAATTTTATGAGCATCCTCATACCTATATGAAATACAGAAAAATATTTCATGAATACTAATTAAACACAAAGAATATTAAATTTAAACTTGAATTGCCATCTTTCAATAGTTAGCCATTTCTTCCAGTGAGTATTTGTAACATAAGTAACTTTATTTATAAGTAATATGTTTTAAATTCATTTGGCAAATGTACAATCAAAAGTCATGATTTTAGTTTGCTTACAACATTTTTTCTAAAACACAATTTACCTCCTTTTAAATCCTTCCTAATTTCTAATTCCCAACATAATTTTGGAAATTGCGGTTTATGTCATGTTGCTTGAGTTAAAAATTATAATGCAGCAAAAAATGTCTGAAGTTGCCAAGCAGTGAATTAAAGTACTCTTCAGGAGGAGACAATAAGAAACTTAAAAGATAAGTTATGTCTGTAGGCGGTAAATTGTCCTTGAAAGAAATAAAGGAAGCATAAAGAGGAATTAATATATCTCTTGGGTTCAACAATATTAATTTGTCTTAACTGTCTTTGAAGTCCTGACCACAGTGATACTTTCCTAGGTGCATTTTAATTAGTGTGATACTGTCTCAATAAGCTACCCAGAATTCAGCAGAGAACAAACCATTATCTCAAAAGCATTTGTCATAGAATATATTACAACATGAATTAATAAACTGGGGCCCATATGAGAGCAGAAAGTCTAGTATTTGAAAACAATTAGAAAATTATTTCCATTGTGGTTCACAATACCCTCAATAATTTTTAATATATACCATATTTGGGGAAAAGCATTTTGTGAGAAGAGGTGGAGGAAGTATTTTCCTATTAGTGTTTTAACTGTCGAGATTTTATATAAATATAAGGTTTCAACATCACAAGTGTCTTTCACCTCCAAAAGTCCCATCTTTTTCATCATTTTAAGTATTGAATCATCCGCACTTGTGGGTAAGCCATCTGCTAGAAGCAATAATTTTAGGAAAGATGTCCCAAAACAGCTTCCCATAGATAGCTGCTGGCAGCTCTGGCATTTGGGAGCATAATCCTTTTAAATTGAAATCTGCCCTAATAGGTACAGGTTTCCAGATCCTCAGAGCATCATGAGTTCTATATATTTGTGATGAAGGTCAAATTCGAGAAAAGGGACATTTAAGCTGAAATTTAGCTGACTTTCTTTCTCAATTGTGTCATTAAATTTCAAAGTCCAAATAATCAAGAATATGCTGAGATTCTTAATGAAAACCCAACATTCATCTTTTGGAAACTATTAACATCCATGATTCATGAGAAAATGAATGAGCATATATTCCCTAAATTATAGATGAGTAATCTATCTTCTCTGTGCTTACATTTTGCCTTTCAGCCTGATCTTCACACCTCCTCTCTTGCAGTGCACATTTAAAATACATGATAAGTCCTTAACACTGAGTGCCTTGGTCAAAGGAGCATTGTACAGAGTGGGAAAAATATCCTAGACTGAAACACCTTAGCTTATTCAGAATATTTTAATTAAAAAATATCACTGAAGGAAAAAAAATCCATCCACAAGCAAAGATAATACTCAAGGATGGTACAATTCTCATTGATCCTCTTAGTTTTTGACTCGTGGCTGAACCATTTGCTTGAATCATGACACAAATCATGTAAAAGAAAAAGTTTTACATTGTTATAAAATAAACTTAATTATAATGGCTATAGAGTTCTTCTACATATATGCAGTTTGTGTTTTGACATCCTTGTAGTAAGAACAAGTTAAACTGATAAGTAATATGAAAACTTATATAGGAAAAAGATTTAGAAAGCCCAAACATCACTACTTTGAATGCAATCATGGGAGAATTTTATCTAATTTTCATTTTTCAAATTATGAATTGACAATACATTTAAAGATTCTTTTTCAATCTTTATACTACAGAAATATGAAAACAATCTGCACCTAATAAGTTTATTGTTTTCTAGAATCAGAGACTTCCTGAATATTTATTTTCTTAGAATAGCATTAAAAATTTTAATTTATGTATTATACATATCAATTTCTCTTTTCATGAATAATCTTTAGCCTAATAAATTATGTATATACATACATATTTTATTTTTGCAGCTCTTTCCGGGTTTTTATTAACTACTCATAAATTATTTACAATTAACTACCTAGAAAATCTAAATAAATAATATGAAATGTTTAATATCATCTGGTAGAGGAAGTCATTCTCTTCTTCTCCTAGCATTCCTATTCTGCCTATCATATTTGGGCATTTTACCCTTCTTCATGTACTGGGAAGAAAATCTTCTAGCTTCTCTCCACTTCCTCATTCATTCATAATCCTGGAAAATTAGTGACTTAGCTGTTGATTTTAAGGAAAAAACTGAGTATATGTGGGTCAGCCTTTTCTCTTTCTTTTAGATAATCTGTACTCAGGGTGAAGAACACTGGCATCCTTTGTTCCTCTATTTGGAAAGCTTCTAATGAAAGACTCTTCATCTGCAAGGTGAAAAGCATGTCATATTGGATGAGTAATTTCAATTTATATATGAAGAATAAAAAGAAACTGTGATCTAATAAAGCAGATATGTGGTGTTCCATTTACATTACTTCTGTAATTAATTTCTCAGTTAGTTTGGACCTCAGAAAAGAAAGGTTTGCAAATCACCAGGATTTCATCAAAAAAAAAAAAAAAAAAAAAGTAAAGTAAAAATTTCTAAGAAGGTATGAATAAGATAAACCTGATACTATTAAGACTGGGATTACCTTTTCAGAAGGATGTATAATTGACTAAATTTAGGCACAATTAATCAGTTACCTCAAAAAAGTCAATTCTTTTTTAAAATAATCATTATACAATTATCATTATCATTTGATCACTTTTTTTGACAATTTAAAAATGCCCTCCATATGCCTATTCATTAAGTTATTAATCTTTACAACATACTTATGAGGTAATAGTGAATGTTGAAGAAAAATAGGAAATGGGTTTAAAACATTTAGAAAGTGAAAAGAAGATCATTTACTCAAGCTAAAAATTATTCTTACTATGGCCCTAGCCATGTCACATGTTTTCATAGATGTTATTTGATTTTCATATTTTTAAAATTAAACAAGATGTAACTATAAATATTATTTTAAAGAGACTCTGATACCAATAACACTTACCATTTTTAAGGTTACAGTTGAAAATAAAAAGGCAAAGTTGACACGAATTTCCAATTAAAGAAAATATCAGATATTCACGTGAAAATTAAAAAAAAATTTGTTTTTATTTCTGAAAAATTTAAAACCACTCAATAATATTTATGCATCTATATCTGGAGAATTTTAAGGCACTCAGTGAAGCATATTTGTAATAATTAACATTTAAGATCCTAATAATTTTCATGTGGTAGCTCGTCTCCCAATACAGTCTTCCCATAGACCATACCTCCTGGTGTTAACATCCTTGTGTGGTATTCTCTACCATAATCTGAGCTGGCCCTGTGTTTGCTTTTCACCAATAGATCAGAATGAAGCTAGTTCATAAGGAGACTTGGGCCTCTTGGAACACTTGCTGTTGTGATGCAGCCTCACAGATACCAGCAACAATTCCGTGCAAAAAGCCCAGACCACGTAGAGAGGTCACATAGTTTAAAGTCCACCTAGTCACTTTAGCCGATAGCACAGGCTGAGATCAAAGCCAACAACAAATATTAGCTGCCAGTAATGTGAGTGGTACATCTTGGACATTCATCTGAATTAAGCCTTTAATGTCCCCAACTGTTATCTAATGGCAACTAAGAGAACCCAGTGCTCAACTGAACCCTGTCACGCTACACAATCATGACAGATAATGTTTTGTTTAATGTTATTTTTAGCTAGTAAGGTTTCAGATGATTTGTTATGGAGCAGAAATAACTGGAAGAAAAATTGGTACCTAGAGTGGGGTCATATAACTGAAAAAAACCCACAAAACTTTAACTATATGACTTCAGTTTTAGGATTGGATGGTTAATGGAGGCCTGAAGGGCATCAAGAGGATTATTAATGGAAGCTGCAAGGACAGTATGGAATTTTTTCTTAGAAGCTGGAAGAAAGATTACCTCTACTATATAAGAAAGGAATTTAGAAAACTGTTGCTTGGGATAACATGGAAAATAGAAAATATATTAAATAAACTGGTACATTTGGCTAAGATTTCCACTCAGTTGCAAGTGCCAACTGGTTTTCTTTTGCTGTATATGTTCTTTTTGCCAATTCTTATGTTTTATTTTTTTCTCCTAGGTACTGAAATAATTAAAACTTCAGAGCATTGTTTAATAGATGTGATAATTAAGAGCATATTTGTTTTGCTCCTGACTTCAACTGAGTAATTTTTCACTGTTGAGTATGATACAGATTTTTATTTTGAAGTAGATATTTTAATCACATCTTTATGTCTCGTTTAAAAGTGTGTGTTTAACTTTTTTCACATATAATCAAAAGGAATGTTGAAATTTACCTTATTCCCTATATATATATGTATATATACATATATATATACACATATATATATGTGTATATATATATATATATATATATATATATATATATATTTTTTTTTTTTTTTGGGGGTTCGCGGGCCTCTCACTGCTGTGGCCTCTCCCGCTGCGGAGCGCAGGCTCTGGATGCGCAGGCTCAGTGGCCATGGCTCACGGGCCCAGCCGCTCCGCGGCACGTGGGATCTTCCCGGACCGGGGCACGAACCCGCGTCCCCTGCATCAGCAGGCGGACTCTCAACCACTGCACCACCAGGGAAGCCCTTCCCTATATATTTTGAGCATTAAAGTAATCACACAAATTTGATTAATTTGATTAAAGTGAATAAAGTTACCTTAGTGAATTGTCCTTATGTGCTATTTATATTGTCATCACCATTCAGTAAAAACATAAAACACGTTAATAATAATAATGATAATCACTAGGAAATATTACATCCTTTCTTTAGCCCAAGCATTCTTCCAAGTATTTTCATACTCATTTTGTTTAACTTTTACAAGGTTCCTATGAATTGGGGAATATTCTAGTCTCTATTTCATAGCTAAGTAAGCCAAAGTGCAAGTGACTATGAATCTTGCCCAACTTTACTCACCTGGGAAATATCACATTTGGAATTTGAGCTAATCACATGAATCTAGAACTTGAGTGCTTTAATATTTCATTCTACTTAATTTTTATTTCCCAAGTAGCAATGAGCTAAGCCAGTCTCGGAATGGCCAGGTCTAAATCCTTTTGCAAAATACTTCCCAGTTATATCTGTACCTCTGAGAACGACTCTCACACATATCCTTTAACGACCATGGCATTGTCAGTTACTATGCAATGTGTATTCTGTTCTTTCTTCTCTCCCTCATTCTGTCTCTTGTTACCAAAACCATTAGGGAAAAAAACAAAAACAAAAACAGATTTTGGTTAAACCCAACAGATTGAACCTGCATGTGTGCCTGAACTCTCTCTGCATGGAAGGAAGTCAAAATCTAAGTAACTATAGTAGGTGTCAGTCAGGTGTGGGAGGTGTGGGAGGTGTGGGGTGTGTGGGGTGTGTGGGTGTGGGTGTGTGTGTGTGTGTGTGTGTGTGTGTGTGTGTGTGGTGGAGAAGGAAGTGGAACTGGAGCTAGAAGCCAGAATTGATGCAGAAGACCCCAGCAAGGCTTCAAGGATAAGGACTGTAACACTTTCTAGGGTTTATGAGAATTCATACTTAATTCCTTAGATATTCTAGTCTATAACCAGGGTTAAGTATCATTGTTATATCGTTTAGGTGGTAGGCTTCAAGCTGGTGACTATATTCTCTAGTACAAAATATATTAACCAATATTCAAACGGAAAACTTTACATATGCACATAAACACATATACATATACATGTGTATGTCTTTGTGTGGGTGATGTGGACTATATGGTAATAAAAGAAGATGAAAAGAGGACTATGAGTTCATTATGTTCCAAATAGTGAAGTAATCAAATGAGGTCATTTTGGTGAGAAAAGAAGGTCTTAGTAAAGCAGAATATCTCAATAAAATTAGAGTATTTCAATTATAATGTAGCCACTGATCAAATCTCTGTGAGCAAGAATATGACACTAAGAAATATCCCAAAGTAGTATAAGATAAAGTCATGCCTTCAAGAAGCTTATAAGGTAGATAAAGATACAAATATAACATGGAGAAAATCATTACAAAATTAAATTCTAACTAAAAGATACTATGTAAGGCTCAGAAATAATGCCGCATAACAGGTAATCCAGAGTTAACTTGACGCATCGCCAAGCAGCTTATGGAAGAAGAGGCAGCATTAGTGCCCTTGATCATTAGGTTTTAAATAGATAAAGAAAAGAAGCACATTCCAAATAAGAGGGAAAGTAAGAGCTGTGTATATACTGAGGAACTGAAATCACCTCTGCTGTTTTAGATTTTGTATGCTATCAAGTGCAGAGGAAAATGAGGAATAGTGATAAAACAGGGAGACAAGATGAAACTAGAAATCTAACTATATCTAATATTTATCATGGTGATCTTTTATTCTTTTTTTAGAAGATCAGTGAAATTCAGATATTGTTTCATTTAGGACATTAGTAAAATTTTTAAAACCTCATATTGATACTAATGAGAAAAAAAGCAAAAGGCATGAGAAATCATTATCAGCAAGAAAAAGGGGAAATGGACATAGATTACGTAGACCTGGAAAAGTTTACAATAGGGTAATAATGACAACTTTTTTCCAATTAGAATATGTTGAAGTAATGGAAATTTCTAACAGTATAACTTTCCAAAACTAAAACAAAAAGAAATTAAATCTTGAATAGTCCTATTTTCTTTTTTTTATGTTTTTTTTATTTTTTTTCTTAATAGTCATCTATTTTATACACATCAGTGTATACATGTCAATCCCAATCTCCCAAATCATCCCACCACCACCCCACCACACACCGCTTTCTCCCCTTGGTGTCCCTACCTTTGTTCTCTACACCTGTGTCTCTATTTCTGCCCTGCAAACCGGTTCATCTGTACCATTTTTCTAGGTTCCACGTATATGCGTTAATATACGATATTTGTTTTTCTCTTTCTGACTTACTTCACTCTGTATGACAGTCTCTAGATTCATCCACGTCTCTACAAATGACCCAATTTTGTTTCTTTTTATGGCTGAGAAATATTCCATTGTATATATGGACCACATCTTCTTTATCCATTCGTCTGTTGATGGGAATTTAGGTTGCTTCCATGGCCTGGCTATTGTAAATACTACTGCAATGAACCCTGGGGTGCAAGTGTCTTTTCAAATTATGGTTTTCTAAGGGTATATGCCCAGTAGTGGGACTGCTGGGTCATACGGTAATTCTATTTTTAGTTTTTTAAGGACCCTCCATACTGTTCTCCATAGTGGCTGTATCAATTTACGTTCCCACCAACAGTGCAAGAGGGTTCCCTTTTCTCCACACCCTCTCCAGCATTTGTTGTTTGTAGATTTTCTGATGATGCCCATTCTAACTGGTGTGAGGTGATACCTCATTGTAGTTTTGATTTGTATTTCTCTAATAATTAGGGATGTTGAGCAGCTTTTCATATGCTTCTTCGCCATCTGTATGTCTTCTTTGGAGAAATGTCTATTTAGGGCTTCTGCCCATTTTTGGATTGGGTTGTTTGTTTCTTTAATATTGAGCTGCATAAACTGTTTATATATTTCTCAGATTAAGCCTTTGTCCGATGATTCATTTGCAAATATTTTCTCCCATTCTAAGGGTTGTCATTTTGTCTTGTTTATGGTTTCCTTTGCTGTGCAAAAGCTTTTAAGTTTCATTAGATCCCATTTGTTTATTTTTGTTTTTATTTCCATTACTATAGGAGGTGGATCAAAAAAGATCTTGCTGTGATTTATGTCAAAGAGTGTTCTTCCTATGTTCTCCTCTAAGAGTTTTGTAGTGCCCAGTCTTATGTTTAGGTCTCTAATCCATTTTGAGTTTATTTTTGTGTATGATAGTACGGAGTGTTCTAATTTCATTCTTTTACATGTAGCTGTCCAGTTTTCCCAGCACAACTTACTGAAGAGGCTGTCTTTTCTCCATTGTATATTCTTGCCTCCTTTATCAAAGATAAGGTGACCATACATATGTGGGTGTATCTCTGGGCTTTCTATCCTGTTCCATTGATCTATATCTCTGTTTTTGTGCCAGTACCATATTGTCTTGATTACCGTAGCTTTGTAGTATAGTCTGAAGTCAGGGAGTCTGATTCCTCCAGCTCCGTTTTTTTCCCTCAAGACTGCTTTGGCTATTCAGGGTCTTTTGTGTCTCCATACAAATGTCAAGACTTTTTGTCCTAGTTCTGTAAAAAATGCCATTGGTAACTTGATAGGGATTGCATTGAATCTGTAGATTGCTTTGGGCAGTACAGTCATTTTCACAATATTGATTCTTCCAATTAAGAACACGGTATATCTCTCCATCTGTTGGTATCATCTTTAATTTTTTTCATCAGTGTCTTATAGTTTTCTGCATACAGGTCTTTTGTTTCCCCACGTAGATTTATTCCTAGATATTTCATTCTTTGTGTTGCAGTGGTAAATGTGAGTGTTTCCTTTAATTTCTCTTTCACATTTTTCATCATTAGTAAATAGCAATGCAAGAGATTTCTGTGCATTAATTTTGTATCCTGCAACTTTACCAAATTCATTGATTAGCTCTAGTAGTTTTTTGGTCGCATCTTTAGGATTCTCTATGTATAGTATCATGTCATCTGCAAACAGTGACAGTTTTACTTCTTCTTTTCTAATTTGTATTCATTTCTTTTTTGTTCTCTGAATGCCGTGGCTAGGACTTCCAAAACTCTGTTGAATAATAGTGGTGAGAGTGGACATCCTTGTCTTGTTCCTGATCTTACAGGAAATGCTTTCAGTTTTTCACCATTAAGAATGATGCTTGCTGTGCGTTTGTCATATATGGCCTTTATTATGTTGAAGTAGGTTCCCTCTATTCCCACTTTCTGGAAAGTTTTTATCAAAAATTGGTGTTGAATTTTGTCAAAAGCTTTTTCTGCATCTACTGAGATGATCATATGCTTTTTCTTCTTCAATTTGTTAATATGGTATCACATTGATTGATTTGTGTATATTGAAGAATCCTTGCATCCCTGGGATAAATCCCACTTGATCATGGTGTATGATCCTTTTAATGTGTTGTTGGATTCTGTTTGCTAGTATTTTGTTGAGGATTTTTGCATCTATATTCATCAGTGATATTGGTCTGTAATTTTCTTTTTCTGTAGTATCTTTGTCTGGTTTTGGTATCAGGGTGATGGTGGCCTCATAGAATGAGTTTGGGAGTGTTCCTTCCTCTGAAATTTTCTAGAAGAGCTTGAGAAGGATGGGTGCTAGCTCTTCTCTAAATGTTTGACAGAATTCACCTGTGAAGCCATCTGTCTTGGACTTTTGTTTGTTGGAAGAGTCTTAATCACAGTTTCAATTTCATTAATTGTGATTAGTCTGTTCATATTTTCTATTTCTTCCTGGTTCAGTCTTGGAAGGTTATACCTTTCTAAGAATTTGTCCATTTCTTCATGGTTGTCCATTTTGTTGGCATAGAGTTGCCTGTAGTAGTCTCTTATGATGCTTTGTATTTCTGTGGTGCCATAACGTTTCCTTTTTCATTTCTAATTTTATTAATTTGAATCCTCTCTCTCTTTTTCTTGATGAGTCTGGCTAATGGTCTATTCATTTTGTTTATCTTCTCAAAGAACCAGCTTTTAGTTTTATTGATCTTTGCTATTGTTTCCTTTGTTTCTATTTCATTTATTTCTTCTCTGATCTTTATGATTTCTTTCCTTCTGCTAACTTTGGGTTTTGTTGGTTCTTCTTTCTCTAGTTCCTTTAGGTGTAAGGTTAGATTGTGTATTTGAGATTTTTCTTGTTTCTTGAGGTAGGCTTGTATAGCTATAAACTTCCCTCTTAGAACTGTTTTTGCTGCATCCCATAGGTTTTGGACCGTCGTGTTTTCATTGTCATTTTTCTCTAGGTATTTTTTGATTTCCTCTTTGATTTCTTCAGTGATCTCTTGGCTATTTAGTAACATATTGTTTAGCCTCCATGTGTTTGTGTTTTTTACGTTTTTTCCCCTGTAACTGATTTCTAATCTCATAGCGTTGTGGTCAGAAAAGATGCTTCATTTGAGTTCAATTTTCCTAAATTTACTGAGGCTTGATTTGTGACCCAAGATGTGATCTATCCTGGAGAATGTTCCATGTACACTTGAGGAGAAAGTGTAATCTGCTGTTTTTGGATGGAATGTCCTTTAAATATCAATTAAATCTATCTGGTCTATTATGTCATTTAAAGCTTCTGTTTCCTTATTAGTTTTCTGTTTGGATGATCTGTCCACTGGTGTAAGTGAGGTGTTAAAGTTCCCCACTATTATTGTATTACTGTCAATTTCCTCTTTTAGAGCAGTTAGCAGTTGCCTTACGTATTGAGGTGCTCCTATGTTGAGTGCAAATAGATTTATAATTGCTATATCTTCTTCTTGGATTTATCCCTTGATCATTATGTAGTGTCCTTCATTGTCTCTTGTAACATTCTTCATTTTAAAGTCTATTTTATCTGATATGAGTATTGCTACTCCAGCTTTCTTCTGATTTCCATTTGCATGGAATATATTTTTCCATCCCCTCACTTTCAGTATGTATGTGTCCCTAGGCCTGAAGTGGGTACCTTTTAGACAGCATATATATGGGTCTTGTTTTTGTATCCTTTCAGCGAGCCTGTCTTTTGGTTGGAGCATTTAATCCATTCACGTTTAAGGTAATTATCAATATGTATGTTCCTATGACCATTTTCTTAATTGCTTTGGGTTTGTTCTTGTAGGTCCTTTTCTTCTCTTTTGCTTCCCACTTAGAGAAGTTCCTTTAGCATTTGTTGTAAAGCTGGTTTGATGGTGCTGATTTCTCGTAGCTTTTGCTTGTCTGTAAAGTTTTTGATTTCTCCGTTGAATCTGAATGAGATCCTTGCTGGGTAGAGTAATCTTGGTTGTAGTTCTTCCCTTTCATCACTTTAAGTATATCATGCCTCCCCCTTCTAGCTTGTAGAGTTTCTGCTGAGAATCAGCTGTTAACCTTATGGGAGTTCCCTTGTGTGTTATTTGTCATTTTTCCCTTGCTGCTTTCAATAATTTGTCTTCAATTTTTGCCAATTTGATTAATATGTGTCTCGGCATGTTTCTCCTTGGGTTTATCTTGTATGGGACTCTCTACACTTCCTGGACTTGGGTGGCTATTTGCTTTTCCATGTTAGAGAAGTTTTCGACTATAATCTCTTCATATATTTTCTCAGATCCTTTCTCTTTCTCTTCTCTTTTTGGGACCCCTATAATGCGAATGTTGTTGCATTTAATGTTGTCCCAGAGGTCTCTTAGGTTGCCTTCATTTCTTTTCATTCTTTTTAGTTTATTTTGTTCAGCAGCAATGAATTCCATCATTCTGTCTTCCAGGTCACTTATCCGTTCTTCTGCCCCAGTTATTCTGCTACTGATTTCTTCTAGTGTAGTTTTCATTTCAGTTATTGTATTGTTCATCTCTGTTTGTTCTTTAATTCTTCTAGATCTTTGTTGAACATTTCTTGCATCTTCTCGATCTTTGCTCCATTCTTTTTCCGAGGTCCTGGATCACCTTCGCTATCATTATTCTGAATTCTTTTTGTGGAGGATTTCCTATCTCCATTTCATTTAGTTGTTTTTCTGGGGTTTTTTCTTATTCCTTCATCTGGTACATAACCCTCTGCCTTTTCATCTTGTCTATCTTTCTGTGAATGTGGTTTTTGTTCCATAGGCTGCTGGAATGTAGTTCTTGCTTCTTCTGTCTGCCCTCCGTGGTGACCTTTTTTTATTTCAGTTTATTTAACCATTACAACCCCTGAGTTACTCAAAAATTTTTACATAGTGGCAATAACATGTATCGTATGGGATGGTAATTCATTATATATAAATTGAAGTGGTGTTTAATAATAATAAAAACAATGCATTTAACACGTATATAGAATGATATATTATTTCACTTATATATTACAAATATATAACTTAATATATTAGTAAAATAATTACAGAAATTATAAATGAAAATAGAGAAAGAAATTATACTGCAGTGAAACTGACTTTCTCTCTGTAACTCCATAATTAAAATATTTCTGGCCTCAGAACTTTTGGGGTTTGTTTCCTTTTTGTTTGTTTGCTTGTTTTGTTTTTGTTTTTTTCTTACTACACTTTTCCCTGCTATTGTCATGGCTAAATCCTTCTCATATTTCATTTCAAGTATAACGTCTCCTCTTGAAGGAGGACTTTGCTGACTTCTGTAGCAACTAATGTAGCATGCCCAGAAGTTGCTACCCCAGTCCCTCTCAGCTTCCTTTAGAGCAGTCAGCTTGATGGGTTTGTACTTGTTTCTACTCCTGTGTTTGTCCATTCTCCATACTAGAATGTAAATACTAGGAATATAGCAACGAAGTTTGTTTTATACAGCAGTGAGTGCTTTGAGCCCAGCACAATTTTTGGCTCAGAGAGATACCAAAAAAAATTAGTTAAGCGGATAAATAAGATCTGTAATCACTCATCCATCTTGACTTTCAGAGGTGCTTTAACCATAATATTTCAATTTTTTTGCCCTGAATGAATTATTTAAGAATCTATATCAGGGATGACCTAAGTAAATTATCCATATTCCACATTATTCTATGACAGTAAAGAAATATATAATCTTTCTTCTCATGACCTAGGGCCCTATCTGTTAAGTTAAGCTGCTTCCCTAGATCTATGTGAAGCTGTGGAGACAGACCCCAAAGCCAGGCTGACAGGATAACTAGTGAGTGAAGCCTCTTTCAATATGGAATAAAGCTCTCAGATCACTGCTCTTGTAACAACCCAATTTAAAGTTGAACATTATTGAATTAAAACCTTGAAACTATAATTGAAATATAAAAATCACAATTACTATTTTAACTGTGAATTCCCTCTGTTTTCAATAAAGATATCACCATTTGAGACAAGAAGGGGATGGATGGTTGTGGCAAAGGAGAGTGATACATACAAATGTCTAAATACACAAGAATTAGATTTTTAATGTGATTTCCTGCTTTAAAACAATGCTAATGTTTTAGATTTTATTTGAAATGATCCTTGAAGTCTATAAGTGTCACATTAAGAACTTTATGCCTTGAGTGGTTGTTACAGCAGAAGTCGAAATAAATTTCTTAAGATATTCCAGAAAACCCTCCAGCTTTTACTGTATTATTGTTACTAATATCCTGTGTAGAATAGTTTTACCACTCAGCTGGGAGTATAAGGAAATTGAAAACAATATGCATGCCTAATGTGCTAAGTGAACTGCAATAAACCATGCTACATGTCCTGACCACCCCAGTAAATCAGATGTTAATGGGTTTTCCTATTTATTAATGTTGTAAAATTGCCTGAAATGTTCCTCTCAATTTGAGGAATTGAAGATAACTTTTGCTCCCTTTTCTGTTACAGAAAAATGTAATTGAAAAAATATATTTTTTTCAAATACAAAAATTGAACATATCCAGAACAAGTGGGCTCTTTAAAAAAATCATATTGTCCCCAAATCATTCATCAAATGCAATTATACTAAGGGTTTTGGAATTTAGAGCTAGTTTGTAAGGATGTATTGGACAGTTGTTCACATTGATATTGAAGCACAGACATTTGTTGTTTTGTTCTGTTTTTTGCCAGTTGGTTGCTGCCTTTCATGAAGGTCTACTTAGGCTTAGGCAGAGAAAAGCAGGGATCAATGGCATAGATTTTAGCTATAGCTCCAGTTAAATAGCTAACAGAATAATTCTGTTGATTAAAGTGGTTAGACTGAAGAGAGATTTTTCTAAAATAAGTTATGGAAAAAATAATTCAAAACAGGTATTCCAATATCTAGTGGCCTGTAATTACACAGAGATAGCACTAATTAATTTTTTAAAATAATTACTAAGATTTTAATATCTAAACATCTAAGTTGTGAAATGTCAAAGTTTGCATATGCATATGCATGTTTTCATTAAATTGAGAGGCTGTTATTTTAAAAATAGAGCTATTATTGTGCTTCTAAGGAGATAAGGTTTTAATAAAATTAAAACTTTCTTGATGTCAACTTTGGTGGGAAATTCAGAGAAGACACTTTTTATGGGTTTTAGACATTTACTGTTTACACCTTTTCTCCTTCGCACAATCTGACTACAACTTTCCATTGTTTCAATTCTTGGCATTTCTTACTCTATTCAAATTGTTTCTTGAACCTCTCGATTATTTCCATGTTTGGCTTCTGACTTTTCCCTCCCAATCAAATTTCCTCTTCATGACTTAGTTGTCCCCTCAAGTACTCTTTATACCAAGTCACTCTCTTCCCTCTACTTCCACTGTTCTTTTCCCTCTATTTAAGATCCCCTGATTCTCTTTCTTTTCTTGCTACTCTAACCCTGGGTCACTCCCACAATCATCTTCCCTCTTGCTGACCAAG
The DNA here is from genome assembly GCF_011762595.2 of Tursiops truncatus. NCBI lineage: Eukaryota > Metazoa > Chordata > Mammalia > Artiodactyla > Delphinidae > Tursiops > Tursiops truncatus. Next base: position 66,249,257 of record NC_047042.1, on the reverse strand, counting down.
TTCTGCTGGAGAAAAGGACATGACCCTAAAGATAAGTGAAGCTAAAGATCTATAGTCTCCAGTATCAGTTAGACTCTCAAAACTGCAGCCAAAGTATGCTCATTCATTCATTCCTTTATTCATTAACTCATCATTCAGTCTTTTAGTCCATAAATCTTTACTGAGCCACAACCATAGACTAGGCACTGGTCATACTACAGTAAATAAATTTAAGTCCCTGGGCTTCCCTGGTGGCACAGTGGTTGAGAGTCCGCCTGCCGATGCAGGGGACATGGGTTCATGCCTCGGTCTGGGAAGATCCCACATGCTGCAGAGCGGCTGGGCCCGTGAGCCATGGCCGCTGAGCCTGCATGTCCGGAGCCTGTGCTCCGTAACGGGAGAGGCCACAACAGTGAGAGGCCCGCGTACCGCAAAATAATAATAATAATAATAAAAATAAATAAATTTAAGTCCTTGCTGTCAGATATACAGTTAGACAGATCTATATTTAGATAGATAATCAGACAAATATAAAATTATTTCAGAAATCAGCAAGTTCCAAGAAGAAAAATTAAGTGGGGCAAGGAGACAGAGTGATTGGATTGAATATTAGTTAGTGAAAATATCTCTGATAAGGTGACATTGTACAGAGATCTAAGAAGACGGAGAGGGGGCTTCCCTGGTGGCGCAATGGTTAAGAGTCCGCCTGCTGATGCAGGGAACACGGGTTCATGCCCCGGTCCGGGAGGATCCCACATGCTGCAGAGCGGCTGGGCCTGTGAGCCATGGCCGCTGAGCCTGCGCGTCCGGAGCTTGTGCTCCGCAACGGGAGACGCCACAACAGTGAGAGGCCCGCGTACCGCAAAAAAAAAAAAAAAGAAGACAGAGAGTGGCATATGTAGAATTGAGGAAAGAGTTTCCTAGGAGAGAGAACAGTAAATTTCTTTGCTACACTTGCATAATTACTTTAAAAAATTCACCAGTGGGCATAGTTATTAGGAGCAGAGGCTCCTAAGTCTCCCTTCCTAAATTTGAATCCAACTACATCACTTACAAATCAGGTGCCCTTGAACAAGTTAATTGATTTCTACCCTTCTCTGTAAAATGTCTGTAGTATTCATCCCTATCTCTGGGAGAAGATAGCAATTGTGACTATTAAGTTAGTTAATATATGTGTAAAGCACTTAGGCAAGTTCCTGAAACATAGTAGATACTCAATATTATTTTAGCTCTTAATCCCACGGGAGATCATTCATCCTTACCAAACTTTGTTTTTCTGTAGGATTTATCTCCTTTATTCATTTCTATAATAATACTGTTTCTCGGCTTTCATCTTATCTCTTTTTATATTACTACACAGATTTTTTTCCTTCAATTTGCCAATAAATAATCCTTAAGCCAAACACTCTTTCAGAGGTCATTACTTTGGTTTACATATATATCCAAGAAGCTTCCTGTTCTCAGCACTCTTCTTTCCCTACACAGGATAGGTAATTTTATATAGTCTTGATCCCATAGTTATATGAATATTTTTCATGTGCTGATGACCACTCAATTTGCCTCTGTAGCTCAGACTATTCCCCCTGAGCCACAGACTCCTTAATCCAACTGCTAACTTGACATCACCATTTGGATGTATCCAAGATATATCTAAGTTACATTACAACGTTAAATAACTACAACTGTTACTCATTCCCTACTCCTTCCTTAAATCTGCTCTAGACTTGAAGCCTTTCTTATACCAGTAAATAATACTACCAGTTTTTACTTAGGACACAATTCTTAGAATCACCCTTGACTCCTCTGTTTCCTCACACCTCACATCTAACACATCAGCAGAGCTCCTTAGTTTTACCTCCAAAAATAGCAGAATTTATCTATTTTTTCCTGCTGCACGGCTTGCAGGATCTTAGCTCTCCAACGAGGGATTGAACTCGGGCCCTTGGCAGTGAAAGTGTGAAGTCCTAACCACTGGACTGCCAGGGAATTCCCAAAAAAACAGCAGAATTTAACTGAAATCTCTATTGCTATAATCAGAGACCTGGAATACTGCAGGCTACTTTGGCTACTTTTGGCTACTTTTCCCCCATTGTTAACTCCCCAACCAAATACAACAAAACTTCTTCACACAATAAGAAAAATAATTCCTCTAAATCAAAAATGATGTCATTATAATTCTCTGCTTAAAAGAGCCTTCAAATGGTTTTCCACTGCCACTAGAATAAAATTCAAACTTCTTACCATGGCCTTGAACGACTACAAGATTTAACCCTAACTTAAATGTCCAAGCTTATGTTCTTCCATCCACTGTATCCAGCCACATGGTTTTTATTTGTGTCCTTTTAACACATCAAATGTCTTCTGATCTCAAGGTCTTTTGACGTATTGCTTCATCTACTTCGAATGTTCTTTCCCTGGAGCTTAAATGGCTGGATCCTTCTCATCATATAAGTATCAAATCAAATGAAGTCGTCTCCATGCCAAGCATACACTTAGCAGAATGATATATATGGAAGTATTTAAGGGCTCTGCCAACATCTCCTGGACTCAAATCTTAATTCTATTATTTACTTGTGTAAAGGCACATGCAAATTCAAAATAAGAGGCTTAATTCTTCCTGTTGAATATAAGGAAGATTCAGTATAAGCAACCTCTCCCTCCCTTTTCTTTGAGCATTAACTTTAGAAAACTTGCAACTGTAAGTTCTTTCTCTGTCTCTCTAAAATGTATGTAAAATTTTTGAAAAGCTAAGTAAGAATTTTGTCAGATTTATAACCTAGGTATGCCTTTCTCAAGGACCTGGGAACCATCTCTTTGATACGTAATTATCACAGAAGATAGCATCCCTATTTCCCAGTTTCTTTGAAAACTTAGGAGGCTAACTTTGGCAGGTGTCACACTCCAAGTTGCAAAACTACCTCCTGTCATAAAGATATAAGAAGTTTATTCTTCCTTTGGATAAGGCTAATTAGTTGACACAGAAGGTCACCCCAACTACCCAGTGAATTTAGGGTGAACTATGTGTGACAAAAGGTACCTTCAAGTCCCCTTGCTCAAGGGCTAGTTACTGTTTATCTTGAAGACATATCTGTAATGGGTTGTATCTGCTTGACTACAGATACGGTGAGATTTCTTTTTGTCTTTGCAGTCTCTTAGCAGAATGCCTGTGATGTGCATCACATTCTGGTTTAATACTCTTTCAATAATTAAACTGTTTTCTTTCTCTTCTACTTTTGGAGAAAATGGAGAAGTTGTCTGGGTTAGCAGGAAATTTTGTTTTTAATTATTTTCTCAACACTTACTAGTTGTGAAGCAGCAAGTTACTTAACATTTCTGCATCATTTTCTTCATATGAAAAACCAGGAGTAATAAAACCTCTTAAGTTTCTATAAGGAAACAAATTAATTAAACCATGCAATGAAGGGTATCTATTACAATAAAAGTGCTTGATAATTATTAAGCATTGCTATTATTCTAACAGCATAATAAAATCTGTAGTAATACAAGAAATTATCTTTATGTGTTTTAATGTTCACCAGTTTATTATATGTCTCCTTCCTCAACAAAACTCTGCCAATTTCTCCTTCAATGTACTTCAAGTGCCTATCCATGAACAACAATAAGTATTTATTTACTGATGTACTAAGTAAGTTTGAAGAAACAAACTAAAAGATGACAAACACTATTAAAAGGGAGGCATTTCCTCTACTTTCTTTTTCACATCTTGTAAGTCAGAGCCCATAAAGATGTTTTAAATATTTTATAAATATTTATAAAAATATTATATACAAATATATGAAACTTAAAAAGCATGCCTTAGTGGTCATTTATTTTTAGGAAGAGAATCTTAACAGTTTTAATAGCTTATGAAAATTATATCTTTGAATCATCAATAATAGAATAATATATTCAGTGTCATTTGTTTTAACAGAAGAAAAATTGTAACATACTTCAAACAATAACAATGTTTTTAAAGTTTCAGTGCTTAAGGAATGCTTCATTTGCTTGGAAGTTTCACTTATATGAGAAATATCTTATTTCAAATAAGAACAAATAAATTGGGTATTAAACGTTTTATTTGCTTGCTTCCTCAATTACAGACATACATATACATATGTATCTTAAATGTTCATGCAAGCATATATGTATTGATGCCTATTAGTAAACACTTTGAGTTTTAAACAAAAAAAAATTGGGTTTTGCATGTTCAAAGCAGAAAAAAGTTAAAATTCTACTTGCATAGCAGTGATATAGTCTTTACAGTTTAATGAAAATGCAAATGAGCTAACAGTTTAGATGAATAATACATGTCTTTATAGCTGTATGTACTAAAAAATATTCCTCAAATAAATGAGTTATAAATTTCAGCTCAATTTCATCATTTGGTGACACAGTATACACTTTACAGGATATAAAAATTGGTTATTGTCTCATACTAGTTTAAAGGCCCCATTTATAAAAAAAAATTAACATAAAATAATTATTGTTAGTAGCCATTTTAGAATGCCTTACATATTCATTGTATTATTCACATAAGAGAATTCTGACACAGTTATCACTACTAGGGTATAAACCCAAGTACTCCAAACTCCCATTTCTCATCAGATATGTATTTCTCCTCTGTCAAACTCATAGGTCATTTTCAATTTTTGAACTTGTACTTTTGCTATGGAGGAAAAAATGACAAAAGGAGGTAATCAGTAAGTAGATAAATAATATTTTATTTATTTATTTATTTATTTGCGGTACGCGGGCCTCTCACTGTTGTGGCCTCTCCTGTTGTGGAGCACAGGCTCCGGACGCGCAGGCTCAGCGGCCATGGCTCATGGGCCCAGCTGCTCCGCGGCATGTGGGATCTTCCCGGACCGGGGCACGAACCCGCGTCCCCTGAATCGGCAGGCAGACTCTCAACCACTGCACCACCAGGGAAGCCCGATAAATAATTTTTAAAAACAAAACTTTTTAATCTAAATATTACAATTAGCCTTTGCTTTCATGTAAGTCTTTGAGGTTTTATGCTATTACAATTGGCAGAGAGATGTAGGAACTTTAATTTCTTACATCTATTTCCTTTATAGTTGCTGCTTTAATTAATGGAAGTCAGTGTCCACTTTCCTTAGGATTGGAGACATATATTAAATCGCCTCAAACGTTCCTTGCTCAGCGATGTGAATGCTTTATACAATGGTAACTATGGCCAACAGTAGTTCTTGTTGCTATTTGTTATCTTATGCCCAGACCATTGTGTGCTAAACATGTTTCATGTCACCTACATGGCCATACCTGCTTGAAGGGGAAGAATGAAACCCATGTACCTTGCTGAAGGGTGTAGCCTTGATGGTCGTATTTTTTGTTGCATGGACCTATGTACTAGCCCTACCACAGCTAACTGGGACAAGATTTGGTCCCTTCCAAAAAGCTTGGTTTGAAAAAAATGAGCTAGACTTATGAGATTCTCTCTCATTAATCTGAACTAAGAGGTAACAAAATATCTGATTAGCGATGGGTGTCAAAGATGAAAGAGTAATTTCTTGAAAGTAGATTAAGGGTCATGGTAAGCTGAAGCCATGTGTACACTGAAGGCATGAGAGAAGAGAAACAATAAGTAAGCAGAGATAGAAAATAAATCAGAGAGGGCGGAGTCAAGATTGCAGTGTAGGAAGAGGCAGAGTTCACGTCTCCCCACAGCTAGGGTGTCTGCCGGATGCTGGTGGGGGACTCTGACACCCAAGGAGATGGGAAGAATCCCCAAGCGAACTAGTAGGACATGGGGGGACTGAGGAGGGAGAAGAAGTGGAGGCCAGACAGGACTGGTGCCCCTGAGGGGTAGCTGAGAAGGGGCGGGGTTCCCATGCCTGAAGGGACCCTCAGGGGCTCAGATCGGGGGTAGCAGGCCCAGCGTTTCCCCTACCCAATCGGCCAGGGAAGTCTGCCTGGCTCTCAGGCCAGGTCCTACTCCCTCAGAGGTCCCATCCAGGCTGGGCTGGTCCTGGGGACGTAGGAGGGAGGCCAGGAGAGGCAGGTGGGAGGAGCCCTCCAGGACAGGAGGAGCAGGAGAGGAGTGGAGGGTGTTTGCCCCAACCACTTGAACCCAGGAAGCCTGCTGGGCTCCAAGGTGGGGTCCCCTGCCCTCTGAGACCAGGGGCCTGGGCCCCTTCTTTTCTGTTGAGCTTACCCATCCACACACCCTAGGGCCTTTTCCAGCCCTCTGGGTCCTAAGCATAGGCCCCACCCACCACCCAAACCTTGACCCTGCTTAGGCCCTGCCCTCCACAGCCAAGGCCTTTTCCACCTTTTTTTTTTCCTCCTCCTCTTTTTTACTATTGTGGTTCTCTTTTACCTTCTGGTTGCTGTTTCATCTATATTTTTATTTTTATATTTTTTCTAACATATCTGTTAGTTTCCTAGTCTAATTTTATTTTTTACTTTGTTATTGTTCTTTTTTTTTTTTGCTGCCCTGCGTAGCTTGTGGGATCTTGGTTCACAAGCTGGGGGTTGGGCTGAAGCTCCTGTGGTGGGAGCTCTGAGTCCAAACCACCGGACTCACAGAGAACCTCAGAACCCAGGGAATATTCATCACAGTGAGGTCTCCTGGAGGTGCTCATCTCAGCACAAAGACCCAGCTCTACTAAACAGTCTACAAACTCCAGTGTTGGAAACCTCAGGCCAAATGACCAGTAAGACAGGAACACAATCCCACTCAGAAAAAAAAGGAAAAAAAAATGAGATGACAAAAAAATATTTCACAGATAAAGAGGCAAGGTAAAAACCTACAAGACCCAATAAATGAAGAGGAAACAGGCAATCTACCTGAAAAAGAATTCAGAATAATGATAGTAAATATGATGCAGAATCTCATAAAAAGAATGGAGGCACAGATTGAGAAAATACAAGAAATGTTTAACAAAGATCTAGAAGAACTAGAGAACAAACAGAGATGAACAACACAATAACTGAAATGAAAAATACAATAGAAGGAATCTAAAAGAAGAAAATAGTTGAAGAGATTACAGTGGAAAACTTCTCTAACATGGGAAAGGAAATAGTCACCCAAGTCCAGGAAACACAGAAAGTGCCATATAGGATAAACCCTAGGAAACACAGAAAGTGCCATATAGGATAAACCCTAGGAGAAACACACCAACACACATATTAGTCAAACTAACAAAAATTAAATTCAAAGAAAAAATATTAAAACCAGCAAGAAAAAAAAAATAACATACAAAGGAATCCCCATGAGGTTATTAGCTGATTTTTCAACAGAAACCCTGCAGGCCAGAAGGGAGTGGCAAGATATGCTTAAAGTGCTGAGAGAGAAAAACACAACCAAGATTACTCTATCAAGCAAGGATCTCATTCAGATTTGATGGAGAAATCAAAAGCTCTTCAGACAAGCAAAAACTAAGAGAATTCAGCACCACCAAACCAGCTTTCCAACAAATGCTAAAGAAATTTCTCTAAGCAGGAAACACAAGAGAAGAAAAAGACCCACAAAAACAAACCCAAAACAATTAAGAAAACTGTAATAGGAACATACATATTGATAACTACCTTAAATATAAGTGGACTAAATGCCCAAACCAAAAGACACAGACTAGCTGAATGGATACAAAAACAAGACCCGTATATATGTTGTCTACAAGAGACCCACTTCAGACCTAGGGACACATATAGACTGAAAGTGAAGGGATGGAAAAAGATATTCTATGCAAATGGAAATCAAAAGAAAGCTGGAGTACCAACAAAATAGACTTTAAAGACTGTTACAACAGATAAGGAAGGACACTACATAATAATCAAGGGCCCACTCCAAGAAGATGATATAACAATTATAAATGTTTATGCACCCAACACAGGAGCACCTCAATACATAAGGCAAATACTAACAACCATGAAAGGGGAAATTGACCGTAACACAATAATTGTAGGGGACTTTAACACCCCACTTACACCAATGGACAGATCATCCAAACAGAAAATAAATAAGGAAACACATGCTTTAAATGACACAATAGACCAGATAGATTTAAATGATATTTATAGAACATTCCACCTGAAAGTGGCAGAATACACTTTCTTCTCAAGTGCACACAGAACATTCTCTAGGATAGATCACATCTTGGGTCAAAAATCAAGCCTCAGAAAATTTAAGAAAATTGAAATCCCATCAAGCATCTTTTCTGACCACAACACTATGAGATGGGAAATCAATTACAGGAAAAAAATTGTAAAAACCACAAATACATGGAGGCTAAACAGTGCACTATTAAATAACCCAGAGATCACTGAAGAAATCAAAGAAGAAATAAAAAAAATACATAGAAAAAAATGACAATGAAAACACAATGACCCAAAACCTATGGGATGCATCAAAAGCAGTTCTAAGAGGGAAGTTTATAGCAATTCAATCTCACCTCAAGAAACAAGAAAAAGCTCAAATAAACAATCTAACCCAACATGTAAAGCAACTAGAGAAAGAAGAACAAAGAAAACCCAATGTCAGTAGGAGGAAAGAAATCATAGAGATCAGAGCAGAAATAAATGAAATAGAAATGAAGAAAACAATAGCAAAGATCAGTAAAACTAAAAGCTGGTTCTTTGAGAAGATAAACAAAATAGATAAACCCTTAGCCAGATAGATCAAGAAAAAAAGGGAGAGGATGCAAATCAATAAATCAGAAATTAGAAAGGAAAAATCACAACTGACACCAGAGAAATACAAAGGATTATAAGAGACTACTACAAACAACTATATGCCAATAAAATGGACAATCATGAAGAAATGGACACATTCTTGGAAGGTACAATTTTCCCAGACTGAACCAGGAAGAATTAGAAAATATAAACAGACCTATCACAAGTAATGAAACTGAAAGTGTAATTTAAAATCTTCCAACAAACAGAAGTCCAGGACCAGATGGCTTCACAAGCAAATTCTGTCAAACATTTAGAGAAGAGCTAACACTGACCGTTCTCAAACTCTTCCAAAAAATTGCAGATTTTTGAATGAATCCCAGATTTGAGATTCATTCAAATAATGAATCCCAAATTCATTCTACGAAGCCACTATCACCCTGATACCAAAACCAGAAAAAGATATCACAAAAAAAGAAAATTATAGACCAATATCATTGATGAACATGGATGCAAAAATTCTCAACAAAATACTAGCAACCAGAATCCAACAACATATTAAAATGATCATACACCATGATCAAGTGGGATTTAACCCAGGGATGCAAGGATTCTTCAATATATTCAAATCAATCAATGTGATACACCATATTAACAAATTAAGGAATAAAAATCATATAATCATCTCAATAGATGCAGGAAAAGCTTTTGACAAAATTCAACACCCATTTATGATAAAAACTCTCCAGAAGATGGGCATAGAGGGAACCTACCTCAACATAATATAGGCCATATATGACAAACCCACAGCAAACATTGTTCTCAATGGTGAAAGACTGAAACCATTTCCATTAAGATCAGGAACAAGACAAGGAAGTCCACTCTCACCACTATTATTCAACATAGTTTTGGAAGTCCTAGACATGGCAATCAGAGAAGAAAAAGAAATGAAAGGAATACAAATTGGAAAAGAAGTAGTAAAACTGTCACTGTTTGCAGATGACATGATACTATACATAGAGAATCCTAAAGATGTCACCAGAAAACTACTAGAGCTAATCAATGAATTTGGAAAAGTAGCAGGATACAAAATTAATGCACAGAAATCTCTTGCATTCCTATACACTAACAACGAAAAATCAGAAAGAGAAATTAAGGAAACAATTCCATTTACCATCACAACAAAAATAATAAAATACCTAGGAATAAACCTACCTAAGGAATTGAAAGACTTGTACTTAGAAAACTATAAAACACTGATGAATGAAAACAAAGGTGACATAAACAGATGGAGAAATATACCATGGGGATATATGGGGATTATGTATGCATATGGCTGATTCACTTTTTTGTACAACAGAAACTAACACAGTATTGTGAAGCAATTACACTCCAATAAAGATCTATTAAAAAAAGAAAGAAAATATATCACAAAGAAGAGTTCATGTAGAGTATGAGTCATGTCCCAAGTTATGTCCATGGTAGGGTACCCAAGTTGAGACTGCTATGATTGAGTCCTTAGCATAGCTGAGTCCAGCATTAATATGCAAGCTAAGCTTCATGAGAGTGGGCTTCATATAGTCTCTTCTTTGTGGATTTCTGTTATGTTCCATTTATATTCTCACAATAAATAACACTGGGCTAAACCTAGCTTCATTAGTCCTTTCTTCCCTGAAACAAAAAAATATCTAGGGAAGACACATGTTTAATGTGACATTTCAGCTCAAAGTAAAATTCACCTTTTCAAGCAAATGTAGGACTTTCAACAGCGTTCATTTGAAATTTATCATTGCCATGTTATACAACCCCAGGTGGTGTTTCATTATGTCTTTGAATCACAGAATTTTAAGTCGAAAAGTAACATTAGATATCATCTAGTTTTATGTTATCATTTTAAAGGACCAAAATTTAGAATCCCAATTACATTTTGTGATTTGCCCAAGGTTATACTTCTCTAAGTCAATTTAGCAGAGACTAGAATTCAAATATTCTAATACCTAATAGGGAGGTAGGAGGGAACAAGGGATGGAAAGAAAGAGAGGAGAGACAGACACAGAAACGGAGAAAGGAAGAGAGAGCAAGAGAGACCATAAATATGTGATATTAAAAAAACTCACTTGGAAAATTTATTTGTGTCTACCCAGAAGTATATTCCAATTTTGGTATTTCTTTGTCACCACAGGCACTTATTTAGAGAGTGTATCTTTCTATTCTGATATATGAAACAACTAGGACTTTGACATAGGGTGTCAATATCATCATGGTAGAGGAGCAGCAGAGGGTGTCAATATCATCATGGTAGAGGAGCAGCAGGTCTTATCAAAAGAAAAAAAAATAGAATGAAAAGAATAGTAATTGTCTTAGATAAACTTGAAGGAAAGCAAGTGTTGAAAACTAGACATTAGTAAGATTATTAGAGTCTTTGTGAACCTTATGAGAAGCACAGGTACATATCACATATTTCTACACTGAATCATTCATATTATTGTGTATAAATATATATAGTTATATATATAACTATATACATAATTAGAGTACATGTCTATGATTATCAAATCAGTTTAAAACGCTTTTTATTGTCTCTAATGCAATGTAAAAGCTTGATACATGTAAAGTGATTTTTAAACATTACAGATATAGAGACAATAGATAGATATTAGATAGATAAAATGTGATTGTATGTAACTTTACCCTTTATTGTGATACAATGATACAATAAGTTTCCTTTCTTTGTATAATTTCTCAGTTTAACTTCCAAATAGAATGATTTTTTTCCACTAAAGAGCTTTTGTTTTTAACCAAACATATAACATTTCACTTCTGATCATACTGGCCTATTGTTTTTTATAAGTTGATTTTCAGCTTATAAGTTTACTCAAGGCAATTTAAGGATAAAAGCTAAATTTACTGTCATGATAGAGAGGCATCACATGGAATCAAAGACAGGAAGTACAACTAGATATCATAAAAATTGCAATCAAAATTAAATATCAGAATCCCAGAATATTTCTAGTTCCATATAAGTTAGCACTTGGCCTATCCCTGTGTCAATAACATCAACACCACTGATACACAAGCCAGGGAGATGGGTATAAAAAATGAACTAACAATGGAGCTCCAAAATATACAAAACAAACAAAAAACTGAAAGAATTAAATGGGGTAATGAATAATTCTACAACAGCTGGAGGCTTCAATATCCCGCTTTCAGAAATGGAGTTAACAACTAGACAGAATACCAATAACAAAATAGAGGACTTGAACAACACTACAAACCACCTAGACCTAATAGACATATTCAGAATATTCTGCTCCAGAAAAGTAGAATACCTTTTTCTCAAGTGCACATGGGACATTCTCCAGCATAGGTCATATGTTAAATCACAAAACAAGTCTAAATATATTTTAAAAGAATGAAATTGAAATTATCCAACGTATCTTCTCAAACTACAATGGAATGAAATTAGAAATTAATGACAAAAGAAAAGATGGAAAGTTACAAATATGTGGAAATTAGACAACACACTTTTAAACAACCAAGGGATCAAAGAAGAAATCAGAAGGGAAATGAGAAAATACTTTAACATGAATTAAAGAAAAAACATATACCCAACACACCAAAATTTACAGGATGAAGCAAAATGACTGCATAGAGGGAAATTTATAGCTCTAAATGCTTATGTTAAAAAATGGAAAGATCTCAAATCAATAACCTAACTTACAACTTGATAGAAAAAGAATAAAATAAATTCAAAGCTAGCAGAAGGAAATAATAAAGTTTAGAGTGTAGATAAACAAAACAGAGAACAGAAAAACAAATGGAAAACCAACGAAACCAAAAGTAATAAAGTTGGTGTCACATATGAGTAGAACATGATAGTATGCAATGAAATCTGAATTCAGTGATACATACTATAATAAATGATGCATTGGAGAAAGGGTACTTTTAAATTGAGTGCAAATTCTATAACAGCTTCAGAGAAGAGATTGCTATGATTTATGTAGGTCAAGAGACTATTAAAAGGAAATTTACAGCAATAATACCATGGGGAAATTTTAAAAAATCAACTAGTGATGTTCATAGGAGGAACAAGGAAGAGAGTAGTGTAACAATGTAACAAAAGAAAGTTCACACTGAAAGCAAAAAAAAAAAAAAAAAAGATTAGGTTATAGATCTTAGTCTATACATTAGTTATTCTGTGATTGATTTTCACTATATATAAAAATTATTGGCCAACAAAAGAGCCAATACAGACATAAAAAATAACGCAAATTTCAAATGTTGACACATTGAAATTTTTCATTTAAAATGTTTTATTATATATCTATTGTGTCATTTTCCGCTGGTTATGTCAATTTCAGAAACACACTTTTAAATATTGTTATGAATGTGTGTGAGACTAAATACATAACTCTTCATTTACTCCCATAGAAGTGCTAGGGAGGATTTTCCTAAAATGTACCTAGGAGGTTGGAAGGGTGCACACCAGAGAAGATTTTTAGCAGAATACATTTAATAAACTGTGCCTTTCTATTTATTACATTATTGTCAGAAAAGGATTTATACTTCAGGGGAAAGCCAAGGTACCATCACATAGAAGGCTGGGCAACAACAGGAAAGGATGTCAAAGCTCAAATTAAAGATAGCATTCATAAATTAAGGATTGGGGCAGGAAAAGTTTTGATGATTCAACATGTAAATCTAGTTGTGAAGTCAACCTATCTAGCTTCTTGGTCTATCTGTATTTGTCATTTATGCTTTTAATTTTGGCTTAGACAGCAGTGATAAGTTTACTAAAAGAAATAAATATAAGATTCTCTCTGGGTTTGCCTTAGGGAATCAAGCTGATTTCATACATCTCTTCCTTGAACTGGATTAGACCTTTTGAAGATAAATATAACTGTGGAATGGAAAAGAGACTGTTGAAGACCTAATGTGATTAGTGTTATCTTCAAAGCAGTTATCTTTCCTTCTGAGGTAAAAATGACTTAGGTTTGAAGTTCAGCCCAAAAAAAACTTTTTTCTAAGTGCTACAAAAGAGGAATTGTACAGTTCTTAAGGATTATATGGAAATCCTGGAGAGCAATAATGAGAAAGGAGTAAGTAGAACAACAGCTACTTCGATTTAGACTTAAAAAATAAACTGTAGAGCTTATTTTTCCCATTCTTGAATACATACACAGTTCCTGACTACATTTCTATAAGACTTATTTTTGTAGCCTGATCAGTCAGCAACTATAAACTTTTCTGATGGCAAAGACCCAGAACAGCCAAAATCATCTTGAAAATGAAGGAAAAATGTGGATGATTTACATGTCCTGATTTCAGGTCTTACTCCAAAGTCAGAAATCAAACACTGAAGTACTGACAAAAGGAAGGACCAAAAAAACCAAACCAAAACAAAACAATAACACATAATAGAGAATTCATAAATGGAACATATACTGTCACATGATATTTTGATCAAGGCATCAAGTCAACTCAACTGGATAATAAAAGTCATTTTAAACAAATGGTGCTGGAAACATGGGATATATACTAGGAGAAAAAAAAGAAACTCATTTCTTCATACCCCTCCCCCCCACACACACACAAAACCATTTGAGATGGATACCATAGACCCAAACAGAATATCCAGAATCATGCAGCTTCTGAAAGAAAGCAACCTTGTGAAAACGTCTTCAACTTAATACAGAAAAAGCACAAATGAAAACAAAAAAAGATAAATTAAACCTTATCAAAGAAATCTATGCTCATTAAAAAAAAATCATTAAGGAAATAAAAAGCAAACCACAGACTAGATTTGCAGCATATATAGTAAGAAAGGACTCATAGATTGTTAAAGACTACAAATAAATGAAAAGATAAATAACAAAAAATGGGCAAAAGACTTTAACAGACAATTCTCAAAAAATATATGCCAATGACCACATGATAAAGGACTCAAAATCATTAGTTACCAGAGAAATGAAAATGAAAACCATGATCAGTTATAATTTAGCACCCACTAGAAATTGCTAATGTTATTAAAAAAATGACAACACCGAAGTTTGTGGAGCACCTGGAATTTTATATATTGTTGCTGAGAGTGCAAGATGGTAAACACTTTGGATAAGCATTTGGCAGTTTCTTTTAAAGTTAAATAGAGGAGGAGCTGAGTCCTGAGGTAGTTCAGTTTTTAGAGGTTGAATATTTAAGAGGGAACAAGTGAAGGAGAGGAAGGAGGAACAACCAATAACGACAAAGGAGAATCAAGAGAAGATGAATTGAAACACACAGGTGAAGAAAGTGTTTCATGAATTGTGTCAACCGCTGCTAATAATGAGTGGGTAAGTTATAATTTCTTTTAAGAGTCAGCCTTACTACTGCATGATAAGATCTCAGATACAAAGGTGACTTCAAAGACTATGTGAACAGTTTTAAAATACTCTTTATGATTCATTTGCCCAGTAATCAAACTCATGTACTCAAATAGGAAATTTTAACCCTGGATACACAATACAATGGTTGGGATCTTTTTTTAAAAAACACTATCTCTCAAACAGAGATCTGATTTAATTTTCCTGAGATGGAATTGAGCTTTGGTATTTTTTTCCCAATCTTTCTATATTACTCTAATATGCAGCCAGGATTGAAACCACTGATTTTGATCAGCTCAGTGATGAGAATTCATTAATTCTTGAGATAATTTATCTTATTCTTAGACTTCTGTGATATGCTACATCAAATCTTTCCAAAAGCTTCTCTCCTTTATAAAAATATTTCAAATTCTTGTAGACACTGATGACATGATATGGATCGGATTGTCCTCATGCTCCTGATTGCTCTTTTTAAACCACCTTAGATGATCAATGTCTGCCACGAAGTGGAATCAAATAGGAAGCTATTATAATTATAACATAGGAAAAATAGAGCAGTGTCCAGACTCAGACCATTGCCACAGGTATGGTCTAAGTAAGGTTCCCATTGTGAACACAGGGGTCCATTAAAACAACCTATTTGTTTGTTTGCTTGCTTGTTTGTGTTTAATTATGGAGGTAACATTACAATGGTGATTTTTGTTTTTATTGGAGTATAGTTACTTTACAGTGTTGTGTTAGTTTCTGCTGTACAGCAAAGTGAATCAGCCACACGTATACATATATCCCCTCTTCCTTGGATTTCTTTCCCATTTAGGTCACCACAGAGCATTGAGTAGAGTTCCCTGTGCTATACAGTTGGTTCTCATTAGTTATCTATATTATACATAGTAGTGCATATATGTCAAACCCAATCTCCCAATCCATCCCACCCACCCCCACTCCCCCCTTGGTATCCATACGTTTGTTCTCTACGTCTGTGCCTCTATTTCTGCTACAATGGTGATATTTTTAACCTACTATCAATTATAACCTCTAGAAAGTTATCACACCTTATGAAGCACTGTGTCCTCTGTTTTATTCTTCTCTACCAACTAGGATTTTGGTACTAGTTATAGACCTTTCTATAGGACTCCCCTAAAATTCATCTTGTTGAAATTAAATTATCATTAGAAATAGAATGAATATAAATTGCATTCCGTGTCTAGTAAGTAGTTTAACAGATATCCTTTCATTTGAACTTTATAACAACATACATCAGGCTAATTGCTTATTTACTATTTATATTATTTCATTTATCTTCATTATTATTTTGTTGATCACATTCTTTACAGCAGATTTGAATATTCTTTAACAATCCAGCAAACATATATTATAGCCACTGTAACCAATATCTAAGGTATCATTCACAATGTATATGTCCATAATAGATTATTAATGGAAGGATCAACATAAAACAACAGGGCTCACAGGATGATCCCATAGAGTACAGTGTGTGCCTGTGTATGTGTACAGGCTAGTATAAGAAGAGTAAAACATAACCTGTAAGTATATGTATCACATTGTCAGCAATAGCTATCTGTAGAAATAAAAGGGATTTTACTTCCTATTTTCATATTTCTATAATGTTTTAAAATTTGCTTTTTTAATTAAAAAAAAACAAAAGTATAAAAAAGACTTCATAGCAAAAAGGAAAGGTACAGTAGGACCAACTTCTTCATTAGGTACAGTAGGCACAGTGCCTACCACCCACAATACTTTTAGGCATCCATGAAAATATTTTAACTTCTTTCTAAATTAGAGGAAAAAATGAACTTTTAGGTAAAATAAAATAGTTTAGTATAGAATGTTAATATATTCATTTTTATACCAATGCAGTTATAAAATATAAATTTAAAATTTTTTGTGGAAGAAGGGGCCCATGGAAAGTCATAATTCAGCCCCGGGTATGGGCTCCTCTTGGAGAGGAAAAGCACCCTGAAGCTGTTACCTGTCAAGTACACAATCAGGCATTCCATCCTAGAAGTCACAGGAGAAAAAGTCTCCAGATCAAGTTAAGATGTTCAAATCACAAGGTTTATTGAATCAATTTAAAACATACGGGGACTTCCCTGGTGGCGCAGTAGTTAAGAATCTGCCTGCCAATGCAGAGGACAAAGGTTCGAGCTCTGGTCTGGGAAGATCCCTCATGCAGCAGGTCCAATAAGCCCGTGTGCCACAACTACTGAGCCTGCGCTCTAGAGCCTGCGAGCCACAACTCTTGAAGCCCACGTGCCACAGCTACTGAAGCCCGTGTGCCTAGAGCCCATGCTCCACAACAAGAGAAGCCACTGCAATAAGAAGCCCGTGCACTGTCCGCTCGCCACAACTGGAGAAAGCCTGGATGCAGCAACGAAGACCTAACGCAGCCAAAACTAATTAATTAAAAAAAAAACATATGGCAAAGCAACATAGATTAATACGTTATGGTAGCTTGCAGGTGGGATAGAAGGACCGTAATACCTCAGTCTCTCCCTCTCCCTCTCCTCTTTCCCTCTCTCCCTTCCTCCTCTCCCTTATCCACCACTTTTCTCTTGCATCAGCCTTCCCTGCTATAGTATGGTAATAAGGACCAGAGTTGAATTCAGTCAAGGTGGCTCAGCGGAAGGAAGGTGACTGGAACCAACACACATGCTTATTTTATGGAAAAGATGCAGGGGCAAGTCTCCTAGCCAGTAGCTGTAGCTCCTATAACCTGCTATGCACCTGTGGCTTGTTTCTACATGTCTCAGTCAGAGGCTACATGGGGCCAGATAGGGAGCACCAATGAGTGCCCGATTTAAGGGTGATATAACTGTCATAAAAATGTGGTGCTCCTTGAATAGCTAATACTTGCTCATTGTATCTCTTCCTATCTATGTCAGCACACAAATGAACTACTTACCTCATCTATGGCTAACATGTTTCAGGCACTTCTTGTTTGTCATCTATACTTCATTTTACTATCCTCTATTGCTCATTTCTCTTCCTCTCTATAATACAGTGGACTATTCTTAAATAAAATAAAAAACACACAATAAAGTCACCTGATCTGATCATAATAAAATTAAACAAGAACTCTGCAATAAAAATTTAAATTAAATGACAATAATTGCAACCATTTTAACAAGTTAAAAATATTTAAACCTATGAGTTTTTAATCATTAAAAACAACCATAACAAAAGTCCTGTCACCTTTGGAGGATATAAGTAAAACCAACTAAATATTTTGAAAAATTGTTAAATAAGAGTAAATAATCTAGTATGTTATCTTTATATAAAAACTGTTATTCATGATAACTAAATTGTTAATGAGGAAAGTTTCTCTTTGTGAAAGCATCACAGCTAATAATTAGGATTGTTAAATTAGATGTCATCTTTTCATAATCCCTAATGAAGTGAAAGATGTTGGCAATGATTATCAATGGCTAATAACAGAGAGATGGGGTGGGATGTGGAGAAAGAGAGAAGAGAGAGAGAGAGAGATTTTTTTTTACCTCTGGAAAAAAGTATGAGACATTATCTCTGTAGTGGTTTTGCCAAAACCTTGAACTGCTTTCTGATCAAACTTGTAAGTCTACCTCACAGTTTATACAGAAAAAAACGGTAGGTAACAGAGAGAAACATGTTAATAGATATGTGGGAATGTAATCAACAAAATCCGGATTTAAAATTTCTAAGGACATGTCACCTGGCTTCTTCAATTACAAACAAATGTGAAAGAAAAATAGGTACAGAGGAAGAACATTTTCCAAAAGAGAGTTAAGAAACATATCAATCATTCTCAATTTGCAAATGAAATTACATAATTTCCAAAATTTGCTTCAAAGTAATTTTGGAGAAGTAGAGGGTTGGGTCATCAATAAACTAAGATTGGCCATGAGGGGATAATATTTGAAGTTGAGGACATGGGGATATTATATTATTTTCTTTACTTTGTATATCATTGGCCTTTTCTATAGTAAGAAGGGAAAAAATAAAAGAGAACCACACTGGATTGTTTCTATGTCCTGAGTAACCGTCAGTTAAGAGGGAAATACAAATAGACAATTTGATTACTCAGCAAATAATGATAAAATAATTATAGGAGAAATGCATGAGTTTAAGTCAGGCTGAAGTCATAAATTTATACTCTAATACGGTTTTCTTATATAACAGAAAGAAAAGGGATGAGTTATTTATTCATTTTCAGAATGTAAAAGGAGAAAAAATACTATTCAAAGAAAAACAAAAAAGGGTAAAAGCAGAAACATTTAGACTAGATTATCGAAAGATATTGTAATCGATACTTACACTCAAGGAAAGAAAAAAATAATTAGATAGACCCTTGAGAAGTCTACCAAAAAGTAGAAATAATGATAATTAGAATGAGAAATCAAATACAGTGACATGAAATACAGGAATTAAAAATCATTTAACACAGTTGAAAATATTAACAAGGGAATCTTGTTAGTATTTCTGAAATAATCTATAATTGCATCTTTTAATGTATGCCAAGAATGAAAGTCCAGCTCAATTTTTAAAAAAAATTATTCATATTTTACATTAACACATCAATAAAAGCCACAAAGGAATTAGAGATTTCTTATAAGACATTCTTCTAAAAAGCAGGAAAAGAAGACTATTCCCTAAATACAATTCTGACTCTCTATTTCAAATTAACAACTACATTCTGCCTCCTTTACAGTTCTTGGTTGTGTATCTTACTGCCAGCCCCTAATGTCATAGTGCTAGCTGTACTTATTTCTTCCCTGAAAAAATTTTACTTTAATACTTATTTCTTTCCAGCCTCATTCTCTCTCTGTTTATTATTGACAGTATTCAACAAGGAAAATATACTAAATTTGCTTTTAGTTTCCTTCAGAATAAAGTCTATAGTCTTTAGAATGACTAAATTGATCTATTTTTAATTTACACATCAAATATTTGAATATCTATTATGTGTTTGGCCCTTCATTTATGTCTCTGGTTCTATTTCTCAATTCTTTGTTTATAATAGCATAAAAGCAGAACAGAAATATGGAAACCTTCTCAATGTCATAAGTGGGTGAATTGTGTATTCTCCCCCTCCAACCTATATCCTATTTTATTGTTTTCTTTATGCGCTTATAATCACCTGATATATATTATATCATTATTAGTTTATTGACTGGCTTGCTTTATAGAAAGCAAGCTCTGTACGGTGAAAGCATTTATGGCCTTTACTGCTGAATTCCTAGGGCCCCGAAAAATGCCTGGCACATACAGGTGCTTAATTAATAGTTGTTGAAGAATTTCAATAGATAAATAATAAGTAAACTATGATATATCCAAAACCAATAGGATAGCATCATGGTAATAAAAATCATGGTTGCACACATAGCAAGAAATAGTTGTTGTTTCTTATTTACTTCAAAATAGTTTTAATTTAATGTTTTCTTAGAAAATTGAAAGGGTTTTAAGTATTACTTAAAGGTTATAAGTATTACTATGTAAAAAATTTACAATTACACAACACAAAACTATGTATAGATAAAACAACTGAAAGGGGAAATGTCAGAGTAATGTCTGTTTAGTATTAACATGTTAACGACACCCTTACATTAGTGATGAAATAATGAGCGACAGGTCCTCTACTTTTTCTAAAAATTTTTAAAATTTCCTTTCAGATTTATGAACTGTTTATAACATGAAATATCATGATGTATATAATATATTTGAAATCATTATAATTAATCTTTTGTTTTCAACTACTGTACTAACTTTCTTTAGGTGAAACTCTCTGGTTCTTTGTTATCATCTAAGGTCTATAGATAAGGTAGGTTTTATAGAACATGTGCACAATAAAAGAAACCAAAGAACATAAATGTGATAATATGAAGCCTAAACAACTTGTTTTCTCAGAGTAAACAGACATTACTCTGTAAAAATTGGGGAAACGTTTTATTCATTTTTATAATACAGACACTTGCTCTATTCAACATCATAAACAGAACTGCTTTAATATTAATTTAAATCATAGAGTTTATGATCTTTTTATAGCAAAACCTAAAGATAAAATGCTTTAAAAGTACCCAGTTACATGACAACACATCTATGCAAAAATTATTGTGTTGATTTTCATATAAATCCAAAAATTAAGATTGCTCAAAATCTGAATTAACTAAAAATTATCCATATTTGGTCTATTTTACAGATTTTCAGGGGCAACATTATTGAAAATAAAATCCTAGCCGTTCTAAATGTAACTCATTAAGTGAAAACAATAAGTTACAATTGCATAAAAATATACGCAATTATATATACCCCTCACAGTAGGTAATCTGGTTCTTTTTTATCCTTATTTGAGTATACTTTTATTGGCATACAAACATAAATCATGATAGTGACTTTTTGACTTATTCATGTCTTTCTTTCTCAGACTTTTCTAAACAATGTCCTGCCTGGCATGTGGCCACTTTAGGATAGCGGGGATGAAAGGAACCTCTTTGAGAAGGCTACATCTGAGCAGAGACCTGAAGAGACCCTAATAACATGCAGTTATTTTAAACAAATTATTTAATTTGCTTTCAATTTGCAATAATCATAAACTTTTAGAACTGTAATTGACCATAAATATAATCTAGTGGAATTTCTTTATCTAATACACTGAAATTAAAACCAAGATGCTATACAAATAAGCAAGATGGCTGAATGGTAATCGAAATAGTTGGCCACTTTAAAAATGCCAATAATTAAAAATTTTTTTTCAATAATTAAATTCTCAACTATACCGGATGTTCCTTAAAAGAATACAGCAATTGTTATATTTCTTTGTACCCTATATACAACACAGAACTGTGCCCTATAGTACAGTAATTAAAGTTATAGATTTTATAGTCAAGAAAACTTGGGTTTAAATCCAATTTTTGCCCCTTACTAGACATACAACATTAGAAAGGTTATGTAACTAATTCTAATTCTCAGTTCCTTCATCTGAAAGAAAGGAATTAAAACAGTAGTTAGTTGTGAGTTTTAATTATAATAATGTTCTCAAAAGTATTTACTATTCTTTAATAAATAACTTCTATTATTAATTTAGTAAATATTCAATAAAAAGTTAACAAGATAGGGAGGGTGGGAGGGAGGGAGATGCAAGAGGGAAGAGATATGGGGACATATGTATATGTATAACTGATTCACTTTGTTATAAAGCAGAAACTGACACACCATTGTAAAGCAATTACACTCTAATAAAGATGTTAAAAAAATAAAATAAGTTTAAAAAAGTTAATAAGAGATTTTCACTAGCACTAAATTGACATTATATATCTTATGTAAATTATTTTAAGATAATATTTATAAATCATGTTTATAAATATTTACAATCTTATTTATGAGATTATAAATCTTATTCCAATAATATACTAGATTTTGCTTATGAGAATAGTACTAACATGTATTAAATGTTAATAGAATTAACATTTGTTGAAAAAATAAGCACAGGACATAAATATGTTATATATTTAAGGCCTTGTGAGTGGATTTCAACTTGAAATACAATACATACAAATGTGTTAGAGTTACAATCTATGGATTAAAAGCAAGAAACAGGCAATTTTCTGGTGTGATATATGGATGATAAGTGACATAAAAAAAGATACAAATTTTTAATATGATTTTTCTGTAAAACAGCCCAGTGCCCTTCTGAATACAGCCATCATCTGTACTGTTGCTTCTTATCTTGGCATCTGAAAATCCTTCCACAATGAAATTCAAAGATGAGCCTTAATGCATAGATCCCAAATAGCAGGAGCTATTTATTCTTAGGAACAGCTCAGAACTGCTATAATAAATTGTATTTCCATCACATGGCATTTAATGTCTACTTTTCTCTTTGGTAAAATGAGAAATCTTAAATATTTCTTTTCTGAATAATAAGCACAACAGATATATGACTTAAAATTGAGAAAATATATAAAGCTTAATTTTTTCTGTAACAGGAAATGACAATAGGTCAAGAATATTTATATGTTTTATAAACGACTATGACACTGAAATTTAAAGATGGAGCAATAGCAGTCATTCTTTTGGTCAAAGACTGGTTGAAGGGAACTTTCTTTCAGTGTGGGGATGCTTCCCACTGAGCATGAGATTTTACCCTACCCCCAAGTATATATATATATATATGTACACTTTTTTCAGGTTTTATACCAGGAAGAAAATCTTGTGTTTTAGAAAAGAACTATAGAAAAAGTCTCAATATTGAAGTAGAAATGTAAAGTTCTAGAGACATATTTACTCTAAGAAAGTATGTCCTTTTTTAGTTACAGATACCTAATTATAGCCACATAATCATTAATTTCATAAGCAGATTCAGCATGATTTTTATATACTATTTACCAAGGCATTTGAATCTAACCATCCAGTTAATCTAACCAACACCATTCTCCTCCACTCATATAATGACTCTAATGTTTATCTTTAGGATAACTAACACATTTAGCTGCAGAATAAATATAACAAGTGGATAGAGAGACAGACAGATAGAATGCAGAATAAATATCACAACCAGGACTTCCCTGGTGGCACAGTGGTTAAGAATCCGGCTGCCAATGCAGGGGACACGGATTCGAGCCCTGGTCCAAGAAGATCCCACATGCCGCGGAGCAACTAAACCCATGAGCCACAGCTACGGAGCCTGCACTATAGGGCCCACAAGCCACAACTACTGAAGCCCGAGTGCCTAGATCACGTGCTCTGCAACAAGAGAAGCCACCGCAATGAGAAGCCCGTGCACCGCAACGAAGAGTAGCCCCCGCTCGCCACAACTAGAGAAAGCCCACGTGCAGCAATGAAGACCCAATGCAGCCAAAAATAAAATAAAATACTAATAAATAAATAAATAATTTAAAAATATATCACAACCAGATAGGTAGATACTTACAAAATAATCCCTGCAAAACCTAAATATTTAAGCTAAATTTGTATTAACTTGAATGACTCCTCTTCCTTTTAGTGCTAAATACACTCCTAAATATACTGCTTAATTGTTATTTTTCCCAATTTCAACAACTTCTAGGCTTTGGAAGTCCTTCATCCTAGTCTTTGACATAAAGTTAACACACAGCCACTTATTTACTTTTTTGACTGAAAGCAAAAGCCTCTCCCCTCCGAAAAATAATAATGACAATAATGACCTTTGAATTTAAAACAAGTGCCCTAAATGTAAACTGATCCACCCTTATGCAAATGCAACCAAGTTATATACTCATACTCAAAAACTCATCTCATTAAGCTCTTTTTTTGGTACCACATGACTTTTTCCCCTGTGAGAATGCACTCTGTTTTATATAAGTAACTTTGTAATGGCCTTTGACCAAAATTGTAAACGTCTGAATTTCTGACCTGAATTACATATCTCTATTACTAACTGCTTTACATTGAATATAAGCCTGTTAGTAAAAATTTAAAGAGATAGCATTTTTTTTTTTTTTTTTTTTTTTAGCGGTATGCGGGCCTCTCACTGTTGTGGCCTCTCCCGTTGCGGAGCACAGGCTCCGGACACGCAGGCTAAGTGGCCATGGCTCACAGGCCTAGCCGCTCCGCGGCATGTGGGATCTTCCCGGACCGGGGCACGAACCCGTGTCCCCTGCATCGGCAGGCGGACTCTCAACCACTGAGCCACCAGGGAAGCTCAAGAGATAGCATTTTATACAACTATTTAAAAATATTTTACCCAAACATGTATTCAGTACTTTCTAGGCAAAAATGAACATTTTCTCTTGAAACCAACTTCAACAGGGAAAGTGACTGGAGATCTTTTTCCCTACTGTTGCTTCATGACAATAATCACCTACTGATGAAGGTAAACAAACTCTCTGGAGGCGTAGGCAAAAACTATGCCTTCTATTTTCTATTTCAGTGAAGCTACAGCCCATATCTGCAAACAATCCCACTCACAAATAGGTTCTTATGATTCAGAACTTCTAATAAATTAAGGTCATTCAAAACCAACTGTACTAACATCTCTCCTTGAAAGTGAGTTAAGTTTACATAGAAGGCAAGTTCATGCTGAACTGAAATTATAAATCAAGCCATAAAAAAAAGTGTGTGATATTATGGACTGGTTTAAATGAGGTGATTTGCTCATTCTTTTTGCTAAGGTCAAAACTAAAAATCAATAATTTTGAATGCACGTATCTTCTAACATGAAGTAAGATCCAAAGACATGGTTATCTCAAAGCTGACAGTTATCACATAGATGCCTTACAAAAGTTATCATTCCATTAAATAAACGGTTCTTTTTTAATGTGGTATAAAAAAGCAAAAAATGAAGGGGAAAGAAAAATACAAAACAGCACATGATAGCCTAAATATATAAGGAAATTAATATTTTATTCATAATAAAAGATTAAAAAGTATTATAGAATTTCTAGACTTCTCCAGTTATGGAGTCCTTATATCAATTGCCCATGAGCCAGATAATTCTGAACTCTTAAAAAATTTCTAGTTAAAATTCACTTTTGATCATTCCACATGCATTTTCCAATAATGGGAATAAAACTATATTCACAGTGAGCCAAAGAAAGGAAATCTGGTTAAATATGAGACTACTTTGCTTTTCAAATAACTCTTCTAATATCCCTAATCCAGGATACATTAATTCTCATTGTCTCTGCCATTCTCTTATTTTCAGAGGTTCAGAGAATAGCGATAAGAATATAACTGATTCTTTCCCAGGTTTATTTGGAAACCAACAAGTAGTTATATAAATGATATTTATATATATGATATTTATATATATAAGTGATATTTATACATATAAATTCTTCATTAACTCTCCGTATTATGACAACTCCTTCAGGGTTATTCAAGATAGAACTTTTCTTCTCTCTTGCCCATCTATGATTTTGATTCTGGTTTCCAAAAAGAACCTCTCTCTTCAAGCAAAATTTTGCCTTCCCATGGGGTGAGGGTTCAGGGTACTCACATTAAATTCGGCATAGAAATCTAAATGTTCAAGACAAGGTTGCCCACTCTCTCCACTACTATTCAACATAATTTTGGAAGTTTTAGCCAGAGCATTCAGAGAAGAAAATGAAATAAAAGGAATCCAAATCAGAAAAGAAGTAAAACTGTCACTGTTTGCAGATGACATGATACTATACACGGAGAATCCTGAAGATGCTACCAGAAAACTACTAGAGCTAGTCAATGAATTTGGTAAAGCAGCAGGATACAAAATTAAGCACAGAAATCTCTTGCATTCCTATACACTAATGTTGAAAAATCTGAAAGAGAAATCAAGGAAACACTCCCAGTTACCACTGCAATAAAAAGAATAAAATACCTAGGAATAAACCTACCTAAGGAGGTGAAACCCCTGTATGCAGAAAACTATAAGACACTGATGAAAAAATTAAAGATAATGCAAACAGATGGAGAGATATACTATGTTCCTGGATAGGAAGAATCAATACTGTGAAAATGACTATACTACTCAAAGCAATCTACAGATTCAATGCAATTACCAGTGGCATTTTTCACAGAACTACAACAAAAAACTTCACAATTTGTATGGAAACATAGAAGACCCCGAATAGCCAAAGCAATCTTGAGAAAGAAAAACGGAGCTGGAGGAATCAGGCTCCCTGACTTCAGATTATACTACAAAGCTACAATAATCAAGACAGTATGGTACTGGCACAAAAACAGAAACATAGATCAATGGAACAGGATAGAAAGCCCATTCTTTTACAGCTACATGTAAAAGAATGAAATTAGAACACTCCTTAACACCATATACAAAAATAAACTCACAATGGATTAAAGGCCTAAATGTAAGGCCAGACACTATAAAACTATTAGAGGAAAACATAGGCAGAACACTCTATGACATACATCACAGCAAGATCCTTTTTGACCCACCTCCTAGAAAAATGGAAATAAAAACAAAAATAAACAAATGGAACCTAATGAAACTTCAAAGCTTTTGCACAGCAAAGGAAACCATAAACAAGACGAAAAGACAACCCTCAGAATGGGAGAAAACATTTGCAAACAAAGCAACTCACAGAGGATTCATCTCCAAAATATACAGGCAGCTCATTCGCTCAATATCAAAAAAACAAACAACCCAATCCGAAAATGGGCAGAAGACCTAAATAGATATTTCTCCAAAAAAGATATACAGATTGCCAACAAACACATGAAAGGACATTCAACATCATTAATCATTAGAGAAATGTAAATCAAAACTGCAATGAGGTATCACTTCAAACCAGTCAGAATGGCCATCATCAAAAAATCTACAAACAATAAATGCTGGAGAGGGTGTGGAGAAAAGGGAACCCTCTTGCAGTGTTGGTGGGAATGTAAATTGATACAGCCACTATGGAGAACAGTATGGAGGTTCCTTAAAAAACTAAAAATAGCACTACCAAACCACCCAGCAATCCCACTACTGGGCATATACCCTGAGAAAACCATAATTCAAAAAGAGTTATGTACCAAAATGTTCATTGCAGCTCTATGTACAATAGCCAGGACATGGAAGCAACCTAAGTGCCCAACAACAGATGAATGAATAAAGAAGATGTGGCACATATATACAATGGAATATTACTCAGCCATAAAAAGAAACGAAATTGGGTTATTTGTAGAGAGGTAGATGGACCTAGAGACTGTCATACAGAGTGAAGTAAGTCAGAAAGAGAAAAACAAATACCATATGCTAACACATACATTTGGAATCTTAAAAAAAAAAATGTTTCTGATGAACCTAGGGGTAGGACAGGAATAGAGACACAGATGTAAAGAATGGACTTGAGGACACAGGGAGGGGGAAGGGTAAGCTGGGACGAAGTGACAGAGTGGCATTGACATATATACACTACCAAATGTAAAACAGATAGCTAGTGGGAAGCAGCCACATAGCACAGGGAGATAAGCTCGGTGCTTTGTGACCACCTAGAGGGGTGGGATAGGGAGGGTGGGAGGGAGATGCAAGAGGGAGGAGATATGGGGATATATGTTTATGAATAGCTGCTTCACTGTGTTATACAGCAACTAACACACTATTGTAAAGCAATTATACTCCAATAAAGATGTTAAAAAAAACGCAACAGTAGTCTTAGTGAAATAATTTTCATTCTTGTCATATGGGAGAAAGATCTGATTATTAATCATGAAATCATGCTGGAATTAGAAATCAGAAAATAGCAACTCTATAGTTGAGATTGAATTAAGTGAGAGAATAAACAGAAAGGGAAGATGAGACCTAGGTGTTTTGTCTGAGCAGAAGGGAGTAGGATGGGACAGGAGAGAAAAAGGCATTCAACTATAAAGACGATAAGAGAATGGGGAGTGAATTAGGGATATAGGAATCTAATTTTGCAAAATTCAGGTATTTATTTTGCTGTTCCTTATTATTGACTTTGGCAGTAATATCCAGGCTGCAGAGGACTATAAAAAGAAGAGGACTGAGATGTGCCTGAGAAGGACTACAAAGGGTGAAGGCTCGAGATACAGATTCATGATCCATTTGCATCAAGATCCAGGTTAATTTTCTGAGCATTATTGATAATGGAAGAGGGTAGGGCCAAGAAGAGAAGTAACTAGTTACATAACAAGTAAGAGTAATGTATTTTTTTAAGTTAATTTATTCTTTCAATTTTAACTTTTACTACCTCTATTTTTAGAAAAGAGGCTTGTCCTTAGATCATCTTGCCATTTCAAACTTGCTGTACTATTTCTCTGTCATGTCACCTCATGTTGAATCTTTCAACATCCAAAATAATACTGACCCAAAACTATATATGTCAGATTTGTATAAAGTATTCAAGACAATATAGAGGATTGGCATCATGGCCTGGAAAACTACTTAATATATAAATTCCCTCTGTACATATCTCTGGTTTTGAAATGTCTTTATGTGGGAATTGTTTATTCTTAATAACATAAAAGAAATGTAGGCATTCACTGAGTTTTGGGTAGGCTGAAGTAGAAGCTTCTAAGATTCTATATGTTTATGAAATAAAGTTGAAAAAAAAGGATAAGATTTTGTTATCAATATGGGGTTTTTTGATTACCAATGTTATAAACACAAGGTTTGCTTTATTATTATTAATAAGCACTTTGGGGAACTAATATATTATAAGGGTTATTGTGTGTCAAGTACTATCCTAGATGCTTTATGAACATCTCTTTTAATATTCAAACAGTTTTTGGAGATTAGATATTATTAATTCCATTTCTAGAAGATTAAAGTGAGATTCAGAGAGGTTAAATAACCTTTCTGCAGTATTTCCTTTGTCCCTGTTAAAAGATGGAGGCCTGCTCTTGTTTGCTCAACCCCGTTCCCTTTTCCTCTCTTGCACTTTACTGACCCTCCCACCCCCCAACTCCTGATACTATCTTACCTAAAACAGTTCAGCATTCTCTTCTTTCCTCTCCCAAACCATGCACTCAAGCTCTAATTTTCTAGATCATAATTTCTTGATATCTTTTCTCTCATTATGTTCCCTGATTTTATCTATTGACATACCCTAGACTACCCATTTAGCTTATTTACCTTAATACTTAAGAGATTGGTAAGTATAATTCAATATTTTTAAAAAAATATTTAAGTTTGTCTCAATTAATTTAATCATTCGTATTTGGAAAATTATGCCTATGTCTGTGTGCATGTGTATGTTATGCCTTTTATTTCATTTATGCCTTAGCTTCAGGTATACCTTTAAAAATTATGTCTAACGATTACCAGTACTATGAAGATGACATGCTTAAGAAATGTAATTTAATTAGCTGATAGGATCAGTGAAGTGGTAAATTAGTCAGCCATAGATGAAATATTTGACACCTGTCCTCAAAAGAAGAAAAGTTATTTTCTGAAAGGCGTGTCAGCTTTAACACTGTCATTAAAATGGTCTCATGGAATAGAATTTTAAAACTCAAAAGTACCTTAGAGAGGATGAAGCTGAGACAAGTTCATGGGTTGCAGATCACTCTCGGGGCAGAGCTTAAGAGTATTATCAGGTACCACTTGGTATTGTTTCAATGTGTAGAAAATGTATACAAACTGGAACCCATGATTTTTTCAGTTCTATGGGTCAAAGCGCAGTATTTCTCAACAATTGCTATGGAACAGTCAGTAATGCATTAAATACAAAATAATGAAATAAATTCAGTATTTTTTTACAATTTTATGATCAGAGCTATTTTAATATGCCTGGAGAAGTCTTAAAATCTATAGGGAAAAGAGAAAGGAAAGCTCAGGCACATTCTCTCTGGGTGTGAGAAATCCATCTTAGTTTCTCCTCTTCTCATTCCTGGTCTCTCCTCTTTTACTCCCTTGCCCTTGCCTTCTGGTCTTTTTTTCTGCTTCCCTCATTCTCATTCTCTCTCTCTCTCACTGCAATCAACAAACACATTCCGTTAAAATTCAGCCAGTACTTTACTGAAGCCATACCACTCAAAATTCATTTTAAAAAAGCTCCTGACTGAAGATGTCGTTAATCGCCCTAATTAAATAAGCCTCTATTGAAATATTCCCACTTTGTGCAAGTATGCTAGGCACTGGAGAATAACATGGAAATAATATGGTGCAACTCAGCTACAAACAAGGGAAAGAAGATAATATATATCTTTCACTGTAAATATTGAAGTATGATAAATGATTTAAAAGTGATTCAAAGTACAATGGAAACGAGTTGGGAAATTTATAGTATTGAGTTATTCAATTTGTATTTCATATATTTCAATTTTCATGCACTTTTCTTACTATGTGCTGATAACTGAGGCAAAGCTTGAGTCTGTCTCTGTTTTATTTACTCCTTATTATTTTTAATGCCATATAAATGAACTCATTAAAAGTACTCAAAATATTTAATTTTAATCAATATTTAATTGTCAAGTTGTAGAATATTTCCCAACCAGAAGGGGAAGAAGAAACTGTCACCAACTGATGACAGATTTTGAGAGCCACAGAAATTTAAAAAATAGTAATAAAAATAAATAATGTTTTAGCCTCCAAACACTAGGCATGGGTTTTTCCTATTGGTTTTGCCATTCTGAATGGGTGGCTGAATACACTGAAATAAGAATCCAAACACACCTTAACTTTGACAGGTTAGGCTTATGATACACCCTGACTTCTGTTTACCTTCTAACTCACTTGCAGGGCTCAAACAATCCTTTTGACTATTTTATTGACAAAATCTTAACATCCCCAAAATGGTTTGTTTTACTTGTACAGAATTGAACTCCAAGCAAATAATCCAAATGTTTAATCTGGTCTAGTTCAGCTGAGATAACATAAAAATAACCCCAAATTGAAGTACTAACGAAAATATCTACAGAAAATAGGCTTACTTTAAGCTAATTAAAAGCTCTTTTTTTTTGCGGTACGCGGGCCTCTCACTGTTGTGGCCTCTCCCGTTGCGGAGCACAGGCTCCGGATGCGCAGGCTCAGCGGCCATGGTTCAGGGGCCCAGCCGCTCCGCGGCATGTGGGATCTTCCTGGACCGGGGCACGAACCCGTGTCCCCTGCATCGGCAGGCGGACTCTCAACCACTGCGCCACCAGGGAAGCCCCTAAAAGATCATTTTAAGGGAAAAATTATAACTAAAAATCCATTGTGTTGTATGGACTTCAAAGGACATTAAGTTTTGGTTGGGATTTTTCTGTTTAAAATATGATTATGCAAAGTAAAGAGTCTTTAAGATCTCTCTTAAGCAAATCTGCTTTTGCTAAGTTTGAAAATATTTTACATGCTGCATGTCATGTTCCTGCTGATCAAAAAGCTAAAGATTAATACAGAATATCAATACTTCAATATAGAATCCATGATTCACTTGGTTTCCACATAGAAATTATTTTAAAATATAATAAATTGATATTTGACATGTGTACTTACTTTTCAATACTTAAAATCTGTTTAAACTTATGATGGGGTATTATAAGCTAAACATAAGAAATAAAGAGCTTGAGATAAAAATCCAGTGCTAAATTAAAGTAAATAAAAACCTCTATTATTTCATTTTAATGTTTTTAGGATTCTAAGAGACTCCAGGGCTTCCTACAGTAGTTTCTCTTTACAAGTGCATTACTTATTTTTATTTATGCAATGTGAAATTAGGTTACTCTAGTCTGTTTTATTAGTTCCATTTATTTTAGTGTAATTATTTTATATAGAAGACAGAGAAAACTGATTTCTACATAAAATAATAAAAGCAAAACATACATATGTTTTGTAAGATCTAAAGAAAATGAAATAATAAGACAAAGAACTATTATAGTACCATTTAAAAAACTAATTTCTAAGAAAAATGTACATTAATGACAATAAAAATGAGAGACATTTGCATGGGTTTTAATACATGTCAGAAATGAAAATATACTCAAAATTGTAGAAATATATTTCTTAACTGTAGACAATCCCTATACTGGTGATTTTTGTAAAACAAAAGAGAAGGAGAAGAAGAATAAGCACAGTAGGATTAGAAAGGTTCTTACATTTTCTATTAGTATTATATCTGGAGTTACTTGATGTTCTTAAATATTTATACTTAACATTCCTATGAAATGCTTTTTGAAATGCAATAAACAATGTATTTCTTATTGTGAGGAATATATACCTGAACACAATAATGACTATACACACTGAAATTTAAATTATTCATTTGTTATACTACAAAAAAATATGGTTCAATATTTACGCAATGCTCTTGATTCATTATTAAAGCCCTTGCTTCAACATTTGATTGAAATTAATTCTGAGTCCAGTAACACTATAATAACATTTAGTGTCAATCATTTTAAAATTGTTCTATGTCATGAGGAAGAAAAGCAATTATCAGGCCTAAGAATTAGTAGAAGTGTCAAGCAAGTAAATAACCTGTCACACAGCTATTAATACTGATTAATCTCTGAAGCACCATCCCTTTCATAAATGAAGAGGAAATGTACAGGCCATTGAGACCAGCAAACATTCCCAAAAATATAAGGGCAGCTTGGTCCTAATCCAAATTTCTCTCATGTTGCTCTATGAACACATTTAAAATATCATTTCTAAAAATGTTTCTTTTATACTATTTTACTGTAAGTGGGACATCAATTCATTGCAGAAAACTAAAGGTGTAGGTCATCAAAAAAGAAGAAAGATGGAGGGAGGAAGAAGAGAGAAACGGGGGAAAAAATTATCCTACCAGCAAGGGTATTGGTCTTTTGTTATTTGAAACGGAGAAAGATTAAATAGAAAGATAAATCATAAAGAAAATAATCTGTTCTTCAATTGGTCATTCTACATGATTACCTTTTCATGTTGATAAAGTTTAGTCTGTAAAATCATTTTTAATTTATGAATAGTATTATATCACATGGCTATACCTTGAATTCTCCAACTATCATGATTTATATTTAGGAACTATATTTAAGTTTAATGCAGTTTTCTACAAGTATAAAAACTTTTCCTGCAGCTTTTATGATGTATGTGACTAATGGTTCCTGAAAATGAGTAAGAAGCATCAACCTAGTATAGTAATACAGTTCCCTGAAAGGAACATGGTAAACAAGGAAAGGTGAGTAAAATAGTAACTGCTGACAAGTTGTCTCTAAGTGCTGGAGAAGCCCAAATGGTGTTTTTAAAATAACTTTTTCAAAATTGGTCTTTGGCTCCAGAATTTAAATGTAAAACCCTGGCATGTCATTACAATATAGCTAGCAAAAATAAAACCATATCTGAATCCTTGTGTTATAAGCCTTTCTGGGAAATATGAAATATATAAGAACATAATAGGCAAGAAAGCTGCTATTTATTTCCAGCACTCAAGATGGTGACCGCTTAATGACTTCCAGAGATTGCTGTTTTTGCTCTCAGAGTTGGACTTGGTCTTGGCACATGTTCTATGGATACTGTTAAATAAGTTTTGAAACTCAGCAGCATGCTTTAGAGGAAAGGGTGTGGGTTCTAAGCTCAACTAGGCAATTGTAATTATAAAAAATACACTCTCCTAGTAAAAATATTACAAAGCATTCACTCAAAAATGGTTTTATGTAATGTTGGCAATATTCTTGAGAGGTATGAATTATATCATTTAGGTTGTAAGAGAGAATTTTTGAGGCATTTTAAACATAAACTATAAATTGAGAAATAATAACTTATCGAAGTTATCATTTACTTTACTTAACCTCATGCTACTATAAATAACATAAGTGAACAGTGAGGGAAAAGGGGAGGGGGGATATGTGACGGTTGTTCTTCATGAATTCTTTTCTAAGGGAAAAACTATTCATGTGCTTTAAAATGGCAAAGTGTCAAGCCAATCTATAAACAGTCCTGTAGACCAGTGTCTCATAAACCTTGTTCCAAAAGGTTCCCTTAGAGTTTCCTATATGTGTGTGAGTGAGTGGAACTCAGAGCCAGAGGACCAAATCGAACCACGGCAGTTCAACCTTATCCTGGTTTCATGTTTACTTTGTTTATGCACTTTTGCTTTAGCAAAGATTTCTTAGACTTAAAGACTTTTAAAACTGCCATTTTTAACAGGGCATATTATAACTTTACTCCATGACAGTGGTTTTGAGAAAATTTAGGAAGTTGTTCCAAAGGTATTTAGTTTTTCACCATGCTGTGTTATGAGTTCCTAAGTCTGCAGATGTTGTAATTCATTCATTCCATTCTTCATTAGCAGGCTGCATAGGAATCTCATGTCAAAGGAAAAGGATATTCAGAAACACTCTTTAAATGGCGAATGTGTAAATTATCAAAAACATCCATTAAGACTACATGAATGTTTAGAGTTTTAAAGATATTTTCTATTGCTTTCCTATTTTCAATCTAATATATTCAAGTGACGAACCATCCTGTTTCTCACCAGAGAATTCTCAATCAAGAGGTAAACTTTATGCTTTGAAAACTGTTTCCTCCACAAGCAATTTAGTACTGAAAATGTATTTCATTAATTTCTCTTCCCCAAATTGCTCCAGCAGCTTGAAAGCATGAACCAAGTTTTCCCAACTCCAACCTTGGTGGATGAACCTCTCATATTTCTAAATGCTGATTCTCTGACATCTTGAATAACAGAATTAGATAAGCCAATTTTTTCAAAGGCATAGAAGAAAAAAATCATATTAGTATAATGTCACCTCTGAGAATTTAATTAAAAGCATAACAATTACTTTATTATATGATATTAATAAAAAATTTGCTAGAAGATTTCCAGCAAACTGAAGCTTTAAGTAATTACTTGAACCAACATTTTTATTAAATTAAGTCATTTATAATTATGAATTTGACTCCTAAGCAATTTTCATTACAATATTAACATAGTCATAAATTTTATAAGGATAAAAAGCTCAACAGCAAATTTGTTATCTATGAAATTCTTCAATTTATATAGTCATAATTTATAACTATGAAGTTCCTTTTTGACAGGCAAAAAAACAATCACAGATAAAAGCAACAATGCTTCCATATTCCTTAGAAACTTGAAGGACTAAGGCTAACTTTGAACATATTAAACATTCATAAGCCATTAGGTATTATATGCAATGTGATTTTTAAAAAAACAAACAAATAAAACTGTAGCACTAACCCAGTCCTGTAGACTAGTATAAACCAGTTGGCTCATGCTCTAAGTCATTTTCACCCATTAGTTTCCTGGCTGATTCTACTAACTGCAGTCCCAAGTTCTTGAATGGCTATATGTTCCCCTATCTAGAAGAAATGTGATTATTTGAACATATTTCACATAGGTCAAAGGATAATCCCTAAATCAAAGTGATTTGTAGAACAACCGAATGATAAATAATTACCTAGGTGAGACAATGCATACTGTCAAGTTATCGATACATGAGTAGTGTGTTGAATATTGGATGGTATATCAATGGCAGGAGGGAAGAAAAGAAGAAAGTGAAGGAAGAAAAATTAAGGAACAAAGGAATAAGATCATACTTATTGCAATTGTATGTGTATAGGAGGCCATCAGCATCTACGTAGTAAAAGTTATCTATGAGAGTGAAGAAACAGAAGGTGGGATTAAGTAAACAAATCAAATTTACAAATCAAGTAAAGATAATTTAAATACATAAATACTTGCCTTACTCATCTCCTACTAGGAAATAAAGTATGTATTTAAAAAAATAGCTATTTGCTTTACTTCTCCCTCATTTTTTTCGTGTGTGTGTGTGTGTGTGTGTGTGTGTGTGTGTGTGTGTGTGTGTGAGAGAGAGAGAGACAGAGAGATGGAGAAGGAGGTGAGTGGTGAGGGAGGGGAGGAAAGGAGGCATGGATGGGAAAGGAAATACTAAACAGAAATGGTAGACACTAAACAAACCTGGGAATAAAAGAATGAAATGTGCGGGCTTCCCTGGTGGCGCAGTGGTTGAGAGTCCGCCTGCCGATGCAGGGGACATGGGTTCGTGCCCCGGTCAGGGAAGATCCCACATGCCGCGGAGCGGCTGGGCCCGTGAGCCATGGCTGCTGAGGCTGCGCATCTGGAGCCTGTGCTCCGCAACGGGAGAGGCCACAGCAGTGAGAGGCCCACGTACCACAAAAAAAAAAAAAGGAATGAAATGTGCCAAAATTGACAGAACATTTCCATCATAGAAACAAAACCTGACATCCTAAATCCAACAGTAATTATGCCACACATTTTCCCACTCAGGGTCATAGCTTAGTTTATGCCAGTCCTTCAGACTCCTTTCCCTTGCTCATCCTCAAAGGCTTTCCATTAACAAGCTCATCAGATTCAACCTTCTTGCAAAGTGCACCTCATTCCAAAATTTCCATTCTTTCCAAATCTCCTTTCTAACAAAATAAAGAGAAAAGTGAAAAGAAGAAGAAACAAAAAAACTTCCTGTCACTGAAGTCAATCTCCCCAAGTTACAAATAAATTTCAATAAGTCCCAGGAGAAACGTGTTAATCCTAAAAATGGCATGGTGTCTGATGTCGTGAGTCTTTCCTTTTCCACTCAAAGCTGTTTACATACTCAGAAAACCTCAACTACCACAGACTTATTTCCTCACCCAGATAGTATGGAAATAGAACCAGATCACCTGCAAATTACCTTCTGTGATTATGTATATTGAAAAAATTTGTATTTAGGTGTGTATGTACATAATTGTCTCTTAAAAAATGACATTAAAATACAAAGAGAGTGAAGAAGATATTATTTGTTGACTCTAAAGTGTTCTTGGGATGGTAATGGTCAAGTCAGAAGCATGCAGGAATTAGAGATCTGCAGTCAACAAAGAAAACAGAAAATGAGTAGTGAGAAAATCAGAGGAAATACCTATTTGACAGAGTATTACAAAGACAGCTGAAAAGTAATTTCTTTCTTCCACTAGCTGTTAATTTATCAGATGCTGTGTAAATGTACCCATATTTTACCACCTTCACTTCTAACTAGAAAGTAAGAATTTTTCCAAAACATGAAGGTGAACATGTAAGGCTATTCCATATATATCCAGTGATGGTAGGTAGAATTTCATATTTCCCAAACTATTCATGTATCTTTCTATCTATACAGTTATCTTTTTCTTTCTTTCTATGTTATCTATCTATCTATGTATCTATCTATCCACCTCTACTTAACTATCTAGTCACATCACATTTGAATTGGGCATGACTTCATTCAGATTCCACAATGGAAGTTATTTTAAAATAATCACTCCAGCAAAGGATTGTGCTGATATCCAGAGATCACCTCACAACAATTTCAGGACTTCCCCAAAGCCTACCCAGAAGTCTGGCAGACACACAATGGAAAGGCTAGCACCCAACAGGCTTTGACAAATGAACATTAAAGACTAGGGTCAAATGATCATTTCCAACAATGATAACCAAGGCTCTAAAAGACCAGAAATAGGATTGGTCTGCACACTGGGAAGAGCCCTGCAAACAAAACGACAACAACAAGAAACACCCAGCATGCCTTGGTAGTTTCTTAAAAATAACTATCCCAGATGGGTTAACTGTTTTTATCTTACTCCTCAAAAGAGAATATGCATCTTAGAAACACACAACCTTAGAACACGTAGCCCCTCTCTAATTTAAGGTTATCTATCAGCTTCATACTTACTGCCTTCACAGGGAGTGAGTGGGCCAGCTCAAAAAAATAAATAAACAATAAAAATAAATTTTAACTTAGGGAAAAAAGTGTTTATAAGAGTGTATGTACCAGAGTCAATCAGAAAGATAGCATTTGAGAAATCTCTTCTTCCTTTGGACACTAGTCTTTAGTTGGAAGAAAACTGTAAGTTGATTTACCAACAAATTGATTATTATACAAATTGTGTCACGTGTGAGATGAATAAAACCATTTATTTTCTTCAAAATAGAATATATATAAATGAACATATTTAATATTTCATTACTAATCATTAAATGTTTCAAAGCAACACATACATACTTGGCACAGATTGTTCTCATTTTTGGTGCCCTATGTTTGCTCTCTTATTCTTTGGAGTTCCTTGCTCTTCCTTGTTACCTTCTTGGATGGTTGATATTTCCTTGTCTGCCTTTTAGGTGAGGAATGCCAGTAATTACAACTGAATTAGAGTTCTGCTTTAAAAATATAGATGATCTGATACACCAAGAAATAATTTCAAGTTTTGGCACTTAATTAAAACATTTTTTTAAAGGATATACAGAGAGCATGACTGCACAATTCATGTTAAAATGCATTTTTCAATGCTATATGTTCTCATAAGCTTTCACTTTCATTATTGACAGTGACTTTTAAAACCATGCAAAAGTATATTTATATGTATCCTTATTTTGCATTACCACCATAACTTTACAATAAACATGTATACTTCAGCAGAGTTGGACCCCTAATACCTTAAAAAATAGATTGCTTTAAAAATGACAAATTATATATTGCACATTTAATAATAAATAAAACCTCAGAAATTATTCCTTAAGTCAATTTTTTCTAGCTTTAGTATTTTCAGCTTTAAGTCAAGCTTTGCTTGAAAATTATGTCAAAGAAATATAAATATCACCACTTTTATACATGGGAGGAATGTAGAAGCCATTACATCTTTGTGATTTAGACCTACTTCCTGCAGAAATTCTGTATATAGGCTAGGGGAAAAAAAAAAAAAAAAAGGTTTGTCATAGGTCTATCTGAAATACCCAAAGCTCTGCTGTACTTTCTCTCTGCACTTTGGAGGTTTTTAGGGAGAAAAATGTGTCTTCCATGCAAAAGAATTTGGGAAGACTTTATTTTAAAAATATGTCTTTCCATTTAGTGATTTAATGTATTTCCCCTATTTGAATAAACTCACTTGCAAAAGTTGGTACGGGATTTTCTTAAGTACCAATAGTTAATCTGGAAAAAGATTTTTAATTGTATTGCCTGTTTGCATAGGAATGAACAAGAGATTTCAAATACTCTATTGTAAATTCTTTAAAGGAAATTGATAATGTGCATGACCTAGGCACAGATTTATGCCCTTCTAATTTGATAAATGTTTCAACCAAATATCATAACAAAATTTTGTTTCTATTCAATTCTCACTTAATTGAATTTTTACTCCTTTGTAGAGCCCAGAATCACCACAAGCTCATTGACCAGCTACCATTTTCTCAGTATGCTTTGCTTCCAAATATTTTCTTTGTATGCTTGAATTTATCCATATCCAATGTAATTCCAAAATCAGGCAAAGGATAATATTTTATGCATCTGCATGACTTCTTATTGAGCCCCGCTTTGCTCCTCAGATGACCTAGATTAAAAAGTCAGTAAATATTCTGCCACTCTTGGCCGATAGATTAGACCATCCAGCAGTGAATGTTGTCAGTAACTATGAGCATATCCAAACTGTTGCATGTGTCCTCTAATAGTATTTTGGAAATTAGCTCTCAATAATGAAAAAAAGCACTCTTGGAAGATGAGACTATATATACATATATATATATATATATATATATATATATATATATATATATGACATTAAAAGTTGGGGGTTTTATTTGTTTAATAGACTTCTTAGAATAGACATAATTTGCTTACTGGAAACCAAGTTTTACAGAATGAAATCCACCTTTCAAAGTTTTCTTCTATTTATATATTTTGCCACTAGATAATTCTTACTCTTCCGCCATCTTCCCCCTCTCCTCCGTAGATAATTCTTTAATGCTGATTTCTTAGTGATTTTCTAAGGCCCCAAAGAAGACTTCATTTATCAAAATATCAAAATCACTAATTAGCCCAGTGCTCAACCTTTGAAAAAATGTGTAAATTTTGTTTTTTAAAAAATTTAACGTTTCAAAGAGTTTGTCTAATGCCATTAATTCTCCATTCCTCTTCGGATTACAAAAGTGCTGCTCTTCCTTGATATGACAGATGCTGTTCTTATTGCACCAATATCCCCTTTCTCATTCATTTACCATTTCCTTGCTCTCAGCATCATATCTCTATGCCTAAATAGTTCCCACTGACTGCTGATACCTGCTCATTGCTTGTATGATCAGGACAGAAGTGCAATAGAAGGAATGCTCCCCATAAATATAGCTCCACTGAAAACTCACATGCGTTGGTGTACGTTCTACATCATTTCTCAGAGGCTTTCATTGATATTAAGCTCTATTTGCTCATAGAGGCAACTTACTCGATAAAATACTCTTTATTGGCTTCCTATATTTTGCTGTCACACTTTCTTACTTCTCTACTGGCATTTCCAGGGACTGTCTTCCAAATAAGTTTCTTGTACTCAAATGCTCTTCTCAGGGTTTGTCCCTGGGGAAACTAAGATAGTTATCTTTAAGATGCTTGATTTTCCCCACATTTCTACATCACTGAAATAGGGATGTAACATTGTATGTTTCACCTATATTTGGATGGCTACTTGGTTCTCATTAAATCCTTCAAAGGTCCTATCTGTGCTATTATGATTCTTCTCTCCCCACCATGACTGGCTGGCCTAGTAATAGAAGCTTCTGACCCCAGTTGGATCAATCTTATTTCTTCCAGAAAATTAAAACTTGAATAAAGGACCCAGAGACTGGACTGGCTGAGGCATGTTAAAGGTCGTGTCCTAGAAAAAAGAATGAAAAACTCCTTTATTGAGGTCCGAAAGCTCAATAAAGGCTTCTTTACCAAGGCTTGCTGCCTCTTCTTCAGTACTATGAGGCTATCTCAAAACATTTCAATAACCCCCCCCAGAGTTGTTTTCTGTTGCATGAAATGCCTCTCTCATCCCTTTCTTTACCCCCAAAAAAGAATATTTAATGCTCAAAAGCCACAAGTCATTGGTATGAAATTCCTGATCCATTCATCTCTCCTACCACCTAGAGTTCCCCTAACACTTTTCCATTTTTATTTTGCTCTTTTTTTTTTTTTTCCCTGCGGTACGTGGGCCTCTCACTGCTGTGGTCTCTCCCGTCGCGGAGCACAGGCTCCGGACGCGCAGGCCCAACAGCCATGGCTCACGGGCTCAGCCGCACTGCGGCATGTGGGATCTTCCCGGACCGGGGCACGAACCCACGTCCCCTGCATCGGCAGGCGGACTCTCAACCACTGCGCCACCAGGGAAGCCCTATTTTGCTTTTAATTAATACACATGTTAATAATTCTAGCCACCTGGAATCCTTCTTGGAAATAGGGTACCCATTTTGGATAACCTATAATCATCAAAGAATGAAAATAAGGTTTGAAATCTGTCAAACACTATTTATTATCAGCTAAGAAACAGATGATTCATTTAAAAGATTTTTCCTGAGTGCTATTTTATGATGGCCACCATGCTGACTAAATGTGACAGAGATGAACGATCTGTCTGCCTCATTCTACTCTTGTTCTGCAAAATGATTTTTTTTTGGTTTCTGAATATTTACTTACAATGTTCAGTTAAATCTTCTCCTGTAAAGTTAACAGGCAGACTAAACTCTAAAGTTTTAGCTCCAATTCTAAATTCCTGGGTAAAGAACTCTGACAGGCCCAACTTGGTTCAAGTGCTTACCCCTCCAGCACCCAGTGAAGGCTAGGACAGAAGAGTAATACTGTATTTTACAAAATGATTGCAGAAGCCTCATCACTGTTACGAGGAGGAAGCTGGGAGTCTGTAGGATGTAGCACTAGGAAGAACTTCCAATAGGTGTCTGATTATTGTAGACAGGGTTTCATACATCCTAGGTTTCCTGAGACATAGCTCGTTTGAGTCTGTGTTTTAGGTATAATTACTAATACTGCCCACTTTTGCTCTCAAAAGAGTTCTCCCTTAGATTATATATGTGACTCTAGTTATAGAGATCATTGAGGGCAACCCTAACCTTTTACTTGAGAGGACAAATGAGACCTAGAATGGTTATGAGACTTTTTCAAGGTCATCCAATTAGCAGTATATTTATCAGTAAAATTCAGGTGTGTAGTACACCATTTTAGTTATTAGTTTATAATTTTGAGTCCATTCTTTCAGTATTCTACCTTGTGATTGACAGCATGGTGTCATGATATGGTTGGTTAAAGTTCAGCTGAATTGAGTAGTCAAGGAGCAGAGCAACCCCAGCTCCATTCAGTAACATCAGGATCAGAATTAGCATCCTAAACAATGAGCCAGATAAAGATAACACTGTCCTGCAGAACTTTTCTTGGGATGTACACCACTAATATAAAATACAGTATAATTCAAAGTCACCATTTTTGGTTTGTTTCCTTAACATTGGCTGAATGAAACCTAGCCTTGACTCTATCATTAAGCATTTGTGCTCTTCTTAAGAAAACATTCAGCCTAAAAGTTTAAGCACTAAGGGCAGCCACCCTTCCAACTGGCTAATGAAACCAGAGTATAGTATCTGAAAATGACTCTCAAAACAGACATCTTTTCCATTTCAAAAAATATAAGACATGTAGCTTTTCGGAAGAACATATCCCACTTCTGGGGGAATGACCTTCTTCTGAGGTTAGTGTAAAGAAAAT
Source organism: Tursiops truncatus (assembly GCF_011762595.2). Lineage (NCBI taxonomy): Eukaryota > Metazoa > Chordata > Mammalia > Artiodactyla > Delphinidae > Tursiops > Tursiops truncatus. The sequence continues at coordinate 66,206,382 of NC_047042.1, read as the reverse complement.
CTGTAAAGTAGGAAAAGTTGGTAATATTTCAATACTCTAAAACCGTCCCTACTCCATATCCTTTGTGACACCATTTTGCCATCCTATCCTCTTGTCTCTGAGTTTTTTGTTGTCATCATTTTTTACTTCGAAATTTTGTTCTCTGGAAATGAATTTTTACATTTCTATAAAGGATAGGTGACTATTAGGTATTCTGTTATTTCTCCCAAGATTGCTGCTCTATAAGTCTTATCTATAAAGCCCACACATTTGGAGCTCTAGGAATTAAATTTTAAGCATTAGCAAAATGCAGTATTGTTTGGGATAGGAGAGACTTTGAACTCCTCTAGCCATGCCAAGTGTGTGCCTCCCTAATCCATCCACTTTCCACCTATTAGAAAACTGATTCTGCCTTCCAGCTTAAGTTCTATGCATAGCTACCAAAGCTGAATGAATACTCCTTTCAAAATATTCCAAATTGGAAAAGTAACTTCACAGATTATCGGTTGCAAAACACCCTAAAAATATGGCAGAATGATCAGTAGCTACTATACATTTCAATGCCAGGAGCTGAGAAAAAAATCACAGGCAAAAGATGGAATTTAGATGAGTTCCCTAAGGGAAAGCTTTAGATTTTTGCATACTGATAGATGATTTTCAGAGGAAGCTGAATTATGACTTTTCCCAATCAACTCATCCTTAAAAACGTCAATAGCAGCACAATACTTTGAACATGCTCACTTAAATATATGCCAGCTGAAACTGTGAACAGAATGAGCTGGTGAGCAAGAACTTCAAATTAAGAAGAAAATTTCTCATACTTCTTACATGCCAGTGAAAATAAGAAAAGTAAAAGACATGTTAAGACCCTAGTCTCATTTCTTATTATTAATTGCTATGGTGGGAACGTAAACATTTTGATTTCTTATAACTGTTGTTCTGTGGTTTGTTGCATTTTGAATAGCGGAATGTGCTATAGAAGCAATGAAATACCTTACTGAAATTTAAATGACTGTCAGATTTCAGGGCTAATTTTTTAACTTGTTGGTCCTCATTTTTGAACAAGATAATGTGTGTAATTATAACCATAACCTACTTACTTCATGGGAAGATTATAAGGAATAACTTGATGTTACCAATATACCCTTTAGCAATCTTAAGAAAAAATAAGTATAAGATGGCAAGGTGTATTTTTTAAAGGGTGTCGAAATGTAGAAAATTCACAAAAGGAGTAGCTTCAGGGGTAACTAAATTAAGCATCCCCGAATCAGTCTGGAATTTTCAGTAGTGCAATTCAGAAGAACAATACCAGTGACTAAATTGAAAGTTACTTTGGGACTCCTGGCTGAGTTTACTCTTCTATCACCTATATATTTAGCAGACCTAAATAAATATTTATTTATTTCTAATTAATGTGCCAAATTATAATCCAAAATATTAAGAGTTTGCTTTCTTACACCTTCCAAGCTATTTTTCAGCTCAAGTTATAATTGTCACAAGCTATTTTGAGTTTACAATTACAAAAATAAAGACTGGCAGGGGCGTGGATACACAGGTGATTTCCTTTAATTCCTCTCTTCCTGAATCTTGTTGAAAGCATAATTGATAAGGGTACTCTATAACTGCAATACTTGAATTGCAATACTTGAATCAATTTTCAAATTAAAGATTTATTTCCTAGCTGTCTGAACCACTGAACTGGGAGTTGTCCACTCTGTGACACCTGGGTTATATTGTTTTTATGTCTAACTTGAGAACCATATTCTTGAGAAAGTATAGACTTAATTAAGGAGCTTAGAAAAATATTCTCCACTTTTTAAATTATCTGCAAGTTATTTAGGTCTACTAAGTCACAGGGGAACAGGCCAGTTCCATATGATTTAAATGGTTTTAGATATGACAGTGTGCTCCCATGAGGTGGTGAACAGTAGAGAAAAACATCTTTAGCTGGGAGCCTGAAGACTTCACTTCTAGTCTTAACTCTGGCATCGTGTAGCTGAAAATAAGTAATTTTTCCACTGAATGGACTTATATGTCATCAGTTGTTAAAAAGAAACAGTCATTTGGGATTACTTCTACAGTCACTTCCATGTGAAAACAAACAAAAACTATGGTTCTGCTATGCAGAGCATAACTAAAATACCTAGTTGATGCTAAAGAGTCCTACAAGAGTAGCTCTATTCAGTGAATATTGATACTAAGATTTGTATCTAACTTATCAATTGTTCATGTGTAGTTTGGTTTGTAAACTCTGTTTCTTTCAATTTATTACATATTTTACTAGAAAATCCTTACTGATACTATTCCCTAAGAAGTTATATCTTCTTCTAGAAAGTTCCTCTTAAAGGCAAAACTTGAATCTCTGGATCGTTCAACATTCAGCATTCCTAGTCCTCAAATGTTTGAAGTACCTTATTATCTTAGTTATTTTTCTCCACTTTCCCTTATTATGTTTCAATTTAAACTCAATGACTTAACTTTGGTTTCTTTCCTTCCCTTTGTTATATGCTTTTCCCCCTTTATTCAAAGTATCTAGAATTTGGGAAGTATTGAAGGAACAGAAGGACAACACAATCTTGCTCATTGTGGAGGAAAAATACCACACTCTTTTTCTCTATGTGAAAAGTGTATTAAGACGTCAGAAAAATATGGATAAGGAATTTATTAGTAAAAATTAGAAATTTTTGTCTACCGACTCAGTTATTCAGTTTGATTTTCTAAGTCACAAAGTTTCTTGCATACTTATTTCAAAGATTATAGTACTCTTTGACTACTATACCAAATTTTTCAAAATTTCTTTTGTATTTGTTCTAACAAACAATGTACCTCCTTTTGACCAAGTTTTGTGTTTTTCATGTATTAATGGGTCTGTTTACATAGGGAAAATTTTCCAGAATGATGCATTTTTGAAGAAAAATATGTTGTTAACCAGTCTAGAATTTTGCTAGGATTTTAACATTAAACTCTAAGGTCTTGAGAGCAAGAATTGCCAAATAAATAACTCATTATATAATTTGTTAAATCTTAACATATTTATTGAATATCTGCTACTTCCAGGAAATGTGTTAAACCTTTGCTTATAAAGAGCTGAAAAGGACACATAATATATTGGCTTATACAAAAATTACTTTATATCATCAGTATCTCTAGGCACAGTGCTTGATTGACATGTGGTAGTAATAAGGTTTCTTAAGTGAATTAACTAAAAACACATCATTCAGCTCTTTATGCTCTTCTATTAAAAATTTTTTAAAAACTACCATAAAAATATAACAAACAACTCTGTGCTCACAAATTTGATAATGTAGATGAAATAAAACAATTCTTTGAAATATACAAACTACCAAAACTCAGACATGGTAAAGTACACAATCTGAATATCCTTATATCTATTAAAAATTGAATCAATAATTAATATCCTTGTAAAAAATAAATCACCAGATCCAGATGGTTTCACCAGTGAATTCTACCAAACAAATAAAGGGGAAAAGGGATATCAATTCACAAAAATCTCTTCCAGAAAATAGAAGCAAAGAAAATACTTCCTAAACCATTCTATGAAACCAGCATTACCCAAACACCAAAACCAGAAAGTCAAATACAACAGTATATGAAAAGAATTATACACAATGACCAAGTACACAAAGCTGGTTCAACATTCGAAAGTCAATCAATGTAAGATATCACATCACTAAAGAAGGAAAATCATATAATCCCATTAACTGTCACAGGAAAATCATTTGACAAAATCATATACCCAATCATGATAAAAATTCTCTGTAACTAGGAATAAAAATAAATTTCCTTAGTTTGATAAAGAACATCTACAATCTACTGCTAATATCCTACCTAATAGTGAGAAGCTAGACACCTTCTGCTTGTGAACAAGACAAGGATGTCCCCTCTTACCACTCCTACTCAGTGTCATACAGGAAGTTCTGGCTAGTGCAATAAAACAAGAAAAAGAAGTAAAATTTACACAAACTGGGAAGGAAGAAATAAAATCATCTCTATTCATAGATAGCATGATTGTCTATGTAGCAAATCTTAAAGAACTGTCAAAAAAAGCACTACAACTAGTAAGTGAGCATAAATGAGGCTCAGGACACAAGATTAATATATAAAAGTCAATTGCTTTTCTATATACCAGCAATGAACAACTAGACTTTGAAAAGTATACAAAACAATAACATTTATAATAGCACTCAAACAATGAAATATGCATAAATCTAATGAAATATGTATAGGACCCATAAGCAGAAGTATGAAACACTGGTGAAAAAAAATCCAAAAAAGATCTCAATAAATGGAGAGATGTTCTATGCTCATGGATGGAAGACAATATTATTAAGATGTCAATTATTCCTAACTTGATCTATACAGTCAGTGAAATCCAAAACAAAATCCCAACAAGCTATTCTGCAGATACTGATTCTAAATTTTATATGGAAAAGAAAATGTCCTCGAAGAGTCAACACAATAATCAAGAAAAAAGTTGGATTGTAATGAGGTGGATAGACCTAGAGTCTGTCATACAGAGTGAAGTAAGTCAGAAAGACAAATACCGTATGCTAACACATATATATGGAATTTAAGAAAAAAAAAATGACATGAAGAACCTAGGGGTAAGGCAGGAATAAAGACGCAGACCTACTAGAGAACGGACTTGAGGTTATGGGGAGGGGGAAGGGTGAGCTGTGACAGGGGAGAGAGAGTCATGGACATATACACACTAACAAATGTAGTAAGGTAGATAGCTAGTGGGAAGCAGCCGCATGGCACAGGGATATTGGCTCGGTGCTTTGTGACAGCCTGGAGGGGTGGGATAGGGAGGGTGGGAGGGAGGGAGACGCAAGAGGGAAGAGATATGGGAACATATGTATATGTATAACTGATTCACTTTGTTATAAAGCAGAAACTAACACACCATTGTAAAGCAATTATACCCCAATAAAGATGTTAAAAAAAAAAGAAAAAAGTTGGAGAACTGGATGCTCATTTGCAAAAATTAAAGCAAAAATAAAACAAAACAAAACAAGACAAAATTACACCTTACATAAAAAACTAACTCAAAATGGATCTTACATCTAAAATGCAAAACATAAAACTTATTGATAAAGACATAGAAGAAAGTCTACAACCCAGGTTTGGTGGTGAGTTTTTAACAAAATACCAATAGCCCAATCCATGAAGAAAGGTAAACTGGGCTTCATTAAAATAAAAAAAAAATTCTGCTCTGTCAAAATCACTGTTAAGTGAATAGAAAGATACGCCAAAGGCTGGCAAAATACAGTTGTAAAACATATAACTGATAAACAACTTGAATCCAAAATGTACTAAGAACTCTTACAACTCAAAAGAAAACAAAACACAATTTGAAAATGGGCAAGAGATCTGAACAGACACATCTTCAAAGAAAATACACAGATGGCAAATAAGCATATGAAAACATGCCAACAGTGTTTGTCATTAGTGAATCACAAATTAACACAATAACGAGATAGTCCTTCACACCTATTAGAATAGCTAAAATGAAAAAAAAAAAAAAAACCCAACAATATCAATGTCCGGTAAAGAGGTGGAGTAACAGGATATCTCACTCACTGCTGGTGAAATTGCAAAATGGTACAGCCACTTAGAAAGACAGATTGTCAGTTTCTTCAAAGACTAAACATAATCTTAACATGCAATCCAGGAACTGTGCTCCTAGGTATTTATTCAACCAATTTAAAAAATAATGTTCACACAAAACTTACACGTTTATAGGAGGCTTTAGTTTTTGGTGATTATGGTAAAGCTGTTATAAACATTCAAATGTAGCTGTAGTGGCTGGAAAAAGGTAAGAAAATAGATCTCCTGTAGAGCCTCCATAAAAAAATGCAGCAGCCCTGCTGACACCTTGATTTTAGCCAGTAAAATTATGACATATTCCTGACCTAAAGAAATATAATTAGTGTTCTTTAAGCCACTGTGTTTGTGGTAGTTTGTTATAGCAGCAATAGGATACTAATACAGTGGTGGCTGATGGGATCTAGGTTTTTGTGGGATCTAGGTTTTTTGCTGTAACTTTATTCCAACTTAATTCCAACTTTGTTGGAATACAAAGTTACAGATAAATAGGAGAGATGGCTAAAATGATCCATGTGATAATGGGTTAGAGTTAGAGACATCAATACAAACTCATATTTAGCTTAATATACAGATGGCTACATGTAGAAATATGTATAGATATGTGAAAATACACATATTAGTACAGACATATATATCTTCAGTACTGTTAGCTTGAGAGGACTTAGAAACAATGACACACCAGCAATAATGAGCACATCTAGCACAAGATGTTGGCTTCTAATATCATTCTGCAATACAAGGAGTCAGAGCTCCTTGAGAAATGGCTGATACTAGGACTGGGACAAGAAATATAGAAGATGAGTCTGGAAAATTTTAAGAGCCAACTAAAAGGACTCCCAATGGCCAAAGCTGGAAAAAAACGTGAGCAAAAAATTGAATTAAATAGTATTGGATTTATAAACCACAGTATAAAACAAATAGCCTATACTGAGAAAAATAAATGGTTTATAAATAAGGGGGGGGGGGGTGGAATAAACAAACGTATCACATTGTAAGAATCTCAAATAGTTAATGTAGGTATTTTGTCCTTAAGGAGATAGTATATAACTCTTGACTCCTTAAATGTGGGCTGCACATTGTGGCTTTCTTCCTAAAAGTATAGCAGAGAAAGGAGAAATATGACAAACACGACCTCAAGTCAGGTGACCAAATTAACATCAACGATAATAAGTCATTTGATATTAAGTGCCTTTGATATGATGTGATGAAAATCCCCCCCCAAATACATTATCCTGATATAATCATGAGAAAAACAGCAGGAAAATTCCAACTGAGGTACATTCTACAAATTACCTGACTAATATTCCTCAACAGTGTCAAGGTCCTCAAAGTAAGAAAAGTCTAAGAAACAGTCACAATCAAGAGGAATTAGGGAAAAACTAAAGAAATCTTAACAAGTTATATACTTTAGTTAATAATAATGTATCCATATTGTTTCACTCATTTTATAAATATTCCAAACTAACATCAGATATTAACAATAGGGAAAATAATGTGGGTATACAGGCATTCTTTGTATTATCTTAATAGTAATTCTTTAAATCTGAAACAGTTCTAAAAAAAATCAGATGTTTGTCCATGAATGCACACACATGAAAGGTATTTTGCCTCTGGTCAATGAAAAACTGAACTGGTCTGTCTTTCTGGTCATTTCAAGAACCCTTGTGTCCTTTATAAACTGATTCATCTAGAAAAGCTAAGCCTAGAGATTTGATATTCTTCATTTCTTATTTGTAATGCATATTGTGGGAATAACAATGACAACCTCATTAAATATCATCAAAGGGCAGGAGACATTTTACCATATGATAAACATCCTTTCAACAAATCTACTATATAAGTGAATAGGTATTATTCCTATTTTACTAATACGTGTTATTCTTATTTTATCGGTAAAACTAAAGTTCAAAAAATCTAAGAATCCATGGAGTTGCCTCAGTGACTTGGGATAAGGAGGCTTTTCAAAACAGCTAAAATTTCCCCTCTTTTACCAACAGGTTTTGTATGTAACATTTAGTAAGAAAGTATTCTCATGACAAAAAAAAATACTTGTTTACACTGTAAGACATTTTAGAATGAAAATTACTGAAAAATATTGATGAAGGTAGGGAAAGATACAATACTGTTAACAAACCAAAAACAGACAGAACAAAACAACAAATTTATAAATCAAGCTCTTCCACAGAAGTAAGGAATCAGAAAGCTAAGGTTGAGTGCCAGGAAATTTTGCATAACCCTAGAAAATAGAGTAAAACATGAGACTTCCCCTCAGGGAAATATTTAAAACAGAATTATTTGGTAATATGTCAATAGTTATACTAAATTGCACTCACAAGTATGATGTAACCTACTTAGTCTGGTTAATCTGAAGTGAACTTGAAAATCCTTTGGATCAAGACCATTAAAATGAGAAATAATGATTTATAAACTATCCCAGATATCGTTCAATACTGAAGGGAAGTGTTAAAGTTCTCTGGTCAGTATCTGCAGAGCACGGGTCTCTTAATGTTAGCAGGTGAAGTTGGAGATGCTATCTATTCAACTCCAGAGCTGAGTCTCTGTAAGAGTTAAGGACTTGCCTATAGGATTTAACACAACAAGGCTTTCCTCTCGCCTCTTCAGAAAAAAAAAAAAAAAAAAAGTTTTAACCTTTAAATAGCTCTTAATAGAAAAACAAAGTGATGAACACGAAAATAGTATTTTTGTTTCTCTATATTTTTAATGGTCAACTGTTTCACTTAGATCATTCTACAGGGAGGCTATATTTAAATACTCAAACAAGTATATTCCATATATCCCCTAATTCAGTATCTCTAGCAAGAGGTAAATCTCTGTTTGTACAGGTATGTATGTGTGTGTTTAAGTCATACAATCAGTGCTGAAGCATTAAAGAAACCCTATGCTACTTTCAAAACACAGCGGCTCTATCAGAGAATTTGTACACGTATGTTTCATGGCTGAGCCAGAAGATCCAAAATAAACTTTTGTTTCTTAGGCAGTATGTATCTATATTTCAAATTACACACACACACACACACACACACACCCCTATCAAACCATACACATTTTATTTTGGGAGATATCATTAAGCAACAAGTCACTCAGCTTCACTACTGATGGTGTTGTTTCTGATTAGTTTCCCTTGGCCAACTCCCTATTTATAATGGTACTTTATTTTTACTTTAGACATATTTATGAAAGCTGTTTTAAAGTCTTTGCCTTCTGATCCCATCATGTTTCATTTCTGAATCTGTTTCTATTAACTAAATTTCATCCTGATTATGAGTTATATTTTCCTGCTTATTTGCTTGTCTAGTAATTTTTTCTTGGTTGCAAGACATTAGTGAATATTATGTTCTTGAGTGTCTCTATTTTGCTGTCTCTTGTGGAAGAGTATTCAGCTCTCATCTAGGAGATGATTCACTTATTGGTGGTCCCACACTCTGGCAACACTGAGGCAGGATTCATTCATTGCAACAATATAAAGATTCCTAAAGGTGAGACTACTTAAATGAGGCATGTGTTCTTCAACTCACTAAGATGCTCACACAGTCCTAGGGGCATTTAAGCCTGTGAATCTCGATCTATATAATGCCCATAAGCTTATTTGGCAGACTTCCATCCCACCCACCTCCCATTTACCCCTCTCTGCAGTCCCTATCCTTACTATATCTATAGGAATAGAGTCTATGGCATCCTAAATTTCTGTCTACTCACAAACATATAATTGTTAATGCTGACTGGGCTGGAGGACATTATTTTTACTCTTAGAGGGGATATAATAAGAATAAAGAAAGAAATCTCAAAGAGAAAAACATTTCTGAAAACCTTTCATTCTAAGCTCTCGGCAACTCTTTCTTTCCTTTTATTTACAAATTACTTCCAGTGTCAGTAAAAACATATCAGCAGCTGCAGGGCTGCTTTTCTTTTCTTACAAATGACGGTGAGAGGAAATTCCCTATTGGGCTGGATTATTCAAATTAGCCATAACTCAAAGTCCTTCACAATGAGCTCAGGAATTTATCACATGATTTATTCTGCAACTGATGTATCATATTTCTAATTAAATTTTTATTAGACTAATGCTAAAATTCCTGAGAACTCCTACACATCAGCCAGTTCAACCATGCACAGGAGTGCAAAAAGAAACGTGATATAAAACTAAAAATATCATCTTGCTTAACAATCAGATAGAACACTTATATAAAACTCATCAAAAATAGGTAAAATTCAATGTTTTAGAAAACAATTCTACTTTTATGCTCAAGAAATACATACATTTGCAGGACAGTAGGTGAATACGATTGAGTTATGATAATATCCATTTTAGAAAAGAAAGAAATCACCGTCCTGTGCATTGTTTACAGTTTTAGGGAAAATGCAGGTGAGCAAGAAGAGCATCTCTCCTTCCTTTCTTTCTTGAATGGATAGAAGTGACCATATTTTTTTCCATGACTTTTTTTTTTTTTTTTTTTTTGCGGTACGCGGGCCTCTCACTGTTGTGGCCTCTCCCATTGTGGAGCACAGGCTCCGGATGCAGAGGCTCAGCGGCCATGGCTCACGGGCCCAGCCGCTCCGCGGCATGTGGGATCTTCCCGAACCGGGGCACGAACCCGTGTCCCCTGCATCAGCAGGCGGACTCTCAACCACTGCGCCACCAGGGAAGCCCCATGACTTTTTTTTTTTTTAACTCAAAAATAATCCTTTAATCTGATCTCAACAAACTGCTATAGAGAACCTTTCAACATTATGAAAATATCCCTGAGAAGTACACCACCGGCTGAGGTTGCACAACTGGAGGTCCACAGTGCTAGGGGCCAACGTAGTTTCACAGAACATGAAATGGAGCATGCATTGCTCTCACTTGTACCAACCATGGCTTCTACTCGCAACAAATTCTAATTAGGATCAGCAGGTAGAAAAATTCCTGATACTAGCAGCATTAAATCCTAAAATTCTATTTTAAAATTTATCTTCACCATGGAGTTTTCGTGTGTGTGTGTGTATCTGAAAAAGAAATGTTAACTCAAACAGTTGCTTCAAAATTTGTAGGGAACATTTTTCCCACTTACTTCAATAGCTGCTTCATCCACTTAGCATCTTAGAGGAAAAAAAGTCTCCAAGTGAAGTTTTTTCTAAGATAAAAAACAATACAAAGTTTCTTAATGAAGTAAGCCCCCAGAAATAATCTATTTCCATTTCTATGCTATTTTTTTACTATGGGACAGAAATTTTTTTCGGAAAGTAACAAACTTCCAAGACACATTTCTTTGTAAAAAAAAAATGGCTGTCAGTCAGTGTCAGCTTTCACTTCCCTATTCCCCTAAAATCAGCAGGCCACAAACTCTGAGTTTTTCAATACCGTGCAAGAGAATGTCTTAGTCACTTTACCTAAATATGTAAAGTGTAAGAGACACTTTCTATACTAGAAACAAAACTTTGCCAGTGGGAACATTTAATATAATTAACCTATTTATTTGAAACAAGTCATAAAGTCCCTCTATATTGAAAACTATGGAGTCTGTTTGTGTGCTTGCGTTACCAGGAAAACACGACAAATTGAAATACAGATTTGGTTTAAAATATAAAACCATCATAACCTTGAGAATCAGGACATTTCTTACAGCTGAACAGAAAGCACAGAATTGACCCATTTTCAAAACATACATTCCATCCTATCTTCCACCTGGATTATATACACATCAAAATTCTCTAAAGATAGGACTATGTAAGCAAATACGGCATCTGAGAAACCTAAACCATAACGATTTCAGTTCAACTTCTACCCAAGGAATAAAATCGTTCAAGATTTCCTCACCAACTTATTAAAAGGTTAAACAAGTAAGTTCAACGCACGTTTATGAACACAATTCAAAAAAACTTGAAGAAGAAAAAGGTCAATATATGACTTTGAGGACAGCCTTCTCTGAAAGCCATTATTTTCTCTCCTAAATGGTCACAACTTCATTCCCATTTCAGACATTTTGCAAAGCTGACCTAGTGAGCCTCGGCTCAGGATAACAGACTTCCAGGAAAGCTGGAGCTCCCACTCTTCTCCATCAAATAGAGAGACTTCCAGAATGCCCCTGATTCACTTTATTTGCTTACAGACTAGATGACTTAATTAAAAAGAAACTTGTTTTCCTTTTACTCAAGTTTATAAGCCTTTCTAGTCGCTAAATGCCAAAAGTGCCCAGTCTGGATAATGGCTTCCATGGCTTTATCACCAGGAACTACTAATCCAACTGAGCTTAGAAATATTCCCCGAACTACTCTTCTTCCCACCCACCACCATAGACAAAGGACAATTTAACTGCATGCCTGGAAAATCCCCTAGACAAGCTGATATGCCAATGCCTATTTGGACCCTGAACATTTGAACTAAATTCTCAATCAACACTGGAAAAATCTGTAAGCCATTCTTTGTACAACTCATTTTCAATAAAATGACTCAGAAACTGACCCAACCCTATGGCAGTATTACAAGTTCTATCAATTGACCAGGCTGTGACCAGGAAAAGATCACCTTCGATCGTATGATCAAGACAGGCTTTTCAGTAGACCATGAATTACAATCCAAACCCAATACACTATACCAATTGTTATAGCTACTGGGCCCAGATCTCCCCTGCAACTTCAGTAGCTAGGCAGGTTTTGAGCATTTTAAAAGGAAGCCGGTAAGCAAAAGCTACAAGAGGACTTAAGGTAGTATAAGGAGCCAAAGTCTAATTTCCCCCAGAGAAGAGAAGTAAACTGCTATTGATAGAATGAGTAAGAGTTTTGCCAGGTTGGGGCAGAGAAAATTGGGACATAAAGATGCTGCCCAGAAATTACTTTTCTAACCTGAACTCCAACAGCTACCCTATATGAAATCAATAACCCAGTCAAGTTAGTTTTTTTTAATATTGCTTGAATATACTTTCTGCCTCTACTCATGATACAGGCCAGACTTTACCTCAAACTACCAAATTTATGAGCACCTTTCAATATGCAGCACTAATGCCACCTTCTTTAGGAAGCATTAACTGATTTTTCCAGATGAATATGGCTTCTTCCTTTCTGGTCATTTCTGATGATTTTAACTTTTCATCACAAGTTACCACTTATTAAGTCAAGCTTTAAAGAAAGGAAAAAAAGAAGTGCGCTTAGAATGATATTTCTTTACAGTATTATACTAAATAAATAAATAACCAAATAAATAAAGGTAATAGTTCTCTACATGTAACAGGTTCTCAACTAATGTGTGTTGAGTGAATAAATAAAATTGACCTGTGAAAGACTGCTATCTAAAAGTAATGTCAAGATGTTGATTGTTTAGACATTTCTTGCCTGCTATAACAAGAAAATATAACTGCAATTCTCCTTTCAGCCAATTAGTTAATTTCTAACTAGCTAAAATAGTTAATTTAGCCAATATTGCATGTCAGGGCACACATCATATATTAATGAATCTAGAATACATAAGATAGAATCTCCTACCTTCAAGGACATGATAAATATAATTTTGCCTCTTAGCTACACTGGTATTTTTTCCTAATGTATCTTAAGCCTTGTAGGGTGATCCAGTTTTTAGAGCCATCACCGTCTTACCATTGTTGGTAAGTAAGGCTGTTCTATATCATGAGTGATATCCCTAGTGCCAGTTACACGGTTTTCTTACTTTAGAATCTGCAACGTTAAAAAAGACCTTGAGAGTTCATTTAATCCACACCCTGGCTTAGTCAATCAAGATCTGACGGGTAAGTCTACCCTAATGGTTACGGCAGCTAGAAAAGCAAATTTCACAGTGTCCCATGATAAGTTATTCTGTTTTAAGGCTTTCACTACCTAGAAAAGATGTCTTCCTTATGCTTAATCAATGTAGAATACAGAGGAAATGAGGAGGGAAAGAAACTATTCTTTAATAACTACATTCAATATTCAAGGCAGAGCACTAATGGCTTTGCTTTACATGTGTATATTAAACAATCCTTGAAAAAGCCAATGTGCTTAAAATTGTCACTATTATGCCCATTTTATAAATGAGATAATTAAGGACTGAAGAATGTCTGCATCATGCTCAAAACTACACAGCTAACAAAGAACAAGTTAAATTCTCTAAAGAAAACTACTGGATGCAAAGAAAGGAGTAGGGCAGAAGCCTTCAATTCAGTAACATTTTTCAGAAACTATCTGAGAGTTCTCTCTCCTGCACCAAAGAGCAAGTTCAGTCACACACTTCTCCACAGCATTATTCCCTCATATTCTCCACTTTCCCTTAGGTAACCTAGAGGCTGCAAGGGGCATCTCTACACATTCATCAACTTTTCTATATAGTAAACAAAATTTATTCAGTACTAATTACACATCTATAACTGCAAGAGCCTCTGATACACTGGTCAATAAGATGTGCATTCCTCTCCTCAGGAAGTTAAAGACAAGCACAGTAGACAGACATAAAAGAAGTAATCACACTAAGATAAAATTGCTAACTGTGTCATGCAACAGAAAGGACAAAAAATTTTATAGGGTGTTCTCAAGTAATATAACAAGACAACCGTCTTAAGTTTGGGAGCGTAGAAAAGACCTCCTATAGAAGATGATGTTTAAAGTGTAGAATAAATGAGAGTTAACCTGGCAGGAGGGGGGTAATGTGAAGATAGCATTAAGAAGGGGAAAAGAAACAGTCCAAGTGTAGGAAATGAAATATATAAAAACCCTGGAGTAGGACAAATCTAACATAATTGGGGAATAGAGAAGAGGTTAATATCTAAAGCACACTGATCAAGACAGAGTGGTACAAAATACAGCAAAGAGGCAGGCAGCAGGGGCCATACAGATAGAATTGTGCATTCCATTCCAACAGGACAGGAAGCCATTGATAAGTTTTGAGCAGAGGTGTGACACGATATAACCTAAGTTTTTAAAGTGATTACTCTAAAAAATATGGCAGATACTTTCTCCAACCTCTACTAAAACAAAAATAAAACACATTTTTAAGTCCACAAACCTATAAGGACAAAGAACAGGAGAAAAGACGATGTCAGCAAAATTTGGAATCTGGAAGGATAAGTGATGACTGATTTTGAACAATGAGAAAGCTAATTCTAAGTCATAAGAGGTGAAAAGTGCCAAGTAATTTGATTTACACTTCAGAACTCCCCTAATACTCTGATACTTCTGAAAGAAGTATGAGAATGGTACCAGAAACAGGAAAACATGCTGGGGAAAAAACTGCCCACTCCCACCTCACCCTAGGCCCTTGCTACAGTATCCCTCCCCTACTTTTCACAACCAGGCCACTGGCCCACCTCATGCCTCATGCTTGGCAGAAATAGGAAGTATATTCTTTGGAGAAATTCAAACAGTCTCTGAACTAGGAGAAAACAGGCCAACATACTAATACAGAAAACACGGAGACTAATGAAAGTTTAAGTGTGGAGTATCAAGACTACATTTTCTTCATTTTATTCCTTGAGCACTGGCCAGGTAATTTGTTTGCCACAGTTGTAAGGTCTTCTAATGCAAGTGACTGAAAGATTCTACTCTGTGGATTCAGAGAAAAGATTTATAGATTATGATACTGGAAGTTTTTCCAATGAAATAGCCCTGCTGGATCACCCTATAATGAAACCTTCAGATGACAATTTCTTCACATGCAATACCTTCCTGTAAGTATGTAGTGCTGTACTTTCATGTATGACAGAAAGCCAAAAAGCACTAGACATCATAAGAAATTGTCTAACATGAAAGACAGGGACTAACACCACAAACTGAAATAAGGAGGAGGAAAGACAAGCTTGTGAAGAAAGTTGAAAACCACACACACACACACACACACACACACACACACACACACACACACATTTTATCAATATCCTCTGAGAGTTAAGAGAAAAATATCCACAAAGTAGTAACTGAATGTTATACAAATTGAAAATCAGAAGGAAAAAAACAGCCCATGGAAATGAATAATATGATAGCATAAACGAGAAACTCAATAGAAGTATTAGCAAATGAAATTGATTAAATCAAGAAAGAAAAGAGCATTAAGAAAAGGAAATGAAAAATTGGAAAAAATATTAAAAAATTGGTTCATTAATCAAGTATTTTCAACATATGAATAATGGTAGCTCTATGAAGATATTACAGGAAAAATAGGGAAAAAACAATAAGTGATTCAAGAAAGTTTTCCCGGGTCAAAAAATTTTCCACATTAAAAGAGCTCACCGTGTATCCAGAAAAAAGGATGAAATAGATTCTTGTTAAAATATATAATTCAGAAATTTCAAAACGGTAAGTCAAAAAGAAGAGCCTAATAATCTCCCTGAGGAGGATAAACTTAGGTATCATAATACTTGGATTAGAACGGTTTCAGATTTCTCAGAAATCTATGAATAGAGAAAACTGGTGTATTCATTTTCTATTGCTGCATAACCAATTACCAAGACTAAGGATTTTAAAACACCACTTGCTTATTACTTCACAGTTCTACAGGTCAGAAGTCTACCAGGCACGACTGGGCTCTCCGCTTAGGTTAAAATCAAGGTGCCAGCTGAGCTCAGTTTTCATTTAAAGGTAGCAGAGAAAATCTGCTTCCAGGCCCATTGTTGTTGGTGGAAGAATTCAGTTACTTTTGGTGGTGGGACTAAAGTCCTTTTTTCCTCGCTAGTTGTCATCCAGAGACTGCTCTCAACTCCTAGGGGCCACTCTCATTCCTTACTACATGGCTTCCTCTAGTTTAAAAGCAACAACAGTGCACTGAAACTTTCTCATGCTTAAAATATTTGTCTTCCTCTTCTGTGACCATCCAAAGAAAACTGCTTTTAAAGGGCTCATTTGATTGGGTCAAGACCACCAAATAATCTCCCTGTTTTAAAGTCAACTGCTTTGTGACCTTAATTACAGCTGCAAAATTCTTTTATAGCTAAATTAGTGTTTGATTAAATAACAGGAGATAGTGTTGCTGAAGAAAAAGTCTACTCATGACACTGTTAAAATAGTAACACAGATTTTATTCAGGACTAACATGAAAGGTAGAGGATGAAAGAATATTGAGAATACTGAGGAAAGCCTAGATTGCCTTGAAGAAATTGTAAGTAAAGGTGAGCTAAATAAATCTTCATGTTCTGTAGTTTAAGGCCAAAAGATAATTTCTGAAAAAGCAACAAGGAAAATGCAAAAGATAAAACTGGAAATGCAAAAAGTAGTCCCAGCATCATAATTATTAGGTAAAGAGAGATAACTCAAAACTATAGGATAATTGATAAGTTTGAAAAGTGGTTGCCTCTGTGGAAAGGAGACTGAAACTGGGGGTGGGAAATTCCCTCAGTTCTGCTTTGTGTGTGTTTTGTTTTGCTCTCTTATAAACTTTGTAGAATAATTTGAGCCTTTCAACTAAATACATGTATGGCTTTCATAAAAATTGTTTAAAATCTAAATGAAAAGATTACCATGGCTGCTCTATGGAAAATGGGTGTAAGGATAAGAGGCTATTATAGAGGTGTGGCATGAAGTGATGGTAGCATGAAGTGGCATGATAGTGATGATGGTGGAGAGGAGGGAATATCTAGATTAAATGTGAGAAGTTAGGCATTGTAAGATGTCAAAAGTGACTCCCAGTTTTGTGCATGAAGGACTGTATGAGAAAAGGTTTTTACCAAGACGGGGGTTATGCTCTAACTACAGGATTTGAGGTAAATGATTTTTTTCTTGGGTATGCCACACTTGCAAGATTTCTGTGAAACTGTGGAGGGGAGATTTCACATAGACATTCATATATATGAGAAACTCAGAAGAGAATTCTTAACTGGAGGTATGTGTGGGATTTTTAGTAATTAAATATTATTCAAAGATGTGCAAATGGTTAATATCACTTTTATATAATACAGACAGATAAAAGATGAAAATCCAAGACTATATTGTCAGAAATAAAATATATGAAAGAAGAAAATAGACACAAATAAAGACTAACCAAGAGGGGCCAGAAAAGGAGGAAGAAAATGAGAAAAATACAGAACCATGGAAGCCAATATAAAACTGTGTTCAGATAAATGGAAATTGTCAGTGATGTCAAGTACTTGTTAAATGTCACATAGAGTTAATACTGCAAAGTGTTTATTATATTAAGCAACACGGATATACATTTGTTTAGCCAGAGCTGTTTTGGTGGAGTAGGCGGACAAACCAGGTTAAAGTGGGTTGAGAGTGAAGGGAAAGAATGAATGGAACTTTTACAAGTGTAGGGAAACATGCAACGAGTTTGGCTGTAAAAGATGAGTATATATGCAAGGCAACTTCTGGAGGGATTATGTGGTTGGAGGGGATCATTTTAAATCCAGATGACAACAGCATACATTAATGCTGATGAGGAGTATTCATCGGAGAGGTGGCTGGGGAGTGAGGACCCTGGGAAAGCTGAAGGGGCTGAAGACCAGAGTATATGCAAGTGTACCGGAGCTGGAAAAGGAGAGTTTATTAGTCCCTTGTAACAAGTGAGAAGAATGGAAGAATGGATGCAGATGCAGGTGTCTTTATAGAGTGTTGTAAAGGCAGAGAAATTCCTGCTTGCTAATTTTTCTACAATGTACAAGAAATAGTCATTAACTTAGAGTTATAATGGAGGCAAAGTTGGAGGTATAAAGAAAATAAATGTACTGAGGTAGGCTGCATGGCACTTTTGAAACCCCATTTGGGATTAATACAGCTTTATATAATGATAACAATATGGTAATAACTAATAATTAATAACAATGGGGGAGAGTGGTTTGGAAGAATATTTTACATCTTAAAAGATAAGGGCATATTTTCTTTTTTTTACAGGAAGAGAAATAAAGATTTAGAATATTGCCCCCACTTTGTGGGCCTAAAATATATGCAACTCAAGTCTTCTAGGCATCCCAGATTTAACAAGAGGTAGGTATCTGATCCAAAATCAGCTGTTCAGTTTCTCTCTCCTGGCAATTTCCATTTGGGAAACAGAATGAATCGCTCAATCATGGAGCTGAACTGAAAGCTCTGACAGTCTGGGAGCTGAAGGTGCCATGGAATAGCCACGATGAGTCAAGAATGCAATGATACGTAAGCAGGGAGAGCCGGGCCACAGAGAGAAGCAGGAGAATCAAGCTGACGTGCAGAAAGAAGAGATAAGAAAGCATGTGTCCCAGAAAGGCTGAGTGAATAGTTTGGTAAAGAATTTCAAGTTCCCAGGAAACCCTCCTGGGCTTCCATGAGGTTGCTAACATTAAAATATAACTGATTTTAGACAAGTTAATTCTCACCGCTTTCTATTCTATGCAACAAAGCACCCCTGGATAAGAAAATTAGATTTTCATCCTGGTTATGTTTATTTCAATGCTATGTTAAAATTTATATCTCACATAGGAGTTGATACAAAATTTATCTAGACCCATAGTATATGTGAAATAAGGGAACATAGCTTTCCACATAGGAATGGAGATAACTCATTTTCAGTGGACTAAAATAGGAGAGGATAAGGAAATTTCCCTTTTTTCCTGTTTGTTTAATCGTTTTTAACCTTGTTCTGTCAGTATTTCCCCAAATAATGTATAGATAATCTTGTTCTCTCTTTTGTTTACCAACAATAACTTTAACATTGCTGAAAAAAGATCTTTTAGATATGTGTTATATTTATCTAGAATGGTATCTTACCTGCCATTTAAAATAACTGAAAATCAACCCACATTTTTAATTAGAATTGTCACATGAATACATGCTATCCTCAATTCAGGCTGTTAGCAGTAATTTATTTGTGTAGCTGAACAATATATTGAAAAGAAAATTGCAAAGCGTCCCAAATAATAGATGTCGGTTGGATGTTTCATTCATAGTGTAATTACTGAGATTACATATACTGAGAGTTGCAAAAGGCTGATAATGGGCATATAAATATTAATGAAAAAGATAAAATACTACTATTCATAAAATATTATCATAAACAATACTTCAGGGGAAAAGGGATATTGGGTTCTTTCATAAGGTTTTGTAAAGACTGAAATTCAAAATGATATCTGAGAGAATGTACTGCAGAATACTTCTGAAACGGTAATTTTATGTCCATGTATTACTACTTCAATCATGAATTACCTAATTTACTCACAAAAAGCATTTTCGAATTGCTACATGTGCTTTTTCTAATATATGAAATAACTGCAAAGTTTTACACAAGAGTATCATTGTCAAACTAATATTTGGTGAAATTAAGAAGTGGAAATTCCTGCTAAATATAAAAGGATTATTTCAGATTTCAACAACAAAGAATATTGTGAGATAATTCTATTCTACTCAAGATTAAACATCATCTCTAAAATCTCTATAGATTTTATTTTTAACATTCAGATCTAAAAATGATTTATATGTATGTAGCTGTGCTAGTAGTATCATCACACAATAACTTCTTAGAAATTCAAATTCTCAGTCCCCAGCCCGTGGTCTGTTTTAAAAGTGATTCTGATGCATGCTGAAGTTTTAGACTGAAAGTCAGGAACTTTGAAGCAACAGGGATTTTAACAGGAAGATAGAGGAGTTGTAATGTGAAAGTATCAGTGATAGGAAGAGAAGCACGCTCCTGATCCCTCACCTGCCCGCAGATGCTACGATGTTAGGAGAAGAGAAGTTTCAAAGAGAAGCTCAGGAAACAGCCAGTCCTTACGCAAACTTGAAAGTGGAGGGAATGGTCAGTGAAAGAGTAGAGGCTGGCGGGTAGTTGTTAACTATAAGAGTTCCAGGGAAGAGAAGGGAAGAGTTTTCAGAGAGAGGAATATGGGAAATGGCTCTAAGGAAGAAAAATAGTATGTAATGGTAGTGTGGGAGACTAACGAAGAAATCCATACTGGGAAATGTATAAGAACAATCTGGATGCGCTGTCTACAGGCGGCACTGTACAGCACAATAGCACTTAAGCACTCAGATTTTAGCAATAACTCCCTTGATTGGGTTTTGGTTCTACCATGTGCTAGATTGGTGACTTTTGGTTAGTTTTGGGGGTTTTTTGTTTTTTTTTTGTTGTTGTTGTTGGGGCAGGGTTAAATCTTCAAAATAGATGGGAAAAACAGTAGTTTTCTCACAGAGTCGTTGTGGGTATTAATAAGATAATGCTAATGTGTTAAGAAATGACACATATACATCATGACTTGGATGGGGAAAAATAAAAAGAGTAGAATTCTTTACTTTCTGTAATTATATTCAAATTCTTCTGAAGTCCCAATTTATGTGGATGGTGGAAGGGATTACGGGGGCAGAAAATTGAACTAGGCAATTAAAATTAATTGTTTCTTTTGGATGAACTGGAATCTTTTCAGTAAATAGCCTTTCCAAGTTATTTATCTTTTCTCCCCCATATGGCACAGGTGTGTCTCCATGGAAAGAGTTAAAGGAGCAGCTGATATGTATACAGGTTGCTGTACTGCCCTCTAAATTCATAGTGCTCTTTTCAGTAATTCTTGGTCACTGGATACTCTGGTGGCAAATGTCCACACCAATCTAAGTCAACAGCATGTTCAGCTTTCAGTCCATTCTCCAGGCACAGCCCCACTTTACTGACAAGGTCCCATCACAGCTCTCATGAACTCTGCAGATACTGGGTCTTAGTCACAACTTCCATCAAGATTAAAGATTTAGCAATCTACCTGATGGTCTCTGCTGGGGAGCCCCTTCAAACCTTTAACCTTGATAGCCCCAGAACAGCTCCACCAACTCTCAGCTCCCAGTTCCAATTCTGAGATCATAGTAGAACATCCATGTTTTCAAAACCTAAGAGCCAACGGAAACTCAGGTACTCTGTTTATGACCCTGTAAGCACGCTATGCTTCCATTTCTCTTCTGGTTCAAAGACACCTGCCTAGTGGTCACTTCTCACAGTTCTAGGCAGAAATCTAGGTCTAAGACCCTCAGCTTTTCGCTTCCCACATAAACTATTTGGGATTTCTACCACCTCCAGCCCTTAAATGGGACCTCTTCCCCATCCCTTCCTTTATCCTCTCCACCATGAGAACCCTCCCTCCTTTCTCTCATGTATATTCTGAGGTCTCTCTGCCTTTAACTTACAGTAAAAGTTTGGTGATCTGAGCAATCCTGACCTGTCTCAACTTGTTTGAAAATGTATAAATCCCCTTCTTTCTCTCAATAAAGCCTGGTTCTATTGTTTCAAGGGCGAGTTTTGAAAGCCAAAGGTGGTCAAAACATTCCATGTTGAAAACTGACTTGGGTGATGTCTCATATTTTGACCGTAATGATAGAAAGGTCATAGGGAAATAAAATTTAAATGAGCATGGGAATTAAATTAACTTGGTTCACTGCTTTCAAAATACCATCCTTGTTATCTAAGTGATATCTACTGTTTATCACTTAGTAGCTATCAGGCACTATGCTAAGTTCTTTACAGATATTACCTCATTTTTTCATCACAATAGCTCTATAAAGCATTATACAGATGATAAAACTCAGGCATGTAGACATTAAGTTGTTTGTACCAGGCAACAGTGATTAATTTAAAGAGCCAAGGTTGAATTTAAGCACTTTGACAGTGCCTAAATTCTGAAAAGTAAGGCTCTATTCCCTCTGTGTATGGAACAGAGTATTTAATAAGTAAGAGCTATTATTACTAGTATTACTGTTCTTGTTTGGTGACTCTAATCGCTACAAGTTGGTATATGCGATTTTAAAATAATAATTTAGTTAGTTTGGTTTACAGATTACTCTTTCATGAATTTGGTTAGTTTGACTCCATCAGAGAGACTGATCATATCTTGGAACACAAAATTATAAGGAGAATATGGAAAAAAATAATGATTTATGCTTCATCTTTAAATAAATTAAATTGCAATTACACTATTCCAATCCCACCAGTTGTCACTGCAAAATAAGGTCACATTTCTATTAAATACCTAATTGTAATGGACTTTCAGCTATCTTTGCCCAAACTGGGACTTAATCACTCTCTTTAGACGTACAGGAAGAGTGTTCTAAAAGGTTCACAAATAACTGTGCTATAGAGAGGAGAGGTGAAAATGAATAACTTTCTAGGGACAATCCTAAATTATATAGAATTCATAGGAGAGAATATTTTCACTACACTATTCCCTTGAAAAAGAAAATGGCAAAAGAGAGCCTTTTAATCTTCCTTCTAGTTCTCTGTGTGAAAGCTATAAAGAAACTACAAATCTTTATTTAAGGATATAACACTTTGAGAGAATAAATGAGCTGATATATCATATTATTCAAACGCAACTGTACATATAGAAACATCAATTCTCCCTCATTTTATGCCATAATTTAATGCAATTCAAATGGGTTTCTTTGGGAGTCACTGAAAAAAGTGATTTGAAAAAAAAATCAATAGTGACTATATCAAATATAATTCAGAAAGAAAAGACTAATGTGAAGAATCTACTTATAAAAAAAATCTCAGTACATTATGAAGACATAACAGGTAATATAGAGTAATACTGTTCCCAGATAAGCAACTATACGAACAATACAGACTGGAAAAGATTGCCCAGAAAGAGATTCAATTACATGTAAGAATTTATTATACAGTAATATAGACATCACAAATCAAATGAGGAATATTTGGTAAATAGATCTGAAACAACTAACTTGCAATTTTAAGAAAATCAATTGGTATTTTATTTCATACACCAAATTCAATTTAAGATGAATTACTCTTTTGATATTTGAAACATTCTATTAGGGAGACTGTGGAGAAGGGACTGGGCAAAGCTATAGAAAACCACAAGTTGGGAGACTAATAAGCAGACTAAATGAGACATGCCAAATGAGAAATAAGGGGTAAAAAGATGAGATGAAGTCCAGAAAAACAGAACTTGATGGTGAAATATATATCTGAAATATGCAGTTTTCAGACTTTAGAATGTAAATGAATAATGGTTCTTTTAATTGAAATAGGTCAGACTACATGGAGAAATGCTTATGGAGCAAAGCCTTCGAGTTCAGCATATGAAGTATACGATGCTCAGGACTGGAGTTGATAATAAAAGTCCAGAATTCACATAATATATCTGGGATGGAAATAAAGACTTAGTGGGATTTTGCTTCTACAGAGAATTTGAGGACAAAGAGTGGATAAAATGACTCAGGAAGAGGATATAAGTAATAAGAGAGCCAAGCGTAAAATCTCACAGTGGTGTCAAGATTACAAGCCAAGTACAGTGTACCAGAAAGCAGAACAATTGCAACAGGGAGCATAATGTCAAAAATATGAAATACAGTGGACAAATCTTAGAAGAAGGTATCAAATGAACTGAATTCTCTAAATTGGGCAATTAAGAGGTTTTTGGAGATCCTGGCAAAAAGATTTCCAAAAGAGGACAAAGGAAGAGGCCATGTTGTGGGTAGTTTGAGTATGAGTGATAAGAGAGGAGAAATCAGATGAAACGGGTACTGGAAAAGTTACGTGAAATCACATTTTGTTAAGGAAAAAGAGAAAAACCAGACTCTTTAAAATTCATATTTGTATCTCTAGGCCTTGATTAGTACAAAAAATAGACAGTATTTTACAAGTACATGTTTTCAAAAAATTAGTAATTTTTATTTGGACAATTACCATTTTACAACATACTTAGATCAAATATATGTCAAACATCAGCTGCAGATCCAATTCAATCTTGAAATTAAAAAAAATTTTAAGATTTTTCTCATGTGATGTTCTGCAGCTTTCAGCTGTCGTAGGTCACTATCTATTTAAATGGCATTAAATCCAGTCCTTTGACTTAATCAAATTTTACTCCATAATTCAGGGGTCCTTAACGTTGTTTTTTTATTGTTGTTGTTTTGTTTTTCTTTTTGTTTTTTTCAGAAAATACCAGTGAATAATCTGATCCTACATTTCCTTGGTACTGAAAGTCAGTGTTGCTATGTCTATCTATGGATTCTGACATCAGGATATTTCATTGTTTTACACTTTGCTGATTTTGCCCTCAGAAAGAAATTCTAGGACACTTTAAATTTTTTCTTTTTTTCTTAAGGAGAGGTAAACTATCTTTGAAGTGTCTCCATTCAAATGTATTAAGCAGACATAAATCACACATGAGAGACACCAGTCAAAAAATGGGCCACAAAAAATAGTGAACTTCTGGATTGGTTCAAGATGGCGGAGTAGAAGGATGTGCTCTCACTCCCTCTTGTGAGAGCACTGGAATCACAACTAACTGCTGAACAATCATCAACAGGTAGACACTGGAACTCACCAAAATAGATACCCCACATCCACAAGACAAAGGAGAAACCACAATGAGACAGTAGGAGGGGCGCAATCACAATAAAATCAAATTCCATAACTGCTGGGTGGGTGACGCACAAACTGGAGAACACTTATACCACAGAAGTCCACCCACTGGAGTGAAGGTTCTGAGCCCCATGTCAGGCTTCCGCACCTGGGGGTCTGGCAACAGGAGGAGGAATTCCTAGAGAATCAGACTTTGAAGGCTAGTGGGATTTGATTGCAGGACTTCGACAGGACCGGGGGAAAAAGAGACTCCACTCTTGGAGGACACACACAAAGTAGTGTGCACATCAGGACCCAGGGGAAGGAGCAGTGACCCCATAGGAGACTGAACCAGACCTACCTGCTGGTGTTGGAGGGTCTCCTGCAGAGGCAGTGGGTAGCTGTGTCTCACTGTGAGGACAAGGACACTGGAAGCAGAAATTCTGGGAAGTACTCCTTGGCGTGAGCCCTCCCAGGGTCCACCATTAGCCCCACCGGAGAGCCTGGGTAGGCTCCAGTGTTGGGTCGCCTCAGGCCAAACAACCAACAGGGAGGGAACCCAGCCCCACCCATCAGCAGACAAGTGGATTAAAGTTTTACTGAGCTCTGCCCACCAGAGCAACAGCCAACTCTACCCACCACCAGTCCCTCCCATCAGAAAGTTTGCTCAAGCCTCTTAGATAGCCTCATCCACCAGAGGCCAGACAGCAGAAGCAGGAAGAACTACAATTCTGCAGCCTGTGGAACAAAAACCACATTCACAGAAATATAGACAAGAAGAAAAGGCAGACACCTATGTACCAGTTGAAGGAACAAGATAAAACCCCAGAAAAAAAACAAAATGAAGTGGAGATAGGCAACCTTCCAGAAAAAGCATTCAGAATAATGATAGTGAGGATGATCCAGGGCCTCAGAAAAAGAATGGAGGCAAAGATCCAGAAGATGGAAGAAATGTTTAACAAAGACCTAGAAGAATTAAAGAACAAACAAACAGAGATGAACAATAAAATAAATGAAATGAAAACTACACTAGAAGGAATCAATAGCAGAATAACTGAGGCAGAAAAATGGATAAGTGACCTGGAAGACAGAATGGTGGAATTCACTGCTGCAGAAGAGAATAAAGAAAAAAGAAAGAAAAGAAATGAAGACAGCCTAAGAGACCTCTGGGACAACATTAAGCACAACAACATTCACATTACAGGGGTTCCAGAAGGAGAGGAGAGAGAGAAAGGATGAGAGAAAATATTTGAAGAGATTATAGTCGAAAACTTCCCTGACATGGGAAAGGAAATAGCCACGCTAGTCTAGGAAGCACAGAGAGTCCCATACAGTCCCAAGGAGAAACATGCCGAGACACATATTAATCAAATTGGCAAAAATTGAAGACAAATTATTGAAAGCAGCAAGGGAAAAATGACAAATAACATACAAGGGAACTCCGATAAGGTTAACAGCTGATTTCTCAGCAGAAACTCTACAAGCCAGAAGGGAGTGGCATGATATACTTAAAGTGATGAAAGTGAAGAACTACAACCAAGATTACTCTACCCAGCAAGGATCTCATTCACATTCAAAGGAGAAATCAAAAGCTTTACAGACAAGCAAAAGCTAAGAGAATTCAGCACCACCACACCAGCTCTACAACAAATGCTAAAGGAACTCCTCTAAGTGGGAAACACAAGAGAAGAAAAGTACTTACAAAAACAAACCCAAGACAATTAAGAAAATGGTAATAGGAACATACATATCAATAATTACCTTAAACGTGAATGGATTAAATGCTCCAACCAAAAGACACAGACTTACTGAATGGATACGAAAACAAGATCCATATATATGCTGTCTACAAGGGACCCACTTCAGACCTAGGGACACAGGCAGACTGAAAGTCAGGGGATGAAAAAAGATATTCTATCAAATGGAAATCAAAGAAAGCGGGAGTAGGAATACTCATATCAGATAAAATAGACTTTAAAATAAAGAATGTTACAAGAGACAAGGAAAGACACTACATAATGATCAAGGTTCAATCCAAGAAGAAAATATAACAATTATAAATCGATATGCTCCCAACATAAGAGCACCTCAATACATAAGGTAACTGCTAACAGATATAAAAGAGGAAATCGACAGTAACACAATAGAGGGGGACTTTAACACCACACTTACACCAATGGACAGAGCATCCAACCAGAAAATTAATAAGGAAACACAAGCTTTAAATGACACAATAGACCAGATAGATTTAATTGATATTTATAGGACATTCCATCCTAAACAGCAGATTACACTTTCTTCTCAAGTGAGCATGGAAGAGTCTCCAGGATAGATCACATCTTGAGTCACAAATCAAGCCTTAGAAAATTTAAGAAAATTGAACTCTATGAAGCATCTTTTCTGACCACAACACTATGAGATTAGAAATCAATTACAGGGAAAAAATCGTAAAAAACACAAACACATGGAGGCTAAACAATACACTACTAAATAACCAAGAGATCACTGAAGAAATCAAAGAGGAAATCAAAAAATACCTAGAAACAAATGACAACGAAAACACGACAATCCAAAATCTATGGGATGCAGCAAAAGCAGTTGTAGGAGGGAAGTTTATAGCAATACCAGTCTACCTCAAGAAACAAGAAAAATCTCAAATAAACAATCTAATTTCACACCTAAAGGAACTAGAGAAAGAAGAACAAACAAAGCCCAAAGTTAGTAGAAGGAAAAAAATAATAAAGCTCAGAGCAGAAATAAATGAAATAGAAACAAAGAAAACAATAGCAAAGATCAATAAAACCATAAGCTGGTTCTTTGAGAAGATAAACAAAATTGATAAACCATTAGCCAGACTCATCAAGAAAAAGAGGGAGAGGACTCAAATCAATAAAATTAGAAATGATAAAGGAGAAGTTACAAGAGACACCGCAGAAATACAGAGCATCTTAAGAGACTACTACAAGGAACTCTATGCCAATAAAATGGACAACTTGCAAGAAATGGACAAATTCTTAGAAAGGTATAAACTTCCAAGACTAAACCAGGAAGAAATAGAAAATATGAACAGACCAATCACAAGTAATGAAATTGAAACTATGATTAAAAATCTTCCAACAAACAAAAGTCCAGGACTAGATGGCTTCACAGATGAACTCTATCAAACATTTAGAGAAGAGTTAACTCCCATCCTTCTCAAGCTCTTCCAAAAAATTATAGAGGAAGGAACACTCCCAAATTCATTCTATGAGGCCACCATCACCCTGATATCAAATCCAGACAAAGATACTACAAAAAAAGAAAATTACAGACCAATATCACTGATGAATATAGATGCAAAAATCCTCAACAAAATACTAGCACACAGAATCCAACAACACATTTAAAGGATCATACGCCATGATCAAGTGGGATTTATACCAGGGATGCAAGGATGTTTCAATATATGCAAATCAATCAATGTGATACAGCATATTAACAAACTGAAGAATAAAAACCATATGATCATCTCAATAGATGCAGAAAAAACTTTCAAAAAAATTCAACACCGATTTATGATAAAAATTCTCCAGGAAGTGGGCATAGAGGGAACCTACCTCAACATTATAAAGGCCATATATGACAAACCCACATCTTTCTCAATGGTGAAAAACTGCAAGCATTTCCTCTAAGATCAGGAAAAAGACAAGGTTGCCCACTCTCACCACTATTATTCAACATAACTTTGGAAGTTTTAGCCACAGCAATCAGAGAAGAAAAGAAATAAAAGGAATACAAATTGGAAAAGAAGTAAAACTGTCACTGTTTGCAGATAACATGATACTATACATAGAGAATCCTGAAGATGCCACCAAAAAAATACTAGAGCTAATCAATGAATTTAGTAAAGTTGCAGGATACAAAATTAATGCACAGAAATCTCTTGCATTCCTATACACTAATGATGACAAAACTGAAAGAGAAGTTAAGGAAACACTTTAACTTACCATCGCAACAAAAAGAATAAAATACCTGGGAATAAACCTACGTAGGGAGACAAAAGACCTGTATGCAGAAAGCTATAAGACACTGATGAAAAAAGTTAAAGATGATACCAACAGATGGAAAGATACACCATGTTTTTGGATTGGAAGAATCAATATTGTGAAAATGACTCTACTACCCAAAGCAATCTACAGATTCAATGCAATCCCTTTCAAATTACCAATGGCATTTTTTTACAGAACTAGAACAAAAAGTCTTAAAATTTGTATGGAGACAGAAAAGACCCCAAATAGCCAAAGCAGTCTTGAGGGGAAAAAACGGAGTTGGAGGAATCAGACTCCCTGACTTCAGACTATACTACAAAGCTACAGTAATCAAGACAATATGGTACTGGCACAAAAACAGAGATATAGATCAATGGAACAGGATTGAAAACTCAGAGGTAAACCCACGCACTTATGGTCAACTAATCTATGACAAAGGAGGCAAGGATATACAATGGAGAAAAGACAGTCTCTTCAATAAGTGGTGCTGGGAAAACTGGACAGGTACATGTAAAAGAATGAAATTAGAACACTCCCTAACACCATACACAAAAATAAACTCAAAATGGATTAGAGACCTAAACATAAGACCGGACACTATAAAACTCTTAGAGGAAAACATATGAAGAACACTCTTTCACGTATATCACAGCAAGAGCTTTTTTGACCCACCTCCTAGAGTAATGGAAATAAAAAAATAAACAAACAAATGGGACCTACTGAAACTTAAAAGCTTTTGCAAAGCAAAGGAAACTACAAGCAAGAGAAAAAGACATCCCTCAGAATGGGAGAAAATATTTGCAAATGAATCAACTGACAAAGGATTAATCTCCAAAATATATAAACAGCTCATGCAGCTCAATATTAATAAAACAAATAACCCAATCCAAAAATGGGCAGAAGACCTAAATAGATATTTCTCCAAAGAAGACATACAGATGGTCAACAAGCACATGAAAAGCTGCTTAGCTTCCCTAATTATTAGAGAAAAGCAAATCAAAACTACAATGAGGTATCACCTCACACCAGTTAGAATGGGCATCATCAGAAAATCTACAAACAACAAACGCTGGAGAGGGTGTGGAGAAAAGGGAACCCTCTTGCACTGCTGGTGGGAATGTAAATTGATACAGCCACTATAGAGAACAGTATGGAGGTTCCTTAAAAAACTAAAAATAGAATTACCCTATGACCCAACAATACCACTACTGGGCATATACCCTTAGAAAACCATAATTCAAAAAGAGTCATGTACCACAATGTTCATTGTAGAATTATTTACAATAGCCAGGACATGGAAGCAACCTAAATGCCCATCGACAGATGAATGGATAAAGAAGACGTGGTCCATATATACAATGGAATATTAATCAGCCATAAAAAGAAACAAAATTGGGTCATTTGTAGAGAGGTGGATGAATCTAGAGACTGTCATACAGAGTGAAGTCAGTCAGAAAGAGAAAAACAAATGTCGTATATTAACGCATATATGTGGAACGTAGAAAAATGGTATAGATGAACCGGTTTGCAGGGCAGAAATAGAGACACAGATGTAGAGAATAAATGTACGGACACCAAGGGGGGAAAGCGGTGGGGGGGTGGGTGGTGGTGTGATGAATTGGGAGATTCGGATTGACATATATACACTCATATGTATAAAATGGATAACTAATAAGAACCTGCTGTATAAAAAAATAAAATAAAATTCAAAAAAAATAGTGAACTTCTTGTTTCCTTAATACAAAATACTATTGGTGAGCCAAAGACCCTTATAGTCTAGACTTCTTGTTGTTATAAAAGTAAAGAGAATCCCTATTGATCAGGAGGGACAATGGAACAGTCATGAAATACCGCTTGATGAGATTTCACTAGAAAATACCCACTGAAATATGAAGAACTGCAATGCTGTGAAATTCTTTGCCTTAATAGAGATGAACCTTTGAAGATTTGCAAGCATGTTGAGATTTTTCTCGTTTGGAAAAAGATTTAGTTAAGAAGGAAACTTAGGTAAGACAGTGTCCTAGCAGAATCAAGATTTTGTAATTCTAAATGCATGCTGCCAATAATATCTGTTTTAGAAATTCACAAATAAAATTTAAAATAATTTACTGTTCTTCTCTGATTTTCCCATGAAAATGACCTAAGAGGCAATCCAATAATAGGATCCAATAAATATAATGTAATAAAAATGGTCTCCTTTCTCAAGCAAGAAAATGCATCATTTACTTTAATAAAGAATAAGGATACCAGCCTCTTGGGTGAGGTTCAACAGATTCTATAGTTAACAGCTTTCAAAAAAGTCAAGTGTCTAGGATTCAGAGGTACAGATGAAGGTCTTAGAAATACTCATATATTTTAAACCAAAGAGGAACTTGTTTTATAATAAATAACGATTCATAAGAGAGTTAAGGAGAGTTGACAAAAAAATGATCAATGTGAGCACACACATACACAAACAGTATTATTTCCTTACACCAAAAATAGCAAAAAGTACAGAATAAGTGGAAATTAAAATGCATATATATAACTTCATTATAAAATTTTAAATATTCTGTTAGTGACCATACACCATACATAAAAATCAACACCATATGGAATAAAATTTTACATGTCAGAAGACTGTAAGTCTGGGGACTGCCCTGGCAGTCCAGTGGTTAAGACTCTGCGCTTCCACTGCAGGGGGCACAGGTTTGATCCCTGGTGGGGGTACTAAGATCCCTCATGCCACGTGGTGTGGCCAGAAAAAAAAAAAAATTTGTAAGTCTGTTAAACCAGTGATCTATTCATAAAAAGGAAAAGGTACTTGGTTAAATTTTGCTTCAGGCTCCCTACAAAACCTTCATGATGGTAGATTAAGAAGGAGAGTTATGGGCTTCCCTGGAAGCGCAGTGGTTGAGAGTCTGCCTGCCGATGCAGGGGACGTGGGTTCGTGCCCCGGTCCGGGAAGACCCCACATGCCACGGAGCGGCTGGGCCCGTGAGCCATGACCACTGAGCCTGCACATCCAGAGCCTGTGCTCCACAGCGGCAGAGGCCACAACAGTGAGTGGCCTGTGTACCGCAAAAAGAAAAAAAAAAAAAAAAAGAGAGAGTTACTTTGATCAGTCCATATTCTGAGGTCAATAATTATTGAGGCTTTGATCACACTCTCTGCTTGATTGGGGAAGCCAAGAGCCATTCACAAGTGCACACCGTTGACTCACCCTGGTAGACTCTTACTTATTTATCATGGGCTTATCTCTGCATTAAAGCTGTGACTTCCATCTGGAAAAATTTATGCTTCCTATATTTTGTCTTACCATAACCCAAATAATTTTGTTTATCTTGATAAATGGGAAGATTTTCTTAAGAGTGATTTGGAATTACAATGGTCATTATGGGGAACTTCTAACATGTAAAGAATAATACATTGAAGTGGAACTCTAGGAAAAAAATGAAACAAAATACCAAATAATCTATGGTTGACTTTCTTTTATGGATATACTAAGGCCTAAAAACAAAACACTGATTCCAAGATAGACACTCTCAAAAATTCGTTAGCAAAACCAAAGGGAAAAAAAATGTCCTTCCAAACTTCTGAAGTCTTCCCTCCTTGTATCTCTTTTTCTCTCTAGCCATACTTATATTTACCCATAAATTATACCACTTCTATTCCTTCTGCTCTTTCCCCAGACCATCTAAATAAATTGCCCTTTCCTCAGGGTATTTCTCAAATCAAAACCACAATGAGATATCACTTCATACCTGTTAGAATGGCCATTATCAAAAAGACAAAAAAATATCAAGAATTGGCCAGGATGTGGAGAAAAAGGAACCCTTGTGCACTGCTGATGAAGATGTGAATTGATACAGCTATTCTGGAAAACATCCTTATGTGATGGAGAATCTAATAACTATGTTTAAGAGTTATCCATTTTCAAAACATATCATTTAGACATTCTCATACAAAAACTTACTTAATATTGTGTGCTGATGTGTCTTATCTCGCAAATGAAAAGAGAAAATATAAAGTGGTTATTGAATAACTACCTCAGATTCCCTTGTAGACGCCTGCTTCTTATCTAAAGAAATTAACTCAGATAGCTAAACTTATGGCCCTTTCTGGGGTATGTCAATGTGATTAATATAAAAGGTTAAATATAGTCACAGAAAGCTGATAGGTTTTTATAGTTCATAACTTTGAAATCAACTATGGAAACAGAGAAGAGTCTTAACCTCCTCAGGTACTCCTATTAAAAACTGGACAACAAATATATGAATTGCTTGGTACTTTATGCTACCCGATGAAATTATGGTTATAAAGGTAGAGACCTACCATAAATGACATAAAAAGTACATCTAGAGGAAATGGTTATGCAGGCCATTATGCTAAGCCAGTTATGCTGACTAAAGCCCTGTGCAAAGACGTCTTGTAAAGTGAAAAGAAAAATCCATGGAGAAGTTAAAAAATTCCATACATTAATACACAGAATTTGGCTGCAAGTTCTGTAATGAAATACTGAGAATGACTGTGTTGTAAGACAAGCTATAGCAAAGCTAGGATGGCTGAATAGTGGCATAAGATAACCTCAAATGGACACTTGCTGAAATACTTAATGAGACAACCCATGATAAAAGGAACAAATTGTCCACAATATTAATCAAACACTGTTGGACAAACTTTTCTTACTATCAGAAGATATATCCAGTTCATGCCTTATCTATAGCCAACATAATCCTTGAAAAAGGTAAAGGTTGGACATAGACAAGAACTATGTTCTGACTCCATTGAACATCTCCAAATATATTTTTTATAATTTTCTTCCCCTATGGAATATGAAAATATTCTAGTGATAGTATGTATTTTTCTGGATGCATAGTCTTCAAGCCCCAAGTGCTACCACTATTACCTCATCTCCTATCACTTCTAAATTGTCTCAGACTTTTATAATTTTGCATGACATACATCATACCTACCACAGTGGGAACCACAGCAGTTCTAAGACCCAAGTGTGACTCAATTACCTTCTTAAGCCCCCAAATTTCCTAGCACCCCTGAGGATGTATGTAACACAATCCAAACATGAAACATGAGCACCCTAAGAGACCTTTAACCAGGGAGAGGCAGAAAAAGCTGGAAGATAGATTGCTCTCCCTCCCTGCCCTTGATGAAGTATTTTAAGACTTACTTCCTCAAATGGACTATTACAAAATGCAGGGATTACAAATAGCCTCCCCAGATATATCAGGTATGACCTAGCCACCAGCTATGCATTCTTTTGAAGTTGTGGTTCCATAATACATTATTTGTTTGATTTTCCTCCATTCCTGTTTTACTTTCTTTCTCCTCACTTTTGATCACAATGAAAGCCTTCACCTGCAATTATGATAACGTGTAGATAGAATGCAAGGAATTGGATGATCAAGTGATGCTGTTCGATTAGTATGATGTAGTGATAATTATATGGAATTTGGCATTTGGTGGCTTCATTGAATAGCATGGGAAGTCTTGCAAAAAAGAAAATGATGGGCTCAAGGTAGCTATCTGCCAACATATGTCATGCTATGTAACCAGACTGTTTTAATAGTAGCTTTGAAGAAGTTTTTTTTTGCAGCCACAGGGCACACTGCCAAAAATTTATGTGATTATAAGGGATGCACTACTGCAAAGGAAAATGGTGTGTAATGACTGAGAGAGATTAATTCCAAATGGCACTGATGCCATTTTCCAGGGTAACTAGAAAGATAAATACCGAAGATGTTTTAAGGAATTGATGTCACCATAAAAATTTATCATCATGGATATCAGTTCATAATGGGGACACATGGAGAACAGGTAATTAATTTATAGACCTACTCTGTGGTTATCTATTCAGGCTCCACCTTTATAACTGGGATGATATACTTAGCTGCTAACAAAAAGGCTCACATTTGGTTCCGTGATCTGCAGTATAAGGGCCATTTTACGGAAAAGGCTATACTGTAACCCCTCACCACTGGCCAAGACAGTAAATTAGAAGACGTATCCTGAGAGGAATGATGGTGATCAATGCCACCACCAAAGACTTAAGTGTTACAGGTATAGTTAAGTTCCATCCTATCTCCATTCAGTTCATCTGTGTTGCCTCGGCAAAACCAGGTAAATCATCAATGATAAAGGTTGACTTCAGTAAAATTAATCAGGTCATAGTCCAAACTGGGTTGCCATGCCGTATGTTGTATCTTTATAGGAGCTTATCAACATAGACTCTGTCACATTGTATACAGTTATATTTTGAAAGCCATTTTTTTCTCAATCTTAAAAAGTAGAGAGAATCAAAAATCCCTGTCTTGCCTCAAAACTATACTAACTCTTACAATCTTTGTCAGAATATAGTCCTCAAGAATTTTGGTCATCTTGACATTCCAGTGAAAAATCACCCTGGTCTACAGTATTGCATCATTATGCTAAAGAAACCATGCAGAGCTTCATAAGCACTCTAGATACTCTAATAAAATATATGCATGACAGATGTTGTAGTATAAACCTTCTAGAATTCAGGGAACTGCTACAATGTTTAAGTTTTTGCAATATATTCCACCTAGCAGTGGGCATTGATTTGTCCTTTCTAGAATCATTTCATACTGCAAATACTGCTTTCCATGCTCGCAATGACTTTGACTGCATCAGTATCCAAAGGCTTAGAGACTATTAATTCATTGATATAGATTATATAATATTTCCTTGCACTAGGAGACATATTTTATGGCAACGGAGATGCAAAAGATGACGCAGGATTCACCATTCTGACAACATACCCCATTCACCCAGAAACAGGCAGCCTGATAATATAGTTAAATGGCCTGTTGAAAGGTCATCCAGGGTGCCAGCTCAAGGACAACACTCTGAGGATTTGAATGCTTCCTGCTGGGTACAGTGCATGTACAGACTGAACCAATGGCCAGTATATAGGGTTGTGTCCCAATAACTACAGTCTATGGGTCTAGCAAGTATAGATGGAAATAAGATTGGCTCCTTTCACTGTCACCACCAAGTGATCTACTTGATGAATTTTTCCTTTGTATTCCTAAAACCTTAAACCTCTCAACCTAGAGACCCTAGTTCCTAGGGGTAAACACTTCTGTCAGGGAACACAGCAAAGTTTCCACCAAAATAAAAGCTGCAGCAGACATGTGGCTACCTGTGCCTTCATGCCAGTGTACCAGTGGGCAAAGAAAAAAAAATGCTGTAAAGATGAAACAATCATGAGGATCCAGGTTTGCTACTAAACCATGGGGGAAAGGAGGAGTATTTCTTGAACCCAGGTTATTCACTGGGTATCTCCAATGCTTCCATGCCAAGTGATAATGGTGAGTGGACATTTAAAGTAAACATGGCTTCAAAAAGACACGGAAATTAAGAGCTCAGGTATCTTGGAGAAGAAAGTCTGAGCGATACTATCAGTAAAATCACTCAGACCAGGCAAATGGTGGTGAGAG
The DNA here is from genome assembly GCF_011762595.2 of Tursiops truncatus. NCBI lineage: Eukaryota > Metazoa > Chordata > Mammalia > Artiodactyla > Delphinidae > Tursiops > Tursiops truncatus. The sequence goes on along the minus strand of NC_047042.1, from coordinate 66,170,065 downwards.
AAATCTAGAATGGGTGATTAAGTGATTATAAATATCAATCATAGTTTTCTGTTATAGCACAACAATTTCCAAAACTTTGTAGCTTAGAAGCATCAATGTTACTAAGCCATATCATTTTGTGGGTCAGGAATTGGGAAGGGCTTGCTTGGGCAGCTCGTCTCTGCTCCCCACAGCAGCAACTAAAGAAGCCTGACGGGGATGGAGGATCTGTGTACAGGATAGACCACTCACAGTGCTGGCAACTTATTGCTCGTTGTTGGCTGGGAGGAAGTTGGAGCTGGCTGTTTCCTGGGCACTCAGAAAGGCTTTTCAGCTGTGTGCTTCAGTTTTGCTCCACAGGGGCCTCTCCACTGGGCTTCTTGGGCTTCCTCACCACATGCAGTTTCAAGAGGGAGTGTTCCAAGAGATAAAGATGGAAGCTGCAAGTCTTTTTCTGACCTAGACTCAAAAGTCCCAGGAAGTCAATTCTTCTGCATTATATTAGTCAAAAGAATCACTAAGACAAGACCATATTCAACAAGAGGGCAATCGGACTCCACCTCTCAAAGAGTGAAGGAACAAAGAGTCTGTGGCTGTCTTCAATCTCAGCTCTCAAGATCAGTTACAACAATAGAAATTGTGGGTTGATGTGCTAATCCTCTTTAAGCCTTTTTTAGGAGTTAGTTTCTGCTTCTTCCCAGATATTTTAGTCTGACCTATTCTTCTAGTCCTTGCCAAACTACTTGTTTCCTGATCAGAATGGTCCCTGTGGAAGATCAGACCATTTCTTAGGTTACAAACCTCTGGCCACTGTGACAGGAACATTCACTTCATCTTCTCACACTTCAGTTGTCTCAGTTGTCCTGAAAGGTGAGAACTGGGTTTGAACTTAATATGGGTTGCCACCTTTCATGGCAGAATCCCCAGAAACTCTAACTTCTAATCCCAACCTGACTGGACCCCAGAAGGTTCTAGCTTCTCATGGGTTGAATTTTTTAATAATAACTTAATTGAGATATAGTGCACATGCCATAAAATTCACCCATTTAATGTGTACAATTCAGTGGCTTTTAGTATATTCACAGAGTTGCACAACTATCACCTCTACCTAATTTTACAACATTCTCATCAGCCATGGTTTGAATTTTGAGCTATGAAAAATAGACTAAGAAGCAGCCAGGAAATAAATTGCTCACCTTCCACACTGTGACGGACTGTCATGATATGCAGTGGTTCCATATGGTCTCTCTAGACATGTCCAGCTTGACAGAACAACCAGCTGTGATTTCTTGCAACAACTTATAAAAACTCAGTAATAAGACATCTTATATTTAATTCTCATCCTATCTCCTTAACTTGTTCTTTCCAATGCTCTTAACCTTCTGGGACCAAAATACCCAATAAAATATGAACATGTAAGCTCTGTGCAGGCTCTGTTTTCTAGAGTATGGGTAAAATGCATGGCGTTCAAGGATCTCCACATTCTTACTTCCATTATATCTCCCTCCAAACACATGACATGCTATTCTTTATACTCCAATTCCTTCAGACTGTTCTTTTTCCAAGAAGTCCACTCCTTTTCCTATCTTATTCCTTCAGTCTACAATATACAATGTACTTTCCTAATTACTCACCCCTAAAAATCTTGTTTTTCTTTTAAGGCCCAGAGAAAAATACCTATGGATGTTTTAATCACTCTTTCCTCTCACTGTCTTCCACTTACACTTCTAGTGAAATATTTACTGCATTTTGCCTTGAATGTCAAATTTTCTCACCTCTCGTTATCAGCAGCCAAATATTAAGATCATTTGGAAGTAGGTTCCTTGTTTATTCTCTTTTGACTTTGTATCCCCCAAATGCCCTGGCACAATGCTCTGCACATAGTAGGGGATCAACAAATGTTGAATTAAATATTAAGTTCCATACCAGGGAAAAACTGTATTGCAAATTGATACACTGGTATTAACTTCAAATGAGGTTAGCACAGCTATTAACCAGCTTATATGCCCTGAGGGTTTCATGACACAAAACCTTTTAAATTTTCAAAGCATATTTTCCTGAAGATCTGAGTTATTTCATTGTATTTCTCTTAGCATGAAGAAAAATCACAATGAAATTGGAAAGAGCCATCTATACATTTAATTTTGTCCTAAGTAGAACTGCTTAAAAATTATCTATTTTTCAGGAAACATTTATGAATGTATCTCGAAGAAAAGTAACGAACATGGGCATTTAATAAACCAGACAGAAATTCATGCTGCCAGGGAAATATTACAGTTTACCCAGAATATTTTACTATTCTCATAAAATTGAGAATCCTTTCCCATAAAAATATTGTTAGGTGTTAGCTAATAATGAATTTTAATCAAACCCTAACAAAAAATTCTGAAGCATTTATTGCCTTGTATTTCCTGCTTTCTAATATTAAACAGACACTTGAGATGGGCTGGTTGTGCAGCAAACTTGGGCTTGGCCATAAATAGCTGTGGGCTAGTACCTTATTAAATAGTGTTGTGCTAACTGCATTACACCTGGAAATGAAAACATAATGTTTAGTGGAATTTACTAATGTGCTTCATTTTAATTTCCAGGACATCAAAGCAAGCTCAAGTTATTACATTATACTAATAATTAAATGGTGGCTCAGTTAAATGATAGCAAACAGTTGATGATGACACTGTGTCATCAGTCTCTGCTTCCTCCACATGACAAAATTCTACTAACCTGCTACTTAGGAAGCTCATGTTGAGATAGTGATAAAATGGTTTTCGCTTTTAGCAATTAGAATCAAACCACCCAAGCAATAGATGTGGAGGCTCAAATAACTGAAAGAATAGAGAATCTGAGATCAACTCCACATCTTTCAGATATTTCAGACACTGGTCAGGAGCCTACCTTAAGAATGTTTTACTTCTCATTCTTAATTTAAAACCAAAGATATCCAAGTGGGAACCAAAACAGTGTTTCAATATAGAGAAAATCAGAATATCAGATAAATTTACAACTGCAAGAGAGGCATTAACTGATCTCAAGATAGGTGGAAATGTAATTTTAGAGCACATCATGTGTCCATTAGTGTTACAAATGGTCAGTCCGTCTTTTGGGAAGGCTTGCAAACAGCAGATGAGTTCTCTTGAATCTGGGACATTTTCTATGGACTCAGCTTTCAGAATTTCAGACTGGATTCAACTTTTACATGTTATTTATGACAAAACACTGTGATGGAGCTTCTCTGGTGGTGCAGTGGTTGGGAGTCCGCCTGCCGATGCAGGGGACACGGGTTCGTGCCCCGGTCCTGGAGAATCCCACATGCCGCGGAGCAGCTGGGCCCATAAGCCATGGCCGCTGAGCCTGTGCGTCCAGAGCCTGTGCTTCGCAACGGGAGAGGCCACAACAGTGAGAGGCCCACGTACCGCAAACAAAAAAAAACACTATGATGTTGATGCAAAGATCGGGATCCTCACTAATAAAAATTGCTAAACATGTAATATTTATGTCCATTTCCCATTCCTGGCACACTTCTTTTCCTTTTTTGAAATCTATATATCTATCTTCATTCTACTCTGATGCCCAGGCCACCTCTACCTATGTCCAACAGATTTTATTCTGAGAATAATATGAATGTGAGTTCCATGAGAGCAGGGATCTTTGTTTTATTCAGTGATAAATACCAAGTATATAATACAGTTCCTGGAACATAGTTGGTGATCAGTAAATATTTGCTGAAGGAAAGCTGGAAAAACGGAAGGATGAAAGGAATAAATGCATAATGGAAAAAGCTTTATCATCCTATTAGTTACTTTTCTTCGTGTACCTGTAGTGTCTCTTTAACAGCAATATATCAGAAAGAGAAGTTAACATTAACTTATTTTAAATTTAGGTATTAAAAGATAATTTTGACAACATGGCAGTTAAACAGAACTTGGGGCATGTTTAATATTTCTTAGTGTTATTTTCATCTCTTTCTTTCTGTTACCTGTAAAGATTCACATGGGAATTAAAACTATGTCTAACCAATATCAGTGAGAATATGAAGACATTCTTGCTTGGGTCTTCCTTTTGGAAAGGAACATGGAGCCAGGTTAGTATTCCAGCTAAATAAAGAAACTGTAGCAGATCAGGCTTTTACCATATACCATCACGTGGTGAAGCATGTCCAAGTAGACTCACTAGGTAAGAGGGTTTTATTACATCTGGTGCATTAACCCAATGGGTGACTTGAATATCACTTTAAGACATAAGAAACAAGACTTCAGTTACATGCCAATTCTTCAGCTCTTTTTGGCAGAACACTTTTAAAAATGATGCCACACTTATTCCCTTGGAACACAAATTAATTTCTTATTAACATCACGTTCACAAGAATTTCAAGGCATATCTTTTGGCGGAAAAAGCACAAATGAATGTTTAACTGGGATCAGCCAAAAATGGAGAGAAAAGTAAAGAAATGGTGAGTTTTAAATAAAGTTTTAAAATAAGATTGCCATAAAATTCATTTCTATTTATCAATTAAATAAAATATTAAAATTTTATCAAAAAGATTGCAGTGAACAAATGTTAAAATAAATGGCTCTAAATCACTGGCTTTAAATTTATTCTTTTTAGAGGTCAGCAACCCACAGTTCAAGGGTCAAAGCAGCATACAGTATAAAAGCAGTAGAAGGTTACAGTACATAACCTATAGTACACAAGGGCATGGTACCCCCATTCAGAGTATCTGGTCTAGAACCAGCTCCCCCATTTTCTGACTGCATGACCTTGACCAACTTTTCTACCCTAATTTCCACATGCTGCACAGTAGAAAGAGGAATATGTTTCTCTCTCAGATTTGAATCTGTATCTCTCAGGACTAAATACATGTAAAGCACTTAGAACAGTTCCTGGCACACAGTAGTAGTTCACAACCACCAGAGCATGGCTCACAGACTGAAGGGAAGTCAAACTGGAAGTAATGAGACCACATGGAAGTTCACTGCATAATCTTGGTACTGAATGACCATAACAATCGCCACGTAAATGGAGAAGAGAAAATTGGTTTAAGAGCTACTTAGGAGTTTGACTCTGTAGGACTGTTAGGAATGAGAGATGAGACAAAATGATAAAGATGACAAAATGATAAATGATTCTTAGATTCCTACCTTGGACAACTGGGCTGATGATTAGTACCAGTTGCATGTACCTAAATACTGTAAGAGGGGCTGGAGAAAGACAGTAAATTTTGAGGTATGTTGAGTCTGTAATGCACATAAGACTTACAAGTAATGATGTCCAGAAGCAGCTGCTTTATACATAGATCTCAAAAGATCATTCTGGGCCAGAGATATAAATTTGGAATCATGAACGTATAAGTAATAAGTTAACCCATGATGTGTGTGGGATTCCTGAGACCAAAAAAAGGAAAGAATGGAAGATTTATTGGGTCATGATAAGAGCTTAGACAGGAACATAAAATAAGACATAATTTCAACTAAAGATCTGAAAGAGGGTTTAATTATCAGTGCCAAAGTATCAGTATGCTCAAGTAAAATAAGACCTTAAGTCCATTCCTATCCTCTTTTCTGGGCATATTTCCTCATTTCCAATTATAAACTGTACCTTTCTACCTAGATGTCCCACTGGAATCGCTAGCACTCATCTCTCTAAAGAAGGTCCACAAGTACAGTCTTCATACCACTGTTGTAACCCTTATCACACTTTATTCTTGATATTGTTTATATTTCTGTTGCCTCAGCTAGAATATAAACCCCTTAAGGGCAGCATCCTTTCTTTTTAAACATTTTTCTTTCTATCATTTTTAAAATCTCTATGCACTGAACTTAGCACAATGACAGGCATATAGTATGCATGCAATAAATGTCAACAGAACAAATGAATCCTAATCTTTACTTCCCAATCAATGACTTCCCCATGTCCATCAATGACTCTCACATCATCTCAGACCTTTAGAGGTATTTTCATCTCTTTATGTAGTCATTATTTCCCATATACAAATCTTTTGCTAAGCCACACTGATTTCATCTTTGCAATATGCTTCATGCCCATCTTTTCATCTGCAATTACACTATCACCATTTTATTTGAAGTCATCATTACCCCAAGCTTCTTGACTGTTTTTTCCCTCCTTTTCTACCTATACTCATATCAGTGCCATTAGTGACCTAAAGTAGTTTTGATCATGTCACTCCCTAAACTTTCAAAATCTACACAGTACATTTTTTAAAACTTCTAAAATGCTTAGAAAGTTCAAAACCTAACGCCATGTATGTCAATCTACCTTTCAAGGCTTTCCTCCCACTGATTCCCTAGAAAATTTTGTAGTCTTTCTTAATATGTACTATTACCCAAATATGCCTTTGTAATTTCCAGTCCGTCCATGTTTGTTCATAAAATACACATGACCTAAAATATTTTCCATTTTTCTTAGTATTTCAACCAATTAAAATCTATACTAGTGTATTTTCAAGAAGAATTTAAAATTTCACTTCCTTTTTGAGGCATGTTTGGATCACTCTACCAAACTTTCAAATAATCTCTCTCTAAAGTTTTATCCTTCTCCACATTAATGCCTTCAGAATCTCTCTTTAACTACATGGTTTCTCAGCACCTAGACACATCATTTTCAGTATCTAAATCATTATTTTATCTTCTGTGCCACCCTCCACTTCCTCTTCTCTTCTCTTTCTTCATTATCAGCAAGCCAGAAATCTAGATTTCTCCCTTGCTCTCAACATCCAAATTGATCTAAAAGCCCTATGCATTATACCTTCCAAATAACTCAAATCCATGCTCTCTTGACTATCCCCACAACCACTCCCTTAGTGCAGGTTTTAGTCATCTCCAACCTGGATTATCTAATTACACACTTTCAGTGACTGCTCACTGATCACAGAATGAAGTGCAAACATCTTTAAAATAGAACTTTTCCACCACCTGTCTTACCTCCACATGCATCCCATCTTCAGATCCTATATTCAGACAAGCTGAACTACATTCTGTTCACCAAACATAACCAAGCTTCTTCGTGGCTCCGCGTTATTTCCTGTGTGACAAATATTCTTCCCTCTTCCATATCTCCCACTTTCTTTATCCCTATTCATATTCCTTACACCCACCTTAAATGTCATCTACTTACAAAAGCCTTTCCCCTTTCCAAGCAGAAACATTTTACTTCTTTTTCTGCCACAGACTTTTATTCATGTCCCTAGCATTGTACTTTCTATGTTACAGTGCAATTGTGTATTTACACATCTATCTTCCGTACTAAAATGAATACTCTTTTGAGGTCAGACGCCTTCAAGATACCCTCACTGGCATTTCCTCATTATTAATACAATTCATGACATACAGTAAGCACTCAATGAGCATTTGTTAATTCAAAGGCTGGGAATAACCTGAGTTAATCTTGTAGCTTTCCGGACCATCCCCAAAAGAGTATCAGTTCATTCGTTAAAATTTGAAGATAATTATATTATAAAGTCTATCATATATTTATTTATGTCAGGAAGGTTTTTCTCCTAAACAAACTCTGATAATCGTATCCTTCATAAAAAACAAACAAAAAAGACAACTTTAATCCTACTCCTCTAGATTAAAAATACCAGTTCCTCTCCCTTCCTTAAAACTATTTTTCATTCCTACATGTGTTCCTTCTTTTTCCTACATTCCTTTAGCTCACTCCTATTCCTGGAGTCAATATCAAGTTTAAAACAAACACTAGGGCTTTCCTGGTGGCACAGTGGTTAAAATCCGCCAGCCAATGCAGGGGACACAGGTTTGAGCCCTGGTCCAGGAAGATCCACATGCTGTGGAGCAACTAAGCCGGTGCGCCACAACTACTGAGCCTGTGCTCTAGAGCCCGCAAGCCACAACTACTGAACTCGTGTGCCACAACTACTGAAGCCTGCGCACCTAGAGCCCGTGCTCCGCAACAAGAGAAGCCACCGCAATGAGAAGCCCATGCACCACAAGCAAGAGTAGCCCCCACTCTCCGCAACTAGAGAAGACCCGTGTGTATCAACAAAGACCCAATGCAGCCAAAAATAAATAAATAAATAAATAAATAAATAAAATTTATTTAAAAACAACAAAAAACAAATACTATATATTGTTAAGTTTGCTGTGTACCGATTTTTACTTAATGAACACCAGATAAATTTAACATAACATATTATAGAAAACAAAAAATAATTCAGGCTAAATTTTTATTATATTTTAAAAGAATAAATTATAATTCATCATTTTGATTCTAACAGCATAGTATAATTACAAGCTTTATTAAAATATGCAATTTAAAATTATTCTTCTCATAGATTTATTCATGAGGAACTATATAGACAAATTTCCTATTAAATCCAGATTGAGATATACATATTTTGGTCCAAGGGACTACAATATATTCAGTAATTAATTAGACTGATTTGTGTAAAGTATCTTTTGGTGACTACATCTAAAAAATATAAAATCTCAAAGATCACTCAAGAAAATACAGAAGCTGAATTTCTCACTAGCAAATCATCTCAAGATTTCTTCACTAATTCATTTTTCCATTCATCAGAAATTTGTTATGCAATTACTTTATGTCATTTCCTATATTTAAAACTGGTGATATAAATACAAATAAGATGCATAAAAATAAGCACATGATGGAATAATGATGAAGCTTATATGATATGACTGGAAATTGCAGAAAAGTTTACAGAAAGTAAACATTACAATCCATTTTAAAGAATGGGAATTTGCCTTAGAAAATGAACTCTAAGTGTTTATTTAATGGTAAAATTTTATGACACAATTGCTCTCTGAATGAGAACAACATCCCTCAGAGCACTAGATCTTGTCCTCTAGGCAAAGCAAGGAGAAGCATATTGCAGACTGACACTAGATTTCCTGTTTTAGCTAATCTTCCTTCCACTATTATGTCCATGTTGTTTAAAGCAATGTCCCATTGAACCCATCTATTTCATTAAGGCAACTGACAATTTCTGAAAGAAATGATTGTCCCCCCAATGTATGGTTACCCCAATCTACTATAAATTGTTTCAAATTTATCATGTTAAGCATTAAAATAGAGCAGATAGGTTTTATGATATCAATTAATATGCTCAGTTACTATAATTAACATTTGATAAGAGCAAAACCCCTGAACACAAAAAAACACAACTACACAAAAACTTCATACTGTTCTATCACCATTAATAGAGAACTTTGCTTTCCATTTTAAAATTATGTTTAATAAAGAAAATGACTGAATTCATCAATGGGTGCTGTGTCCACAAAAGGGCAAATGTAATCTAAGGGAAGGTGACAGTTTTATTGTTATTCTTTTCCAATAAATTCAAAATACATCCGTGGAGTTTCCATGTTAATTCCACCTTATTGAATCAAAACAATTAAAGAGTCATGAAATAGAGAAAGAGCTGAGCATTCAAATGTAAATAAGAAAATCAAGATTTTTTTACCATTGTAGGTCTCATCTAATATTCTTGAGGACCACTTTGCTCAGTGTGTAACGCCAACTGTTAAAGTTCAAATTCGTTATATAAATTAGACAGGCATTTATCAATGATGCAGTTGAGATCTCAATTTCCAAGTAATGTATTAAATTGTTAAATTTTGAAATATAGAAAACTATAGAAAAATAACTTGGATAACTCAGAACGTTAGGAGATGAATTACTTCCCACAACCTAGTAAGTACAATAGAAGTGAGAGAAGGACATGGGATGGGGCCAGCTAAGTGAGTGTCAAAAAGGTATTAATTCAGGGCTTCCCTGGTGGCGCAGTGGTTGAGAATCAGCCTGCTGATGCAGGCAACACGGGTTCGTGCCCCGGTCCGGGAAGATCCCACATGCCGCGGAGCGGCTGGGCCCGTGAGCCATGGCCGCTGAGCCTGTGCGTCCGGGAGCCTGTGCGTCCGGGAGCCTGTGCTCCGCAACGGAAGAGGCCACAACAGTGAGAGGCCCACATACCGCAAAAAAAAAAAAAAAAAAAAAGGTATTAATTCAATGACTAAAAAGAATGACTTCTCTTCATCTGTTATCTTTTCTGCTTTTAAGGTTTCGTTCTTAAGAAATTGTCACCATTCATGGCTGATGCATAACAGAAAGAAAGAATAAGGCAGGAGAGAGTTTGCAGAATGAGGCTTTGTGATATGATCAGACCCCAAATTTTAACAAAATGACTGACAAGTCTGGTCTAAAAGAAGAACCAATCCCACATCTATAAGACAATGATTAACTTTCAAACTTCTAAAAGCCAGCAAACTATATGATTTGCTATATACATCACCTCAATAATTCTGCCAAAACTCTTCACACATCTCCCTTAAATATGAAAAAAAAGTTAATTGGCTGCAAACAGATGATCCTGTTTTTTCTTATTTATTGACTAATGATTTGGAAAAATAGGAAAAACACGTGACAGTATGTTTACTTCTGCTTACCTTCCTTTTCTATTGCTGATCCTGTAACATGAAATCAGTATTCTTTTTTTTTTTAACATCTTTATTGGAGTATAACTGCTTTACAATGGTGTGTTAGTTTCTGCTTTATAACAAAGTGAATCAGTTATACATATACATATGTCCCCATATCTCTTCCCTCTTGCGTCTCCCTCCCTCCCACCCTCCCTATCCCACTCCTCTAGATGAAATCAGCATTCTTAAAGAGATGCATCTCTTTCAATCGGTGTAGAATTTTTTAGTCATGCATACATATGCTGGCCACATCTAATTATGGAAAATGTTTGTCGCTTTATGCAAACAACTCCGAAAATTGTCACCCACACTTGGGATAATGACAATAATAATGGTTATAACATATTAGTTCCTTGCTAATTCAATATACTAATAATTTCTTAAAGAATTAAGTGTCCTATTTTCTAGGAGGCCTTTGCTCTGATGTAAGCATCAAATAAAATAAAATACTTATTTGCCTTTTAACCACTTTAGGAACAAGACTGTAAAGAGCTAAATTTGTGTAAGTACTGTGAAGTCTTAAGATAATTTTTTAAAGGACAATTAATGTGCTTAAAGTTCTCTGGTAGCAAAATATAAATTTTTATAATAATATTTATTTTTATATTCCACTTAATTGGTTTATTATGCCAAACTATAACATTACACTGAAGTCCCAAGAACTGCCAATATTCCATGCTTAACTGACTCAGACAAAAAGTTCATGATTTTGCACACATTATTTTATTTTCTCTACTTCCTGAATTTATGTCTTTGTTTTGAAAAGACACCCAATCCATTGAAAAAATTAAGTTTAAACATTTTTCTGTAATGTGTAAAATCAAAAATGATACTTACTTTAGGCTGAGAAAAGGACATAATAAATCTCTGTGCCTGATTATGAGATTCTAATATGTACTACAACATTTCATTTCAGTGCTTCTTTGAAATCCAACAGCATTCTTCATCAACATATCATCAAAAAACTTAATATGATTTAAAGCAAACAAACTAAGACTTTAAAGTTTTGAAACTGTGTTATGTCTACTTTAAAACTGTATTATGATGTTGATTTGATGAAAGCTAAGTTCTATCTGCTGTGGGGGTATTATTTACCCTGTAGTGACGGCAGTTTAAATTTCAATCAATTTTAACCTCTAGAAATGACTTATATTGACTGAGCTTAGATATCATCATACTTACAACCAATTCAGTTACATTTTGTCATATTGGAATCAACTGGATGATTCTAAACTGAATTAGGTCCATTCAGACCTATAGCTAAAATACAATTGTTTATACCACTTATATTTGTAATATGTGTCAAGTACACCATAACAGAATTTGCAAAAGGTAAACATTTTGAGACAAGAATTTTTAATCTAAAAAAGTAGGATTCTAATAGTATTATTTTCAAAGGGTTTTTGTTACATCATTCATATAGAAAACTCATAAATTACCCTTTAGAATTTAACAGAAAACAAAGAGAATGTACATTGTCTACTAGGATAGGGTTTTAATAGCTCAAAATAAATTCTGCAAATAATTTTTTAAGTTCCCAAACATCAGAATCTGGATTGAATGTCATAATTATATGTCCCTTAAATTTAGTCTGCAAATTAAAAGTTTACCCAAAACTAAGGCAGAACAATAAAATCACATGTAACTAATGCCAACTTACAAAGGTTAATTTTCCTAGATTCCTTTGGGAAACATGGGACATTCTGGGCTACTGTTAGAATGATTTGTGTCTGTGCTTTTGAGGTCTCTAGGAAAATATATGAGAAGCAATTTGGGGTTATGCTAAGTCCCAGAACATACTGAAGTTAGGATGTTTCCAAAGGAAAGGAAGACTTGAAGCTATAATGCAGTGTGACAGGTAAGGGTAGAATGAGAAGCAAAGAAAGGTGTCTTGGAGTTGAGGGTAGGAATAAGGTAGCCTTGAAAAGAATGTCAACCAGGAGCTAATAGAGACTTACACTATTAGAAACAGCAAAACTGACATATTAGAAACAGCAAAATGTTAGGCAGGGTTCAATCAGTGCAACACATACCTTAAAAGGGCTTTGAATAAGAGGGCGTCTCCAGAGCTGTCTCTGAAAGTGCCATGTGTCCCTACGATGAACATGTGTCCTGATTTGTCCTGGACCATTTCCATTTATACCCTTTTCTCAGCATAACTAATAAAAGCATTCCCATTTGCTCTTCAGTATGTTTCCTGGTCTGGATAACTAAATTATATGGTTAGTTTTGGGTGAAAAGCAAACCCTGAGAGAATGATTTGTATGCTAAGTGATTCATTAAGGAAAGGCTCCCAGAGGAAACGGGTAAGGGGATGAGAAAAGCAGAACAGGAAAGGGGAAGAAGCCAAGGAGAATATGCGTTCATGCAAAGTCCTACTGAAGGAGGCTTTAGCTTGACCCCTCAACAGACGTTTGGAGCGTAAATTACACCTCAGAGTTAATCCCATCCTGAGGAGAGGGAGCTGGGTTTTCATTATCCTGTACCCTAGTCATCGGCAAAGGGCGTTCCTAGGCGCTTCCAGCTCTGTGTAGGATTAGGGGAGGTGCCTCCAGCGGTTGAGGACAGTCCCCCAAGATAAAGCAATTGTGAGTGGCAGTCTTGGATATGGAAGGGCACAGAGAGATAAATTAGAGATAAAGGATCTGGTAAAAAGCACCAACAGCAATCACTACAGTCACCCTGTGTGGCAGCCTCTAGAGGGCTCAAGAAACTCACTGACCCACTCTGTATAGACTATTTATTAAATTGGGTTCCGTGCATGATTCAGGTGAGTCTGTCATATCTCAGGAAATTGTATGATTGATTTTTCGTATCGTTATATATATGCATATTCCTAGAGAGAGAATAATAGCTTTCTTCGGATTATCAAAAAAAGTCCATGATCCAAATGAGACTATGCAGACTTCACAGGTGAAAACGTCAAGAAACCTAGTGTTTTGTGTAATCCATATAGGTATTTTAGGTAAAGAGATAACTGGTCCAATTTCCCCAATAACCTCATGTGGGTAAAATAGATTTTTTAGTTTTTTGTATATCCTCCTTCAGAAGTAAGAAATACATAAGCCCGGGAATCCAATGAGGTTGGTTGGAAACTCAGACTCACTAGGAGGCCTTAAGTCAGCTAGTGATGCTGAATTTTAATCCTTCTGAAGGATTTATCTGGGCAAATAAGTGTTACCAAAATAAATGTCATTTTTTTCCCTTGCCAACCTATCAGTGGATTCCAGATTTAATCAAAAATTGATCAATACACAGGGAGATCAGCTCGGTGCTTTGTGACCACCTGGAGGGGTGGGATAGGGAGGGTGGGAGGGACGGAGACGCAAGAGGGAAGAGATATGGGGACATATGTATATGTATAACTGATTCACTTATAAAGCAGAAACTAACACACCATTGTAAAGCAATTATACTCCAATAAAGATGTAAAAAAAAATTGATCAATAAAAATGTCAGAAGAACCTTTGTGAGGTTGTAGAAAATATGGAATAAGCTACTTTCTCAAGTGAGCTCACAAACTTTTCCATTTTCCTTACTATCAGGACAACTACATGTTGGATACTCTCTTGAACACAGTCCTGCAACACAGCTCCTAACTAGGCCAATAATGAATAATTTATTACTTTTCTTCTCACATGCTGATCAGCACCAGTACTGCTGATACCTCCTAATTCTTACTTGCCTCACGACACCTTAAAAGTGTGACGTTAGTGTTTGTTCACTTATTTCTAAGACATTTAGCAACTTCTTAGTATGAGAGATGCAAAAATGCAGTTGTCCTTTCAAACTGTCATCTTTAATTTTCCTCTCTCAAATGGTTTTCTTTCCACTTTGAACTGTGTAATGTATTCTTCTTAATTAAAAATTCTCAACATCTAATTTTAAAGGTATTTTCTATCTAGTCATTCTTATCTCTGAGAGGTTTTCATTACATTACCATTTTTCCACACCACCTAATGAGAAACACAAGTCATTCAAATGAGAAAATTAACCATTAAATTGAAAAGAAACAATAAAAATTAAATAATTATTTGTCAAAATAAATTTCCAGGACCACTTTGTAAGTTGAAATAATGATCAACACGAAAAGCTACATATCTTCTCTGACATTTACTTAACATTTTCTTCATGTTATAATATGAAGAAATCATGCTTATATGCTTATCATCATGATATTTCTCTCTCATCAAATTCAAACTTTTTACAATTCTCAATATCTTTCATAATTCATACTTTACTTCTACCATCATTTCCCGACATCCCCCATCTGTAAAAGCTTCTCTGCATGGATTGATTTAACACCCTATGTCTCATTATATTTCATATGGCTTCTTAGTCCTACATCCTAATTCTTTCATTCCATCTTTTCTCTTTGGAGCAATTTCTAGGAAACGCTACTTAGGCTTCAAAGGTCCTGATCTAAAAATCAGCAGTAATCACAATGCCTAAGCGGTTAGATGAAAAAAGGTTAATACAATGAAAGTGTGTTCTTCTTTTCACCTTTTAGACCAAGAGCTGCATATACTAAACATTCTCCCACATTCACCAGCTCTAAATCTCCCTTCAATCTGAATGCAGAAACCATTATTAAAACTTAGTCTCTGATAACCAAAGCAGGATGGAAATTGCTGGGGAAACCGAGGGTGGGAACCTAAAAGGTACCCCAGGCTCTTGCAGAGTGCTTTGTTTATTAAGAGGTGATATGCACTTCTTAATGCTGGCTCTTAAGGCTTCTCTACTCTCTTCCTCCAACCCTAGTTTACCAAGATGAAACGTCTAGGAAAATAAACAAAAATCATTAGTAAATGATAAAATCTTCTGGACACAGTTCAGAAAAAAGTATGTGGAATTTTCCTAACTCTTTTAGGACTGGTGTAGCAAGTTGCAAAGGGTTTCTAATGCCTGCTCTGTGTCATGTTTGGCAAAGGGGAGAAAGAAGATGTCTGACATACTTAAAACCAGGAATATTAAGTGATTGCTATATTCATTTCACATGTTGCTAGCTTTTCAATGAAATATTGAGAGTGGGTTCTATATACGTAGTAATTATTTTTCCTTATATCTATGATTACAAGACTGAGGATGAAATTAAGGAATCGTCTTGTAATATGTAGATAAAATGTTCTGAATAGAGAATTTGGTTACTAGTCTAAGCACTGATACACCAATAACAGTATCTTGACTCAGTCAAATCCAGTTCATCTTCAGCCACAAAGGCTAAATTTATATATAGCCAAACTGAATAGTTAAAAAAAACTAATTTACTTTTCTTTTTACTTTGGCACTGTAAGAGTCCTGTCTGCTTATTTTTGTACTTGGCCAAATATGTTTGGGAAATGTGTGCATACTTATCAGAAAATCCTTGCTGTCTAGTGGACAAAAAATCTGTATAATGAGCAAGGTGTCAGCCCCAAATTCCAGCATCTTAGACTGTGGATATCTTCAATTAAAGGAAGTGATGGATCATGAAATGCAAACCCATTCAAAGATTTTGTTTTAATACCTAGAAACAATCTTTTGCAACCATCTATGGTTATGCTACTCAAACAGACTACAATTAAAAATAAGAAAGTAGATTTTCTGACTTTTTTAGCTCTTTCAAGAAATAAGACTCTAAAAGACATTACAAGATAACACCAAACGCTGACTAGCATGTGGAGCAACAGGAACCCTCCCCTCATTCATAGCTGGTGGAAGCGAAAATGGTACAGCCACTTCGAAAGACAGTGTGGCAGTTTCTCACAAAACTAAACCTACTCTTATTATATAATTCGGCACATGTACTCCTTGATATTTACCCAAAATAGCTGAAAAGTTAGGTCGGCACAAAAACCTGCACAGGGTTGTTTACAGATGCTTTGTTCACAATTGCCAAAACTTGGAAGCAACTAAGCTGCCCTCCAGCAGGTGAATGGGTAAACAAACAGTGATACACACAGACAATGGAATATTATTCAGTGCTAAAAAGAAATGAGCTATTGAGCCATGAAAAGACATGGAGGAACCTTAAATGTGTATTACTAAGTAAAAGAAGCCAATCTGAAACTATATGATTCCAAATATATGACATTCTGAGAAGGGCAAAACTATGGAGACAGTAAAGAAGACCAGTGGTTTCCAGGGCTTAAGGGGGAAGTATGGGATGAATAACCAGAGCACAAAGAATTCTTAGGGCAGTGAAACCACTCTGTATGATACTATAATGGTGAATATCTGTCATACATTTGTCAAGACATAGAATGTAAACCCCAACAGTGAACCCTGCTGTAAACTATGGACTTTGGGTGATAATGATACGTCTGTATATGTTCATTGATTATAATAAACGTACTACTCTGATGAGGGCTGTTGATAGTAGAAGAGGTTGTGCATGTTTGGGGCCAGAGGATGTATGGGAACTCCCTGTACCTTCTGCTCCATTTCTTGCTGTGAACCAAAAAATGCTCTAAAAATAAATTCTATTTTAAAAAGACATTTTATATTCTTTTGAAAGTGTTTATTGAATAAAGGACATTTTTAGTAAGCTTTAAGCTGGTATGTCCAGTGGGTAGCATAGTGCCTAGCACTCGCAGTTATAAATAATGGTGAATGGAGATATAAAGTGGAGAAAGAAGAAATGCGCTATTCAAGATGATAACAG
Organism: Tursiops truncatus; assembly: GCF_011762595.2. Taxonomy (NCBI): domain Eukaryota; kingdom Metazoa; phylum Chordata; class Mammalia; order Artiodactyla; family Delphinidae; genus Tursiops; species Tursiops truncatus. The sequence continues at coordinate 66,152,971 of NC_047042.1, read as the reverse complement.
TGAATTAATTTTTTTTCAGGTGAGTTTGGGAAACAATTGACTTCTTCAATAGCAAGTACTTATCATGGCTTTTACTATGTTAATGCATCTTATAACTATCCATGAGGTTTATATCACACCATGTTCTACAAACTTACTTGATAATAAACTCATTTTTTGTAAGCATTTCTTTTTTTAAAAAAATAATTAATTTGTTTATTTTTGGCTGTGTTGGATCTTCGTTGCTGTGCACAGGCTTTCTCTAGTTGCGGCCAGCGGGGGCTACTCTTCGTTGCGGTGCATGGGCTTCTTATTGTGGTGGCTTCTCTTGTTGCGGAGCACGGGCTCTAGGCACGTGGGCTTCAGTAGTTACGGCATGCGGGGTCAGTAGTTGTGGCGCACGGGCTTAGTTGCTCCGTGGCATGTGGGATCTTCCTGGACCAGGGATCGGACCCATGTGCCCTGCATTGGCAGGCAGATTCTTAACCACTGTGCCACCAGTAAAGTCCCTGTAAGCATTTCTTGAAGTCAGGAACTGGCTGAACATGCTTTTGGAAATGCTCTTATTCACTGTGCTGTTTCCATTTGCTTGTGAGAACTGTCATATCTGATAGATAAAATTCATTCTGCCAATATTCTTGACCACATAAAAATAAATGAAGCAGGGCTCCTACCCTTAAGACTTTATCCTCTGTGTGTGGATGGGGGAGAGGGCAAGCATTTACTGTACAGCTTAGAAAATGATACGATAAAAATATACACAAAGTACAGATTCATGAAATACGTAAGAAGTTATCATTGTTCTAAACCTGGGGTCATCAAACTACAGACTGTGAGCCAGATCTATTTTGCATTGCCTGTTTTTGTAAATAAAGTTTTATTGGAACACAGCCATGCACATTCATTTATGTATCATCTATGGCTGCTTTTCCACAGTTGAGTAGTTGTGACGGGCCATATGGTCCACAAGGCCTAAAATATTTATTATCTAGCCCTTTACAGAAAAAGTTGGTCAACTAGGTAAATGTAAAAATAACTCACTCTTGGGCTTCCCAGGTGGCGCAGTGGTTGAGAGTCCACCTGCCGATGCACGGGACACGGGCTCGTGCCCCGGTCCGGGAAGATCCCACATGCCACGGAGCGGCTAGGCCCGTGAGCCATGGCCGCTGAGCCTGCACGTCCGGAGCCTGTGCTCCGCAACGGGAGAGGCCACAACAGTGAGAGGCCCGCGTACCACCAAAATAAATAAATAAATAAAAATAACTCACTCTTACCCACGGATGCTCTAACTGGAGGAATTAATGGAGCCTTATGGAAAGTTTGCTAATTAATAGAGAATATTATTATTTCATCAGAAATATTATACGTTCCATAAAACATGGCCAAATATTGATGCATTCTAATGTGGTAGGATGATCCCCTGTTCAGAAGTCAGGAAAATCACGTCCTTGTTCTCCTCATGTAAAACTATCTTTGGATTACTGAATCTAATTTTTCTGCTAGTTCTAAAATATATTTATTTTCATTTAACAACTATCTTGGCTAAAGCTTCTATGCATCTATATTATAGCCACTTGAACATTGAATTTTCATTTTATTGAGGGCAAATTATTAACAGGTGTGCTCTGCATGGAGTAGAATTCAAAAAATAATAGAGAGGATACTAGACTAAAATCAAGAAAGATTTTAGACCCCACCACTTGTTTTTTTTTTTTTCCACTTTATAGGAATAAACTGATTTTTTTAAAAAGTATTCTTAAGGTAAAGGGCCAAAGAGACTATTTTTGGAAACTTTTGAATGAGGGACTAGAAGAATCTTTAGCTATTTTTAAAAAATAAGTTCTTTTTTTTTTTCAAATTAACAATGAGGGATTTTTCTTCCCCTACCTGAAATTACCAAATTCATAATTTTTAATAATCAAAAATACCAGTAGAATAAAACAACTGGTTTTATTTAGTGAATTTACTGGCCATTTCACTTAACTGTCCATTTGTTTAGGTAAGTTATTTTGGCATCATAACATTAAATCTGTGTTCTTTTATCCCTTGGTTGTTATGCTGTCACTTTTCATTTATATTCCTAGATTCGAAGAATCATTGTGAATGCATGAATAATGCACCTATAGTTATGAAGGCACTCAGTTTCTTTAATTAAATTTATTTGCCTGAAGCATATGACATGTTTTAAAATATCAGTAGTAACAGCATTCCACTCTTGGATAGCTGGTGCTTTAATGTCTCTTCTTTCTTAAACACCTCATGAAGAAGCCAGAGATTTTCTTCATATAATAAGCTCAAACTAATTTTAAGATACTATCTAAATAAAGAATTTTTAAACCTGCCTATCATGTCTTTCTAAACAATTTATTTCAACAAGCACTTTGCTTTAAAAACTTAAAACAAAGTTTAAGTACAGCATGTAATTCCTATTTTCATCTTGATTCCAATTATTAAAAAATCAGAGAATATTATTTTACCAATAGCAAAATCTTTACATAGACTGATAATCTGATTCCTATTTAATTCTAGTGCCTTCTTTATGAACTCCTACTCAAGGCCTAAACTATGCTCTTTTAAAAATAGCAGTAAGAGTGGTGTAGTTAGAACACCCAAGACTGAAAATCCAGTCTTTCTTCGGCCCATGCATTCCTATCATGCTTTGGAAATCTGTGGAGGTGATGTGGTCTAAGTCATTTATGTCAACAGTTAATTAATTTGATAATATCATATACTTTAAAATTCATAAGCCTTTCAGTTTTTAGGAACTTTTTTACAGTTTATTACTTGAGGTTTTATGCTGACAGGATATTTATGATTATGCATGTAAAATTTTATAATTACATATCTTTCACATCCATTTTTCTATTAATGTATTCTGAATTATTCAAGTTTTTACTTAATATTTTATTGCAATAGCATCTATATGTTCCTCTTATATTGTGACCTTTTTATCATAAATTTGAAATGCTTAAGCATAGCTTAAATTGGCTCTTATCTCTTTCTCTTATGTCAAGTTTCACTGCAAAAAGCATTATAAATCTACTTTCCAGTAGATTTTTTTCTCGTAAATCGAGTATGAGTATCAATCATATTTCTCATTATTGTGTGAACCATTTTCTATGCTTGATAAATAATATAAATGCAGAAATCCAAGAGGTTCAATACATCCTAAACAAGATAAAAAGACAAAATCATACTTAGGCATGTACAACTACCAAATACCAAAGATACAAATGTAAGATATAAGAAAATTCTAATACCAGTCAGAGGAAAAAAGACACCAAATCCAGAAGAATAAACATAAGAATAAATGCTAACTTTTCACCAGAAACAACAGAAGCCAGAAGGCAATGAAATATATCTGTAAAGGAGAAGGAAAACTGTCAATTTAACATAATCTATCCAGCAAAAATATTCTCCAAAAGTGAAAATTTAAAAAAGAAAATGTCATATTAACAAAGGCTGAGAGAATGTGCTACCAGCTCTTCAGTTTGAAGAGAATGAAACCACTTATAAACATGTATGTACAAGAATTGAAGAGCAACTAAAATGATAAATATTTTAAACATAAAGGCCTTTCATTATTTTCCCTAGTTTCTTTAAAAGACCTTTGAATTTTAGAGCAAAGTCACATTGTATTGAGGGATATATAGCATATGTATTCATAAAATAAAAGAAAAACATACCACATAGGATGGGAAGAGTTTAAATGAAAGTATACCATTGGTAAGTTACAATACAATACATCAAATGGCATATGATTAATATATAATAAAATGCTGAGTTAAAGATACATGTTATATTCTCTAGAAACTCCTCTAAATACACACACACACACACACACACACACACACACACTCACAAAGATGATTAGATACAGAAAAGTTCTCTAACAAGAGAAAAGTTAGAACTGAATATTAAAACATATTTGATTAAAATAAGAAAAGTAAGGAGTACCAAGGAAAAAAGAACAGAAGAAAGAAATAAAATAAACAGGATGATAAAGCCTTAACAATAGCCCAACCATATCAATAACTAAGTGGACTGAGAAAAATCTAATTAAAAATCAGATATTATCACAATGAATTAAAAAGAAACAAAGGGAGGGTGGGAGGGAGATGGAAGAGGGAGGGGATATGGAGATATATGTATACATACAGCTGATTCACTGCTGTGCAGCAGAAACTAACACAACATTATAAAGCAATTACACTCCAATAAAGATGTTAAAAAAATAATAAAAAGAAACAAGATCTAATTACAGGTAGTTAAGAGAGTACACACTAAAGTAAATAAAGACACAGATTGTTTGCCAGTTAAAGAATGGAAACAATGTGTACAAAGTAAATACTTACCATGAGAAAGCTAGTGTGTCTAAAATACATATAAAATAGAGAATAAAAACTTCAATTCGGAGAGTATTATCAGAAAAATGATTGATATTTCATAATTACAAAAGGATGAATTCACAAAAAGTTCTAACCATTTTAAATGTGTATGTACTTAATAAAAAAAGTTCAGAGAATGTGAAGCAAAAATTGATACAACTAATGGAAGAAATGGACAAACCTGCCAACATGGTTGGAGAAATTAACACTTTTTTTTTTTCACTACCAAATGTAAGATAGTTGGCTGGTGGGAAGCAGCAGCATAGCACAGGGAGATCGGCTAGGTGCTTTGCGATGACCTAGAGGGGTGGGATAGGGAGGATGGGAGGGAGACACAAGAGGGAGGGAATATGGGGACATGTGTATGTATATGGCTGATTCGCTCTGTTGTGCAACAGAAACTAGCACGGTTATTGTGAAGCAATTATACTCCAATAAAGATCTATTAAAAAAATAAGTATCATTAGGTCCCATTTGTTTATTTTTGTTTTTATTTCCATTTCTCTAGGAGGTGGGTCAAAAGGATCTTGCTGTGATGTATGTCATAGAGTGTTCTGCCTATGTTTTCCTCTAAGTGTTTTATAGTGCTAAGTGTCCATCAGCAGATGAATGGTTAATGAAGATGTGGCACATATATCCAATGGAATATTACTTAGCCATAAAAAGAAGTGAAATTGAGTTATTTGTAGTGAGGTGGATGGACCTAGAGTCTGTCATACAGAGTGAAGTAAGTCAGAAAGAGAAAAACAAATACCGTATGCTAACACATATATATGGAGTCTAAAAAAAAAAAAATGGTGATGAAGAACCTAGTGGCAGGACAGGAATAAAGACGCAGACATTGAGAATGGACTTGAGGACATGGGGAGGGGCAAGGGTCAGCTGGGACAAAGTGAGAGAGTGACATGGACTTATATATACTACCAAATGTAAAATAGATAGCTAGTGGGAAGCAGCCACATAGCACAGGGAGATCAGCTCAGTGCTCCGTGACCACCTAGAGGGGTGGGATAGAGAGGGTGGGAGGGAGACGCAAGTGGGCGGAGATATGGGGATATATGTATATGTACAGCTGATTCACTTTGTTATAAAGCAGAAACAAATAGACCATTGTAAAGCAATTATACTCCAGTAAAGATGTTAAAAACAAAAAGTAAGTAAAAAAATAAAAGCAATTATCCATTTCTTTCTTATTAATTGTTAAGTTGACTAAAAATTGTTAATGATACATCAATAAGAAAATAATATTATCATCCACCATGGCCTAAAAGACATTTATAGAAAATCACATTCAGTATAGAATATACATTCTTTTTGACTGTACATAGAACATTGTCCAAGATAAACCACATTCCAAACCATAAAAGTCTTGATAAATTTAAAGTATTAAATAATATAGAATATATTGTCTGACTGAAACAGAATACATATAGTAATTAAAAACAATGAGATTGCTAAGAAAACCTCAAATAATTAGAAAAAGAAAAATAAATTCTAAATAATTCATGGATCAAAGAAAACTCACAAAGAAAAAATTTAAATATTTTGAACTAAATGACAATATAACACACTGCATCAAAATTTAGAAAATGCAACTTAACTGGTGCTTAAAAGAAAATTTATCCAAATTTAGATAGGTAGAGAGAGAGAAAGATGACTACCAATGCTTTTTCAGGCCCTTTTGGGAATATAATAATAAACAAAAACCCCACAAAATTACCTGTCCTTCTAGAGCTTTTTGGGGAATATAGACCAAAAAAAAATTAAAATGTATATGATCATAAATTAGAAAGTGATAAATGCTACAATCAAAAACAATGAATAAAGAAGATGCAATATATATATTATTCAATATGAATATTATTCAGCCATGAGAGAAAAGGAAATCCTTCCATTTGTGACAATATGGATGGACCTTGAGAGCATTATGCTAAGTGAAATAAGTCAGACAGAGAAAGACAAATATTGTATGCTATCACTCATATGTGGACTTTTAAAAAGTTGAACTAAAAGAAACAGGGTAGAATGGTGGTTACCAGGGGCTGTGGGCTGGGGGAAATGGGGACATGCTGGGCAAAGGGTACAAACTTCCAATTATAAGATGAATCAGTTGTGGGAATCTAGTGTAAAACATGGTAATTATAGTTAACAATATTGTATTATATACTTGAAAGTTGCTAAGAGACTAGATCTTAAATATTTTCACCACAAAAAAGGAAATGGTAGTTATGTAGCAAAATGAAGATGTTAGCTAGAGCTATGGTGGTAATCATTTTGCCACATGTAAATGTATCAAATCAACATTTACCCCTTAAACTTACACAATGTTATATGTCAATTATATGTCAATAAAGCTGGAAAAATAATAACTCAAAAATAAACACACAAACCAACAAAAGAGGGGAAAGACAGAATCTGTAGAACATTGTTGTCCTTTAAGCTTTAAATACAGTGTCAAGCAAGGTCTCACCAAGAAGACCTAAAGGAGTAAGGAAGGGGGTTGTGGAAATACAGGAAAGATCTTTCCAGAAGGGTAAACAGCAAAAGCTCTAAGGCAGGAGTGACTTCAGCTGTTCCAGACCATAAAAGGGACCGTTGTCAAGAGAGGTGAAACAAGGCGAAGAGAAGTTTAAAGTGCGATCAAGGGAACAAGGAGCCTAGAACTTGTACGGTCTTATGGGCCATCCTGAACTTTGTGAGTAAAATGCAGAATGACTGGAGGCTTTTAAGTGAAATGACATGATAATGAACTACATTTAGAACAAATTGTGTCTAGAATAAACTGTATCAGGCCGATTGTCCTAATAGGAAGAAGGTCATTCAGTAATCAAAGATAGAGATGACGAGGCACTGATGGTGGTGGAAGCGGGGAAAAGTGGCTTGATGTTGGACAAACTGTGAAGGTAGAGAAAACATGATTTACAAAGAGACTCAACAGATGTTGTAAAAAAAAAAAAAAAAAAGCTCATTTGCAGAAAGTGATTATACACAATTATCTTGACGAGTGTTTCCCGTAAAATGGGCCAGTCATGTAAGCAGTAGCTGAGAGGGAAGGATTTTCTTTTTTAAGATGGGGGGAAAAACATGTTTGTAGGCCGGTAAAAAATACAGTAAAGAGTGAAATACTGATAATGCAGGAAAGAGAGAGAGGGGTAGGGAACTCTTTGAGGAAGTGAGAGCACTGGGATATAGAACACACTAAGGTGTCCTTAGAGAAGCATGGAAAACTCCTCCATGGTGACAGGAGAGGGGTTGCACATATGGGCACAGAAGGAGACTGATGTAGAACTGGGGGTGTCCGTTCTGATGGCTTTTTTTTCCCCAAAGGTGTTGGAGGTTGAAGAGTGAGGCTAACGCATGAAAACCTCATCTGGGAGGGCAGAAAGACTAAGGACATATTGGATGATGACTGGGCAGCACTCAAGGCCCACATAAGAACAATCGTTAGGAATGCAGACTGAGCACACTCAGGATGGTCTTCGTGTTTTTCTCTGTGGGTACAGAAACCAAATAGAAGGAGAGTGGAATTAACCAGAGGAATCTTTAAGTCTCTCATAAAAACTCCGCAAGAGGAAACGATTTCAAATATCTGTTAAACCTGGAAAGCACTATGGTCATATCATGCTAGATCTGTCCATTCTGCCCTAATTCTTTCTATTCCTTAGCCTGACGCCGTAGGAGTCACAAACAGCAGCCAGGAAGTTGAAGGGAAGTGATTATGGGATGCAAAAGAAACCAGATTTTCCCTACTGCCACCTCTAACGTCAGGCTTCCATATCAAAATATACCTTATTGAGGGAGAAAAGAGCAAGATTAATTCTGGGATGTTAAGAATTATGCTATTACATTAAACTGCACTGAGTATTTAATTACTCAGTGAAAGCTTTTAGAATGGTTAACGGACCTGGCAAAAACTCTGAGACCCACAAGAGCAGATTTAAAAGGACATTGGATGAAAGCATAAAGCTATAAATCCCAGTTGCTTAAAACAATTGTACCACCCATTTCAAATATTCGGTTATTACAAAGAGACTATAGTGGGGAACATTCTAGAGATTCCCTACCCATAAGATTCCCTTCCCCTGGTTATTCAATTAAACATTAATCTATGTAGTTCTGTGAAAGGAGTTTATAGATGTAACTAAAATCCCAAGTAGGTTGACTTTCAGATACGGAGGTTGGGTCTGACCCAACCATGTAAGCCATTTAAAAGCATGGCATTTCCTCTTGCTGGTAGAAGAAAACGTAAGAGAGATTCACAATGTGAGAAGGACTCAATCTGTCATTGCTGGTTTGAAGATGGAGGGACCACACAAGAAGGAATGCTGACGACTTCTAGGAGCAGGGCCAGTCCCCAGCTCACAACAGACATGAAAATGGGGACCTCAGACCTAAAGACACAGGAAAGTAGGTGTGGTTTCAAGCTATTAAGTTTGTGGTAAGTTTGGAAGTTGGGAAAGTATGATAAATTTGTTATGCAGCAATAGAAAACAAATACAGAGTTATTCACCTTTGTCCCCCCGATGTGAGTTAATTTGAAGACTAGGGTATAATTTTTCTCTTATTATAGTAGAAAGAGCAACAGAATGACTTTAAATTATTTAATGTATTTATCTATGTTTAGCTTATTGACTAAAATAGTAGTAAGATATCCTAGAAATACATCCCAGTGTACTGTTTTCCTACCCCGCACCCCCCAACCCCAGGCTCTGAGTTACAGGAAGAGAGAGGCCATTCTTATCCATCTGACTGAAGTCATATAGACTGTGCTTGATATTCCTAACCAGGACCGTTCTAAGTTACTGTGGGATCACTTCTTTCTTGAGGTGAGCCATGACGCATAGTTCCAGAAGAACTTATTCTTGCCCCAATTAAATAACTGTTGCTTAAAAAGCAGCCTACACTCTCCACCTGAAGGCACTGTATGTGAAGAATTGTAAAGGACCTGATATTTTATCCTCCTTGCAAGCTAACAAGTCAGCCTGCTATAGGATCGTAAACGTAAATGCTATCAGAAGACAAGTCAGAGACAAAGGACAGTTTACTACTTGGAGCAGTAGCAATATCCAGACTCTCAGCATTTCTCTGAGTTCCTGAGCCCCAATTCCCCTTTGACAATGCAAAGAAGGTCAAGTGGCACTTGCACGCACAGTGGATTATATTATAGGGAGGAACTCTGAGCTTACGGATACTGAATCTTTTATAGTGGGAAGTAACTACATGTGTTTTTTGCTCTGGAGGAAGATGCTATCTCTGTCTTCCAAGGTTCTTCACTATACAAATGTCCCTGAAAATATAGACCAGGACAATGATAGTCAATGTCTCTGCTCACAAGATAGGCAGAAACATGAGAGACCTATGGAGAACTGTCACCCAACGTACACTGAGGTCAAAGCCAGGGCAAGGAATTGAGTCCACAATTTTAAGCTGTTTTTGCATATAAAGTAACTCCTCCAAAGAGGTGATTTCTTTGGGGAAAATAATTAGATGCGCATTCAATATTTACATCTTCCTAATTAAATTTCATATTATTTACACCACATCTCAACTTATTACAACTTAGCATGGTTTTACAAAACCTTCCAATTATTGATCTCTGGATGCCAAACAATGATTAAATATAAGTTATATATCTCAGATGTTTGGTCTTTATAATATAGACTACTAAGGTTTTTGGAAAATAAAATATCCAACTCACTGACTTAATTCTTCAGCATTTGTTTGACATTAAGCTAAGTTAGTCTTGACTCATTGAAACTGATAACAACAAAGTGATCCATATTGCATGCACCATGGCTAGAGACTACTAGAGAAAACTGCTGTCTAAAAGATAATGTATGATGTCCATGTAGAGAGGGAGTCAATATGGCATGAAAACATTAAGAAAAAGATGTATGTTTGAGGAAATGATGATTGATCTACATGTGAGAAATGAATGAGTATTAACCAGGTACATTAAGAGTGATTCTTTCTTCAGTCATGTGGTTTATGCAGTCATGTGTGATTTATCTACCGAAACATCCATCAAAGCATTCTTTATTTCTGTTACCGTTTTCTTTTTAATTATTATTTCTAGCATTTCCTTTTGATTGTTTTTTGACTATACATCTCTCTGCTCAAATTACCCATCTGCTCTTACACGTTTCTTATAGGATATTAATCATACTTATTTTAAATTCCCTGTCTGATAATTATAATATCTTTGTCATATCTGAGTCTGGATCTGATGATTGTTTCTCCTCTTCAGAATGAGGGGTATTTTGCCTTTTGTTTTGCCTTGTAATGTTTTGATGAAACCCAGGCATGATAGATTAGGTAACAGGAACTAAGATTGACAGGACTTTAGTGTGAGGTTTTATGTTAATCTGGCTGAGAGTTGGGCTGTGTTTAATGTTTGTTCCAGAGGCTTCAAATTCCTCTAATGCCTTTGTGCCTTGGGTTTCCCAAGAACTCCTCCTTAAATAGAGTCTGGTCCTTACAACTCTTCTAGCTGTAATTCAGTTATTATACTATAGTCTTGTTGATGTGCTGGTGAGACATGGACATGGGGAGAATTCTGTAATTTTCTGGTTAAATCTCAGTATTTAGTGGACCTGTAGCTTTCTTCAATGATATAGCTTTTTCCTCTTTGCTTCCTATTCCATTCCCTAGCTGCAACATTCCCAATATATTATATTATAATATTATATATATATATTATATTATAATATTATATATATATTATATTATATATTCTCTAACCCTTCCCTTATATTAGACAGGGAAGCTGGAGGGCCTTATATTAACCTTTATATTAACCATTTTCCTTCCCTTATATTAGACAGGGAAGCTGGAGGGCCTGGAGTGGGATGATTCCCTTCTACTGGGATAAGGCTCTGGCAAAATCCTTTCCCCTGGTGTAGACTTTGTGAAGGAGAAGGTTCTTTGTTAAGGAGAATCATTCCTCAATGATTACTCCTCCATTCTCCTTGCCAGTGTCATAAAGCAATATTTTCAGGTCTTCCTTATGAAAAGCTGGTAGGGATCCTGGAGGTAAAGTCCAGAAAGTGTGCCCTGACTCCATGATTGCAAACCTAGGAGTTTCTCACTGTCATGCTAGTCCACAATCAACCTTCAGAAGTTTGCCAAAACTAACATTTTATGGCTACCAGTTTATGGCTTCACTGGCTTTAGATGCAATAACCAAATTTCATCTGTATCTCTCTGACTATTACCTGTCTGTCTAGACTTGACAGGCTATTTGCCTTTCAAACTTAGTTCTCTGATGACTCCAACAAAAGTCATTGATTTTCAGTATTTCCAACTATTTCTTGTTATAAGGATGGAAGTGACAGCTTCAAGTTCTTTACATGTCAGAGCTAAAACTAGATGTCCATTCTTTCTATTTTTTAATATTGTCGTATTTAACTTTTTGCTATAAAAATCCAAAACTAAAGAAAAGTCAAAAGAACAATATAATACAATTACATGCCTATAGAGAGCACTTAAATTTAACAACTACTTACACACTGTCATATTGGTTTCAGTTATTTTTTCACACATTTTGTGTTTTTTTTAATAAACTGAAACTATATTATGATATTTTACCCCAAATAAGTATATTTTCTTACATACTGGAAACACTACTATCTTACTTAACAAAACTGACAATAATCCCAAAATAACATCTAATTACCAGCCCATATTCAGATATTCCCAAGAGCCCCAATCAGTATAGCTTATTAGTTTAAACCAGTAGTCAATCATGAACTATAACTTCTGTTTGGCTGTTTTAGCTTTTAAATGCATTTTAGTTTAGAACAGACTATCTTTTTTTTTTCATAGCATCCATTGTTGAACATAAAAGACCAGTTATCCTTTAGAATGTCTGATGTTCTAATTTCATTCTTTTATACGCAGCTGTCCAGTTTTCCCAGCACCACTTACTGAAGAGAGGCTGTCGTTTCTCCAACGTATATTCTTGCCTCCTTTATCAAAGATAAGGCGACCACAGGTGCGTGTTTTTATCTCTGGGCATTCTACCCTGTTCCATTGATCTATATTTCTGTTTTTGTGCCAGTACCATACTGTCTTGATTACTGTGGCTTTGTAGTATAGTCTGAAGTCAGGGAGCCTGATTCCTCCAGCTCTGTTTTTCTCTCTCAGGATTGCTTTGGCTATTCAGGGTCTTCTGTGTTTCCATACAAATTGTGAAATTTTTTGTTCTAGTTCTGCGAAAAATGCCAGTGGTAGTTTGATAGGGATTGTACTGGATCTGTAGATTGCTTTGGGCAGTACAGTCATTTTCACAATGTTGATTCTTCCAATCCAGGAACATGGAATATCTTTCCATCTGTTTGTATCATCTTTAATTTCTTTCATCAGTGTCTTATCATTTTCTGCATATAGGTCTTTGGTCTCCTTAGGTAGGTTTATTCCTAGGTATTTTATCCTTTTTGTTGCAATGGTAAATGGGAGTGTTTCCTTAATTTCTCTTTCAGATTTTTCATCATTAGTGTATAGGAATGCAAGAGATTTCTGTGCATTAATTTTGCATCCTGTTACTTTACCAACTTCATTGATTAGCTCTAGTAGTTTTCTGGTAGCATCTTTCGGATTCTCTATGTATAGTATCATGTTATCTGCAAACAGTGACAGTTTTACTTTTTCTTTTCCAACTTGGATTTCTTATATTTCTTTTTCTTCTCTGATTGCTGTGGCTAAAACTTCCAAAACTATGTTGAGTAATAGTGGTGAGAGTGGGCAGCCTTGTCTTGTTCCTGATCTTAAAGGAAATGGTTTCAGTTTTTCACCATTGAGAACGATGTTGGCTGTGGGTTTGTCATAAAAGACCTTTATTATGTTGAGGTAAGTTCTTTCTATGCCTACTTTCTTTAGGGTTTTTATCATAAATTGGTGTTGAATTTTGTTGAAAGCTTTTTCTGCATCTATTGAGATGATCAAATGTTTTTTCTCCTTCAATTTCTTAATACTGTGTATGAAAATGATTGATTTGCATATACTGAAGAATCTTTGCATTCCTGGGATAAACCCCACTTGATCATGGTGTATGATTCTTTTAATGTGGTGTTGGATTCTAGAACACTTCCTAATGCCATACACGAAAATAAACTCAAAATGGATTAAAGACGTAAATGTAAGGCCAGACACTATAAAACTTAGAGGAAAACATAGGCAGAACACTCTATGACATAAATCACAGCAAGATCCTTTTTGACCCACCTCCTAGAGAAATGGAAATTAAAAACAAAAATAAGCACATGGTTGTTAAAAATAATAATAATAAAATAAAATAAACAAACGGGACCTAAAGAAACTTTAAAGCTTTAGCACAGCAAAGGTAACCATAAACAAGATGAAAAGACAACCCTCAGAATGGGAGAAAATATTTGAAAATAAAGCAACTAACAAAGGATTAATCTCCAAGACATATAAGCAGCTCATGCAGCTCAATATCAAAAAAATGAACAACCTAATCCAAAAAAGGGCAGAAGACCTAAATAGACATTTCTCCAAAGAAGATATACAGATTGCCAACAAACACATGAAAGGATGCTCAACATCACTAATCATTAGAGAAATGCAAATCAAAACCACAGTGAAGTATCACCTGACACCAGTCCGAATGCCCATCATCAAAAAAATCTACGACCAATAAATGTTGGAAAGGCTGTGAAGAAAAGGGAACCCTCTTGCACTGTTGGTGGGAATGTAAATTGATACAGCCACTATGGAGAACAGTTTGGAGGTTCCTTAAAAAACTAAAAATCGTACTACCATATAACCCACCAATCCGACTACTGGGCATATACCCTGAGAAAACCATAATTCAAAAAGAGTCATGTACCACAATGTTCACTGCAGCACTATTTACAATAGCCAGGACATGGAAGCAACCTAAGTGTCCATCAACAGATGAATGGATAAAGAAGATATGGCACATATACACAATGGAATATTACTCAGCCATAAAAAGAAATGAAATTGAGTTATTTGTAGTGAGTTGGATGGACCCAGAGACTGTCATACAGAGTGAAGTAAGTCAGAAAGAGAAAAACAGATTCTGTATGCTAACACATACATATGGAATATTTTTTTTTAAAAATGGTTCTGAAGAACCTAGGGGTAGGACAGGAATAAAGATGCAGATGTAGAGAATGGACTTGAGGACACAGGGAGGGGAAAAGTAAGCTGGGACCAACTGAGAGAGTAGCATTGACAAATATACACTACCAAATGTAAAATAGATAGCTAGTGGGAAGCAGCTGCATAGCACAGGGAGATCAGCTTGTTGCTCTGTGACCACCTAGAGGGGTGGGATAGGGAGGATGGGAGGGAGATCCAAGAGGGAGGGATATGGGGATGCATGTACATATAGCTGATTCACTTTGTTATACAGCAGAAACTAACAGAACAATGTAAAGTAATTATACTCCAATAAAGATGTTAAAAAAATAAAAATAAATTACAAAAAGAGAAAAATGAATAAATAAAAATAAGGTCTTTGTAAAAAAAAAAAAGAATGTCTGATGTTTTATATTTGTGCTCTGGTGAGGCTGTTTAGTTTTTTCTCCACTGTCTGTCCTTTCTGTAAACTGAAAGTTAGACCTAAAAGTAAGTCTTAATTATAATCATTTCAGCAAGACTACTACATGGATGAAACTGTGTACCTCACGTGCATGATGTCAGAAAGCATCTAAAGCCAGCAGTTCTGCTATTAGTGATGCTATAGTTGGCCAGTGCATTAAGATGGGAACAGCCAGCACTGTCCAGGTGTCCCATGGCAACCAACAAGCTATCTATTCCCTCCCTATCCTTTACCAGGAGGCCATGTCCTGCAAGGGAGAACTGCCCAAGCTCCCATTTCCCCAGATCAGCCCAAGTATAGTTGTGTAGATTGTGGTCTACTAACCTAAAGTCTATTTTACTTGAAGAAGAGGACCTTTATCTAATTCACATAAGTGTACCTTGTAGGGCAGTGATTGTCTGAACAGTTATATATGCTGATTTCCATTTTAGGAAGATCACCTTTTTGCAGTGTGGAAAACAGATTTGAGTATGTTTAGACAGATAGGACAGATTCAAGTAAAATATACTTAGCCCAAATGAAGATGATGCAGGCCTTGAGTACATGAGTAGTTGTAGAAATTGGACAGAGAGAATGCAAGAAATATTTAGATGGTAAATGGATAGAAATCCCAGATTTCTACAAGCAAAAATCTTTATATTTGAAGTTGACATCAAACATCTCCCTGCCTTTCTAATGAAACAAAAACAATCCAAATATTGCATGGAATAAACTAAAGCAGAATTTCTGAGTAGGTCTGCACCTTTATTCCCATCTTGCCCCTTGGTTCTTCATGACCATTTTTTCAAATTTATTTTTTTAGTTTCCATATATATGTGTTAGCATACGGTATGCAGACCTACTACAGAATGGACTTGAGGATGTGGGGAGGGGGAAGGGTAAGCTGGGACAAAGTAAGAGAGTGGCATGGACATATATACACTACTAAACATAAAATAGATACCTAGTGGGAAGCAGCCACATAGCACAGGGAGATCAGCTTGGTGCTTTGTGACCACCTAGAGGGGTGGGATAGGGAGGGTGGGAGGGAGGGAGATGCAAGAGGGAAGAGATATGGGAACATATGTATATGTATAACTGATTCACTTTGTTATAAAGCAGAAACTAACACACCATTATAAAGCAATTATACTCCAATAAAGATGTTAAAAAAAAAAGAATTTCTGAGTAGGTCATAGATATTATATTTGTGGCACTAAATAATTTCAGGTTTATTCAAAACTTTAACATAAAAATGAATAGTAAGATTGCAGTTAATTTAAGTACAGAATATGTACAATTGAAGTACACAGTCATGTAGTTTCTATTATTCATAGAAGTACCCCCAAATGAAGGACCAGACGGAACTGTTAGGGAGAAAATTGCACCAGACACTTGTTAAAATTGACAAGGAAGACTATTCAAGACTATTGCAATAGGGGAGAGAGACTGAACTCAACTTCCCTGAAACAAAAGAGAGAAGGATTTGCTGGGATGAGTGAATGAAAAAGTACTGGAGGACTCTGAGAAGGGGGTGAGGAGTTTGCCCACAGTGATTGGGCCATTTGTGTTTGCTACTTGTTAGGCTCCTACCCTTGCACAGAAACTAGGAAACAGAGGCCCTATCTTTCTTGATGACTGCACTGCAAAAAGATGGCTCCCAGGTCCTTGAGAAACACATTTCTGGGTTGCAGAAGACTTACACCTCAAAAGAGCAGAGAAAGAACTTACAACTGCAAGTTTTCTAAAGTAAAGGCTCTAAGAAAAGGGAGGTCATGAACCTATAGTCAGAGGTCATGAGAGGAAGAATAAGGCCATCTTAGTCAAAACACTCAAGAACTAGAGGCTAAAAGCAAAATAAGATGCCTGGAATAAGACCTTATGAATATAAATAATGTAACTGCCAATTTTGTGTTTAGCTGCAGTAGTAAAACAGCATAAGGTAAATAAAAACACATTCCTTTTTATAGTAATGAGAAAGATGAATGCCAACAGGAAAAACAAATGATCTCCTGATTTTCAATTTATGAATTTTATAGCTGCTAATTCATCTTGAAAGACTTCAGACTGAAGCAAGCTTCAGAAATATGCAAAGCCTGGCACTCTGTTCTAATAAGGAGACAAGTTTTTCCCTGTGTCCCTGAGGCAGAAACAGTTATTTGACATAATCTTTTCTAATTATTGGAGTGGATTTTCTCCATCTAATCATGTGTGTTCTGTCTCAGCTCTAAATGAGCAGAAATGATTTGGATAGTGAGTCTGTCACAAAGAAGCAAATAAACAAACTAGACAAAGGTAGTTATAGCTTTATGTGAGAGAACCATCTACTGCTATCAAAATTAGTGACAATGCTACTTCAAGCTAATAGCTAACTTCAAGATTTTTGTACTTTGTAACAGCAGACAATATTAATACTTTAATGTTTTATTTTCATTTCCCAAGACAGTTGTTATGGGTTGAACTGTGTCCCCTCAAAAAAAGGTATGCTGCAGTCCTAAACCCCAGTACCTCAGAATGTGACCTTATTTGGAGATAGAGTCTTTACAGAGGTAATCAAGTTAAAATGAGGTCATTAGGGTGGTCCCTAATACAATATGGCTGGTGAGGGAAACTTGGACATGGATACAGACAGGCATAGAGGGAAGATAGCCATCTACAAGCCAAGAAGAGGGGCCCGCAATCAATACTTTCCTCAGAACAAACAGCCTGCAGGAGGAACCAAGCCTGCTGACATCTTGATTCCAGACTTCTAGCCGTTAGAACTGTGAGACAATAAATGTCTCTTGTTTAAGCCACTCAATGTGTACTACTTTTTTAGTGGTAGCACTAGCAAACTAATACAAGAGTGCTAGGACTAAAAGAATTAGAAAGTATTTTTTAAAATTTGGGGGTTACTGTCTTCTTACTCAACTGTAGTTTTAAAAAAAATGTTATGTTTCTCACTTTTATTGACCTTTGTGCCATGTTTTAATGTTCATTTAGTTTGATTCATTCAGCTGTTTTTTCAAAGCAATTTTACTTGAATTTGGTTTCTAAAAATGAACCTGTGATGATTCTTGAATCTTTGTGTAAATAAATCTTTACTAAATCCAAGTGGCCTGTTGAGTCAGAATCTTAAATCCTTTTTAACTGGCTCAAGAAGAACTTGGTAACACACAAACACACACACCTCTAAATCTTTGGTGAACAATAAATATGCCCAGGTCCATAGAAAATAATTAACTTTTCTATCATGTTATATAAAAAGCCGAACACAATTCCTCTTCCAAATGTGAAAACTATAGTCCTGGAGATACATATTTGTACATTTAAATACTTATCATTATTGAGAACCAAAGTAAGCTTAGGTATGAAGTGTTGTCAGTTACTTTACCATGAATATATACAAACGTTCAATTCATTTGTGTACATGTTTATACACACATCTGTATATTTAAAACTCAAAAAATAAAAATTATACTTAATATACAAAGGCATGGAAATTTATTGAAAAATACAGGTTTACCTTTAAAATAACTGTCAAATCAACCACTGCATTTTTCATGATGTAATCTAATTTTTATTCCATATTCTGAAGTAGAAAGATTTACAAATAATTCCAGCTTGTTACCAAAAGAGGGGAAAAAAATTCAACCTACTAGTACTGGATTATATTAATCAGCTACTAAGAAGAAATTTTCAATGACGAAAATGTCTGGTATATAAATTGTTTAATATTCAAAGTCTCAGTGTTATATTTCTTCTATAAATGATACTGCCTTCAGGTTTATCTTACTTCCTAATGTTCTTGATGGCAGAAAACTGAATTTTGAAATCTTTAAATAGATGAAAGCCAATCATAAATAATGCATTTTTGCATTTAGATAAGATATTCTGTTTGGCTATTTTAACGTTTTTTAAAAAAAGAAGCAGCAGCAGCTATTCTGTTTAGGTGTTTTTGCAACAAATCAAACACTAATCATCATTTTGCTTGTATTTTGCTATTTGTCATCAGGACTGCCCTATCATAAAATAATCTCTGTCAGTGACAGATTAATTGGTTTTCTCTGTGTCTCATTTCAGAATATTTAAAGTGGTACGCTGAGCTAGATATCCTAGTACGGGTTCTCTGGTAGTACCTCTCATGCATATTTTGTAGAAAAGTTCTGATAAGCCAAGGCTTATATTTGTATATCTGTGACTCCCTCTTCTTCCCAGCTCCCCCTGGGATGTAATAAAACCAGGCCAGGAATGCTGTCACAACCTGGATCTCCCGGGGAGCGGGGTCTGGACCTCATCCCTTGTGCCAGGGAACGGAGAAGGGCTCTTGCCTTGTCCTTGGAGCCTTAGCTCCTGCTGTTCCCTCTCCTGGAACGCTCTTCCCTAGAGAGTCTCTTGCCTCAATCTCTCATCTCCTTCAAGTCTTTTCTCAAATCTCTTCTTTATAAGAAGAAATCTAACTGCAAATTCAATACAGCAAACTGTCCCTCTCCTCCTAGCATTTGAGGTCTCCCTTATACTCTCTAATTTTTCTTCTTAAAGTTGCATTTTCCACATTTTAAAATATTATATGGTTTTATAATTTATTCTATTTCTATTTTTATCACCCTGATAAACTCTGTGAATGCAGATATCCCTTTCTGTTTGTTTCTTCCTGTATCCTATGTGTTAGGAATACTGTCTGACACATAGTTGACACTCACTAAATATTTGTGAATGACTGAATAAATGACCAGCTACAGAGAAAAGTGCTTGCTACTCCTTGTTGCCTGGATAAGCAAACAAACAAACAAGCCCCCCTATGGAGTCTTTGAGGAACTAGGAGTCTGCATCTGCCTGCCTGCTGTGGATTTCAAGCTACTCTGGTGAGCTGAATAGACAGAAGAGGAACTGGATTTCCTACTCACTGGCTGTTAGTCCAAAAAAGAAGCTGCTTTGCTTTCCACCATATGCTGGTTGGCTGCTATAGGAGATATGTCAGCAATCTGATCTTAGTGACTTCTAAAGAATCACAAAATTATGACAACAAATGAAAAATGCACCTCATTAAAAGGCACTCACTTACCTAAGAGAGGAAGACCAAATTGAATATCTAGTATGGGCAGCTCCCACTGAAAGAGAACTGAAGAAAAGGCAGAAAAGAATGTTACAAAGCAAGAGAAAATGAAAGATGTTACAAAGCAAAACAAAACAAATAGTACCAGAACTCTTTCAGAAAATAACAAAGGAGGGAAGATATCCCACTCATTTTTTGAAGCCAGCATTACGCTTACATCAAAGCCAGCAAAAGACATTACATAAAAAGAAAGCTATAGATAGATATCCCTCATGAACATAGGTAGAAAATTTCATGACCAAATGTTGGCAAATTCAATTTAACAATATATTAAAAATATTATGCAACATGACCATATCAGATTTATCTCAGAATACAGGTTAGTATAGCATTCAAATAGCAATGAATATAATCCACTGTATTTTCAGACTAAAAAGGAAAAAAACACAATGATTTCAATAACCGTAGAAAGAGCATTTACCAAAACCCAACATCCATTCCTGATGATAAAATCTCTCACCAATCTAATAACAGAAGAGAACTTTCCCAAACCAAGCAAGAATATCTATGAAAACCCAATGCTAACATTATATTTAATGTTGAAACACTGAAAGCTTACCTATAACTTCATGAACAAGGCAGGGATATCTGCTCTCACCACTTGTATTCATCTTAATAATAGAGGTCCTAGACCCTGCAATAAGGGAAAAAAGGGAAGGGGAAGAAAAATCATAAATATCAGAAAGGAAAAAATGAAACTGTCTTAATTCAGAGATAAATATGATCTTACATGAAATAAATTATAAGGGATGTGCAAAAAAAGCTATAAAGTAATAAGTTTAGGGACATCAAATATTCAAGGTCAGTATGAAAATTTATTTCTAAATACTAACAACAAAATTGGGAATTGAAAACAAAAATACTATTTTACTAATTACATCAAAATTATATACTACTTAGAGATAACTTTAACAAAATACGGGGAAGGACTGTACACTGAAAACTATAGAACATTGTTGAAAGAAATTTTAAAAGACCAACATAGAGATACAGTATATCCCCTAATCAGGAGAATAAATTAAAATGGCAATTCTCCCCAAATTGATATACAAATTTATTGCAAACCCTTTCAAAATTACAGCAGGCTTCTGTGCAGAAACTGGCAAGCTGATTCTAAAATATACATGAAAAGATGAGTAACCCAGAATAGCCAAAATAATATTGAAATAAACTGTAGCACTTATACTGCCCAGTTTCAAAATTATTATAAAGCTATTACAATCAAGAATTGTGGTTCTAGCAAGAGAAGAAACACATAGATCAATGGAACAGAACTGAGAATCCAGAAATTAATTCTTACATTCATGGTAAATTCAGTTTTAACAAAGATGCCCAAGAACCCAATGAATAAAGGATAGTCTTTTCAACAAATGATACTCACACCAGTGTATAACTACATATGAAAAGACAAATCTAGCCTCTTAACTCACAACATATGCAAAGATTAACTCAAATTGGATCATAGACAAATATAAGAACTAAAACTATTTCAAAAATTGGGCAAAATATGTGAATAGACACTTCAGCAAAGTAAAAGCATATACTTACATGTGGCAAATAAGCACATGAAATCGTGCTCCACATCATTTATCATTAGAGAAATGAAAATTAAAATCACAATGAGATACCATTACAATTTAAAATAGTTAAAAGAATAAAAAGACGAAGTTTTGGAAAGAATGTACACCAAGTGGAACTCTTATACATTGCTGGCAGGAATGCAAACTGGTATAGCCATGTTGGAAAGCAGTTTGGCAGTGTCTTATAAAGATAAACATGCACTCAACATACAACTCAGCTATTGCACTCCCAGGAGAAAGAGAAACATCTCTCTACACAAAAAAGTTATATTTGAATGGTCTTAGCAGCTTTATTCATAATAGGATAAAACTGAAAAAAAACCCAATCCTTATGAACTGGTGAGTGGGTAAACAATGGGTGACAGACCAATATAATAGGTCTGTCACATAAATACATGATTTTTTGCATAGATGAATCTTAAAAGCATTATACTAAATGAAAAGTCAGAATCACCAAAAAGCAGATACTGTATGACTCCAATTTATGTAAAATTCTAGACAAGGCAAAACTATAAAGATGGAAAGGTCAGTGGTTGACTGTTCCGTGGATGGAGGAGAGGATGAACTGTAAATGGGGACATGGAACTGGGTGATGCAAATGTTCTTAGGCTTTCGCCAATTTTTGAATTATATTGTGTCTAAATTATATCTCATATAGTGGAGAATTTTGAAAAATGCTATGCAAGTACCGCTACCTATCCAAACTCACACTACACAAACTCTCCTTATCTGAACTTAGGGACCTGAATTCCAGACAGCTACCTTCTGAAACACAAGGAGAGCAAGAGTACTGGCAACACGGAGAAGAGAAGCATCCTTGCATGGCCTTCACTGCTGGACTTTATAATGCAGGCCCCCTGCTGTAGTTTCCTCCACAGCGTGCATGTGTGGCCTTCACCCAAATATCTTCAAAATCTCTGGCAGCCTTTGCACCCCACTCACACCCCATCACCAAAACCAAAACAAAAAACAACAAAAACAAAACCCAGATCAAAAGACAGATTAGCCTTCCGGGAAGATGGCGGAAGAGAAAGACGCTGAGGTCACCTTCCTCCCCACAGATACACCTGAAATACATCTACACGTGGAACAACTCCTACAGAACACCTACTGAACGCTGGTAGAAGACCTCAGACCTCCCAAAAGGCAAGAACCCCCCCCCCCCCCATACCTGGGTAGGGCAAAAGAAAGAAGAATAAACAGAGACAAAAGGATAGGGACAGGACCCGCACCAGTGGGAGGGAGCTGTGAAGGAGGAAACATTTCCACACACTAAAAGCCCCTTCGCGGGCGGAGACTGCCGGTGGCGGAGGGGGAAAGCTTCAGAGCCCCAGAGGAGAGCACAGCAACAGGCGTGCGGAGGGCAAAGCGGAGAGATTCCCACACAGAGGGTCAGGGCCGACCGGCACTCACCAGTCTGAGAAGCTTGTCTGCTCACCCGCCGGGGCGGGCGGGGCTGGGAGCTGAGGCTCGGGCTTCGGTTGGAGCGCAGGGAAAGGACTGGGGTTGGCGGCGTGAACACAGCCTGCAGGGGGTTGGTGCAACACGGCTAGCCGGGAGGGAGTCCGGGGAAAAGTCTGGACCTGCCAAACAGGCAAGAGACTTTTTCTTCCCTCTTTGTTTCCTGGTGCGCGACGAGAGGGGATTAAGAGCGCTGCTTGAAGAAGCTCCAGAGACGGGCGCGAGCCGCGCCTAAAAGCGCAGACCCCAGAGACGGGCATGAGACGCTAAAGCTGTTGCTGCCGCCACCAAGAAGCCTGTTTGCGAGCACAGGTCACTATCCACACCCCCTTTCCGGGGAGCCTGTACAGCCCGCCACTGCCAGGGTCCCGGGATCCAAAAACAACTCCCCCGGGAGCACGCACGGCGCGCCTTACGCTGGTGCAACGTCACGCCGGCCTCTGCCGCGCAGGCTCGCCCAGCACTCCATGCCCCTCCCTCCCCACGGCCTGAGTGAGCCAGAGCCCCCGCATCAGCGGCTCCTTTAACCCCGTCCTGTCTGAGCGATGAAGAGACGCCCTCCGGCGACGTACACGCAGAGGCGGGGCCAAATCCAAAGCTGAACCCCGGCAGCTGTGCAAACAAAGAAGCGAAAGGGAAATCTCTTCCAGCAGCCTCAGGTGCAGCGGATTAAATCTCCACAATCAACTTGATGTACCCTGCATCTGTGGAATACCTGAATAGAAAACGAATCATCCCAAATTGAGGAGGTGGACTTTGAGAGCAAGATTTATGATTTTTTTCCCCTTTTCCTCTTTTTGTGAGTGTGTGTGCGCTTCTGTGTGAGATTTTGTCTGTATAGCTTTGCTTCCACCATTTGTCCTAGGGTTCTATCCTTTTTTTTAAAAATTTTTTTCTTAATAATTTTTTTTTATTTTAATAACTTTATTATATTTTATCTTACTTTATTTTATTTTACTTTATCTTCTTTCTTTCTTTCTTTTATTCCTTCCTTCCCTCCTTCCTTCCTCCCTCCCTCCCTCCCTTCTTTTTTTCTTTCTTTCTACTTCTACTAATTCTTTCTTTCTACTTTTTCTCCCTTTTATTCTGAGCTGTGTAGATGAAAGGC
This sequence comes from Tursiops truncatus, assembly GCF_011762595.2. Lineage (NCBI taxonomy): Eukaryota > Metazoa > Chordata > Mammalia > Artiodactyla > Delphinidae > Tursiops > Tursiops truncatus. The sequence continues at coordinate 66,128,793 of NC_047042.1, read as the reverse complement.
TCTTGGGGCTGCAGCCAGGAGTCACTGCTGTGCCTCTGAGGTGGGAGAGCCAACTTCAGGACACTGGTCCAAAAGAGACCACCCAGCTCCATATAATATCAAACGGCGAAAACCTCCCAGAGATCTCCATCTCAAAACCAGCATACAGCTTCACTCAACGACCAGCAAGCTACAGTGCTGGACAGCCTATGCCAAACAACTAGCAAGACAGGAACACAACCCCACCCGTTAGCAGAGAGGCTGCCTAAAATCATAATAAGTCCACAGACACCCCAAAACACACCACCAGACGTGGACCAGCCCACCAGAAAGACAAGATCCAGCCTCATCCACCAGAACACAGGCACTAGTCCCCTCCACCAGGAAGCCTACACAACCCACTGAACCAACCTTAGCCACTGGGGACAGACACCAAAAACAACGGGAACTATGAACCTGCAGCCTGCAAAAAGGAGACCCCAAACACAGTAAGATAAGCAAAATGAGAAGACAGAAAAACACACTGCAGATGAAGGAGTAAGATAAAAACCCACCAGACCTAACAAATGAAGAGTAAATAGGCAGTCCACCTGAAAAAGAATTCAGAATAATGATAGTAAAGATGATCCAAAATCTTGGAAATAGAATGGACAAAATGCAAGAAACATTTAACAAGGACCTAGAAGAACTAAAGATGAAACAAACAACGATGAACAACACAATAAATGAAATGAAAAATACTCTAGATGGGATCAACAGCAGAATAACTGAGGCAGAAGAACGGATAAGTGACCTGGAAGATAATGTAATGGAATAACTGAGGACATGGAAAGGAGACGTGACCCATGAGCCCCCCTCTGCCCAGCAAACTGGGGGCTGGCGAATAAGCCAGAACTGCAAACAGTCCTGATTGCTTTGAGCCCCCCCCCCCCCCCCCGCGGCAAACCGGGGGCCTGCGAATAAGCATTGAGTGCTTTGGGCACTGATCCATGAGATGTCCTCAGTATAATCAGAATGGTGGGAACGCAAGGAAATGTCCTTGTGCTACTTCAGTATAATCAAAATAATGGTGGGAACTTTGTGCTGCTTTTGCGCTCAAGGACGAAGCACAGCATGTTTTCAAAAAAGCCCATTATTGCTTGTATAATCAATAGAAGCATATGTTGCTGCTTTGGCATTTCTGGAATGTTAAGAAAATAAGTCTTAAAATGTAAACATAGATAATGCTTTAATAAAAGCTACCACAGCAGGACAGACGGCGCTGTTTTGCCTGAGCTAGCGGCAGCCCTCTACTGCTGTGTTCTGGCGCAATTCATCTCGTGTGATGAGCTTACTTTCGGCCCTGTCATAAGATAAACTACAGCATTTGGCGCCGGAACAGGGACCTGAAGGTAAGTAATCACGTGATCGCGGGGCCGAAGGGGAAATTGGTCTGCTCAAGAGTAAGCGAAACCTTCGGGAGCAGTAGAGTAACTGTAATGGGGAATTCCCATTCAGTAGAATTTCAATACGTTAGATTCCTGAAACAGTTATTATGGAGTTCAGGAGTGAAAGTGAAACCAGAATCTTTTGATGAATTGTTTGCGCTGGTTCGTAAACATTGTTACTGGTTTCAACCTACTGGTCATAACCAGTTGAATTTAAAGGTTTGGAAGCAGGTTATGCAAGCCTTAAGAAGAGCTCATCAGCATGGAGACCCTATATCTGTCCGAGTTTGGTCTCTTTGTAAATTAATTTCCCTTGCCCTGGAACCATTACAATCTGAAACGGAAAGTGAAAATGGGGCGTGCCCTCAGCGTCCGAATTCTGCTCCCGATCATTCTGCTGCTTTTCGTACTCTGTTTCGTGAGTCTCCTATAGAGGACCTTCCTCCGCCTCCTCCTCCCCTTGTGTCTGAGACAGGAGAGGATTTTTCAGGTTCCAGTGATTAAGGGGCTTTTTCTGATGATGATAAAGGTTAGGAGCAGACTAGCAAACAAAATGAGATGCCACTTTCTCAACAGAATGAGATTTCTGATATACTTTCGAAGTTAAAAAATTTGATGGTTAAATTGGAAGAAAATAAAAACAACGGTACCACTCCTTTGTATCAGGAGCCATGTCCTACTATTCCTTTGGCTCCTCCTTTAGAATTAGCAGCTTATCCTGTTGGAGCCTCTCGTCAGTTTCGCTTTCCTCTAAAACCTGAATCTAATAGACCATTGTTGGAAGAAGAGATGAATAAGGAAGAAAAGCAATATTCTGAATCATTTTTTGCTTTCCCTATTGTTAGACAAGCTATGCCTGCTAATGATCAATTTCCGAATGGATATGTAAAAGTTGAGTATAACCCTCATGATGTAAAAATGTTTTAAATGCTAAAAGAAGCCATTAATGCATATGGGATGCATTCTAATTATGTTCAAGGTCTTTTGTCTAGGTATGCTTCCAAAAACATATTAATTCCTCAGGATTGGGAGGCGCTTGCGAAGACTGTTCTTGAACCTGGACAATATATGCAGTTTAAGACTTGGTGGAAAAGAAGAAGGCGCCTCCACTGACCTGGGGGCAAATGAAAAAGTTTAAAGGCACTGCTAAAAATTTTGTCATTTCACAGGGTAAACCCCTCACTAGCACCAATCTTTTTGTAGCCATGTTGGCAGTGTTGTCTGCACAGGTAATAAGCATATCAGCCAATGAGGTAAATTGTACTAACCATACTTATTGGACTTACATTCCTAACCCTCCTCTTAATATGGGGGTTACCTGGTGGGATGCCCCAATTCTTGTATATGTAAATGAGTCTGGATCATTGCCTGGTCCTTTTGATGATAGAGGCCCTTTGAAGCTGGAAGAAGGAAGGATAATAGAGAATTACACGGTGGGTGTTAATGGACCTCCTATTTGTATGGGAAAGGGAGATCATTGCCTTAAAATGAATTATCAGGCATGGTTAAGTGTTGTCAAAAACGACAGCAGATATCATGGGTTATATCCTTTGAGTGCTTATAGTTTTAAAAGTTCTAATTCCACTCTTAATGAGAATGTTTCCGCACCTTACTTGCCTCCATGCCAGGTGCCTCTCGTGGATCGATTATCGGATTGGGTCCATTGGACTCGATGCCGAGGAGAAATGGCTCGGGTTCTTGTTAATACTTCTTGGGGAAGCATCATTGATTGGAGCCCTTTTGGCTCCGCCCGAGGAAAAAGGGGTCTGAAGAATTTACACTGGCATAGAGAGGATAACACTATTTATAGCAATACTATTAACGATACCATAGTATGGCATGCTGGAGGGTTTTCTCCTCCAGGTCCTCATTTAAATGGATATCCTATCCAAAAGGACTTGTGGAAGCTTATGGCAACTTTGAAAAAGATTAATGCTTGGGTAGGACATATAGTTAACAAATCTGGAAATCACAGTTTGACTTTTCATAGAAATGTTTTTCGGTATACTCGTAATTGTGTGAAATTACCTTATATATTGTTAAAGGGACCAGCTGTATGGAATGAGACTCAAGGTATTATAATGTGTAAAAATTGCTCTCTGTATACCTGCATTAACCCTACTATATCTTTTAACATATCTACTGAAAGTTTGTATATCTTATGAGCTCGGACAGGTCTTTGGCTTCCTGTCAATCTTGGAAGGGAATGGCAAGAATCTCTTCCTATGGCTGTTTTGCAATATTTAGCTGATGCATTAAAAAGAAGTAAAAGATTTGTAGGAATGTTGATTGCAGGTGTCATGGGTATTATAGCCATAACAGCTACTGCTGCAGTAGCTGGAGTTGCTTTAGAACAATCTATTCAGACCATTGATTATATAACTGATTGGCATAAAAATTCTGAAATGCTTTGGTCCTCTCAACGACAAATTGATTCGGAAATACATTCGGAAATAGCAGACTTACAAGCTGTGTTTATGTTGGGGGACCAACTTGTAAATTTACAAAGACAGAAGAAGCTACGTTGTGACTGGAATCAAAGTGCCTTTTGTGTCACTTCGGTTCCATATAATCAGTCTGCATTCCCCTGGGCAAAAATAAAAAAGCATCTATTACATCACAAAAATTTGACAGAAGAAATTGTGAATTTACAAGGGAAAATTCAACAAACTTTTCAGAAGAAATTACAACGACTTAATTCACAAGAAGTATGGACTGGAATTATTCAAGGACTTAATAATCTAAATCCCATGTCTAAATTACATGCTTTATTTGGTTCTACTGCAGGATTGCTAATGCTCATTATAATAATAATCATATGTTTAATTGTAGTCCGACAACGAGTGAAAGCTACCCGCCATGCAACATTGCAACAAGCTGCCGTGTTCTTGATGCTGCACAAGCTGCAAAAAAAAGGGGGAAATGTAGTGGAATAACTGAGGACATGGAAAGGAGACGTGACCCATGAGCCCCACCCCCCAGCAAACTGGGGGCTGGCGAATAAGCCAGAACTGCAAACAGTCCTGATTGCTTTGAGCCCCCCGGGCAAACTGGGGGCATGCGAATAAGCCAGAACTGTAAACAGTCCTGAATGCATTGAGCCCCCCCCTCCCCCCCTGGCAAACTGGGGGCCTGCGAATAAGCATTGAGTGCTTTGGGCACTGATCCATGAGATGTCCTCAGAATAATCAGAATGGTGGGAACGCAAGGAAATGTCCTTGTGCTACTTCAGTATAATCAAAATAATGGTGGGAACTTTGTGCTGCTTTTGCGCTCAAGGACGAAGCATGGCATGTGTTCAAGAAAGCCCATTATTGCTTGTATAATCAATAGAAGCATATGTTGCTGCTTTGGCATTTCTGGAATGTTAAGAAAATAAGTCTTAAAATGTAAACATAGATAATGCTTTAATAAAAGCTACCACAGCAGGACAGACGGCGCTGTTTTGCCTGAGCTAGCGGCAGCCCTCTACTGCTGTGTTTCGGCACAATTCATCTCCTGTGATGAGCTTACTTTCGACCCTGTCATAAGATAAACTACAACAGATAAGATAGTGGAAATAACTACTGCAGAGCAGAATAAAGAAAAAAGAATGAAAAGAACTGACGACAGTCTCAGAGACCTCTGGGACAACACTAAACGCACCAACATTCGAATTATAGGGGTTCCAGAAGAAGAAGAGAAAAAGAAAGGGACTGAGAAAATCTTTGAAGAGATTATAGTTAAAAACTTCCCTAATATGGGAAAGGAAATAGTTAATCAAGTCCAGGAAGCACAGAGAGTCCCATACAGGATAAATCCAAGGAGAAATACGCCAAGACACATATTAATCAAACTGTCAAAAATTAAATACAAAGAAAACATATTAAAAGCAGCAAGGGAAAAACAACAAATAACACACAAGGGAATCCCCATAAGGTTAACAGCTGATCTTTCAGCAGAAACTCTGCAAGCCAGAAGGGACTGGCAGGACACATTTAAAGTGATGAAAGAGAGGAACCTGCAACAAAGATTACTCTACCCAGAAAGGATCTCATTCAGATTTGATGGAGAAATTAAAACCTTTACACACAAGCAAAAGCTGAGAGAGTTCAGCACCACCAAACCAGCTTTACAACAACTGCTAAACGAACTTCTCTAGGCAAGAAACACAAGAGACGGAAAAGACCTACAATAACGAACCCAAAATAATTAAGAAAATGGGAATAGGAACATACATATCGATGATTACTTTAAATGTAAATGGACTAAATGATCCCACCAAAAGACACAGATTAGCTGAATGGATAAAAAAATAAGACCCATATATTTGCTGTCTACAAGAGACCCACTTCAGAGCTAGAGACACATATACACTGAAAGTAAGGGGATGGAAAAAGATATTTCATGCAAATGGAAATCAAAAGAAAGCTAGAGTAGCAATTCTCGTATCAGACAAAATAGACTTTAAAATAAAAACTATTAGAAGAGACAAAGAAGGACACTACAGAATGATCAAGGGATCGATCCAAGAAGAAGATATAACAACTGTAAATATTTATGCACCCAACATAGGAGCACCTCAATACATAAGGCAAATACTAGCAGCCATAAAAGGGGAAATTGACAGTAACACATTCATAGTACGGGACTTTAACACCCCACTTTCACCAATGGACAGACCATCCAAAATGAAAATAAATAAGGAGACACAAGCTTTAAATGATACATTAAACAAGATGGACTTAATTGATATTTATAGGACATTCCATCCAAAAACAACAGAATATACATTTTTCTCAAGTGCTCATGGAACATTTTCCAGGATAGATCATATCTTGGGTCACAAGTCAAGCCTTGGTAAATTTAAGAAAATTGAAATTGTTTCAAGTATCTTTTCTGACCACAACGCTATGAGACTAGATATCAATTACAGGAAAAGATCTGTAACAAATACAAACACATGGAGGCTAAACAATACACTAATAACAAAGTGATCACTGAAGAAATCAAAGAGGAAATTTAAAAAATACCTAGAAACAAATGACAATGGAGACACAACGACCCAAAATCTATGGGATGGAGCAAAAGCAGTTCTAAGAGGGAAGTTTATAGCGATACAATCCTATCTTAAGAAACAGGAAACATCTCGAATAAAGAACCTAACCTTGCACCCAAAGCAATTACAGAAAGAAGAACAAAAAAACCCCAAAGTTAGCAGAAAGAAAGAAATCATAAAAATCAGATCAGAAATAAATGAAAAGGAAACGAAGGAAATGATAGCAAAGATCAATAAAACTAAAAGCTTGTTTTTTGAGAAGATAAACAAAACTGATAAACCATTAGCCAGACTCATCAAGAAAAAAAGGGAGAAGACTCAAATCAATAGAATTAAAAATGAAAAAGGAGAAATAACAACTGACACTGCAGAAATACAGAAGATCATGAGAGATTACTACAAGCAACTCTATGCCAATAAAATAGACAACCTGGAAGAAATGGACAAATTCTTAGAAATGCACAACATGCCAAGACTGAATCAGGAAGAAATAGAAAATTTGAACAGACCAATCACAAGCACTGAAATTGAAACTGTGATTAAAAATCTTCCAACAAACAAAAGCCCAGGACCAGATGGCTTCACAGGCAAATTCTATCAAACATTTAGAGAAGAGCTAACACCTATCCTTCTCAAAGTCTTCCAAAATATAGCAGAGGGAGGAACACTCCCACAATCATTCTACGAGGCCACCATCACCTTGATACCAAAACCAGACAAGGATGTCACAGAGAAAGAAAACTACAGGCCAATATCACTGATGAACATAGATGCAAAAAACCTCAACAAAATACTAGCAAACAGAATCCAACAACACATTAAAAGGATCATATACCATGATCAAGTGGGGTTTATTCCAGGAATGCAAGGATTCTTCAATATACACAAAACAATCAACGTGATAAACCATATTAACAAATTGAAGGAGAAAAACCATAAGATCATCTCAATAGATGCAGAGAAAGCGTTCAACAAAATTCAACACCCATTTATGATAAAAACCCTGCAGAAAGTAGGCATAGAGGGAACTTTCCTCAACATAATAAAGGCCATATATGACAAACCCACAGCCAACATCGTCCTCAATGGTGAAAAACTGAAAGCATTTCCACTAAGATCAGGAACAAGACAAGGTTGCCCACTCTCACCACTCTTATTCAACATAGTTTTGGAAGTTTTAGCCACAGCAGTCAGAGAAGAAAAGGAAATAAAAGGAATCCAAATTGGGAAAGAAGAAGTAAAGCTGTCACTGTTTGCAGATGACATGATACTATACATAGAGAATCCTAAAGATGCTTCCAGAAAACGACTAGAGCTAATCAATGAATTTGGAAAAGTAGCAGGATACAAAATTAATGCACAGAAATCTCTTGCATTCCTATACACTAATGATGAAAAATCTGAAAGTGAAATCAAGAAAACACTCCCATTTACCATTGCAACAAAAAGAATAAAATATCTAGGAAGAAACCTACCTAAGGACACAAAAGACCTGTATGCAGAAAAGTATAAGACACTGATGAAGGAAATTAAAGATGATACAAATAGATGGAGAGATATACCATGTTCTTGGATTGGAATAATCAACATTGTGAAAATGACTCTACTACCCAAAGCAATCTACTTATTGAATGCAATCCCTATCAAACTACCAGTGGCATTTTTCACAAAACCATAACAAAAAATTTCACAGTTTCTATGGAAACACAAAAGACCCCGAATAGCCAAATCAATCTTGAGAACGAAAAATGGAGCTGGAGGAATCAGGCTTCCTGACTTCAGACTATACTACAAAGCTACAGTAATCAAGACAGTATGGTACTGGCACAAAAACAGAAAGCTAGATCAATGGAACAGGATAAAAAGCCCAGAGATAAACCCACGCACATATGGTCACCTTATCTTTGATAAAGGAGGCAGGAATGTACAGTGGAGAAAGGACAGCCTCTTCAATAAGTGGCGCTGAGAAAACTGGACAGGTACATGTAAAAGTATGAGATTAGATCACTCCCTAACACCATACACAAAAGTAAGGTCAAAATGGATTAAAGACCTAAATGTAAGGCCAGAACCTATCAAACTCTTAGAGGAAAACATAGGCATAACACTCTATGACATAATCACAGCAAGATCCTTTTTGACCCACCTCTTAGAGAAATGGAAATAAAAACAAAAATAAACAAATGGGACCTAATGAAAGTTCAAGTCTTTTGCACAGCAAAGGAAACCATAAACAAGACCAAAAGACAACCCTCAGAATGGGAGAAAATATTTGCAAATGAAGCAACTGACAAAGGATTAATCTCCAAAATTTATAAGCAGCTCATGCAGCTCAATAACAAAAAAACAAACAACCCAATCCAAAAATGGGCAGAAGACCTAAATAGACATTTCTCCAAAGAAGATATACAGACTGCCAACAAACACATGAAAGAATGCTCAACTTCATTAATCATTAGAGAAATGCAAATCAAAACTACTATGAGATATCATCTCACACCAGTCAGAATGGCCATCATCAAAAAATCTAGAAACAATAAATGCTGGAGAGGGTGTGGAGAAAAGGGAACTCTCTTGCACTGTTGGTGGGAATGTAAATTGATACAGCCACTGTGAAGAACAGTATGGAGGTTCCTTAAAAAACTACAAATAGGGCTTCCCTGGTGGTGCAGTGTTTTAGAGTCCGCCTGCCGATGCAGGGGACACGGGTTCGTGCCCCAGTTCGGGAAGATCCCACATGCTGCGGAGCGGTTGCGCCTGTGAGTCATAGCCGCTGAGCCTGCGCATCCAGAGCCTGTTGCTCCGCAACGGGAGAGGCCACAACAGTGTGAGGCCCGCGTACCACAACAAAACAAAACAAAACTACAAATCAAACTACCATATGACCCAGCAATCCCACTACTGGGCATATACCCTGAGAAAACCAGAATTCAAAAAGAGACATGTACCAAAATGTTCATTTCAGCTCTATTTACAATAGCCCGGAGATGGAAACAACCTGGAAAAAGAAACGAAATTGAGCTATTTGTAATGAGGTGGATAGACCTAGAGTCTGTCATACAGAGTGAAGTAAGTCAGAAAGAGAAAGACAAATACCGTATGCTAACACATATATATGGAATTTAAGAAAAAAAAAAAAGTCATGAAGAACCTAGGGGTAAGAGAGGAATAAAGACACAGACCTACTAGAGAATGGACTTGAGGATATGGGTAGGGGGAAGCGTAAGCTGTGACAAAGCGAGAGAGAGGCATGGACATATACACACTAACAAACGTAGTAAGGTGGATGTCTGGTGGGAAGCAGCCGCATGGCACAGGGATATTGGCTCGGTGCTTTGTGACAGCCTGGAGGGGTGGGATAGGGAGTGTTGGAGGGAGGGAGATGCAAGAGGGAAGAGATATGGGAACATATGTATATGTATAACTCATTCACTTTGTTATAAAGCAGAAACACAACATTGTAAAGCAATTATACTCCAATAAAGACATAAAAATAAAAACAAAACCCAAATCTCATACAGATTTTTTTTTTTTTTTTTTTTTTTTTTTGCGGTATGTGGGCCTCTCACCGTTGTGGCCTCTCCCATTGCGGAGTATAGGGTCCGGACGTGCAGGCTCAGGGGCCATGGCTCACGGGCCCAGCTACTCCACAGCATGTGGGATCTTCCCGGACCGGGGCACGAACCCGTGTCCCCTGCATCGGCAGGCGGACTCTCAACCACTGAGCCACCAGAGAAGACCCTCATACAGATTTAATGTTTGTATGATCTTCCACAGAGGAAATAATATTTTCCTTCCAGGAGCTCCTCTGAGACTTTACTTGCCTCTAACTTAAAACTTTTCAAATTCAATGTGTATTATTATATTTTATTTACATTTATCTACTCTATTGGATTGCTCCTTATTATGAAAGCTATTTCTGGTAATTAGTTTTTGTGGCCTTACAATGCTTTGGTACAGTGGCACTGACTCAGTAAAGCATATTTCAATGTTTTTTCATGTGTGTGATTGGTCTAATTGTCTTCAGGAACTTCTTCCTACAATCCAAGCTATTAGATATAACCATCTTTTCTTACAAGCTAATATTTCTTATAAAGTCTGAGAATTTAATGCCATTTTGAACATTTATTTGTTTACATTAAACAAATTTTATATTAAATTAAAATGTATTTTAATTATCATATTGAACATTTGTTTCTGTTTATATTAAATTCAAATTCTATTATAGATTAGAAAAGAGAAAAGTGTATGTGTGAGTGTGTGTATGTGTGTCCCTTTTATAAATTATACCATATGCCTATCAGATTATCAGTTACTTGAATATTTATTATAAGGTGTCCACTTAATATGAAAAATATTATGAGTGCATTTCTGTAATTTTTTCTTCCATCTTTTCCTCCTCTCTCCAGGTTCCTGTTTTGTTAAAGAAAGAAGATAATTTAAAAACTCAAAAACCTATCCTTTAAAACCATATACTGAGGACATAACGCTTGTAGAATTCATAAGCACTAGAAAAATATACATATAAATTTTAAAAACAATTATTTATTTAAAGTTCTGGGTGATGGAATCTTTTCTTTCACATCACTTATTTTTCACTATTTTTATTTGCTATTTGAAGTGGTATCTACTCAAAAAATATTAATCAGTGATAATTCAACTTATGCATATATTCACACAATATAATTATTTATACTAATTGAAAAGCAATTAGAATTTAAAATGTTAAAATGTTCTATATAATCAAATTAGTACTTTTGAAAATATAACACATTTCTTCCTGCAAGTATAAATTATAGTTGAAAATTTATCAATAATGTTACCCAGAAATAAATAATAAATAAATGTCTCTCTGTGGCTTATAAAGAATGTATTCTCTTCAAACATCTCCCAGATTTTAACATTTTGTAGACACATTTTTTTAGTTTCCTTTAAATGTGAAAGACAAATAGTTGATATTAATGAAAAATGCTCTTCTAAGAAAGTGTAAAGCAGTTTTATTTTAGTTCATTCTGAATGAAAGGAAAAATTTTATTCAAATGCAAATGCCAAAATGTGAACTAACAGCATTCGTCTGTCCAAGTTAGTAATCTGTCGCTTCAGTTATCAGAAAATGAAGTGAGTCATTTACAGTCTTGCATTTATAATGTTGATCCAGTGAATATAGTTGATCTCATAGATCAGAAATTCATAAGTTCAACTCTGACACCTCTCATTTTTTATATCTATTTTGGTACTATTTATGCGTAGACTGTTGAGAGTTTTCAAGTAAAAGAAACTGTGCATTTGATCCTTATTTATGAAAACAGCAAAAAATTATAATTAATAAAAATATAAAGCTTGAGTTAAATTCTTATCTTAAAACACTGGCCTGGAATTTTAGGGACCATTGTAGCCACAGACAAGCACTGCACCAAACATCAAGTAAGCCATTGAGAATCATCAGTTCATCTCATACAGATCATCACAGGACCGGAATGTTGAACGTGTGCCCTCTATTTCATGGAGAAATCTATGTATAAAAGCCCCTGTATATAATAAAAGTTCCCAGCAGCCGGGGTCGGGGGGACAGAAAGATACATACTCAAAAGCATTTCTATTGAATAATTTACTGTTATGATTAGCACCTTCAGCCTATTTAATAATGTTCAAACAATGTTAAATATACTGTCCAAGAAAAGACCTATTTTTAACCAATCTAATAGTACTCATTTTGAAACTGACCCTTCACAATTCTTCTGGATCTCAAGGGAACCTCAGCTCCTGTTATCTCTACTCACTAGTGTGGAGCAATTAACACATACCCCAGCAGCTTAGTTTCTGTTTGACTGTGATTATTTTTAAAGTGTCAGGGAACTGAAACCATAGTCTTATAAGACAGGCCATGACATGAAGAAACAGTCTCTCTAAAACCATGGTATAGTCACTGTTCCACAGGTTTAAACTGAGAGGCAGTTCTCCAAATGTATTTACCCTAGTTAATGCCTAGCAAGGATTTAGTTATCTATTCTGTACTGTATTACTTTGACATGGACATTTTGCAGATTTAGGAAAGATGCTTCAAAAGTGGAAAGAATAATCTGGAATAAATCTTTAGCCTTAAGAATTAGATGGTTAGGATAAAGATAATGTAGTTCAAACCCTTTTTATTTCACAGATAAATAGAACTCTAACTTAGTATTTTATCTATCTATCTATCATCTATCTATTTCATCTACCTGCTATGTATCTGCCTGTCTACCATCTATTGCTCTGTAAAAACCTACTCCAAAGTTTAGGAGTTTAACAAGCTTTTTGTATTGCATTGATTTGTGGGTCAGGAAATCAGTAGGGCTCCTTTGTGCATTTCTTCTATTATACATGGAGCTGACTGGATCACTTTGTGGTATCAAGTTGGTCCCTGAGCTGTTCTGAAGAACCTAAGAGGGCTCCAAGCATATGCCTGATAACAGAGCAGAAGAGGGTAAGGCAGGAGACAGCTGTACTTCTCCTCTTTATGTTGTCTGAAGGACTCTTCCTGGATTTTCTCTAGTAGGGTAGCCAGATTTAATATATGGAGGCTTATAATATATATTATTCCAGAGATCCAGACAGGAGCTGACTGTTCTTTTAAAGACGATGCTTTACTCCACTTGTCAAGGTAGTCATACACCAGCCTAGATTCAAGTGGTAGGGAAGCAGACCTCATCACTCACTGTAATGAGTGCCAAAGAATTTTTGCCGTTTTAAATATGCCATAGTTCTGCCTATGGCCACTAATTATTTCCATTTCTCCCACATGCAAAATACACTCGGCTCTTCCCAAGATTCCCCGAAAGTCTTATCCTATTTCAACACCGACTTCACGTTTAATATCTTAGTATCTAAATTAAGTCCAGGTGTGAATAACATGCCCTGGGTAAAATTCCTTTTAATCAAAAGATTTGTGAATTAAAGAAATAAATTATATGCTTCCCTCCATATTTACCCATAAGATAGAATGAAAAGTTTCTTCTTTAGTAAATCTATGCGAGGCCACTAGAACCCAGTTGGCCGTTTGCAAATTATGCCTGGAAAGCTCCTTAGTTTAAACCATTGTGTATATTTCTGATATTCCCTATTACTGTTGGTGACAGTGTTGCTGAATTTTCCACCACTACATAAAAAGGACCACTTTTAATCCAGCCATCAAATACAACTTCCTTACTGTCCTTCAAGCCCTCATCTACTTTCAAGCTTTTACTATCAGTCTCCTTGAGGTCCCCTGTCTATCCACTGCTGGCCCAAAGCCAATGCCACATGTTTCAGGTTTTAGTTATGGTAGCATCCCACTTCCAGGTAACAAATTCAGTTCCAGTTATCTATTGCTGCATCATAAACTATCGGGTGCTTAATGGCTTCAAACAAAAACTTTATTTTTTATATCTCATGATTTTGTGAGTCAGCAAAAGCCAGTCTGAGCAGAAGTGGAACTCTGAAAAAGATTTCTATTAAATAAATTGCTAGTTTGACTAGCAATTCCAGCCTGTTTAAAGAATAATGTTCAGACAGCATAAAAAACGTTCACTATGAAAAGAGCTATGTGTAAGCAATAGTCCAAGTTGCCTAGCTGGCTAGGCAATTCTGCTTCATGTGTCATTCACTGAGATTGTTCAGTGGTATTTAGGGAGTGGCTGAGCTGAACTGGAGGGTTCAACAGAGCTTCAATCACATCCCTACCCCTTTACAGTGACAGTTAGCTGGGCTCATAGTAGCCCTTCACCCTCTCCCTTTACTCTCAGGGACATGCCATGTGTTCTTGCTCTCTAGGTAGCGGGGCTTCCGATACTGCAGTCCAGGGATCCCAGAGACCAAGGTGAAGCCATTAGTCCTCTTAAAGGCTAGGGTAGTAACTCGCTGAGTGTCAATTCTGCTATCTTCCAAATCGGTCACAAGCCAGCCCAGAAGCAAGGGTGGATAAAAGGATCCCACTTCTGAGTAGGAAGACTGTCCCAAAATGTGTGATAATTTTTAATCCATCACAAGCAGCATGCCCAAGATCACTCAGAGTTAGTAGAGTAGCTCGGGTTTGGATTCAGGTCTCCTAAACCCCAACTTTTCTTTTTAAATGTTTACATTGTCTTTAGATATGGGTTTCTGCTTCATCTTCACCTTTTTTTTTTCTCTTTAAGACAAATTTGTCTTTATTTTTTTGAATAAAGTATTTAGGGAGTGGCTGAGCTGAACTGGAGGGTTCAACAGAGCTTCAATCACATCCTTTCACAGTCTCAGATGAACAAATTATCTGAGTGACTTTTCATACCAGAGTCTGGAGATATAAAGGTTACCCCTCCCTGTGGTCAAGGGAATCACTCAACATTTTTAACATGCAATATCCTTTGTCCATATTTTTTAGTTTATAACAAAATATTTCAGTTAAATGAAATATATCTGCAAATAATATAATAAATGCCGTGCACCCAGCAATCACTTAAAAATAAAATATTACTTATCTATATAATAGTCTGTGTTCCTCCTTTTGATCTCATTCCTCTCCATCTCCTCCAGAGTAACCACTGTAATGTGGAAAGTGTTTGTACGTCTGCATAGATCTATATCCATATCTATGTCTATAGCTATATTTAGTATTTTTTTCTTCTGATCATTGCCATTCTATATCTTTTGCCCATCTTTACATGCAAATCTTGTTTGAAAGTTTTTTTTAATTTATGTATTTCAGTTATTAATGTTAGGCATTTATGTATCTTGCAGTTACCCTCTCCTGGACCATGGACCATAGGATCATCATGTCACTTAATGCTGTCTTTTAGAAAATAGATGTTGCTCATTTTAACATTTCACTTTTCCTGATTTTCATTTCTCCTATAACTAGTTTCTGGGCATGATAGGAGGTAAGCATATATTTTATTTGTTTCATATGAATAACTATTTCCACCATCATTATAAATGTAGGAGTTAATTCTTTCCCTCACTGGTCTGTGGTGCCACATATGTCCTAAAGCAGGGTTTAAAATGTATTGTTTTCTCTGTTTTGTGCCATTATTCCATTTATCTAACTCTTAACACAAATACTACCACATTATTTTTGAGATCTATGTGGCAAATACCCTCAGCTTATTCTTTTTCAAATCTTCTCTTAATAATTTTTGGCCCTCTCAATCACTTTGTAAGTGATATAATCAACTTGTCCATTCCATAAAAACCATGAAGGGATCATAATTGCTAATGCATTAAATTCATGTATCAATTAGGACTGAATTACCCTATATGTATTATTAAGACTTTTCAGGCATAGATATGAATACCTCTATGTTCAATTCTTTAATGCTTTTCAAGAAAATGTTATAATTTTCCCGTAAACATTTTACACACTTTCTTTATATTTATTACATAGTGCTTTACAGTTTTTATTGTTTTTATAGTGTTATCTTATTTGTTGCTGCTGTGTATAAGAACATAATGCATTTATGATCTTATATATGGCTACCCTGCTAAACTCACATTAATCCCAAATATTTCTCTCAAATTTTCAAGGTACAAATACAAATATATTGTGTGGGGATACTGACAATTTTTTCTTACTTTCAAAATCATACAACTTTTATTATATTTTTGTGTTCCAGCCCTACTTAGGGCCTCAAGCACAATGTTGGATAAAAATGGCCACAGCAGGCATTCTTGTCATTTTCCTGATTTAAAAGAAAACACTTCTACCTTTCACAAAATAAGACTGATATTTGCCGAGATTTTAGGAGACCTTTTCCCAGTTACTCCAAATTTACTTAGTTTTGTTTTTTTCTTTTTTTTTTAACATCTTTATTGGAGTATAATTGCTTTATAATGGTGTGTTATTTTCTGCTTTATAACAAAGTGAATCAGTTATACATAGACATATGTTCCCATATCTCTTCCCTCTTGCGTCTCCCTCCCTCCCACCCTCCCTATCCCAACCCTCTAGCTGGTCACAAACCACCTAGCTGATCTCCCTGTGCTATGCGGCTGCTTCCCACTAGCTATCTATTTTACATTTGGCAGTGTACATATGTCCATGCCACTCTCTCACTTTGTCCCAGCTTACCCTTCCCCTCCCCATATCCTCAATTCCATGCTCTAGTAGGTCTGTGTCTTTATTCCCATCTTACCCCTAGGTACTTCATGACCTTTTTTTTTCCTTAGATTCCATATATATGTGTTAGCATATGGTATTTGTTCTTTACTTTCTGACTTACTTCACTCTGTATGACAGTCTCTAGGTCTATCCAACTCACTACAAATAACTCAATTTTGTTTCTTTTTATGGCTGAGTAATATTCCATTGGAGATATATGCCACATCTTTGTTATCCATTCATCTGTTGATGGACACTTAGGTTGCTTCCATGTCCTGGCTATTGTAAATAGAGCTGCAACGAACATTGTGGTACATGACTCTTTTTGAATTATGGTTTTCTCAGGGTATATGCCCAGTAGTGGGATTGCTGGGTCATATTATAGTTCTATTTTTAGTTTTTTAATCAACCTCCATACTGTTCTCCATAGTGGCTGTATCAATTTACATTCCCACCAACAGTGCAAGAGGGTTCCCTTTTCTCCACACCCTCTCCAGCATTTATTGGTTGCAGATTTTTTGATGATGGCCATTCTGACTGGTGTAAGGTGATACCTCATTACAGTTTTGATTTGCATTTCTCTAATGATTAGTGATGTTGAGCATCCTTTCATGTGTTCTTGGCAATCTGTATATCTTCTTTGGAGAAATGTCTATTTCGGTCTTCTGCCCATTTTTGGATTGCATTGTTTGCTTTTTTAATACTGAGCTGCATGAGCCGCTTGCAAATTTTGGAGATTATTCCTTTGTCAGTTGCAAATATCTTCTCCCATTCTGAGGGTTGTCTTTTCGTCTTGTTTATGTTTTCCTGTGCTGTGGCCAAGCTTTTAAGTTTCATTAGATCCCATTTGTTTATTTTTTTTATTTCCATTTCTCTAGGAGGTGGGTCAAAAAGGATCTTGCTGTGATTTATGTCATAGAGTGTTCTGCCTATGTTGTCCTAAGAGTTTCATAGTGTCTGGTCTTACATTTAGGTCTTTAATCCATTTTGAGTTTATTTTTGTGTATGCTGTTAGGGAGTGTTCTAATTTCATTCTTTTACATGGAGCTCTCCAGTTTTCCCAGCACCACTTATTGAAGAGGCTATCTTTTCTCCATTGTATATTCTTGCCTCCTTTATCAAAAATAAGGTGACCATAGGTGCGTGGGTTTATCTCTGGGCTTTTCATCCTGTTCCATTGATCTATATTTCTGTTTTTGTGCCAGTATCATGCTGTCTTGATTGCTGTAGCTTTGTAGTATAGTCTGAAGTCAGGGAGCCTGATTCCTCCAGCTCTGTTTTTCATTCTCAAGATTGCTTTGGCTGTTCGGGGTCTTTTGTGTTTCCATACAAATTGTGAAAATTTTTGTTATAGTTCTGTGAAAAATGACATTGGTAGTTTGATAGGGATTGCACTGAATCTGTAGATTGCTTTGGATAGTATAGTCATTTTCACACTGCTGATTCTTCCATTCCAAGAACATGGTATATATCTCCATCTGTTAGTATCATCTTTATTTTCTTTCACCAGTGTCTTATAGTTTTCTGCATGCAGGTCTTTTATTTCCTTAGGTAGGTTTATTCCTAGGTATTTTATTCTTTTTTTGCAATGGTAAATGAGAGTGTTTCCTTAAATTCTCTTTCAGATTTTATCATTAGTTTATAGGAATGCAAGAGGTTTCTGTGCATTAATTTTGTATCCTGCTACTTTACCAAATTCATTGATTAGCTCTAGTAGTTTTCTGGTTGCATTTTTAGGATTCTCTATGTATAGTATCATGTCATCTGCAAAGAGTGACAGCTTTACTTCTTCTTTTCCGATTTGGATTCCTTTTATTTCTTTTTCTTCTCTGATTGCTGTGGCTAAAATTTCCAAAACTATGTTGAATAATAGTTGTGAGAGTGGACAAACTTGTCTTTTTCCTGATCTTAGTGGAAATGGTTTCAGTTTTTCACCATTGAGAACGATGTTGGCTGTGCGTTTATCATATATGGCCTTTATTATGTTGAGGTAAGTTCCCTCTATGCCTACTCTCTGGAGGGTATTTATCATAAATCGGTGTTGAATTTTTTTGAAAGTTTTTTCTGCATCTATTGAGATGATCATACGGTTTTTCCCCTTCAATTTGTTAATATGGTTTATCACATTGATTGATTTGTGTATATTGAAGAGACCTTGCATTCCTGGGATAAACCCCACTTGATCATGGTGTATCATCCTTTTAATGTGCTGTTGGATTCTGTTTCTTGCATTGTTTTTGATAGTACAAGACAATACGCACAAATTCTCCCAACTTTGCATTTTTGTGACAAGGAGACAAAGAATTCAGACCCCAAGAATAAATAACACTAGGTATGAGATAAAGGGAAATGAAATCATAATGTTATTTTATATTAACTGCAGAGAGAAGTCCTCTTTGACTAAATGCTGTTGTTAGTTTCCTGTGGCTATTGTAACAAAGTACCACAAACTGGATGGCTTTGAAACAACAGAAATGTACAGTTCTAGAGGCTAGCTGTCTGAAATCAAGGTATCAGCAGGTTGGTTCCTTCTGAGAGGGAAGGATCTGTTCTTGGCCTCTCTCCTTGGTACACAGAGGACCGTCTATGTATCTATAAGTTCATAAGGTAATCTTCCTGTATGTATGTCTGTGTCCAAAATGTACTTTTTTATAAGGATACCAGTCATATTGGATTAAGGCCCACCTTAATGACCTCATCTTAATACAACTAATTACTTCTGCAACAACCCAATTTCCAAGTAAGATCACATTCTGAGATACTGGGTGTTAGGACTTCAACATATGAATTTGGTAGGGGGAGGTGGTGGGGCGGTGGGAGAACAATTCAACCAATAACAGATGCTAATTGAGAAGAGCTCTGAATAAGGAGGGAAAGATAAACACAAGACTTTCTTGGGCAAGAGTGTTCCAGGCAGAGGGAGTAGTCAAAGGTATGAGATGGGAGCTTGCCTGGCATTTCCCAAGAAGAGCATCCAGTGTGTGTGATGCAGAATGAAGGGGGGTGGTGGTGGTGGAAGAAGATAGGATCAGAAAATCAGTAAGGGACCAGATCAGGAGGAGCCTGGCACAAGATGCCTGGTAAAGCATGGTAAGGACTTGTAGTTTATTCCATGTGATATAGGAAATCACTGAGAGTTTTGAGCAGATGAGTGGCAAGATCTGACTTTGTAAATAAATAGAGATGTCAAGTATAGAAGCAAAGAAACTTGTTATGCAGTTATCACAACAATGCACAGGTAAGATAATGGTGGTTGCTAAGATAGTATGGTAAGGAGAAACCATGAGAATTATTTGATACTAGATGCATTTTGAAGAAAAATGCACATATTTTGCTAACAGGTTGGAGTATTACTTAGGAATGCTTACATTAATATCTCAGGCTGTAATTTTTCAGACCATATGGGTAATATAAATTTGAACTTTAAACTTGCAGTAAGAGTCAGGAAGATGGCAGAATAGGAGGTCTCCATCTCTTGTCCCCTATGAAAACTTGCAGTGGGGAAGGCCTCTGATTAGATATTCTGAGGGGAAACCTTTTTTAAAAAATTAAATTCCCAGAATGCAGGCTGAATTAAATCACTTTCTAGCTTCCTTTCCTTTGATAGGTTGGTAGATTTCTTCTACTCCTATTTTACTTAAAAGTGTAGAGCAGAGCTCTGGGAACACAATTCTCCATATTGAGAAGATACAGAGTCTTAACTGCCCCTTCACCATCTATTCCATGCCCACCCTTACTTAGGGGCTGTTAAGATTTCAGTCTCTAGGTCAAGAAGATAACAAACATATTGAGGGAGCCATGCTTTAGATATAGCTTATCTACTACAGGTCATTCTTTACATCTGGAGTCAAGAGATTTTTCTTTATGTTATTTAAACTTAGCCTGCATTTAATGTAAAATTGTATCCAATACTCCTGGTAGCTTGAAGCTGGGAGAGTTGCTACAGGTATATGTTCCAATAAAGGGACAGAAACATGTATACTATATTCATGATAAAGTGAAATGACATGCTCTAACTGAATTTACAATACAACTCCAACAGCTGAAGGATGTTAAATGATGAACATGACTGCTCTTCTTACAAAACTGCACATTCATCTTGGTAACATGTACATATTATTGTTTCTTAGCATCTATGCTTATGATTCTTTTATTCAAGAGACTGTGTTTCCTTTTGTTTTGAAACTCTTGATATATCAGGCTTTCACATTGTTTGAGTTATTACTGTTCAGTGTTAATATTAATGTTGAAATTAAGTGTAAAATTGGTGCAACACCATCATTTTAATGCTTAAGGTGTTTTGTTTTTGTTTGTTTGGTATCAGTACAAGAAATTGAAAAAAAATAAAGTTGCTACTAAAACAAGAAGAAAAGAAACTTTTGATAATTCCATTCCTTATAGGACATATAATCATAAGCATTAACCATAATGGTAATACTGACATTTAGACTACAAAGGTATTTAATGTATAATTAAACATTTTTAGTAATTCTTATAAAGTTTAACATGAAAAGAAAAGTATACAATCCATAAATATAAAGCCCTATAAATTCACAAAGTAAGTATATCGTTTTAACCAAAACTCCAAGAAACAAAATTTCACCAGCACCCCTGGAAACCTCCCTTTGCACACCTGTCTAGTCCACACTGCTTCTTCTCGCCATGAGTAATCACTATCTGGGCTTAAGACAGCATAGACAAGATTTGAGTATTTTTGAGCTTCATAGAAATGCAGTCATTCAGCATGCAGTTTAAATAATGTTTGTGAAAATTATTCATTATTTTGTATGTAGTTTTAGTTTGTTTATTCTCAAAGCATTTTAGTATTATTTATTGTGCTACTGATGAGAATTTGGGTTGTTTTCAGTTTGGGACTATAACAAATATTCCTTATATGAACTTTATCATGCATGCCTTTTGATGGTCATATATGTACCTATGCATTTCTTTTGAGCATATACTTAGGAATGGCACTGCTGCCACTCTTCTGTCAACTACAATCCCTTTTCGCTACTTTTCACATTACTTTTCTCTATTCTTTACTTTGTATCTTTTTTACCCTTTCAGGGTTTCATTGTGGATATTTTCTATTAGCCTGCCTTCTAGTTCCTTGATCTTTTATTCTGCTAAATTCTTAATATCAAATAATGCATTTTTCATGCATATAATTTTTATTTGATATTTTAATAAATTCAAAATTTCTGTTGAAATTCTTTATCTATTAATCCAACTTCTTAACACTTCCTTCCTTCCTTTTTGAACATATAAATTATACTTCTTCCAAAGTTCTGGATAGGTAATTCCAGAATCTAGGTCAATTATGGCTTTGTTTTTATTTTCTATTTTTTCTCTTGGCTTCTATATAATCAAATCCCTTGTATACTTGAGGTTTTCTTGGGAGGGTTGTTGTTGTTTTAAATAAATACTGGAAATAGTAAAAATAATTAAAGATTATCCAGTTAATATTATTAATAATATTAATTAAATTATAATAATCTAATGTAATTCATTAAAATAATTTTTAATTAATAAAAATTCACTCATTTTTTTCTCTAGGCAGATGTATTAGATATTATGTTATTTAATGTTCCCAATGACACTACGTAGTAGGTAATATTATTACTTCCATTTTATAGGTAAAAGCATTGAGGTTTGATTAACAGTAGCTGAGCCACTACTGCTCCTACTTATAGAAATATTCTCACTGGTTAAGTCTAGTTCCCTCTTATTGAAGTAACAATCCATCCATGTTCCTCTTGCCCCACAATGTACAGGGGGACATATAAGTATCCAGAAATGCTAAAAGGCAGGATGCACATGAGTTGTGATAAGGGACATTCATACTTAAGATCAGTTCACCCTGAATCTCTTCCAATTTTCCAACCTGGTCTTCTGCAATGAAAAAAAAAAATACTGCTGATAATAATTAATCAGTAAAAATTCTCTCTTCCCCTTCTACTATATTCCCTCTCCAATTTAAATTTTGTTGCTACTCAGCATTCTCTCTCCGCTTACCTCAGGCCACTCCTGTGTAGCATCCAAATACCAACTCTGCAAGAAAGTGTCTAAGAAGAGAATCATCACCTCATACCTAATCTGGTAATTTCCTTTAATCTTTGCTTCTACTTCAATGTGGGTTGTGGTGGGTGGGATTGGGAAAGGAAAATTATATGAGAAAGAAAAGTTTGAGAGAAATGTTCAAATTAATCTGTTAAACTACCTTGCCACAAAGAAGTTAAGCAAATTGCCTAGAACAGTATTATGCAGAAGAAACTGAAGCTGCACCCACGAGGTGGCCCTTTCTGAAGCCGGTGCCTATCTGAAGGCTTTACTCGACCAATAAGGCTTCTCCTTCAGGATGATTAAGTGCTCTTCCTCTGTGTTCTTAAAAGACTCTATGGATACACTTATTACACTGCGTTCACAATATCTAACTATGTTTCTCCCTCTTATACACTGTAAGTCACTAGAGGTCATTGCTCACAACTTTTTATTTATTTACTATCTTGCCTCTATTCTTCCCTTCACAAAAACTTATTGAAAGAGAAGTTGACAGTTGCTCTGTACCTTCCCATAACCCATTCACTCTTTACCCAATGCAGTCTACCTATGCTGTCTCATTGTACCAAAAGTCCTCTTATTAACAACACTAGTTATTATCTTACGTTGTGCCAAAAATCACCCTTATTACCAAGTTCCACAGACAGACTTCAGGCTATCATATTTAAGATCTCTGGAACAAATAACTAATCACTTTCTCTTGAATTCCTCTCTTCCTTCTGTTTCCATGACACTTTTCTCCTTTGATTAACTTCCTATGCCTCTGGACAGTCCTTTTCAGTTCCTTCTGTGTGCTGCAATTTCTCTATGGAGCCCCTATGTGCCTCTATTCATTTACATTCCTCCTTCCATTCTGCACACTTCACCTAACATAGCATCTGCTGGGACCATATGCTCCTAAAGAGATTTATCAGGTTACACAGGTCGACCACATGGCCAATTGATCCACTGACTCCACTGATAACATCTTCTTTTATCTCTTTTCTACAGAACAGGTGTCCTTATCTTTCTCAGAAAAAACAAAAGAAAACTGTAGTTGATGAGGTCAACTGACTTCCTGGCAAAGTGCTATCAGGAAATCCATTTGTCTGAGAAAGGAAGCAACTCCATCTGAGTGGTAATGATGTCTGCCACAAACACAGGGAGACAGTCAAGGGAATGCCAATCTCTGAGGTTTCACACTCCCACAGAATATTTACTTTTGTTCTTTTATTGTCACCTATACCTGGATTATACATATCAAATTGGTTCCATGACTAAACTGAGTCATATCCATATCCTACTGTAGACAAACAAAGAAAATCCATCCTTGCACATCTTTAGACACCAATTATAGCATTTGGTGGAATTCCAAACTGGCAAAACACATGCTTCTGCTTGCCAGAAACCCCTCATGCCACTTTGAATTTATAGAGAATCATATTTCAAAACTCCCTAATGGTCCTCAAGGCAGGGAAAAAAATATTATATTCTTATTCTGAAAAGAACACTAAGGAGTACTTAGAGTTAAGGATAGGAAAAGTGCTAACGAGAGACTCAGAATGAATTCCTCAATTCCCCATGAGGGTGCTATTCAGCAAATTGGCTTAAACCCAGGAGCTATCTTTTTTTTTTTTTGCGGTACGCGTACCTCTCACTGTTGTGGCCTCTCCCGTTGCAGAGCACAGGCTCCGGACATGCAGGCTCGGTGGCCGTGGCTCACGGGCCTAGCCGCTCCGCGGTATGTGGGATCCTCCCGGACCGGGGCACGAACCCATGTCCCCTGCATCAGCAGGCGGACTTTCAGCAGCTGCGCCACCAGGGAAGCCCCAGGAGCTATCTTTTACATCAAGTTTGATGTGCCTAAAATTTTTACTTCTTAATAAATATTCTTGGAAAGCAAAAATATTTTCATATCATAATCATTCAATCCATAAGCATCCTCTATTCTAAAATAATATAAATATTTCTTTCATTCTCTGTGAATATTCTGACCAATTTAGTATATGGATTATTTTCCCTATTTTTTAAAAGATAGAAGTATTTTAAGAGCTTAGAATAGAGACTGTGTTTAATGTGAAATCATCTTCAGAACAGTAGAAACAAGGAATGTGAACTCTCAAGGGAAGTGTTAGAGGTAAAGCAACCTTCTCAGCTGCATCATATGAATAGTCAGAAAGGTAATGAAGGAGGTAATATGGATGTAGGGGGCAGGTATGAGGGACCTTGAGAGCAATGACAGGAGTGAGTCAGAATTAATCTTTTCCAAATTGTTCTCACTGAGACTACATCCCTTCACCATCAGCGTTGCCAGTCTGATCAAAAGGACAGATGGCACCTTTCTACAAGCAGTCCTCACACTTAGTAAGGATTACATTTGGGGGACTAGAACCATGAGTTGCAATGAGACCACTTGATTTGATTTTCCCCTAAAAAAACAATGGGAATAAATCATGCTTATGAACCAAAAGCCCAGTGCCCAACTTTTATGGAAATGATCATATTTTTTGAACTTGAAATTCTGAACCTCTAGAAAATAAACCTATTAATTGAAAGTAAATTACCACAAACTGGGTGGCTTCAAACAACAGAAGTTTATTCTCTTACAGTTCTGGAGGCTGAAATTCTGAAATCATGGTGTCGCCTTGCTCTCTCTGAAGGCTCTAGGGAAGAATCTTGCCTCACCTCTTCCTAGTCTCTGGCAGTTGACAGCAATCCTTGGTGTTTTGGGCTTGTTCCTGCAGAACTCTGATCTGGCTCTGTCTTCACATGACCTTCTTCTCTATTTCTTTGTGTCCTCTCCTCTCTTCTTCGTATATGAATTTGGGGTCCATCCTAATCCAGTATGACCTCATCTTAACTAATTACATCTGCAAAGACCCTGTTCCCAAAAAAGGTCATATTCTGAGATTCCAGGTGGGTGTGAATTTGGGGAGAATTTTATGCATGTACAACAGGTTTTTCTTTTTAAGAGAGTTCAAGTTGGGCTATATTTGTGTTTTTTCTGCATTTTAATGCATGAGGGGATGAGGGTCTTATCATAATGTTAGTGGAAAAAGACACCAGGCTTCAATATAACCATTTGTGACTTCTTAGTTTCCTTCTCCTCCAGTCTCAGTCATATATCAACATTGTGAATCATATTAATAAAAGAGATAGCTTTGTTGACATCCACCTTGCCTATCAGTTCACTCTGTGGGATGAACTGCTCTGAATATGAAGCTCTACATTGTACTTGGCCACCAACTTTCCAAACGACAGCCACGTTCACAGATTGTCATCTAAACCTAGAGCACAGCAATCAACCTGGGATTTCCTTTTCATCAACATCCTAAAGGTTCTTTTTCTTTTTCTTGTATTGGATCTCCTGTCTCCTACCCCCATCCCACCTTTGTATTCATCTTTACTGGTTAATGTTTCCATTTTTATGGAACACATTTTTCAGTACCTTCTAAAGAAAGGGGAATGGGAAATTAAATTTCCCTTTTCTTACATGTCTAAGATAAAACCTGATAGCAGGCCAGGTATAGAATGGTCAGTTGGAAACCATTTTTCTTCAGATATTTGAAGGCATTGTACATTGTTTCTTGCTTCCAATGTCGCTCTTGAAAGAAAATGGTCCTCTAGTTTTGTTTTTTTTTTTTTTTTTTGCTCTTTTTGTTTTAATCTCTGAGAGATTTCTACAACTTTATATCACAACACTTTCATAAGTATTCTTTTCCTGTGATCATTTTTCTAATTTTATGGTATTCTCTGAATGTTTCTCTTCATACTGTCCAGTCTTTCTTTTATGAATACAATAGTCTCTATGATCACTGTTAGGATATTAATGTTAATTGTTTTCTTTCTGCATAATACTTGTCCTCTCCAAGTTACTTTTCTTTTTCTATTTGCTTATTTTTTTCTACCTTCCTTGTTAAAGTCTTCCCCAAATATCTGATCATCTATTTGCCTGCTCATGATGAAGACTAGCAGGAGGTGGGCTCAAAACCAGACTGAACACTCTGAACATCCAAGTGAGGACTGGCAAACTGGAACTTCACTGGAGGGAGATCTGGACAGGTATTAGGAAAACTTGCATGTCAATATCTTTGCTTTCTTATTTTATGGGAAGATCAATTTCCCAAAGGCAGATCTTTTAGTCGTCTATCAGGCAACAGAAGTTTGGTTGCCCATGCCCTGAGAGCTAATTTAAGTATGCGACAAAAACCTTGGCACTTTTATATATACATATATGCTTTTGTATGTGTGTATATATATATATATATATGCTTTTATATGTATATATATATATATATATATATATACACACACGCTTCTATATGTATATATATACACACGCTTTTATATGTATATATATATATATATATATATATACACACGCTTTTATATACATATAGGCGCATATATATATATATATATATTCTATTCATTCTTCTCTTTATGGTACTATACATTTATTCTCAACAGTCTAGCCCAGGAACAGTTTAACCTTCATTAGCATACAAATCTCCAGAGCACTACTTAGGTAATGGAGGGGAAGGCAAATGAAATGGGAGAGGTTATCTAGGAATTTGCTTTTTATATCATCTTTAACAGCAAACTGCTTCACTGCAAGTTCCATAAGTACTGCCAGTTCCTAAGTTTTTTGAAAATTTTACAGTTTAATTTTGGTTCTTTCTCAGTTTTTTCTATTTCCAGGTTAGCATTTGCTAAGTGGGTAGTCCTTGCCCATCTGCTTCCTGACTTCCAAAATGCTATTCCAATTGTTTTTCTCTCCTGTCTTTATGGTTCTATGTCTTTAAAAAAATTATCCCTTTATTATAGCTTTAGTGAAGTTTGAAAGGATCAATATTAGATACATGTATTTAATCCGTCCTCTTAAAGCATAAAACCTCCAAGAGAAATTTTATTTTATAAAAGAATAAAAATTAACAAAGTAGTTTTCAACCCAGAAAGGTAGGTTCTCTGTTATTGTGATCAGAATAATACAAAATGTGGACTAAGATCTATGACAATGGAAGATCTTCGGCTGATTACAATTTTCCCTGAAGGATGCCAAGAGTCTGGGGTAATAGAGGCTAAGATAAAAATCTAGTTATAATCAACATCACTTGTAATAAATATACTACAATTATACAGGCAAGAATGGCATGGGGCAGAAAAGAAATTATGAAAATTATGGAGTAATTCAAATGCACTATTTTATTAAAATTAGGCAATGATAATCAGTGGCTACTAACATCATGAAAAGAGACCATCAGATTTTATATACCTCCTGATGTAAGAGCACAATAAAATTATATAGCAGTTTTGGCAAAACATTAAACATAAATACATCAAGGCTCTAGATATATTTATCAATTTACAAGAAATACAGAGGCCAGACCATTTAAAATGACATATAAGGGTATAATCAGAAAAAAAACCCAAAAAACCTTTCTGTGGGAAACCCTACAAAAGAACATTCTGATAGAACTTTCAACAACAGTGGAACTGTTCTGTATCTGCATTATTCAATACATACCTACATAGGCCTAACGAACATTTGAAATATGTTTAATGTAATATTTTAAATTTTATTTATCTATGCTAAATTTTTCTTTAATTTTAATTAACTAAAATATAAATAACTACATGTGTCTAGGGGCTACCATATCAAGTCATATATTAAGACATTTCTTCAATAAATAACAAAGAAAACAAGAGAGAAAAGGACACCTTACAAAAAAGACTCAAAAATATATCTTCCAATACAGGGACCTTCAAGATGGCAGAGGAGTAAGATGTGGAGATCACCTTCCTCACCACAAATACATCAGAAATACATCTACATGTGGAACAACTCCTAAAGAACACCTACGGAATGCTGGCAGAAGACGTCAGACTTCCCAAAAGGCAAGAAATCCCCCACGTATTTGGGTAGGGCAAAAGAAGAAACAGAGATAAAAGAAGAGGGATAGGACCTGCACCTCCAGGAGGGAACTGTGAAGGAGGAAAAATTTCCACACACTGGGAAGCCGCTTCACTGGCAGAGATGGGGGTGGGAGGAGGGGAAGCTCCGGAGCCATGGAGGAGAACACAGCAACAGGGGTGCAGAGGGCAGAGCTGAGAGATTCCTGCACAGGGGATCGGTGCCGACCAGCACTCACGAGCCCGAGAGTGGCTTGTCTGCTCACCCGCCGGGGCTGGTGGAGACTGGGAGTTGAGGCTCGAGCTTTGGAGGTCAGATGCCAGGGAGAGGAGTGGGGTTGGCTGCGTGAACACAGCCTGAAGGGCGCTGGTGTGCCACAGCTAGCTGGGAGTCCGGGAAAAAGCCTGGAACTGCCTAAGAGGCAAGAGACCGTTGTTTTGGGGTGCAGGAGGAGAGGGGGTTCAGAGCACCACCTAAACGAGTGCCAGAGATGGGTGCAAGCCATGGCTATCAGCACGGACCCCAGAGACGGACATGAGACATTAACACTGCTGCTACAGCCACCAAGAAACCTGTGGGCCGCACAGGTCACCTCCCCTCCCGGGAGCCTGTGCGGCCCACCACTGTCAGTGTCCCGTGATCCAGGGACAACTTCCCCAGGAGAACACAAAGCGTACCTCAGGCTGTTGCAACATCACGCTGGCCTCTGCCCCCGCAGGTTCGCCCTGAATCCTGTACCACTCCCTCCCCTCAGCCTGAGAGAGCCACAGCCCCTAAATCAGCTGCTACTTTAACCCCGTCCTCTCTGGGAGGGGAACAGATGCCTTCCGGCGACGTACACACAGAGGCAGGGCCAAATCCAAAGCTGAACCCCAGGAGCTGTGTGAACAAAGAAGAGAAAGGGAAATCTCTCCTAGCAGCCTCAGGAGCAGTGGATTAAATCTCCACAATCAACATGATGTACCCTGCATCTGTGGAATACCTGAATAGACAACAAATCATCCCAAAATTGAGGAGGTGGACTTTGGAAGCAACTGTAGACTTGGGGGTTGCTTTCTGCTTCTAATTTGTTTCTGGTTTTATGTTTATCTTACTTTAGTATTTAGAGCTTATTATCATTGGTAGATTTGTTTATTGATTTGGTTGCTCTCTTCTTTTTTTATATATATATATATTTTTTACTTTTTTATTTTTGTGAGTGTATATGCGTATGCTTCTTTCTGGGATTTTGTCTGTATAGCAATGGTTTTACCATTTGTCCTAGGGTTCTGTGTGTCCATTTTGTTTTCTTTTTCTTGTATAGTTTTTAGTGCTTCTTATCATTGCTGCATTTTTTTTTTAGGTTTGGTTGCTCTCTTCTTTCTTTTTTTAATTACTTTTTTATTTTTTTATTCTTAATAATTTTCTTTGTTTTATTTTAATAACTTTACTTTATTCTTTTCTTTCTTTCTTTTTATTTTTTCTCCCTTTTCTTCTGAGCCCCGTGGCTGACAGGTTCTTGGTGCTCCAGCCAGGTGTCAGGCCTCAGGCTCTGAGGTTGGAGAGCCGAGTTCATGACATTGGTCCACCAGAGACCTCCCAGCTCCACTTAATATCAAATTATGAAAGCTCTCCAAGAAATCTCCATCTCAATGCCAAGACCCACTCAACGACCAGCAAGCTACAGTGCTGGACACCCTATGCCAAACAACTAACAAAACAGGAACACAACCCCACCCATTAGCAGAGAGGCTGTCTAGAATCATAATAAGGTCACAGACACCCCAAAACACACCACTGGATGTAGACCTGCCCATCAGAAAGACAAGATCCAGCCGCATCCAACAGAACACAGGCACAAGTCCCCTCCACCAGGAAGCCTACACAACCACTGGACCAACCTTAGCCACTGGGGGCAGACACCAAAAACAACGGGAACTATGAATCTGCAGCCTGTGAAAAGAAGGCCCCAAACACAGTAAGATAAGCAAAATTACTAGACAGAGAAACACACAGCAGATGAAGGAGCAAGGCAAAAACCAACCAGACCAAACAAATGAAGAAGAAATATGCAGTCTACCTGGAAAAGAATTCAAAGTAATGATAGTAAAGATGATCCAAAACCTTGGAAAGAGAATGGAGAAAATACAAGAAATGTTTAACAAGGACCTAGAAGAACTAAAGAGCAAACAAACAGTGATAAACAACACAAAAAATGAAATTAAAAATTCTCCAGAAGGAATCAATAGCAAAATACTGAGGCAGAAGAATGGATAAGTGGCCTCGAAGATAAAATAGTGGAAATAACTACCACAGAGCAGAATAAAGAAAAAACAAGGAAAAGAATCGAGGACAGTCTCAGAGACCTCTGGGGCAACATTAAACGAACCAACATTTGAAATATAGCGGTCCAGAAGAAGAGAAAAAAAAAAAAAAAAACACTGAGAAAATCTCTGAAGAGATTACAGTTGAAAACTTCCCTAATATGTGAAAGCAAATTATTAGTCAACTCCAGGAAGAACAGAGAGTCCCATATAAGATAAAACCAATGAGAAACACACCAAGACACATATTAATCAAACTATCAAAAATTAAATACAAAGAATAACTATTAAAAGCAGCAAGGGAAAAGCAACAAATAATATATAAGGGAATCCCCATAAGGTTAACAGCTGATCTTTCAGCAGTAACTCTGCAAGCCAGAAGGGAGTGGCAGGACATATTTAAAGTGATGAAAGGGAAAAACCTACAACCAAGATTACTCTACCCAGCAAGGATCTAATTCAGATTCAACAGGAAAATTAAAAACTTTACAGACAAGCAAAAGCTAAGAGAATTGAGCACCACCAAAGCAGCTCTACAACAACTGCTAAAGGAACTTCTCTAGGCAGGAAACACAAGAGAAGGAAAAGACCTACAATAACAAACCCAAAACAATTAAGAAAATGGGAATAGGAACATACATAATGATAATCACCTTAAATGTAAATGGATTAAATGCTCCCACCAAAAGACAAAGACTGGCTGAATGGATACAAAAACAAGACCCATCTATATGCTGTCTACAACAGACCCACTTCAGACCTAGGGACACATACAGACTGAAAACGAGGGGATGGAAAAAGATATTCTATACAAATGGAAATGAAAGAAAGCTAGAGTAGCAATTCTCGTATCAGACAAAATAGACTTTAAAATAAAGACTATTACAAGAAACAAAGAAGGGCACTACATAATGATCAAGGGATCAATTCGAGAAGAAGATATAACAATTGTAAATATTTATGACCCAACATAGGAGCACCTCAGTACATAAGGCAAATGCCAACAGCCATAAAACGGGAAATCGACAGTAACACATTCATAGTAGGGGACTTTTAACACCCCACTTTCACCAATGGACAGACCATCCAAAATGAAAATAAATAAAGAACACAAGCTTTAAATGATACATTAAACAAGATAGACTTAATTGATATTTATAGGACATTCCATCCAAAAACAACAGAATACATTTTCTTCTCCAGAGCTCATAGAACATTCTCCAAGATAGATCATATCTTGGGTCACAAATCAAGCCTTGGTAAATTTAAGAAAACTGAAATCATATCAAGTTTCTTTTCTGACCACAATGCTATGAGATGAGATACCAATTACAGGGAAAAATCTGTAGAAAATACAAACACAAGGAAGCTAAACAATACACTACTAAACCAACAGATCAAGGAAAAAATCAAAGAGGAAATCAAGAAATACCTTGAAACAAATGACAAAGAATACACAATGACCCAAAACCTATGGGATGCAGCAAAAGCAGTTCTAAGAGGGAAGTTTATAGCAACACAATCCTATGTCAAGAAACAAGAAACATCTCAAACTAACAACCTAATCTTACACCTAAAGCAATTAGAGAAAGAAGAAGAACAACAACAAAAAAACACCAAAGTTAACAGACGAAAACAAATCATAAAGATCAGATCAGAAATAATTGAAGAATAAATGAAGGAAATGATAGCAAATATCAATAAAACTAAAAGCTGGTTCTTTGAGAAGATAAACAAAATTGATAAACCATTAGCCAGACTCATCAAGAAAAAATGGGAGAAGACTCAAGTCAATAGAATTAAAAATGAAAAAAGAGAAGTAACAACTGACACTGCAGAAATACAAAGGATCATGAGAGATTACTACAAGCAACTATGTACCAATAAAATGGACAACCTGGAAGAAATGGACAAATTCTTAGAAATGCACAACCTTCCAAAACTGAACCAGGAAGAAATAGAAAATATGAATAGACCAATCACAGGCACTGAAATTGAAACTGTGATTAAAAATCTTCCAACAAACAAAAGCGCAGGACCAGATGGCTTCACAGGCGAATTCTATCAAACATTTAGTGAAGAGCTAACACCTATCCTTCTCAAACTCTTCCAAAATATAGCAGAGGGAGGAACACTCCCAAACTCAGTCTACAAGGCCACCATCACTCTGATACCAAAACCAGACAAAGATGTCACAAAAAAAAGAAACAGGCCAATATCAATGATAAATATAGATGCAAAAGTCCTCAACGAAATACTAGGAAACAGAATCCAACAGCACATTAAAAGGATTGTACACCATGATCAAGTGGGGTTTATCCCAGGAATGCAAGGATTCTTCAGTATACATATATCAATCAATGTGATAAACCAAATTAACAAACTGAAAGAGAAAAAGCATATGATCAGCTCAATAGACGCAGAGAAAGCTTTCGACAAAATTCAACACCCATTTATGATAAAAATTCTCCAGAAAGTAGGTATAGAGGGAACTTACCTCAACATAATAAAGGTCAGATATGGCAAACCCACAGCCAACATCATTCTCAATGTTGAAAATCTGAAACCATTTCCACTAAGATCAGGAACCAGACAAGGTTGTCCACTCTCACCACTGTTATTCAACATAGTTTTGGAAGTTTTAGCCATAGCAATCAGAGAAGAACAAGAAATAAAAGGAATCCAAATTGGAAAAGAAGAAGTAAAACTGTCATTGTTTGCAGATGACATGATACTATACCGAGAATCCTAAAGACGCTACCAGAAAACTACTAGAGCTAATCAATGAATTTGGTAAAGTAGTAGGATGCAAAATTAATACACAGAAATCTCTTGCATTTCTATACAATAATGATAAAAAATCTGAAAGAGAAATTAAGGGAACAGTCCGATTTACCACTGCAACAAAAAGAATAAAATATCTAGGAATAAAGCTACCTAAGGAGGCAAAAGGCCTGTATGCAGAAAACTAAAAGACACTGATGAAAGAAATTAAAGATGATACAAACAGATGGAGAGATATATCATGTTCTTGGATTGGAAGAATCAACATTGTGAAAATGACTCTACTACCCAAAGCAATCTACAGATTCAATGCAATCCCTATAAAACTACCAATGTCATTTTTCACAGAACTAGAACAAAAAATTTCATAATTTGTATGGACATACAAAAGACCCCAAATAGCCAAAGAAATCTTGAGAAAGAAAAATGGAGCTGGAGGAATCAGGCTCCTGGACTTCGGACTATACTACAAAGCTACAGTAATTAAGATAGTATGGTACTGGCACAAAAACAGAAATATAGATCAATGGAACAGGATAGAAAGCCCAGAGATAAACCCATGCACCTATGGTCACCTTATTTTTGATAAAGGAGGCAAGAATATACAATGGAGAAAAGATAGCCTCTTCAATAAGTGGTGCTGGGAAAACTGGAGAGCTCCATGTAAAAGAATGAAATTAGAACACTCCCTAACACCATACACAAAAATAAACTCAAAATGGATTAAAGACCTAAATGGAAGGCCAGACACTATAAAACTCTTATAGGAAAACATAGGCAGAATACTCTATGATATAAATCACAGGACAATCCTTTATTACCCACCTCCTAGAGAAATAGAAATAAAAAAAAATAAAGAAATGGGACCTAATGAAACTTCAAAGCTTTTGCACAGCAAAGGAAACCATAAGCAAGATGAAAAGACAACCCTCAGAGTGGGAGAAAATATTTGCAAACAAAGTAACTGACAAAGGATTAATCTCCAAACTTTAGAAGCAGCTATGCAGATCAATCTCAAAAATACAAACAACCCAATCCAAAAATGGGCAGAAGACCTAAACAGACATTTCTCCAAAGAAGATATACAGATTGCCAACAAACACATGAAAGGATGCTCAACATCACTAATCAATAGAGCAATGCAAATCAAAACTGCAATGAGGTATCACCTCACTCCCGTGAGAATGGCCATCATCAAAAAATCTACAAACAATAAATGCTGAAGAGGGTGTGGTGAAAAGGGAACCCTTTGCACTGCTGGTGGGAATGTAAATTGATATAGC
Source organism: Tursiops truncatus (assembly GCF_011762595.2). Lineage (NCBI taxonomy): Eukaryota > Metazoa > Chordata > Mammalia > Artiodactyla > Delphinidae > Tursiops > Tursiops truncatus. The sequence continues at coordinate 66,093,939 of NC_047042.1, read as the reverse complement.
CACTATGGAGAACAGTATGGAGGTTCCTTAAAAATCTAAAATTAGGGGCTTCCCTGGTGGTGCAGTGGTTGGGAGTCTGCCTGCTGATGCGGGGGACGCGGGTTTGTGCCCCGGTACAGGAGGATCCCACATGCCGCGGAGTGGCTGGGCCCGTGAGCCATGGCCGCTTAGCCTGCACGTCCGGAGCCTGTGCTCTGTGACAGGAGAGGCCACAGCAGTGGGAGGCCCATGTACTGCCAAAAAAAAAAAAAAAAAAAAATCTAAAATTAGAACTACCATACGACCCAGAAATCCCACTACTGGGCATATACCCTGAGAAAACCATAATTCAAAAAGAGTCATGTATTGCAGTGTTCACTGCAGCTCTATTTACAATAGCCAGGACATGGAAGCAACCTAAGTGTCCATCAACAGATGAATGGATAACGAAGATGTGGCACATATATACAATGGAATATTACTCAGCCATAAAAAGAAATGAAATTGAGTTATTTGTAGTGAGGTGGATGGACCTAGAGACTGTCATACAGAGTGAACTCAGTCAGAAAGAGAAAAACAAATACCGTATGCTAACACATATATATGGAATCTAAAAAAAAAAAAGAATGGTTCTGAAGAACCTAGGGGCAGGACAGGTATAAAGAACAGACTCAGAGAATGGACTTGAGGATATGGGGAGGGGGAAGGGTAAGCTGGGATGAAGTGAGAGAGTGGCATTGATATATATGCACTACCAAATGTAAAATTGATAGCTAGTGGGAAGCAGCTGCAGAGCACAGGGAGATCAGTTCGGTGCTTTGTGCCCACCTGGAAGGGTGGGATAGGGATGGTGGGAGGGAGACGCAAGAGGGAGGAGATATGGGGATATACATATATATGTATAGCTGATTCACTTTGTTATAAAGCAGGAACTAACACACCATTGTAAAGCAATTTTACTCCCACAAAGATGTTAAAAAACAATAAAACACCATGCAGTTGGCAAATATTAAATGTTGCTGTGAAGAATTGATGATTGATGATTACTTTTCAGGTATGGATGGTAAGGCAGTCTAATTTGATTAATGATTAATTGTCTCAGTTGTAGAGTTATACTTCTTATATCTAACAGAGTGACACGACCTTCCTAGGACCTCAAAATATACATTAGATAATGAAATATTTTATAAATTTCTATACCTTACCCTCCTGCATTAAACACATTACGTGAGCCTCTCTTATTTTGAAACATGTCATTTCTTTTATACCTCCTGCTGCCAGTACAGCCAAAGGTAGTCTACATTATCATGCTTCATATTTCAGCTATCAGAGTGAACAATCTATGTTCAGTCCTAGATCTGTCTCATCAATATGCGAACTGAGAAAATTCTGGGCTTATATTTGTTTCTTCTGTAAAATTGAGACAATTGTGTATCATATCAATCAACCTCATAATTTTGTTATGATTTTTAAATAAACATTCATATGTATTAACATATCTAGATGTATAGATAGATACATACTAGATGCTATGAAAAATTGCTCTATTGTGTTTTACTTTACTTCAAAAATAAAATGTATTATTAGTTTTAAATATATATATATATCTTCCAATTATAATATATACATGTTATTTGGAATTTTATTAAAAGAAATTGTATGCAATTATATTACAAAACAATGGGGGAAATGTGAGCATTTATATTTGATGATATTAAGGAGTGTTATTTAGTATATGATAAGGATGTTACAGTTATGTTTAAATATAGTTTCCAACAGAAATACTTATGAAGATATTTACAGATGAAATTTACTGTAATGATGGTTTAGATTTGGTTCAGCGTGATCCAAGGCTGGGTGAGAGTACAGGTAAAACAAGGAATAGATGAAACAAGGCTGATAATAAGTTCACTGTTGAGGCTGGTGAAAGACATGTGGGAACACATCATACTATTCTCTTTACTCTTGAACATGCTAGAAAATTTCCACACACTCACATATTTTTTTAAACAACAATGTTCCAACTCCAGACATTCCAATTCTAATGTACATCTAGAGTTGAGGTCCTTGAGGATGAGGAAAAATATAGAGTCAACTTTTTAGGAAGAGCTCTAAGTGAGAACAGAAATATTTAAAAGACATTGTATAAAGTGGGAGAGGCCTCTTCCTTCCCCTTCAGGAAATTTTACTGCACAATTACTTTAAATTTATTTGAGGTTTTATTATAAATGTAACTTTGAGGAATCAATTTTTCAATTTCAGAATTTTGGTACATGCTCAAGATAAGAACATAAAAGTTGGAGAAGCAATCGATACAAATAGATACAACTTTTCAAAGCATTCTTATCATGCTTCCTGTCAGGCTAATGAGGACTTAACTCAGGAGAGATGAAAACTTCTGCATGTGTCTTCTGCAAGTGTCTTCAAAAATGAAACCTCAAATGTGAGCAGAGAGTATAAATACAGATATTTATCCACCATTAAGATCACTTGGGGAATCTATGAGCTTGTCAGTATGTTTTCATAATGAGGATCAGATATAGCAGATAGAATAACGTAACAGAAAACTCAGACTACAGCCTTTCTTTTACCACTGATTGAGTTATTTCTTTTCCTCTGACTGTGTAACATTTTTTTGTACACATAAGTTTAACAAGTAGTCATGCAAAAAATATTCTTAAATGAATTCCCTGGGGCCATAAAGATATACATCTATGTAAAAGCAGGTTTTACAACGACTGCAAAAGATCTAACTTTCTGATCAGTCTTTCTAAATTGCCACATGGATTAAAATCATTCTAGATGTTCAAAATTTGCAAGCATTAAATTCATGACTACAGGGTAACCTCCTCCTATTGCTTATTCATAATATTCCTACTGGGATACAGGGAAGGGAGAAAACTAGCATACACTGTGCCTGCCAAATTAAATATATTTTCTACTTTAATTCGCTTGTTAACTTTATTGTTATTATCTCCATCTTATAGTTAAAGAAAGTAGATTCAGAGACGTTAATTCATTTGCTCAATGTCACATAGTTAGTGGAGGAGTAGACCTTAAACTTAGTTTGACTCAAATCCTAATATGATTTCCATTACTCCATTCTGTCTTCTCATCTACTTTGCTTTTGTCTAGCTTTTACGTGTACATAAAAAAAGGTTTAAAAGAGAGAGTAAAAAAAAAAAAAAAAATCCAGACACATCTGTTGGGGAAGATGGTTTATTACCTAAAATAGAATGCAAATGATACCAGCAAATTTCAGAAAATGTGAATGTATTTGTTTCCTAGGCTGCCATACAAATTACTACAAACGTGGAAGCCTAAAACAACAGAAATGTGTTCTCTCACAGAGGCTCTGGCAATATCAGTGTCTCCATCTTACTCTGCCCCCACCTCTCTGGCTTGTGCTTCTGCATTTGCAGCTCTGCGCTTGGAGCCATTCTCCTTTTTCTTGAAGGGCTGCATATTTTTTAAGTCAATGAGCTCTATCAGCTCATTTCCCTCGTGTAGAATCCCAGAAGCCCAACGACCATCCTTTATTTCATCTTGTCTGGAGGCAAGAAGTCTTAAATCAAGGTACTAACAGTGCCACAGTCTCTCCAAAGTCTCTAGGGACCAATACTTTCTAGTTTCTTCCAGCTTCTGGTGGCTACTGGCAATCCTTGGCCTTCCTTGGCTAGTAGATGCATTACTGCAATCTCTGCCTCTTTCTTTATATCATCTTCTCTGTATCTTCTCCTCTTCTGTCTGTATAATCTACTTCTGACTCACTCTTGTAATGACACCTATGCTTGGATTTCAGGCCCACTCAGGCAATCCAGGATGATCTCATCTCCAGGTCCTTAAGTGTATGTGTGTACTCTGTATCTCTATGTGTGTATGTGTGTGTGTGTGTGTGTGTGTATATACATATATATATATGACTACATAATACATAATACATAAGTCTATAAAAGTCTATAGCTACATAAATCTAATTACAATTTCATAGGATTGAAAAGTGTGAAGCAAAATTTATCTTATTAATGGTGCTAAAATTCAGTACATATATGATATACCTTTTTTTTTTTTTCCTGCGGTACGCAGGCCTCTCACTGTTGTGGCCTCTCCCGTTGCAGAGCCAGGCTCCGGACGCACAGGCTCAGCGGTCATGGCTTACGGGCCCAGCCACTCTGCGGCATGTGGGATCTTCCCAGACCAGGGCACGAACCCATGACCCCTGCATCGGCAGGCGGACTCTCAACCACTGCGCCACCAGGGAAGCCCTATGATATAACATTTTAAATCTGATGAAAATAGTCTATCAATAAAATAAGTTTAATAAGAGTTAAGAAGTCTTCCACCAAAATTGTTGGGGAGTGGCTGTCAAACTGAATGCAGATATAAAACCTACTGGGAACAGCTGATCCTTAATGGAGTAGTGAGTTTATATTTGCATTCACTGCTCTGTCACTGTCTATAAAAGCTATCAGATATTTGTTCTTTAGGTACTGTCGTCAAACCAGTTTTGAGAGATAGACAATGTTAAAGTAAAGTCAGAACATGTCAAAAAGAACTTTTTTTTTTTTAATATCACAGGGATAAGGATGGACCTAAATATATTCTGAAACTAGAGGGAATGTCTTGATGGTAAAAAAAAAAAAAAAAAAAAAAAAAAGTCTACCGATGCTGCTGCCTTGAATCATAAAGTCAACATGTTTTTTTGTTTGTTTGTTTTTATTATTTATCCTGGTTGAAAGTAAATGCACAAGTAGTATACATTTTCAATTCACTCCTGTTTTCAGTAATCTAGGTATCCAATATTTCACACTTGGCCTAATTCTACCATGTGACTGAAGACTTCTAGACAATTATTGTGTAATAGAACTACTCTCCCACAGAGAGGACTTATCTATAGTATAGACCTTGTGAGGATTATATCTGGCACACCTGTATCAGGTTCTTAATGCTCTCAGGACAAGTTACCTATTATTTAAAACCCTCAAACAACTATTGCACCCCATTTTGCTAGAAATAACTATTTTACAATAGCAGAACTTATCATTCTGTGTAATGTTTTAAAAGAAAATAATCATTTTTCTGCATATAAAACTTATTCCTGAAAAATATATGGAGTACACTTTATTTTCTTAGCTGCTGGTATGCAATGTCTCTTTGTGGAGACCTGTCTTTGTTAAGAGAATAGACTATCTCTAATGAAGCCTGAGGCCCCAGGGCCTGATTGTACTGAGATTGGTGCCTGAGTTAGAGAGAATCTAAGGAAGAACTCCTCATCTGCACATGAGAAAGGGACATATTTACTCCTGAGAGACAGTAGGGGAAGAAGATATTGGAGGCAAAGTAACAAGGAAAGGATCAAAGGAAACTATCAAGATTGGGAAAAGACAACACACAGAATGGCGGAAAATATTCACAAACTATATATCCAATAAGGATCTAGTATAATACATAAAAAGCACTTATACTTCAACAACATAAAACCAAACAACCCAATTGAAAAATGTGCAAAGAACTGAATACACATCTTTCCAAGGACTATATACAAATGGATAATAAGCTCAACATAATTCACCATTTGGAAAATGCAAATCAAAGCCAAAATGAAATACAGCCTCACAGTAGGATGGCTTTAACTAAAAAACAAAAACCAAAACAGAAAATAGCAAGTGTTCGTAAGGAAATGGAGAAATTGGAACCCTTGTACATTGCTGATGGGAATGTAAAATGGTACAGATGCTGTGGAAAACAGTTGGCAGTTCCTCAATAAGTTAAACATAGAATTACCATATGATCCAGAAATTCCTCTTCTGGGTATGTATCCAGAAGATTTTAAATCAGGTGTTCAAACAAACCTGCACACAAATGTTCATAGCAGTATTTATAATTTCCAGAAGATGAAAACAACCTAAATGTTCATCAATTAACAAATAAAATGTAGTATATATAAACAATGGAATATTATTCAGACATAAAAGAACAAAGTATTTATACATGCTACAGCATGGATAAATCTTGAAAACAATAAGCTACGTGAAAGAAGCCAGAAACAAAAGGCTGTATATTGTATGGTTCCATTGTGAAAAACCCAGAGCAGGCAATTTTACAGAGAGAAAAAAATTATTGGTTGCCAGAAGTTAAGAATGGGAAGTGGGGAGCGATTGTTTAATGGGTTTCTTTGGGGGGGTGATGAAAATGTTCTGGAATTAGGCAGTGGTGATGGTTGTACAACATTGTACTAAATGCCACTAATGGTAAATTGTATATTATGTGTATTTTATCACCATAAAAAGAAATAATTGTAAAATTAAAGTACTAGGGAAGAAGGACCAGGGAAAGAGAAATTAGGAAATTGCTGCATGACCCATGCAATATCTTCTTTTACCATGACCTTATAATACTTTTGTCTTTTCTAAAGACTGTAAAAAATCACAAGTTTCCTGGTAAATTTGGATTCCTTTTGAAAACTGGTGTCAAGGCTGAATTCTGTGCCCTGGCTCATATTATGTCAATAAGATCAGTCTATTAGGGGAAGCAGATATTTGATATCCATATTTAATTAAAAAAATATTGATCACCTGTTCTTTATCACTGTTCTAGACCTTGGGAGCTATAAAGCAATATAACAAGGTTAGTGTTAGAACTGCCCTCACAGTTATGCTTTTCTTAAAATTATGATCAATGGTCTTACTCCATGTGACACACATGGAGTTCAGATGCCCCGATCTGAAACTCAGGGTCTTTCCTTGACCAATTCAAGGTATTCCAGGACATCAAGAGACTCACTATGTCAACCCTACCAACGCAGCCCCTTTAGTAACTGGGTATCTTCCACATTAATGATTACCAGACTGAGGTTAGCAAATGCCCCCAGGTCATGGCTGGTTGCGCATAGAGTTTGAAATTCAATTTACCTAAACCTTCACAAAGACTCCAAAGGGGTTTTAAGGAATGTGCACTGTGGGACATTGTGGATTACAATTGTAGACTATTGTAATTCAGTGATCTAGAAGAATCATTAGGACTCATGAAAAGTCTGTTTGTGTCAGGTCTTCAAGCACATGCTCAAAACACATGGAATAGGAATACCTCTAAGAGTGCCTTTGTCATAAGGACATTTCAGATATAGGATTTATACAGGTGGCTAATTCTTACTAGCAAGACTGTTCTCAAACAAGGAAGAGATTTCCCAAATAGTATATCCAAATAACTTAAGTCATACTGTATTTTTGTTCTAATCCAAACTATTTATTTCAACTTTTTGTAAATGTTCATAGCATTTGGGGGAAATGTTCTAATTCATCTTTCATTACATACTGGTAATCTGCTAAATTCCCAAAGTACTGATAACTCAAATAAAGCTACTCCTAGCCTCAAAATAAAATATAATTCTCTGAAGAATTACTTGGTTACAGAAGGATTTTACTATCAGTGTCTCTGTAGAAGAATTCATTAGTTGGTAATATCACTAAGGCTGCACAAATCTGGAAGAAAGTATGAGATGAGTTGTGGTCACATTTGATTAGGTTTGGACCTGGGGGAATAATTCCATGCACCAAGGTAACAAGGGAATGAGCTCACCTGCAGGGTTTTGTCCCTGATGAATTTCCCTCTCTGCTAAACATGAATAGTTAATTTTCAAGGGGGATACAAGAAGCATATGCATACCACATTTAGAGGTGAAACTAATTTCATACTTTGCTATAAAATATATTTCAGGTCTAATCACTGAATACCAGAAAATAGCCCTTGCTTCTAAAGTCAGTCAGTAATTTATATGACTCTGACAATTTTAAATTGCCTAGCTTGTGCCTCTAAAGTGAAATTCAAAAATTAGCAATAGGAGATATACTCCTGTGAGGAAAAAATACTGCAATTCTAAATTACACATGAAATATTTATGATGATGGTGGGGTTTTTTCTTGTTTGTCTTTTTTTTTCCTTCTTCAGATTTTCAAAGGAATTTATTGGTCCTTTTACTCTTTTTCTTTGCTCAAAAATTTCCAAGGAAAGGTAATTACGGGCTAGGATTCAACCTATCATTTTAGTAGGAACAGCAAGAAGTGAGTTTAGGGAAGAATATCAAGAAAAAATAAACATTTGCTTTACGGTAAGCATTTTGTTAAATGATTGATTCACTTTATCTCATTACACATTTACAACAGCTTTTCAAGGTAGATGTAACAGGATTCTAAAACTGAACTCCCCTTGTCTCAAATTTGACTGAGGCTCTGATGGCACAAAGCAAAGCAATAGGTCTGAAGCAAATTGCAAATTGCTTGAGCACACCTACACAGGACCAGCAAAGGAGGCATCTGCCATTCTGTTTTCCAAATCTTACTTCAACATCTAATATGTAAGTGATTAAAGGGAGTAAGGAGAGAGGAGGGGAGAGGTGAAGAGAGAAAAGAGAGGAGTTTCAGAGAGAATTTCTTTGAAGAAGGGTGGTGAAGAGCCATGAGAAGGGAGATAAACCCTCCACATTTTAAGCCAGTGAGAAGGCACTTCAAGACTCAGAGAACTTGAATTTGTACCTTATGTGATATAGGAACTGGTGCCAGACTGATATCGTAACAGGTCCAAATATGTGAGTTTGTGGTTATCTAGTTGCCCCAAGAGTATAGAGGGCTGAGTTGAGAAGTAGCAGCACTTTCAGTTGTCAAACGTTAGTGTTTAAAGGAATTAATTTTGTATATTTTGATAGAAGCCATCGAGGACTTGTTTTGGATCACACCAAATAGGGCTGTGTAGAGAAACAATGGGACTCCAATATAGGGGCTCTTCCTCCAAGATTCACTCCTCCATTTATTCATTCATCTTTTCAACAATATTTACTGAACACTTACTGCAAGCCAGGCATTATTCTCGGCACAGGAGATACAGTAATGAATAAAATAGGTAATCTTTGCCTTTTAAAACCTTATATTCTATTGAGGAAAGACAGATAATAAACAAATATGTCAAATTGTGAAAAGTGCTTTGGATAAAAAGCCATGAAGGGCGGGGGGGGGGGGGGGGGCGGGGTTGGAGAAAAGTCCAGTAGAAGAGAATAAACAAGGACTCAAGGAGAGATCTGAAGTGAGCAGTTAGAAAAGATGCTTTGGCTGCATTATCCTGAGTACAGTCAGAGGTTCACAGGGAGGGAATCACTGAGAAGCCAAAAATGCCCAAGGTGAGAGTCAACTTTCAAAGTCCACCAAGCCTAGAAAATGCAAATACCTTTTCATAAGTAGGTATTTTCTCACATCTCTCCTCTCTGCCTTGACCCACCCCAATACTGGAGGAGCCAGAAGCAAACTAATGCATGAGGAGATGGAATGTGGGGGAAGAGAAAGAAGAGAAGGTTTAGCAGAAGAAAGAGAAATCGAAAAGCTGCCCATACTTGCCTTCCCTTTGTTGGTTTCCACACTGCAGTATACTCAAGGCATGGGAGGAGAGAAAGTGTCTTAAGCTCACGTGAAGGTTGGAATTCTGACTGTTCAACTGCAAGAACATTTTAATAAAATGAAAATGACTAGAAGTGCTTACAAGACTATTTTTTTTAATCCAAGAGTGACTGGAGAAGTCATGGGAATTCTCTGAGATTTCATGCTAGGAGAGACCAACAACTAATTCACCAAGGTGATCTCAATGGAAGTGGGAGAAAAATAATGTTTAATGATTGTACCCTATTGAGTTCTGCTCTTTCAACTTAAAGGTAGCAGTCGGTAGCACTCCATAGCAGAGAAACAGAAGCTTACAGAGTGAATTAACCTATTCAAATTCATACAAAACTATGAAGTAGTGAAGCCCAGAAGCAAATATGGGAAAATCAAAGGGATAATTGACTTGTCTGGAAGAGGCATTCTTTGGCTCCAATGCCTCAAAGAGAAAGAACATTCAAGAATAAGTATTTCTTTGTGAAAGACTCTTTTTCTTTAAGGTCTTTTATGGACCAAACAAGCTGAGGTTCAACCAAAGTTCCATGTTGAGGAGAGGAATATTTCTTCACCAAATGTATGATCCTGAATGTGGTAACATCATTCTCCCACTTCCATAACATGATTGGTCCATCTTATCTTTTGCCCACTCCTTTGTCCCATAATGCTCAACTTGATATTTGCTCATTAGAATTGTAGGGTATAGTTCTAAACTGATAGTGATATTGACATAGTCCTTAGATTTAAAATGCACTTTCATGCAAATAATTATTTGATCTCATAATAAATTATAAATTATGAGATAATTTATCATAATAATAGAAAATTAAATTAAAGCTAAAAGAGAATAAAACTAAAGCTAAAAGAGTTTGAGTGAATTGCTCAGAGTCACAATGTTACTGTTAGAGACAGACCTTGAGCACTACTCTTCTAGCTCATCGTTTAATGTTCTTTTTCTTTTTTTTTTTTTATAACTCATAGTTTAATGTTTGGGTTTTTTTCTTATAAATTTATTTTATTTATTTATTTATTTATTTTGGCTGCGTTGGGTCTTCATTGCTGCACGCAGGCTTTCTCTAGTTGCGGTGAGCAGGGGCTACTCTTCGCTTCAGTGCACGGCCTTCTCATTGTGGTGGCTTCTCTTGTTGCGGAGCATAGGCTCTAGGTGCGTGGGCTTCAGTAGTTGTGGCATGAGGGCTCGGTAGTTGTGGCACACGGGCTTAGTTGCTCTGCGGCAGGTGGGATCTTCCCAGACCAGGGCTTGAACCCGTGTCTCCTGCATTGGCAGAGGGATTCTTTACCACTGTGCCACCAGAAACCTTAGTTTAATGTTCTTAAGGGAGACCTAAGAAGACTAAAGAAAGCACTTTTACTGTAATTGATAAAAATAATTTAGATAACCATTTGTGTCAAAAATAGATATGCCAAATAATTCACAGTTTTCACCACTTTTAAATTTAATATTTTCTATAATTTAGTCTCTTTTCCTTTATCTATACCAATTCCTGCTAGGACTTTCTACTGAGAAGAGTTGTTTGAAAGTCTTTATTAAATTGCCTTTGGGCTCTCCTAATTTCTAAGAAAAAAACTAAGCATTTCTCTAGGTAACTTTTACAGCCTATTCCCAATGCTTCATATGTGGAGAGAAAATTCAGTTGCCTACTTTTGTTTCTTGAAGGAAAACAACTAAGTCTTTATCTACAAAATTCTAACAATCAGCAAATATTGAAAATAACTCAGTCAATGGATTTCAAACTACAATATTCAAAACAAACATATATCCTTTATTTGATGAAGACAAAGTTCTCGCTCTCTCTTTATATACAGCTCTAAAAATCTTGTAATAATGATACACTACACTAGCCATACTTAATATGTGTTCATGTACAATTCTATTCATCCAAGTCTTTTTCCCTACTAGAACAGTCTAGTTCTGACAGCAACATGAAATCTATTATTATACTTGTGATTTATTTTTAGTCACCTTCTCTTTGCTCTTCAAAGAGATTTTTTGCATGTATTTAGTTGCTGGTTTCTGATTTGTTGTTGGTTTGTGTGTGTGTGTGTGTGTATGCATGTGTGGGCACTACTCTGTTTCATCCTTATCATATATTGTACCTTTTTTATCTTTTTTTCATTATGCAATTTCCCTCTGTATTATGTTTAGTGCTTTGACTCCTCTTTAACATAATATTGCAGTACCTATTTTCCTGTTGTTTGAATTTTTCTAGTATTTCTCTATACATGCCTTATTTTCAACTCTAATAAAACGTGTGCTTTTTGCAGAAATATACCTGTTTTTAATTAAATCTGTTATCAGTTCATTTGCATGTAACATAATGACTGACATATATAATTTCTTTATGCCCAACTTATTTATACCTATCACATATTTTGTGTTATTCTTTCTTCATTTTCATTTTCCAAATTTTTGTTGATTTGGCAGAGTTATTACTAATTATTTATTAACTGGGAAGTTTTGCCCCACGTTTTGATAACATGAGTAATTACCTTTCTTTTATTGCTGGTATAGGCAAGCACATATTTCTCTATAAGTATTTAAAAATAATATACCAAATACTTCTCCTACCAAGATTCACTCTTTTCTATGTCAAGAACTCCTAGACCTCATCTGAAACTGCTTCACTCCAAAAAGATGGGATCTTTAAAACATTTTCACATTATCCCCTTTTCCTCTTATTTATTCTCCATTTCTATCATTAGTAAGACACACACTTTGAATGTTTTTACTTTTTTACTTCTCCCTCGTCCCTCACCATTCTGAACGCTGGTGATTTTGCTGATATGGTTAAACTTTTAGTTGTACACTCTATATATTTTCCTTAAACTATCCTTTTTCTCCAAGAATCCTAGAGAAGCACTATATTTACACTGGCAAAAGATTTACCCTGACTCTTCCTTATTAGCTCACATTTAATTATGTGTAGAAAATTGTGTGTAAGAGGTGTGTGAGTGTAGAGAGAGAGATCTACTATGGATTATTTCTTACTTGATATGTTTTATGGGTATTTTCCTCAGAAGGGAGCAAATGTTAAATACTCTGAGTTCTTGCATCTCCTCCTCATTCATTTACTGTGATGGCTGAATGACATCTAGGTTGAGCATGGTAATCCTGAGTTCTAGTTCTTTTCTCCCAGTAGTCTGTAGATGATTTTTTATTGTCTTCTGGCTTCAAATCTTAGATAAGTCCAATATCACTGTAACCTCTTTCTGAGCCAGTTGTAGGTAACTTGTTTTTTCTCCCTGGAAATTTATGAAACTATAAGATTTTCTCTTTCTCAGCAATTTTACCAGAATGTTTCTCGATCTTTTTTTTTTTTTGCTTATCGTTCCATACTAGAATTCAGTACAAGCAATTAAGCTGTAAACTTGCTCTCACCTTAAGAAAAATTTTTCTATTGTTTGTTGTTGTACTTCTTCTCCTCCAAGTGTCACTTTCTCTTTTTTGAAGGCCTATTGTTTTGTACATTAGTGCTCCCAGAGTTATCCTTCAAGACTCTTAACTTTTCCATTATGATTTCTATTTTCTTGTCTTTCTACTTTGTAGTTTGATATGTATTATTCTTGATCCCCTACTGCAAAATATTTTAGTCTCAACATCCTTTAATTCATCTAATACATTGTTTAGTTGATATAGCATGAGATTTTGTTGCTTAATTTCTTTTTTTTTGTTTTGTAGGTGCCATTGTATCTATATCAAGTTATTTTAATTGTTGTCTAGTTCCAGTGTTTCTTTTTCAGAAACTCTGTACCTCTGTGTATGTCTATATTTCTGGGTATCTCTGTCTGTGCCAACTCATCTTCTTCTCTCTGGCTGATGGGTTCAAGTTATTTGGGTTATACTCTTCTTTGTCGGCTCTTTGAGGTTCAAGTCTTACTGCTGGAGTATATTCAGAGGTGGCAGGCCCACAAGTGGTGGAAGGCAAGGTGTTTTTTTCCCTTAAGGATTTTGATAAAATTAAAGACTCCCACCTCCCTGCAGAGGCATCTAAAAGAAGTTGCCCCACTTTCTGGTCCCTCTGTCCTCTCCCCACCTTACGAAATTGGAAGACTCCATTCACACACAAATTTCTTTCATGGCTTCTTAGGAATCAGGAATGCCAGATGCAATAATGCAGCATTACTATCAGCCATTCCTCAGATTATTTTTGAGGACAAAGATCTACTGCTTTCTGGTCCTCACCCCAGATGCTCACAAGATGCTCACTTAGCTAAGAAGGGAGAAATTCCAATACCAGTTGACTTTACTAAGACCCAGAAGAATCCAAGATCTCCCTTTTACCTTTTGACTCAGTAGATGCTCAGAATCTTTTTCCCAAAGAAAACCTCCATAAAAATAAAATCAATCCTTGCTTTTTCTCTATCATAGCTTCCACACATGTTGAATAACAATATTCTAGTTTTGAAGAGGACTTTGAGATTATTTTATTTCACACATGAGAAAACCCAGGAGCTAAAAATATAAGGGTTATGAAGACAGTTAAAAAAACAGACTTTTAGGCAATTATGCCATGACATCACGTGATGCCATTTAATATGCCATTGCTCTGAGCTGGTTATAATTGAGCAGCAGTTACAAATCAACAGACTCTTAACTAGACGACTGAAGATTCCTTGTGGAGAATGGACTTTAATGCAACGTTTCAAATCTTTTTTTGGAGTAACGCAAGTTAGATAAAAATGTTCTAATTTCTAAAGTACGGTAATTAATTAGTAATTAAATTATGATTTATTATTGTAGGTGTGGGTTGGTGTAGGTTTAGAAAAATCATGTAGGTTTTTCCAAGTTTCATGTTAAGATTCACATTATAAAAGTAAACAGAGAAGTAGAGTCAATAACTTGATGGTCATGGAGAAACCCAAAATATTACCCCTAGGAAGCTTGTATTTTGCAACCCTCTTTAAGCAAATATGTGTATACGTGTTTGGGTGTATGTGTGTGTGTGTGTGTGTGCATATATGTGGTTTAGACTTCCCTGTTAGCCATTTAATTGGCTAATGCTAATGGTGGAATTTACCATCAGGTAAGGAAACTATTATTTTTTAAAAATTCATGAATATGCAAAAAACTTGTTAAAGTTTGAGGAACTATAATCAAATTAGAGAAGGTGAGGCTGCTTTGCTAATCCCTACAAAGTATATGGAATCTAGTCAATAGTAATAATCACACAGGGATCTATCAACATGAATACAATTTAATTCTCAAATATTTTTGCTGCCATGTTAGATAAATTTACAATTAATGTATGAAGCAAAAATGTCATTCATTCATCATTGACATGACATTCATCATGTCTACGAGTTATTTATTCCTGAATTAAATAAAGTTGATAAATTATTATTTCCAAAAATAAGAAAAAGGGTCATCACACTTTGCTAAAATGCACTTCATATTCTTCTGGAAATAACATTTTTATGATATAAGTAAAATTATGTTACTCTCTTTGAATGGCTCAAAACAACAAAAGATAAAGAACAGCAAAGTTTTCATTTATGTGGAAGATATTTAAATTTCACAAAGATATGAAAAACCATTTAATGTATTATTCATTTTCATCACATATATATTCTGATCACCTCCTATTCACCCCACTGATGAAGGAGTGCCCTACACTAAACAGTACTAGATAGCCAAACACATAATACCCAACATTGGTCAAATGAACTTGATAGCAGACTGTTAGTCACATATACTCACAGTCTAGGGGAGAAGGACACTGCATGCTATTCAAGGCCACACAGGGTTTGCACTTGAGGACAGCATGAACAGGACTGTGCAAGCAGATTCTATAGTAACAAGAGGATGAGGTGTCCCGCGGGAGGATGTGATTGATTTGTTTAATTCCACAGGCTGGAAAAGTTAGGTTGATGACCAGTTGGAGTATAGTTCATCTGGCTCATAGCAGGCTAGCCAGGTGGAGAACCTTTCCTGCTGGGGAGATTGGAGGAGGAATGCATATTTGGCAAGAGCAGAGGAGCTCACGGTTAGGCTTTTTGGGGTCCTGTGAGGCCCAAGATATCAAGATAGCACTTAGAATTTTAGACTGTACAATACAGTGTGTTAAATAACAATTTAAAGGTATTGGTTTCTCAATGCTGGATCACTGAAACCAGACATTAAAATGATAAAGAGACTTATGATAGTCACAATAATAATAGTCATTTTTTTTACTGCAATGATCTTTAATGGGGAATTCTTAAACTAGATCCATTAGATAATTCTAAAAGAAAATCCAAGTGTTAGCAACTTTGGCAACAAGGTATCAAATACAGATTTACGTGTGAATTTAGAAACTTGTGCTGATATAAAGAACTGCATTTGTTGATATGACAGTAAATCTTCTAACACTATTATATATTATTTTCTTAAATCTTTGTTTATTCTAATGAAAATGTCTTTCTTTCTATCTGCATACCTCCAAGAATCATGCCAAAAGACAAGATGTTACCAAAAAAGTAGGTAATATGTATAATGGATGCAATTATCTAGCTTTGCTAATTGTAATCACACAAGGAAAACAAAGCCATTTGGGAAAATCTTTTTTCAAAACTATATGTAAAAGCAACTTAAATTAAAATTATGCAAGATCAGTATCCAGAGAGAATGATATTAGTACACTTAGTGGAACATTAAAGTTTTTCCAGTTATTTGTTTTTATAAATATATGGAAACTTTAATATCCTTGCTGATATACCACACACAGGTCAAAATATATATTAATATTTTAAATAAATGTATGTGTTTACCTGTGTACAGATGTGTAGATAAGGATTATACTTAAATATAGTAAAATAAAAATAATATATTGTAACTCATGTGATGTGGTTTATATAAAAGTGGGCACAGATGACACAGAGCTAAGTTTAAACTCAAGTGATAGAATTAGCTTCATTAAGTTTTGCTCTATTTTTCTGTTGAGATGATCTCTTAGAAAGACTCATGAAACCATGCTAAATCAGACTAGGAGCAATGTGGAAGGGGTAAAGTTAAGTGAAACACGGATATGATGAAATCTGATTTACAGAGCGCACACATGCCATCCAAGCAGAAAATGTTAAGTCCTCTATGTTGAAAAAGGGAGAAGATTTCAATCCCCTATTCCCTGCAGGCATTAATTTTTCATTTTTATTATTCTTTGGATTAACATTCAGATTTGAGTTGTTCTATGTTTGCTTTGATATACTCAAAACATTGTCTAATAAATAAATGTATCACATTGTGGTGATATATAGTAATATGTATGTATTATATTTGTTTTCTAATCATTTTGCACAAGCTTTAAATTTTATCATATTCTCTGTATAGCAATGAAGTCATTTCCATTGCAAACTTGTAACAATAATGGACAGCAACCTTCAGGGGATACATTTCTGAGAAATTTATTCCCTCATCTTGCTCAGCCACCCAAAGAATGAATTTGCTTTCATGACAGATAAAGACTACACTGATCAATTTAAAAATGGTCTTGGGGCGTCACAAGTCAATAACAGAAAAGGAAAACTCAAGATAATAGTATTTCTTTTCATTAGGTTGGTAGATGGCATTCCAGATTTACGCATCAAAATTGTCTCTTTAACAATTATTAAATAACCGTAAGCATACATCTTGGTTGTGTGGGTACTGTTTTATACTGAATAATCAAGACAAAGATAAATTCTATTTGACTGCAATGTGGTTACTTTACAGAAATATGATTACCAAAAAGTATGTGAAATTTAAAAGACAGAATATACTTACTACAAAGCATAATATTCTACACTGAAATCTAAAACTGCCATATGATATAATTTTAAATTATTTTTTTAGTATAAGAGTTCTGCAATAATAAGACATTTCATAGGAATGATTTGTTGTTCTTGTTTTGTTTTTTAAACTCACTTGAGCAATAAGTAATAAGAGTGGTGTTCTACAAAACTGTCATGGGAGAAGACATACATTTCATAGGCTATTTTAAATTCAGCGATGGTGAAAATTTTTTGTTGCAAAAAGTGTGCCTTTCAAAGTAATTTGAGATAAACTAAAATTATAGCATTTTCAAGGGATTTTTCCCTGATTGCTCTCATTTTCTCTGAGAGTGTTATATATGCCTGAATTACATACAATAAATGGAAAAGTGTTTCTTTTAGAGAAAGTTCCAAAACATTTCTTTAGAAATGTGATTTCAATGTTTTCCACATTTGAGAACTTGTTATACTCCTTCCTATCACTCAAATATCAAATTGAAATATATTTTGAAGTGTTACTTTTGTGAAAATTACCAATGACTTTCTTGAAAACTGAAAAATTTAAGTAATTTAGTGAAGAAAAAAAAACCTATCTGATGTAAACTCCATTTGATTGTCTGAATTTTTCACCCTTCATTGGTTTTGGTAGATGCATGCAAACATATGTCTACACTCTTTTGAAGCGTTTGACATAGTACCCATGAAATATGTCAAGTCAACATCATTTGTACAATTTGGCTATAAAAGATGATTTTAGATGTAAACTAGATGTATTCCCCATTCCACTCCTCAAAACATCCCAGTTAAGGTGACAAGTTCTAACCGTGTTTGATAAAATGCTCCCATGATCTTAAAAGTATGTTATCATCCATATGCCAGAGTACTGGAAAATGTCTATTAATTTGAGTTCTAACGATCATGTGTATTTCTACGTACTGAAAATTACAATCCAAGAGGAAATTAAGGAAAAAATTCATTTACAAGACTATAAAAAAGAAGAAAATACTTAGAAATAAATTGACAAAAGAGGTTCAAGACTTGCATACTGTACTACATTAATATTTTGAAAACTATAAAACATTATTGAAAGAAATTAAAGAGGACCTAAATAAATGGAAAGACAATCTGTCTTAATGAATCAGAAGCCTTAATTTTAAGGTGGCAGTAATACTCAAAATGTTCAAGAAATTTAATGCATTCCTTATTAAATTTCCATCTGCCATTTTGCAGAAATGTAAAGGCTAATCCTAAAGACCATATGGAATTGCAAAAGACCCTGAATATGAAAAACAATATTGAAAAGGAAGAACAAAGTTGAAGGACTTACACTTCTTGATTTCAAAACTTATTATACAGCTACTATAATCAAAACAATGCCATACTAGCATGATAGACATACAGATTAATGGAATAAAATTGAGAACCCCAAAATAAATACATAATATATGGTCAATTGATCTTCTCAAGATGCCAAGACCATTCAATGAGGGAAAGCATTTAACAAATGCTGGGAATACAGGATATCCACATGAAAATGTAGGACGTTGGACACTTACCTCATATCATAACACAAAAGATAACTCAAAATGGATAAAAACATCTATATCTAAGAGTTAAAATTGTACAAATCATAAAAGAGAATATAAGAATAAATCTTCATGACCATGGATACTTATACATGACACCAAAACACAAGCAAAAAGAGAAAAAAAAATTGAACTTCATCAAATCAAAATTAAATTTTTTTGTACTTCAAAGGACACTAGCAACAGAGTGAAAAGAAAATCCACAAAACGGGAGAAAATATTTACAAATCTTAAATCTAATAAGGGTCTAGTATCCAGAATATAAAAAGAACTGAAAACTCAACAGCTAAAAGACAAACAATGCAATTTTAAAACGGGCAAAGGATTTGAATAGACATTTCTTCAAAGAGGATAGACACATGACCATGAGCAATGAGATGCTCAATGTCATTAGCCATTTATTCCAAATCAAAACCCATGAGGCAATTTCAGACCCACTAGTATGGCCATAATTTTAAAAAAATGATGATGATGATGCAGAGAAACGAGTCCTCATACATTGCTGGTAGGAATTTAAAATGGTACAGCTACTTTAGAAAACAGTCTGGCATTTCTTCAAAAAGCTAAATATAGAATTACCATATGACCAAGCAATTTTACTCTTAAGTATTCACCCAAGGAAATTAAAGACATGTTCAAGTAAAAATATTAAACACAAATATTCATAAGAGCATTATTCTTAATAGCCAAAAAGTGAAAACAATCCAATGTCTGTCAACTGGTAAATGGATAAACAAAATGTGGTATATTCTTACAATGGAATGTTATTCAGTTATAAAAAGAAATGAAGTATTAAACAGCTACAACTTGGATGAATATAGAAAACATTTTACTAACCGAAAGAAGCCGGACACAAAGGTCACATATTGTGTGATTCCTTTTACATGAAACATATAGAATGAGCAAACTCATATAGGTAGAAAGTAGATTAGTGGTTTTCAGGGGCTAGGAGAAAGGGGGAAGGGAATAGGGAGTAACTGTTAATGGGCAGGAGATATCTTTTGGGGGACAAAAATATTCTGAAATGAGACAATGGTGATGATTGTACAACATTGTGTATGTAAAAAAACCCCGCTGAACTGTATAATTTTAAATGGTTAAAATGGTGAAATTTATTTTACATAAATTTTACCTCAATTTAAAATAATGGAGTGAAGTAGTGATGTATACAACAGCATGGATGAACCTAACACGATACTGTATAAAGGAAGCCTGATACATAAGAGTACCTATTGTATAATCCCATTTACATGAAGTTCTAGAATAGGCAAAACAAACATGATGACGGAAATCAGAGCAATGGTTGGTTGGGAAGAATAACTGGTATGAAGCACAAAGGGAACATTCTGGAGTGATGAAAATGTCTGACATCTTGAGAAAGGCATAGATTACACAGTTTATGCATTTTTCAAAGCTGAACAAACAATGTGATTAAGAATTATGTATTTCATTGTATAATCAGATCTATAACACTAGTTTTGATAGCATGAATTTGTTCCAACATGACTGATGTATTAGGGAATAATAGGAAAGGAACTTCGTGTTAGCTTATGCATGAAAAACACTAGCTGAACATCGAAAACAGCACCCAATTTAACTGAGCCAAATAATGCAAAAAATGAACATACTTCAAACACCTACCAGCTGTCTCAGTTCACCACATGTGTTATAAGCCAGTCCCATCCACATCTAGTGTTATAGCTTTCTAATTTCATATGATCCATTGTACTGGATTAAATAATGACCTTCAAAAATCCATGTCCATTTGGAACCTATAAATGTGACCTTACTTGTAAATAGGGTCTTTGTAGATGTAAGCAAGTCAAACTGAGGTGAACTAGTTTGGGTGAACCCTAACTCCAGTAAGACCGATGTCCTTATAAGAGGGAGATTTGGACACAAAGAAACAGATACACAGGGGAGAAGGCTATGTGAAGACAGTGGCAGAGACTGAAGTGATGTACCTATGTAATCCTAAGGATTCTGCCATCAACCAACAGAAGCTAGAAGAGGCAAGGGAGAATTCTTCCCTAGAACCATCAGAGAAAGCACAGACCTGCCTACACCTTGATTTCAAACTTCTAGCCTCCAGAACTGTGAGAGAATAAACTTCCCTTGCTTTAAGCCACCCAGTTTGTGGTAATTTGTTACAGCAGCCCTACAAAACTAATACACCCATCTTCTATCACTTCACAATAACTCATAAGCTGAAACCCTTCTGAAGCCCATTTCCAGAAGCAAACATGGGTATTTTTCAAATTAAAGTGTCTTATTTATTGTATTATTTTTTCATATCCATTTAACATGTGTAAAACTGTACTATTATTTTTACTAGGTTTCTATCGTTCCTTATGTCGCTGATATATGACATTACATATTGTGCTCTAAATCCATCTTTCCCATAAGCACTGCACTTCTTTGTTGAGCAAATTTCCATAGCACACTGCTGTGAGGTATTCTTTTTTTTTCTTTCCATTAGCACATAAGTTAGATTAGGTTATAAAATAAGGCAGGGCATATTACAGCTTCTTAGTAGCATTCCCGTTATAAAGAAATGCATTAGTTGCCTTGATTGATCATGTATATTTCCTAGGTTTTCATCTATACAAACCAGTGCATGGGTTAGGTTCCTCTACAAATAGTTAATTTTATATTTTTGGTTTCACTGTCAGAAATTAACACTATTTCCAAATTCTATAAGTTATCTTCTTAGTTCAAAACTTCCTCTGGCTATTACTTATCTCTACCCTTTTGCAGTCAAACTAATTAAAATCTAGGTTATCTACACTCTGTCTCCTCACTTCTCAAACTATCACAATCTAGATTCCATCTCTTCTACTCAACTGAATCTCAAACTCAGCATGATTGACAAATAGCTCCTGTTTTCACAAATTAGTGAGCACTATTCAGTCTTCATCTCATTCGATGGCTTGGAAGCTATTTATACCATTGACTTCTTGCTTCTTTTCATGACTCTTTCAATGCTACGAAAACCAATTTCATAACATATACTCTCATAGTCTTCCTCCTCTCTCTCTTTAGTTACTTTCCAGCATTATTGCTTGTGGCATATTTTTCTCTGCCTGTCATTTAAATGAGGATGTTCTCAAGCTACTGATTTTTTAATGCAAATCTGTGTCATCCTAGCTAACAAGATAAACAGAGGAGCTAACTTGAGCAGAGTTCTGAGATAGGCTTTTACTGCGGTTCAAGAGGAGTGATATGAAAATCATTTGCATGAGAAGAGTTATACAGCATGCTAATTCCAATTTATTCAGTGACACTGAACATACTACTTAATCTATTTTTGGTTATGTTTTTTCTATCTTCCAAATTAGTATATATTTGCTTTTTACCTTACTGAAATGCTAGAACATTTTCAAGATGTCTGCAAATTGTTTTTTAAAGCCTCTGAGAATGTGTTATGTAAGCACCAATAAATGAAAATGTTATTGTAGCCATAGCTCGCAAATACTTTTTTAATCTCTAATGTCATTATATGACATTATAATTTGGCAATGCTCACAGTTGTAAAGTGAGTTTTTAGTTTTAAATTTAGAGGCATTTACCCTAAAGTATTTCTTTCATTTTATGGTTGTTTCAATTCACATCAAATACTAACAAACATATAAATACTCTCTTAGCAAAGGTTGTCCTGGCCTGTGATAATGAATCATTATTTTCGGTTACTAAAAACCAACACATCTGGGCTTCCCTGGTGGCGCAGTGGTTGAGAGTCCACCTGCCGATGTAGGGGACACAGGTTCAGGCCCCGGTCCGGGAAGATCCTACATGCCGTGGAGCGGCTAGGCCCGTGAGCCATGGCTGCTGAGCCTGTGCGTCCGGAGCCTGTGCTCCGCAATGGGAGAGGCCACAACAGTGAGGGGCCCGCGTACCACACACAAAAAAAAAACAAGAACACATCTAACTAAAGTAATTCACTAAAAATAAGTTGTAATGTCATCTCTTTTCTACTATTCAAACCATAATCATTAGCTAGATATATTTCCAGGCCTTCATACATAAAGCTATATTCCCAAGGAATATGTTGTTGAGTGATATCTCCTTACTGAGTTCTTGAAGGAGAAGACATAAATCATAATTTTATAATCTCAGAGATAAAAGGAGCCTAGGAGCTCACCTGTGGTGGTAGAATGGCATCATTGCTAGCAGTATGGGCTCTGCAGCCAGATGGCCTGAATTTGAATTCAGTCTGCTATTTTCTGCTATTTAGTATTGACACTTGTGTGAATTGGGCAAGTTACTTAATGTTACTAAAGTTGGATTTCTCACCTGTAGAGTTAGTAATGATACCTACACTGTAAGAATTGTTTACGTTAAATAAGAATATATAAATATGCATATATATATATATCTTATAACAGTCAGTAGTATATTTAATACATATTAAATACCCAGTAAATGTTAGCTACTACTACTACTATTATTTACTCCAACTCTCAGCTCCTACGTGAGCCCATGCCATTCAGCTCACATGTGGCCATTTCATTAGGGAGATCCCACCAGCTCATGTAGAACCATGGATGGTCACTTACGTTTAGGAGATCCAATTCTCTTTAGAGGATCCCGTTGGTACAGTTTTCCTAGTATGTTGTTGCTCCACATCTGTTTCAGTGTCATCAGCTATTTTATACCAGGTATAAAATGAAAACAGTTAGAGAGAGGAGAGCTTATAGGAAGAAGAGAAAAATATTGCTCAATATATATATATAATATGATATATATATTATACCTATACTATAATTATATATTACATATATGATTATAGCAGCTAAAAAAGCAAAAGGGAAAGATTATATTGGCTAACTTCAGGCAAATTTTGGTTTTTACTGGAATATGTATTTTCTTTGTTGAAATAATAGGGACAGTAAACATATATTAAATGATAAACATGGTTGCTCTAAAATAGGTTTCTTTTCCTTCATGACTCACTCCACTTAGCAATTTTTTCAAGATTCATTCATTCAGTAGGGACCATATTTAATTCAATGTTCAACACAATACATTCTTGTTTTTCAAGAAAGCCTAAATTATCGCATGCCGTAATTTTAAAAATAGAACTCAGGTTCTTTCTACAAAAAAATAAAGATAAAATACACTGAATTCTATAACTCTCACCACTGAAGTATGAATCTAAATAAACAACAAAAAAATGTATATTTTTTTTATCCCTTGGAACTAGACAATCTCTGTAAATTTATTTTTCCTTTTTATGTTTTCTTTAATAAGAATACTTGCTGCTCCTAAAGGAGAGTTTTATTTCACTTTGGTTTGGGCAAAATCAAAAAAATATATATATAATACTTGATAATATAAAAAAATATATTAACTATCTGTATTATATCCACTTGTTCCTTGTCACTATTACTCTATGGGCTTAACATTCTCTTCAGTAATGTATGCTTTTATAAAGTCAAGAATCATAATGAGCTGTTTTTTGTTAACCAGAACAGTTTTCCCAGTTGACGCGTACATGGTAAAATCAATAAACATTTACTTTTGCCTTAGAATAGAGGAAATTTTGAAATGTTTTCTAAAATAGCAATTAATACTTCTATTTCCAAAATATTAACATAACATTATTATATGTTTTCTTTTCATCAGAATATAATTCTTTTGTTTAAATTGTACCAATATACAGTTTTTCATTTTTTTTTTAAAGAGAATAGAGTAAGTGCCTGATTATATGTGTTCCTTTCAAATAAGAAAACAAAAATAAAATCTATGATGGGAATTCCCTGCCAGTCCAGTGGTTAGGACTCTGCGTTTCCACTGCAGTGGGCCCAGGTTCAATTCCTGGTCAGGGAACTAAGGTCCCGCCAGCTGAGTAGCTCCACTAAAAAAATAAAATAAAATAAAAAATCTGTGAAAGGCTTACAGAATGAGAAGTATTCATCCAGATATGGAAAAAACTGACCTACTTGTCACCCCATTCCCTACTATAGACTACAACAAGAAGCCACTATGAAAAAAAAGTAATTTAGGCCAGATTAAAAGTGTGCTACCAAACATACTCACCAGAGCACAATTTTAAATATGTACTCTTTTTGTGTTTTGCAACTATACTTGAATAATTGTGCCCCAAGCTAAAACCTTTTTTTAACTTCTTTTAATAGTGTAACTACATAGACTGTCTATTTCTTTGAAAAGAACTTACAGAATCCAAATGAGTAACAAGAAAAGAAAAACAAAGATAAGCCATTACTGTCAGTACCCATATATTTTGACAAAGAAACACAACACTCAATGTTTCTCTCTTCTCTAGACGTCCAGCTTGCAGCAACTTGTTGATGTTACATGCATTTACTTTGTCATGAATTAAGAATGAAAGGGTTAATCAGATGCTTCCATCATTCTCTGTCTAGAAATCCAGGTATAGGCTTTATATATATTTTAGTTCTAAAGAGCTTCCCCAAAACACTTGGGACTCAATCTTTCCATCCATAAATGTCTACTATAGGATTACGCATATTCCTTTCCCTAAAATTTAAGCTGTAGGGGCCAAGAGTTTTATTATTCTGATGGCTCGTTGGTCATGCATCTTTGTCATTCTTTCCTGGAAGAACAATGTGGATCCTTCAGAATCCACTTAAATTGCTACGACTTCTTAAAAAGTCTGCCAAACTCTCTTACTATCACCCTCAGACTCCTCTGAATTACTCTGACCCCTTATAGCAATGCTTTGTAACAGCCAATTTACAAAATTATATGTACCTCTATCTTTTATAAGTATATATGTAGTTTCCGTAAGGCCTTATGTCCCACAAGGTACCTAATATGTTTGCCCATGACGAATTCTTAAAAATATTATTTGATGCACTGACTGAATCCCTGCTTTTGACTGGTGTTTGTCTCTCATCGTTGAATTTGTTCTTCTTTCAAGCTGTGCCTCATAAAACATATGCTATCTTGCTCAAAACATGGCAGGATGGCCAAATATTATATGATGAAACTCAAAGGAATTCAATTTAAACTCTTCTCCCCCCAAAAAACATCATCTTTGATTACCCTTCAGAAAAAAGAATCTAGTGCTTCATCATGTGTGAAGCTGAATATCCAAAAGTAGGCTTCTTGAAAAAGCCACATGTGTTTATCACATGGGAGAATTAGACTATTAAACTAAGATGCGAATGCTGGAGAGTGCAACAATATTTGTCAACAAACATTTTCTCAGTAGCTAAAATGTAGTGCTGTAATAGAGAGGATACAGAAAAATCCAATACAGTAGTCCCTGCAAATCAACGGATCAAGAACGTGCAATGCTATATTTTTTTACGTTTTCCTCTGTGTCTGTCTTGCCCTTCTAACCAAGCGGTTTTTTTCTGGTGAAGAGAATCTTCCATGGTACATAAGAAATGCTATTTTAACCAAGCAAGACCTTGTGTGGCCTTTCAGGAGCAGATGTTTCCGCCCCCCCCAACCCCACCCTTGCCCATGTCCTCTGCCTGCCTTTTGTCTGTAGAAAAACTTTAGTCCAAGAATAAATTTAATCAGAGAAGTGAGGAAATGGAGAAAAAAGGGAAATCAGTCAAGCAAGACAAAAAAATAATAGTTTAACCATTAAACAATGTTAAGGACCTTTAGTTCCTCCTTAAGGGCTGTAGACAATATTCTGAGCCTTGTCCCTTGAGCTGTTTTGCAGATACTGAAACCCCCACCAGGTACAAGTTAACTGTATGATGCCCACAAGCACGTAAACCTCAGACTGATTGGAACCAGAAGGTTGATGATGTTGACTCCCAATTACCTTACCACCAAACAATCAGGAGAATGTCTGGTTGGCATTCTCCTGAGCTGGTCACACACCCCACAACCCTCCTCCCTCACCCTGTCTTTAAAAACCTTTCCCTGAAAGCCTTCAGGGAGTTCGGGTCTTTTAAGTACAACCTGCCCCAGAATCCTTGCTTGGCTCCCTGCAATAAATGCTGCACTTTCCTTCACCACAGCCCAGTGTCAGATCAGTTTTACTGCAGGCAGGCAAGCAGACCCAAGTTTGGCTGGGTAACATTATGATTATTGATTTTGCTTTTTTTTTTTTTTTTTTTTTTTGCGGTACGTGGGCCTCTCACTGTTGTGGCCTCTCCTGTTGTGGAGCACAGGCTCCGGACGCGCAGGCTCAGCGGCCATGGCTCATGGGCCCAGCCGCTCTGCGGCATGTGGGATCTTCCCGGACCGGGGCACGAACCCATGTCCCCTGCATCGGCAGGCGGACTCTCAACCACTGCGCCACCAGGGAAGCCCTGAATTTGCTTTTAATGTCTGAATATAGCATCTTTCAGAAAAGTACTTGCATTTGGAAAGGGAGAATTTAGTCCAAGCAATAAATGACTAATGATAGATTTTGTTTGATTACTTGCAGTCTACAAGGGGAAGAGGAAAATACTCATTGAACATAACTGTGAGCATTGAAACCAAATCCTGGAGGTTTACACCTGCTTGGCCTACAGGTGGCAGAGGCCAACTCAAGGTTACTCCACCTGGTTCAGTTTTATCTCATGCTACCTTCTCTGTTATCATATTGCCCTTGAATCCTTCAGGCACATCCGACCTATCTCCCTGCATCTAGTCTTGCCCTTCTTCAATCCATCTTTAAAGAAAAAAATTCAGAATATGTCACACCCTTGATTAAGCTAAGCACCACCTCCACAATAGTAACAAAGCATGGCCTCTCTCTGCACTTAAAATTCAAGTCCTGATGGCCTATGAGCACTTCCATGATCTGGCTCCTGCCTATCTTCCTGGCATCACTAAAGCTTTACTAACCCTTTTGTTCAACTCTATCAGCCTTCCTTCTGTCCTTGATCATACCCAGCTTATTCAACCTTTGGGCCATTTCACTTGCTGTTTGGGGTACCTGGAAAACTTGGCTCAAATGTCATTTCTTCAGAGAAAAGTTTGTTTCTCAGTCTAGAGTCTTTGTATCCCCCAGTGTCAGTCACTCTTTCACATCACCCTGCTTTCCTGTCTCCATAGTAGAGAGCAATGTTTAAAATTCACTTAGTGTTTATTTTTGGCTTCTCCTCTTTAGAACAGAATCTCCCTGGTCTATTCTCTCCCTAGAGCCCAGAACAGCTCCTGGTGCAGCGCAGGTGCTCAGTGTATATTGCTAAGTAAAGTTCTAGGAGCAGAAGCAACACCGTTTCTCAGTTCTCAGCCACCGAAGTCCCAAGACAAGAACAAGGGGCTGAATTTAAAACAAGGACAGGAGGAGAAAGTTAATTTCTCCTGGAAAGCTATAGAGGCTGCTGATACTCTTCCAAGATTCAGAAGCTACCGTTATTATTTGTCCCCTACACGTTGAAACAGAAAATGTCAGTGAAAATCCAAGATAGTGGGATAATTATGTAAATAAATAAAATAAAACATGGTGAATGTATCAATCCTAAGATACTTTCAATTATCACTCATTGATGTAAAAGGAAGAATCCCTGGAAATAACAAGTGATTCCTTTTAACATTAAAAAAAACCTGTGATATAAATGAATATGTACATGTTACTCCAATTAAATACAAACTACTTATAATATGCATTAATGGATCATAAAATTTCACCTCCAACTAGGAATAACCCACCTTCAAATATGCACACTTGAAGGAAGCTTAACAAGTGTGTCAGTAACCTTTAGTATTAAAGTGTCATTCGTGCTGTATTTTCTTGCCTTTAATAAATTTATTTCCCTTGTTTCCCGATAAGCCGACTGAATTTCTGGCTACGTTTCTTCCTCTCTGTCCTGAATAAGCTCCTACTGTTAGGCCCGAACCAGGCCATCCCATCTATTTGCCTGTGACCTAACCCACGTAATCTCACTGGGCTCCTAAAACCCTCTCATCTGAGCTCAT
This sequence comes from Tursiops truncatus, assembly GCF_011762595.2. Lineage (NCBI taxonomy): Eukaryota > Metazoa > Chordata > Mammalia > Artiodactyla > Delphinidae > Tursiops > Tursiops truncatus. The sequence continues at coordinate 66,065,351 of NC_047042.1, read as the reverse complement.
CAATGACAGCCTTCTCCTCCTTTAAAGGCACCCTCAGTTTAATCTTCAGGTTAGCTGAGTAATCAATGGTTCAGGTAAAGCTTATTTCGTTTTCATTTTTTTCCTATGTATGAGGATTTTTCAGCTTCTGTGTTAAAGTTGACAAGGAAAGTACTTTCATTTTAGTGCTACATTTTCATCTTTGGCTTAATCTAGAAACAATTTCACTCCTGCAAACAAACCTGGCATATTTATGAACATGAGCAGGTTATATGGTCACCTTTTATAATTCTGTCATGGAGTCAAATTGTATTTTCAAGAAAACAGAAATCTTCCATAGAGCATATGTACACAACTCTAAGCATCCTGAAAATGTGTAGCGTAAGTGAAGCTATTTCTGTTGCATATTTTATCCTTTCTGCAAAAGGAGTTTATGTTTTGTTTTTTTGCGGTACGCGGGCCTCTCACTGCTGCAGCCTCTCCCGCTGCGGAGCACAGGCTCCGGACGCGCAGGCTCAGCCGCTCTGCGGCACGCGGGATCCTCCCGGACCGGGCACGAACCCGCGTCCCCTGCATCGGCAGGCGGACTCCCAACCACTGCGCCACCAGGGAAGCCCAGGAGTTTATGTTTTTAGTGGCTGGGGAGATTCTAAATTTAATTAATGCAAGAGCATCATTTGAGTTGGCCATAAAAATGTCCACTCCAGCGACCTTTCCATCTTCTGTCACAAGTGGGAGTGATGGATTGACAAAGTGGTCCTGCACTAAATATTGCCCAAAACAATACCGGATCCTTTTGTGCATATTTACAATACAGTGAATTGAGTTGTTTAAGAAACAACCCTAGAAAGTAAAGGCTTTGAACTTTCCATCTGAAACTATTTTTTTAAAGGGGAAAGTTGAGTCATTGATACGTTGATATGATTTTAACACAGTAATATTCTACAATCAATTCACAGAGATTATATTCTCAATACCAAAAAAAAAAAAAAAAAGACAGAAACAGTCACACATCAGTCAGTTTGGAACGAACAGTCACACTGTTCGTTCCAAAGAGTGTTTTACCCAAATACTAATCAAAATGCTAGGAACAATTACTATATTTTATGTGGAGCATTCCCTCGAAGGAGCATTTTAAAACATAACGGACTCTAGTATTCACATCATCCCCTCAAGAATGTAAATAATGCCAACATTATTATTGTTTTGATTGTTAACAATCACTACTATTGGTATTACTCTAACAACTGTAATAATGCTGGTTTCTTTTCACCCTTCAGAAAACACTATTAAAAATGAGCCACACAAGAGAAAGTGGAATACATCAAAACCCTTCAGAGCACTTCATGAGGATGCCATGTCGGAGAGGGTGAGAGAAGGAGTAGGAAAGAAAGAGGCAAAGACAGAGAGGTGTGAAAAGAGAGAAAAAAATATTATTAAATACTATTAAAAATTTGGATACAGGTAGAGAAAGAGACAAATCATATGTGTGTCAAGAAAAAGGAGAAATACCATTTTCAGCTTATGGGAAAAAGGCACAAGAAAGATATAATCCTAGCACTTTTTCCTTCTACAACAATTTTCTCCTCTAGGATAAAGCCTGGAAGCCTAGAGTTTGTCATGTCCAATAACAGAGAGACCTTGGCTAAGCCAAAGATCACATGCTACTAGTTTCATGCAACTCTTAAGTTCCTAAAAATGATATCAACAATACCTTCCAAAACACAGCAATTCTCAGCCTAATCAGGCATCACTCTTCCTATGTATCAAGCCTGAAATCCTACCATTATGTTTTATTAAGCTACCATGATTTTTAAAAAGAGCATGAGGTTTCAAATAAGAGTGGAAATGACTGTGCATAATGTGATAGACAAGAACCAGGAGAAAAAAGAGTAACGCCTGGGGAGAGGAGAGACAGAAGGCAGGCACCTTTCGATATGGTGAAAGGTTACTCTGAGAACCAGAGACCACTGAGAGTGAGCATTCGCCGTGAGAAAGAACAGAACCTCTAAGAAGGAGACCACAGGTAAGTTCTATCTTCCATTTTTACCAACAGAGTAGTTCTGAAGCACAAGAAGAAAGTGTATGGGAGAATAAAGCCGAGTTCATGAAAGTTATCCTCTTACTTTCCGTAATATTCACACATGAGCCTCTCCTCCAGAAGTTTCTTATATGGTCCCATTTCCTCAAACTTGCAAATAATAGCAATGTAAAATGTCAAAACGTTGATTTTTACATATAATAACTTAGCAAAAATGTAATAAGCACCTGAATATCTACTCTAGGCTTGATACTGAAGATAGAAAGGTGACCACAAGTGTGGTCTCTCTCCTTACAGAATTTTAAACCTAGTGAGGAGACTAAGAAAAAAGGTGAGAGTGAAACACAGCCTCTTACATGAGAGGTGAGTGCAGGGTCCCATGGGAACACAGAAGAGCGTCATCAACTCACACCAGGGAACCAGTGAAGACTTCCTGGAGAAGAGTATGCATAAGCTGACTGTTAAAGAATCAGTAAAAGTTATCCCTGTAGAGAAAGAGGGACAGGGACCCTAGATTGCAGGAGTGTGATGCACTCAGAAAGTATAAGTGATTATGGTTTAGATGGAGGAGTGCCAGCAGTTAAGGCAAGAGCAATTACCTATGGGGCGGAATAAAGAAAGAATTTTCAGGCTAACCAGCAAATCTGTTCTTTATCCTGGGTATACTGAAAATCACTGTAGATTTTTTAAAATTAATTTTGAGGTATAATTTATGTACAAGAAAGTACACTCATCTGAAGCATATAATTCAATGAGTTTGGACAGACATTTAAAGATGTATAAATACAACCATAATTAAGGTCAGAACATTTCTACTACCCACCCAAATTTCCTCAAATCCCTTTGTAACTTATCCCTCCCTCCCAACCCAGCCCCAGGCAACCATTAAGCTACTCGTCTCTACAGATGAGTCGGATTTGCAGGTGTGGAATAAGAGGTTGTTCCCAGTTTGAGGCTCACATGAATAAAGCTGTTATAAAAATACCTAGGAGTGGAATATCTGGCTCATATGGTAGGCATATATTTAACATTTTAAGAAACTTCAAGTTTTCCAAAGTGGCCATATGATTTTATATTTGCACCAAACATGTATGAGAATTCCAGTTGCTCTACATCATCTCCAACGATTGGTATTACCAATTTTCTAACAGGCTTATAGTAGCATCTCATTGTAGTTTTAATCAGCATTTCTCTGATGACTAATGATGTTGAACATCTCTTCATGTGTTTTTCTGTCCATTTATATATCTTCTTTGGTGAAGTATTTGTTCAAATATTTTAGCCAATTTTTTGTTGTTGGGGGAAGGAGTTGTTGGTCATATTATTGAGTTATAGGAGTTCTGCATATATTCTGGACCTAAGTCCTCCGTTAAATATACTATTGTGAATATTTTCTCCCATTCTACATTTTGAATTTCATTTTCTTAATGGTGTCTTTCAAAGAATGAACACTTTTAGTTTTGATAACATCCAATTTATCTTATTTTTTTTCTCTATGGTTCATGTTTTTGTGCCCTATTCAAGAAAGCTTAGACATAAAAGAATTAACACAACCCTGGGAGAAAATCCTAAATGTATATTTTTGTCTATTCCATGTGCATGTAAACTGTTTATCCTCTTCTTAACTGGTTGGGATAGAAAAGAATGCATACCATAATCCCTTAGCCATATTAATTTGCTCTAAAAATAGATAACATGTCTAACATAGTAGGTGTGATCAGGGCTACCACTTGATTAAGCGGCTAGTTAAGTCTATGTTCATTCTCCAAGATCCTTCTGGTTTCTGCAGGAGGCAGACTGATGAATTAAACGAAAACACAATAGGTAATACCACCCCTACATTTTTGAGATCCTTAAAGATGGCACCAGTTTCTGCCATCCCCTCTTCCATACACATATAGCAGGATGAGATATTGTGTTTTATTTCTCCCTTAGCACATGTAGGTAGGGCGGCCTTCCCCACTATGACTGTTATTTCCCTATAGGTCAAGGACTGAAAGTAGGAGTTATTCTGTCAATTATGCCAGCCCCATTTATACATTCATAGAATAAAGAAATGACCATTGGCCAAGTATATGGACCCAGCCAACTGTAAGCCAAATTTGGCCCAAGACTCCATTTATTACCTGGTCTCCATAGCTTCCTACTCTAACATGGCTCAATGATGTCTTTCCCAGTCTTCTGTTATTAATGTCAACTTAAGACTTCTAATAATCCTCAAAATGTCTGAGTATTCCTCTTTCCCCAGGGGACATTTACCCAAGTAAATGGATATAGGTTCTTTCGGGGAAGGACTGAAGGCATCATTAAAACATTGATATATTTTTGCCATGGTTATATAGAATCCTTCCTCCTGTGGACACTGTCACCTCATTAGTCAGTGGTCTCTGGGTCTAAAACATGTCTCAGGCACCTGGGAAAAAGTTCATGGCTTTTTGTTGGGGAAATCATCCTCAGCTCACCTATCCTTGCTACGTTTTGAATTATGTACCAGTATTGTACGAGAGTATTTAGTTGCCTACCTATTTTGTCCCTAGGGATGCCATGTTCATTCAAGAACTTTGGGAAGTTTGAGCCAATATTTCTTTAAGTATTTTTTTTCCTGATCTGTTCTCTTCTTTCTTTCCACATTCTGATTGACTATATTTTAAATTTGTTGAAAATTCTCCACAAGTCTCTAAGATTTTTCTATTTTTGATATAGTTTCTGTCTCATTTTTAGATTTTTCCCCAAATCCAATGATTCTCTCTGTCAAATTTATTATGCTACTAACTAGTGCAATATTTTTAAATTTCAGATATTATACTTTTCAGTTGTAGAATTTTTGTTTTGATCTTTTTATATTTTCCATTCATCTTCTGAGACAATCTTTCCCTTCATTACTTACTTGAACATACTTATAAAAGCTACTTTAAAGTTCTTTTCCGAAAAATAAAAATATGGATCATCCAAGGGTTCACTTCAGCTGATTGTTTTTCCCCCTGAAAATGGTCACATTTTCCTGTCTCTTCATATTTCAAGTAAAAGTAGATTTTATCCTGAACATCACAAAATTTATGTTGTGGAGTCTCTAGATTTTGTTACATTGTTCTGAAGAATGTTGTTTTTGTTTTAGCAGAAAATATAGGCAATTAACTTGGTTAGAAACAAACTTTAACAACTGTTTCAACTGCAGTGGATGGCAATTCAAATCTCAATTAAGTTCTTTCATTTTTAGCATCACTGAATCTATCCTTACAGGTGTGATCTAAGCCAGCTAGACATTGGGCAGAGTTTACACATTACTATGGGTACCCAGGCTTTTTGACAAAGAAATGAAATGCTCTGAATTTCTCTCTCTCCTTTGGCCTTATCTTGACATTCTTCCAGCTTGCAGCAACCTGTTAATGTTACATGCACTTACTTTATCACTAATTAAGGAAGAGAGAGTTAATCAGATGCTTCTATCATTCTCCATCTAGAAGTCCAGGTATAGGCTTCATATATATTTTAGTTCTAAAGAGCTTCCCTAAATCACTTGGGACTCAAATTTTCCCTGCAGGAATATCTATAGGATTACCCATATTCCTTTCCCTAAGATTTAAACTATAGGGGCCAAGAATTTTATTGATTCTGATGGCTCATTGGTCATGCATCTTTGTCATCCTTCCTTGGAAGAACAAAGTGGATCCTTCAGGATCTAGTTAAAGTGGTACAATTTCTAGGAAAGTCTACCTGACTCTCTTATAATCACCCTCAGGCTTCCATGAATTTCTCTGAACCTTTCTGGAAACGTTTCATATCAACCAATGTACAAAATCATATGTACCATTATCTTTTATAATTTTATAAGTATGAGTTTACACATACCTGGGGTTTCCATTTTCAGGCTCTCTCCTTTCTGGGATGGTCCCCTCACTTTCCTTCAGCTATAGCTGCCATAAGTTCTGTCCTCTGATTCCTCTGGTCATGAAGCTAGTAGGTTTTCTATGGATGTTTCAGCTGCCTTATATCAAGACATGATTTTCATCCCCAGGCTAAAACCACAAAAACAGGGAACTCACCATTTGCCATTCCTTTTTTTCTAATTTTTGCCCCACTCCAAAAAATCTGTACACTGAGTTTAAAATATCTGTGGAATATTCAGTTGGAGATGTCAAGTTTGAAAATAGATGGGCCAAAGCTGGATTGGGTACCTCAAACTATGGAGGAATTTTTCATAACTAAATTCTCCCTTGCCTTTATCCATTATTGAAGAAGAAAGTTTAATAATCAACTTTATAGTCCACCTTAAAATTATGGACAGCCAAGTGAAACTTTATCAGAGATGCATCTGAACATATGTTGGGTGGGCTTTCTAGTGAATACTTTGCTTTCCAATTTAAAAAAATAGACTCAGCTGTTTATTCCTTCCTCCATGTTCCCTTTCTGGATGTGATGCCAGGAGATGTAGCATCCATTGCATGACTAGGAAGCAATAAGCATGAAGACAAAAGCCAATATGCTAACAACGCTGGAGCAAAAAGGCAGGTGGAATTTGGATCATTACTGACTAGAAGGTCTTCTGCAAAAGCCATAGATGGACTATCTCTGGATTTATTATTCAGTAAGTGGGAAAAAATATGCACTATTTTTTTCAGCTGTTTGTCAGATTTTGTGTAATAACTGATACTTTCCTAATTGATACTATAAATATATAGAAACTCAAGAAAGATCTAGGCAGGAAAGAAGTCAACAGGGTAGACATAGCAGTTGAAGCCACGGTTTGAATGAGATCACCAAGTGAGAATATTATACAGTAAAAGGAAAACAGGGCTGAGAACAAGCGTTGGAGAACACTGGCACTTAAGAACAACTGCTAGAGGAAAGAAGCTGCTGGAAAAAGATATATGACTATAAGGAAAAAGAATAAAAAAGAGAAAAGGATGACCTAGAAACCAAAAGAGGAAAAAGTAGGTGTCAGTGTTCAAATGCTACAAAGTAGAGCTAACCAAAGCACAGGAAAGGGTCCATTAAGTTTGGTGATATCAAAGTAGAGCATATTAGTGAAACAGAAAACAGGTTCTAATAAACCTGGCTTGCAGATAATCTGTTTCTCAGCTACAAACTGGACTGCACCAATCACCCCAGTAAATGTACCTCTCACGGTAGGCTGTTGGTCGCAGAGCCGATCCTGAAACGGGACGTGGATGGATCATTGCTCCAACTGGAAATACAATTCAAAGTGCAGGCTCTATGGAAAGGAGGACAATAGGGTCTTTCTTAATATGAAAGGCAGCATATTTTATATCCCTTAAAAACAAAAGTAACAGCTTCAGTTTAGAATGATCTACCAAGTGGGCAACAGGGTGGATTTTCTTGACCCTTTCACTTTTAAAAGAACAGCAAGATGCTAAGGTTTAATACCTGCCTGGTTCCCTGCAGCCGAGACACAGGCCTCAAGCATGCTTTGAAGATGACAGGCATTTGAGTCAGTGATGATATAGGTACAGAAAGGGAGAAGAGGAGGGGATAAAATGGAATCAGTGAAATATAGTGAAGAAAGGAACTTATTAAGTGCTCTTTTCTTCTTCTTGTCAGTAATCAATAATATGAAAATATTAGCACAAGGCAAATAAGAAAAGTTATAAAAAGGAACAACAGATGTAAAGAGTGATTAAAAGCGAGGCAGACCAACTTTCAATGTCTAACTTAGCACTCAGGGGTCTTCAGAGCTGCAGGGAACATTCCTTTTTTCTTTTTATTACTATGGAATTGGTAAGAAGGACTTGAAAATGCAAGTGAGAATTTAAAAGTCTTTCTTTCTTTCTTTCTTCCTTTATTTTTGAGAATTCTTTTAACCTAAAGAAGATGTATGGGAAACCCAAAAAGCAATTAGTAAAAGTGAAAAGATGGTTATGAACAATTAAAATCCTTTCTGCTTCATTAACTTTTCATTGTTAAATGTTGTCACTGATGAATGCCAGGCTGAGACATTGAATAGTCTCTCAAATAGCATATATATCAAGAAATGAATTGAAGACAAAAGTAAAGCAAGAGAACCCACAGAATAGGCTTATTAACAACATGACATGGGTAAAAGGCTCAGGTTAAAAGTGTATGTCTCGGTTACCAGGGTATGGGGGCAGGGCAGGGATGAATTGGGAGACTGGGATTGACATATACACACTACTATATACAAAATAGATAACTAATAAGACCTGCTATATAGTACAGGGAACTCTACTCAATATTCTGTAATGGCCTATATGGGAAAAGAATCTAAAAAAAAATAAAAAAGAGTGGATACATGTATATATATATAACCAATTCACTTTGCTGTAAACCTGAAACTAACACAACATTGTAAATCAGCTATACTCCAATAAATTTTTTTTAAAAAGTGTACATCTCTATTTTAGCATCCCACTGGGAACTTTGTGCTCACAAAGCTATATATGTGGGATTACATGCATTCTTTACATTTTCCAAATACATTCCTCACCAATATAAATACAGTACAGATGAACAGGGCAAGATACATAATTTTCAGGGTCTAATACAAAATGAAAATCTGGGGCCCCTCGTTTAAAAAGCAAGAAAAAACAATGCCTCTAATAGTACTAAAATATAATTTTTTTCCTTTCTTTTGTAGTCTTTCTCTCAACTTGTCATATTGTTTAATATTTGCTATTTAACATAATTCAAACTTTTTTAAATTAAAATTTTAAATGGAAGAAATTTTATCATTCACTTTATATTATGCAATGTCATTTTAAATGAAAATATGAGAGAATTTAACTCAGTTGCAGTATCACAAAATTATGTAATTCATATGTCTTGGTTAGTACATGTATATTTCATTCTCACCAGAATAGCAGAAACATTCCATAAAATTAATTCAACTGGTTTTATTTTACTTCTTTTTAAAATTAATTTTTAATATTTTTAATTGTGGTAAAATAAGCATAACATAAAATTTACCACCTTAACCATTTTTAAGTGGATAGTTCAGTGGTATTAGGTACATCTATATTGTACAATCATCACCACCATCTTTATTTCCTTTCTTGATAAGCATACATTCTACTGACACTCTACACTGGCTGACTGATGTGTAAGGAAGAACTAAAAGGAGAAGGAACTGGAAGCCCTATTTTTCCTTTTCATGTCCTTACTTTCAGTGTAAGTGGTTGGCTAATGCAAGGAAGTAACACAAGTAAGAAAGGGCCTGGTAGAGCTCTGTGGCTGTTTTTATTTTTCAGAATGCCATCATGGCCTTCTTTCTGCATTAGAGACAAGTCTTGGTTCAACCGGGAATGTGTGGTCTCTAGGAGCAGTCAGTAAATGCCTCCCACCCCTTACTCAGTCATAGTCTTAACATCTTACCTCCTAGTGGATTTGAGCAATACTTAACCCCCAAATATCTTGGAATTCTGCGTCATATTCAAATAAGGCAGCAAGGAGCAGAGGAGGTGCATATTATGCTTATTTCCAAGCATCTCTTCCTGTGCTCCATTTTCCCTCAGCCTTGACTTATAAACCACAAGTGAAAAGACAAAGCGGTTAAGAATTTCAGCGGGCGACAGCAGGACATTTAACCAGGCGCCAGGCTTTCCCAGAGCAAGGCCCTGCGCAGTGGCACAGGTCAGATGCCCAGGAAATGGTCACGGCCGACCAGAGAGACTAAACAGGATGCAGAGTCGCCACGTTCACAAAGCACTTTACAGTTTACAAAGCACATCTCATTTACCTCACCTGTCACATCAGTTCCGTCTGCAGGTGAGCAGCTGATATCTGCTGTTCAATTAATTAAACAAGGAAACCATTAGACTGAGGCAGCTTTAATGCCGGCAGCAAACATAAACCAAAATCTAAGCCTGTAAACGCGCCAAAGTTATGAAATTGAAGCGCTAAGAAACAATCAATCACAAAGAGCAAACTAGGCTTTAAGCTATAGCCAGGCAAACTCCTCCACTTTCTCTGAACTTGCTTAACCCTGGCTCCCGTCCTTCCCCTGGCCACCTAGCCACTTCCTGATTGGCGCTGCCCGTTTCAAATCTATTTTTGCTCAAATAAATTCTTCACATGTTTAATATGTTTCAGGTTATCTTTTAACACCTCTTACAGACTAGAGAGATGCCTGATGAGCCCAAGTTCCGTGGCTAACTGAGGGTGGAATGTGGACTAGAAGTGAGCATCCTGGTCTCTAGTTAGATCCTTTCTCAATGACCTTTCCCCTCTGAGAAGAGCTGTCAGACTGCAAAGGGAGAGGCTACACTTGTCCTGTCCTTTGGGTGCGTTTTCTGTGCAATCCCAGAGACAGAAAAAGCCACGGGTTATGGTACATGGGATATGTTAGTGGCAGAAGGGTTAAAGGAAAGAGATGATCAGAGTCAGGAGAAGCCACTCTGAAGTCTCCCAGGAGGACAGAGGCTTTGACGGAGGATTCAAAGTGAATACTGAGTAGAGGCAAAACCTGTGTGAAGAAATGTCGTCTCCAAAAAAGCAAGTGAGAACGAACAGAGAAATCGGAGTAGTATGGGAAGGTCACGATTTGCATGCCTACATGAAGTGTCGGCTGAATATGCCGTCTTTGGCATAAATTTCTTTAATTTAATTTTACAACCAATCTGCTTAAAGCCATTACCCTCCATCATTTACCTAGTTAAATCAGTGGTCTCCTTCTATACTCCTTTGTTCTAAAAAACAAACATCCCGAATCTAGGAGAAGATGCGGAAGAGTAAGACGCGGAGACAACCTTCCTCCCCACAGATACATCAGAAATACATCTACACGTGTAACAACTCCTACAGAACACCTACTGAACGCTGGCAGAAGACCTCAGACCTCCCAAAAGGCAAGAAACTCCCCACGGGGCTTGCCTGGTGGCGCAGTGGTTGAGAGTCCGCCTGCCGATGCAGGGGACACGGGTTCGTGCCCCGGTCCGGGAGGATCCCAGGTGCCGCGGAGCGGCTGGGCCCGTGAGCCATAGCCACTGAGCCTGCGCGTCCGGAGCCTGTTGCTCCGCAGCGGGAGAGGCCGCAGCAGTGAGAGGCCCGCGTACCGCAAAAGGGAAAAAAAAAAGAAACTCCCCACGTACCTGGGTAGGGCAAAAGAAAAAAGAATAAACAGAGACAAAAGGATAGGGACGCGACCTACACCAGGGAGGGAGCTGTGAAGGAGGAAACGTTTCCACACACTAGGAAGCCCCTTCGCGGGCGGAGACTGTGGGTGGCAGAGGGGGAAAGCTTCGGGGCCGCGGAGGAGAGCACAGCAACAGGGGTGCAGAGGAAAAAGCGGAGAGATTTCCGCACACAGGGTCGGTGCCAACCAGCACTCACCAATCTGAGAGGCTTGTCTGCTCACCCGCCGGGGTGGGCGGGGCTGGGAGCTGAGGCTCGGGCTTCGGTCGGAGCGCAGGGAGAGGACTGGCGGCGAGAACGCAGCCTGCAGGGGACTAGTGCGCCACGGCTGGCCGGGAGGGAGTCCGGGAAAAAGTCTGGACCTGCCGAAGAAGCAAAAGACTTTTTCTTCCCTCTTTGTTTCCTGGTGCGCTATGAGAACGGATTAAGAGTGCTGCTTAAAAGGAGCTCCAGAGCGCCAGCCGCAGCTAACAGCGCAGACCCCAGAGACGGGAATGAGACGCTAAGGCTGCTGCTACCGCCACCAAGAAGCCTGGGTGCGAGCACAGGGCACTCACCACACCTCCCTTCCGGGGAACCTGTGCAGCCCGCCACTGCCAGGGTCCCAGGATCCAGGGACAACTTCCCCGAGAGAACGCACGGCGCGTCCCAGGCTGGTGCAACGTCATGCCAGCCTCTGACGCCGCAGGCTCGCCCCGCACTCTGTGCCCCTCCCTCCCTCTGGCCTGAGTGAGGCGGAGCCCCCGAATCAGCGGCTCCTTTAACCCCGTCCTGTCTGAGCGATGAACAGACGCCCTCCGGCGACCTACACGCAGAGGCGGGGCCAAATCCAAACCTGAACCCCGGGAGCTGTGTGAACAAAGAAGAGAAAGGGAAATCTCTCCCAGCAGCCTCAGGAGCACCGGATTAAATCTCCACAATCAACATGATGTACCCTGCATCTGTGGAATACCTGAATAGAAAACGAATCATCCCAAATTGAGGAGGTGGACTTTCAGAGAAAGATTCATTATTTTTTCCCCTTTTCCTCTTTCTGTGAGTGTATATGTGTATGATTCTGTGTGAGATTTTGCCTGTATAGCTTTGCTTTCACCATTTCTCCTAGGGTTCTTTCCGTCCGTTTTTGTTTTTACTTAAAAAAATTTTTTTTGTTCTTAATAATTATTTTTTATTTTAATAATTTTATTTTACCTTACTTTATTTTCTTTTATTCTCTTTCTGTCTTTCTTTATACTTTTTCTCCCCTATATTCTGAGCCGTGTGGATGAAAGGCTCTTGGTACTGCAGCCAGGAGTCAGTGCTGTGCCTCTGAGGAGGGAGAGCCAACTTTAGGACACTGGTCCACAAGAGACTTCCCAGCTCCACATAATATCAAATGGTGAAAATCTCCCAGAGATCTCCATCTCAACACCAACACCCAGCTTCACTCAACGACCAGCAAGCTACAGTGCTGGACACCCTATGCCAAACAACTAGCAAGACAGGAACACAACCCCACCCATTAGCAGAGAGGCTGCCTAAAATCATAATAAGTCCACAGACACCCGAAAATACAACACCAGACGTGGACCTGCCCACCAGAAAGACAAGATCCAGCCTCATCCACCAGAACACAGGCACTAGTACCCTCCACCAGGTAGCCTACACAACCCACTGAACCAACTTTAACCACTGGGGACAGACACCAAAAACAAAGGGAACTACGAATCTGAAGCCTGCAAAAAGGAGACCCCAAACACAGTAAGATAAACAAAATGAAAAGACAGAAAAACACACAGCAGATGAAGGAGCAAGATAAAAACCCACCAGACCTAACAAATGAAGAGAAAATAGGCACTCTACCTGAAAAGGAATTCAGAATAATGATAGTAAAGATGATCAAAATCTTGGAAATAGAATAGAGAAAATGCAAGAAACAATTAACAAGGACCTAGAAGAACTAAAGGTGAAACAAGCAATGATGAACAACACAATAAATGGAATTAAAAATACTCTAGAAGGGATCAATAGCAAAATAACTGAGGAAGAAGAACGGATAAGTGACCTGGAAGATAAAATAGTGGAAATAACTACTGCAGAGCAGAATAAAGAAAAAAGAATGAAAAGAACTGAGGACAGTCTCACAGACCTCTGGGGCAACATTAAATGCACCAACATTCGAATTATAGGGGTTCCAGAAGAAGAAGAGAAAAAGAAAGGGACTGAGAAAATCTTTGAAGAGATTATAGTTAAAAACTTCCCTAATATGGGAAAGGAAATAGTTAATCAAGTCCAGGAAGCACAGAGAGTCCCATACAGGATAAATCCAAGGAGAAATATGCCAAGACACATATTAATCACACAGTCAAAAATTAAATACAAAGAAAACATATTGAAAGCAGCAAGGGAAAAACAACAAATAACACACAAGGGAATCCCCATAAGGTTAACAGCTGATCTTTCAGCAGAAACTCTACAAGCCAGAAGGGACTGGCAGGACATATTTAAAGTGATGAAGGAGAAAAACCTGCAACCAAGATTACTCTACCCAGCAAGGATCTCATTCAGATTTGATGGAGAAATTAAAACCTTTACAGAGAAGCAAAAGCTGAGAGAGTTCAGCACCACCAAACCAGCTTTACAACAAATGCTAAAGGATCTTCTCTAGGCAAGAAACACATGAGAAGGAAAATACCTAAATGGGAATAGGAACATACATATCGATAATTACCTTAAATGTAAGTGGATTAAATGCTACCACCAAAAGACACAGACTGGCTGAATGGATACAAAAACAAGATCCATATATATGCTGTCTACAGGAGACCCACTTCAGACCTAGAGACACATACAGACAAAGTGAGGGGATGGAAAAAGGTATTCCATGCAAATGGAAACCAAAAGAAAGCTGGAGTAGCAATTCACATATCAGACAAAATAGATGTTAAAATAAAGACTATTAGAAGAAACAAAGAAGGACACTACATCATGATCAAGGTATCAATCCAAGAAGAAGATATAACAATTGTAAATATTTATGCACCTAACATAGGAGCACCTCAATACATAAGGCAAATACTAACAGCCATAAAAAGGGGAAATCGACAGTAACACATTCATAGTAGGGGACTTTAAGACCCCACTTTCACCAATGGACAGACCATCCAAAATGAAAATAAATAAATACAAGCTTTAAATAATACATTAAACAAGATGGACTTAATTGATATTTATAGGACATTCCATCCAAAAACAACAGAATACACATTTTTCCCAAGTGCTCATGGAACATTGTCAAGGATAGATCATATCTTGGGACACAAATCAAGCCTTGGTAAATTTAGAGAATTTAAATTGTATCAAGTATCTTTTCGGACCACAACACTATGAGACTAGATATAAATTACAAGAAAAGATCTGTAAAAAATACAAACACATGGAGGCTAAACAATACGCTACTTAATAACGAAGTGATCACTAAAGAAATCAAAGAGGAAATCAAAAAATACCTAGAAACAAATGACAATGGAGACACGATGACCCAAAACCTATGGGATGCAGCAAAAGCAGTTCTAAATGGGAAGTTTATAGCAATACAATCCTACCTTAAGAAACAGGAAACACCTCAAATAAACAACCTAACCTTGCACCTAAAGCAATTAGAGAAAGAAGAACAGAAAACCCCAAAGTTAGCAGAAGGAAAGAAATCATAAAGATGAGATCAGAAATAAATGAAGAAGAAATGAAGGAAACGATAGCAAAGATCAATAAAATTAAAAGCTGGTTCTTTGAGAAGATAAACACAGTTGATAAACCATTAGCCAGACTCATCAAGAAAAAAAGGGAGAAGACTCAAATCAATAGATTTAGAAACGAAAAAGGAGAAGTAACAACTGAACTGCAGAAATACAAAAGACCATGAGAAATTACTAAAAGCAACTCTGTGCCAATAAAATGGACAATCTGGAAGAAATGGACAAATTCTGAGAAATGCACAACCTGCCAAGACTGAATCAGGAAGAAATAGAAAATATGAACAGACCAATCTCAAGCACTGACATTGAAACTGTGATTAAAAATCTTCCAACAAATAAAAGCCCAGGACCAAGTGGCTTCACAGGCGAATTCTATCATTTAGAGAAGAGCTAACATCTATCCCTCTCAAACTCTTCCAAAATATAGCAGAAGGAGGAACCCTCCCAAACTCATTCTACAAGGCCACCATCACCCTGATACCAAAACCAGACAAGGATGTCACAAAGAAAGAAAACTACAGGTCAGTATCACTGTTGAACATAGATGCAAAAATCCTCAACAAAATACTAGCAAACAGAATCCAACAGCATGTTAAAAGGATCATACATCATGATCAAGTGGGGTTTATCCCACAAATGCAAGGATTCTTCAATACGTGCAAATCAATCAATGTGATACACCATATTAACAAATTGAAGGAGAAAAACCATATGGTCATCTCAGTAGATGCAGAGAAAGCTTTCAACAAAATTCAACACCGATTTATGATAAAAACCCTGCAGAAAGTAGGCATAGAGGGAACTTTCCTCAACATAATAAAGACCATATATGACAAACGCACAGCCAACATCATCCTCAATGGAGAAAAACTGAAAGCATTTTCACTAAGATCAGGAACAAGACAAGGTTGCCCACTCTCACCACTCTTATTCAACATAGTTTTGGAACTTTTAGCCACAGCAATCAGAGAAGAAAAGAAAATAAAAGGAATCCAAATCGGAAAAGAAGTAAAGCTGTCACTGTTTGCAGATGACATGATACTATACAAAGAGAATCCTAAAGATGCTACCATAAAACTACTAGAGCTAATCAATGAATTTGGTAAAATAGCAGGACACAAAATTAATGCACAGAAATCTCTGGCATTCCTATACACTAATGATGAAAAATCTGAAAGTGAAATCAAGAAAACACTCCATTTACCATTGCAACAAAAAGAATAAAATATCTAGGAATAAACCTACCTAAGGAGACAAAAGACCTGTATGCAGAAAATTATAAGACACTGATGAAAGAAATTAAAGATGATACAAATAGATGGAGACATATACCATGTTCTTGCATGGGAAGAATCAACAATGTGAAAATGACTCTACTACCCAAAGCAATCTACAGATTCAATGCAATCCCTAACAAACTACCACTGGCATTTTTCACAGAACTAGAACAAAAAAATTCACAATTTGTATGGAAACACAAAAGACCCCGAAAAGCCAAAGCAATCTTGAAAACTAAAAATGGAGCTGGAGGAATCAGGCTCCCTGACTTCCAACTATACTATAAAGCTACAGTAATCAAGACAGTATGGTACTGGCACAAAAACAGAAATATAGATCAATGGAACAGGATAGAAAGCCCAGAGATAAACCCACGCACATATGGTCACCTTATCTTTGATAAAGGAGGCAGGAATGTACAGTGGAGAAAGGACAGCCTCTTCAATAAGTGGTGCTGGGAAAACTGGACAGGTACATATAAAACTATGAGATTAGATCAATCCCTAACACCATACACTAAATAAGCTCAAAATGGATTAAAGACTTAAATGTAAGGCCAGAAACTATCAAACTCTTAGAGGAAATATAGGGAGAACACTCTATGACATACATCACAGCAAGATCCTTTTTGACCCATCTCCTAGAGAAATGGCAATAAAAACAAAAATAAACAAATAGGACCTAATGAAACTTCAAAGTTTTTACACAGCAAAGGAAACCATAAACAAGACCAACAGACAACCCTCAGAATGGGAGAAAATATTTTCAAATGAAGCAACTGACAAAGGACTAATCTCCAAAATTTACAAGCAGGTCATGCAGCTCAATAATAAAAAAACAAACCCAGTCCAAAAATGGGCAGAAGACCTAAATAGACATTTCTCCAAAGAAGATATACAGACTGCCAACAAACACATGAAAGAATGCTCAACATCATTAATCATTAGAGAAATGCAAATCAAAACTACAATGAGATATCATCTCACACCAGTCAGAATGGCCATCATCAAAAAATCTAGAAACAATAAATGCTGGAGAGGGTGTGGAGAAAAGGGAACACTCTTGCACTGTTGGTCGAAATGTGAATTGGTATAGTCATTATGGAGAACAGTATGGAGGTTCCTTAAGAAAGTACAAATAGAACTACCATATGACCCAGCAATCCCACTACTGGGCCTATACCCTGAGAAAACCATAATTCAAAAAGAGTCATGTACCAAAATGTTCATTTACAATAGCCCGGAGATGGAAACAACCTAAGTGCCCATCATCGGATGAATGGATAAAGAAGATGTGGCACATATATACAATGGAATATTACTCAGCCATAAAAAGAAACGAAATTGAGCTATTTGTAATGAGGTGGATGGACCTAGAGTCTGTCATACGGAGTGAAGTAAGTCAGAAAGAAAAAGACAAATACCGTATGCTAACACATATATATGGAATTTAAGAAAAAAAATGTCATGAAGAACCTAGGGGTAAAGCAGGAATAAAGACACAGACCTCCTAGAGAACGGACTTGAGGTTATGGGGAGGGGGAAGGGTGCGCTGTGACAGGGCGAGAGAGAGTCATGGGCATATACACACTAACAAACGTAGTAAGGTAGATAGCTAGTGGGAAGCAGCCGCATAGCACAGGGAGATCAGCTCCGTGCTTTGTGACCACCTAGAGGGGTGGTATAGGGAGGGTGGGAGGGAGGGAGACGCAAGAGGGAAGAGATATGGGATCATATGTATATGTATAACTGATTCACTTTGTTATAAAGCAGAAACTAACACACCATTATAAAGCAATTATACTCCAATAAAGATGTAAAAAATAAAAAAAAACAAACTACAGGGATATCACATGGATATAATATTTAGGATTAGAGTTTTACCTGCCAATTTATAATTTCTTATAATTATATTCAACAGCATTGGTCGCTATTGGAGGTTCTAATTTTTTCTTGTTGTTGCTTACTATGTGTTTTCTGGACTAGTTACATCAGTAAAATATAGAAGAATCACGTTAATGTCATTAACATTAATATTAGTATATTTCTAACCTTTTCTATGAATTATTCTCAAGTTTGTTACTATTAACCTCCACAAGTTATGTTAGTTTAAATCATTTATTCTGCTAAAATACTACATTACATAACCAATTTCAGCAAATCTGTTAGTGATTTGAACTAATTTGTTCTTTAGAAATTATGCTAGAATAATTATGCTGTTATCTTATAAATTAGCCAAATGGAATGTTGTTTATAATATCATTTAAATGAAAACTGCCATTAAAAATTAATAAATAAATAACCAAACATCCCATAGATCCATAGATGGAATTAATACAGGTATATATATATATATATATATATATATATATATATATATGGCATGTTTCAAAACTCAGGGTTCTGTTTGTTTGGTTGGCTTTTTTTTTTTTTTTTTTTTTTTTTTTTTTTTTCGGTATGCGGCCCTCTCACTATTGTGGCCTCTCCCGTTGCGGAGCACAGGCTCCGGACGTGAAGGCTCAGCGGCCATGGCTCACCAGCCCAGCCGCTCCGTGGCATGTGGGATCTTCCCGGACTGGGGCACGAACTCCTGTCCCCTGCATCGGCAGGCTGACTCTCAACCACTGCACCACCAGGGAAGCCCCAGTTTGGTTGGCTTTTGATGAAAGAATTTCATCAAAAGAACAGAAAACATCAAAAACAGAAAAAAAAAAATTATACCAAAAAGTCACTGAAAATACTAAAGTACATGATACACAAATTAGAAAAAAAAAGATTTAAATACTCTGAGGATACACATCTAATTTTCTCACTAATACTACCTGTTGAAATCATTTATTAGTTACTACTTGGCCTAACTTAACTTCCTGCCACTCAACTAGAATAGAAAACCCCTTTTAACTCATCAAATATCTTCTTGATTGCTCAGTGTTTCTTAAACTTGGCTTTTCTACAGAAGCTGTAACCAAGTTTGCATCTAAAGCCATTTCAGGGGCTTTTATTTGAGGGCATTCTTTCAAGCAAGGAAGATTGCCCATTCACTAAGGAAAGAAATCCTTTCATTCAATATTCTCAGAATTTCTTATCATCTGTATATAACTGCTAGCATCTCACTCACGTTGAAAGAAAGCATAGCACATCAATATAAGCAGCACAAAACCCCTGTGATTATGTTTTCCCTAGATGAAAAGAAAATCAGAAATCACAGCCACTTCATTACCTACTCTATGTTTCTCCTTTTTTCCCTCCTGATACTTAAAAACAAACAAACAAAAACAAAAAAGCAAAAAACTGATTTCATTTGTTACTTCTACTCTCTAAGCTTAGAAACACAATAACACTTTATTGTCAAAATATAATATTTTTAAATCCCTGATAATAGAAAATAACCTGGTGAAGTGATTTCTTCACCTAGTGACCTGTCTCACAGTGAGAAATTCCCCTGGTGGATCAAGGGTGAGGTACAGCAGTGAAAAGCCCAAAAAGGGGGTGAGGGGATTCAATGTGAACTCTTTGGGGATATCATCTGTCCTATTCGTTCCCTTTTTCCCATAACCTAACACAGTGCCTGACAAATAGTAGAAAGAACACATGTCAGCTTTGTTGCTTTAGTCAAAGAGCTTTACATTCTTCAGTGTTTGACTCTGAAAATGCTGAAAGTGATTAGGTAAATGAAGCCCGAGTTTAAGACAAAGAGAACTTCATTCTCTGTCATTGCTCTTAGTGTGAATTTAAGCATGACATTGTTTTCAGCAGCTCTGTTTTTAAGAAGGC